>NC_053489.1:357884103-358484103 GCF_905171775.1 Rana temporaria | reverse complement strand
CCAAGTCGCCGAGGACACGTGGCAACGAGGTCAGGGTGCACGGCATGCCGGATCCGTGCACGACAGAACGGGGCCGCACGGGAAAGGGGATATCCGCCCACCTCCCACAACCTGGGGGGGTAACAGGGGATCCAAGCAGGGAACACGATGCCGGGAGGCAGTAAAAAATCAAAGGGGAGTGAGCCAGACCGATCAAGGGGGAGAGGAAAAAGAAAGATAAAATGAAAGGGAGGCAAAAAATAAAAGTGACCAGAGGCAGGGTGTATAGCAAAGGGGACATTGGAATGCAAGGGCTCACCTCGCCAACACTAATTGCTAATTCTCCCTCACAGCTTCGGCAAGGTTTTGGGGGTCTGCGCCAGCTCCTCTGTGGATCAGAGGATCTGGCTCTCCTCATACCGGCCGTTTCTGAGCGGGCAGTGTAGCGGGGCAGTGGCTGGAGCCAATCAGGCACGTCAACAGGTTCTGTGTCCATGCAATCGAACAAGGCCGGGAGATCCGTCGGATAGCGGAGGGTGTAGGAGTGTTGAGCCTTCTTAAAGGTAACGGAGATAGGGAACCCCCATCTGTACGTAAGTCCAGCATGTCTAGCGGCCTCAAGTACAAGTTTTAGGAGCACCCGCCGTTGTAACGTTGCTCGGGATAGGTCGGGCATGATCTGGTGTACTGCCCCATCAAATTCCACATCGCCTTTCTCCCAGGCCGTTCGGAGGATCAGCTCCTTATGGGCATTTTGGTGGATCCGGCATATGACATCCCGTGGTCTATCCGGGTCTACAGTTCGGAGGCCCAAGGTCCTATGAATCCGATTAAATGACAGGGTGAGTGGGAAGTGTTC
This sequence comes from Rana temporaria, assembly GCF_905171775.1. Taxonomy (NCBI): domain Eukaryota; kingdom Metazoa; phylum Chordata; class Amphibia; order Anura; family Ranidae; genus Rana; species Rana temporaria. The sequence continues at coordinate 358,483,265 of NC_053489.1, read as the reverse complement.
ACCCGTCAAAGTCCTGAAAATTGCCAGGGCAGACACCGCCGAATCCTCTGCACACGTGGCCTCCGGTAAACCCCTCAGGCGCAGGTTATTTCGCTTGCTGCGGTCCTCGATCTCCTCAAGCTGAAGTTGCTGTGCAAGGATAGTGCCTGCCTGGGCAGCATATGTTGCCTCCACCGCCGACATCCGGTTCTCCAGGGTTGCCACCGCGGATTCCCCGGATCCCAGCCGGTCATATAGTGTCCGGACCTCTTGCCGCATCACCGCTATTTCATTGCGATGGGTCGCCTCCAACCTACTCACAATAGCCTCTATGTCAGCCCTCGTTGGCAGAGCTTGTAACAGAGCCCTCAGCCTCGCATCGGCTCTCAAAGTCAGCGGCGTGGAGGGAGGTTGTGATGGGACTTGCAAGTCCGGCTGAAAGACCGCTGGGATAGTAAGATCCAAGTTCAGGCTCGGCATAGCCAGTAGCTGCTCTGCCGTTGAGGAGGACTGTGGAGACTGTGTGCCACAAGGTCCAAGCCCCGCTAGCATCCGCCATCTTGAACGCTGGAGAAGATCCGTTGGTCCCGGTGAGGTATTTCTGGATATCCCCGCTCCTGCCTGGCTTGGGAGGTACTCGCAGCTGTGTCTTTCCCCTCCGTTTACCAGCTGAGTACATGCCGGGTAAAACAAGTAGATATTCTGCTGGTATAGCTGGGTAAGGACGGGTCGGACCGGGAGTTTCTCAGGCACACATCCTCACTCCATGTCACGCCATGTCCAAACCACGCCCCGCCCTATGGAGATTTTTAAGGGTAAACGTTTGACGCCATTCCACGAGCGGGCGCAATTTTGAAGCATGACATGTTGGGTATCATTTTACTTGGCGTAACATTATCTTTCACAATTTAAAAAAAATTAGGCTAACTTTACTGTTGTTTAATTTTTTTTATTAAAAAAATAGATTTTTTTCCAAAAAAAGTATGCTTGTAAGACCGCTGCGCAAATATGGTGTGACAAAAAGTATTGCAATGACCGCCATTTTGTTCTCTAGGGTGTTAGAAAAAAAGAAATATATAATGTTTGGGGGTTTTAAGTAATTTTCTAGCAAAAAAAAACAGTTTTAATCTAGTAAACACCAAATCTGAAAAACAGGCAATGTCCTTAAAGCGGTGGTTCCCCTAAAAATAAACTTTTAACATTGCTTTTCCCAAATTAATTACGATTAGAATCGGCTGGTTTTATTAAAAAAAAAACGTCCGTACATACCGTTTGCTATATTCGTTCCCACCGCCACTTCCGGGTACGATGCTGGCGGTGGGCGTTCCTAATTGATGGACAGGCATCCGACCGACGCATACATCGCGTCATGAGATGCCAAAAGAAGCCGAACGTCGGTGCGCATGCGCCGTATAGAGCCGCACCGACGTTCGGCTTCTTTCGGCATCTCGTGACGCGATGTATGCGTCGGTCGGATGCCTGTCCATCAATTAGGAACGCCCACCGCCAGCATCGTACCCGGAAGTGGCGGTGGGGACGAATATAGCAAACGGTATGTACGGACGTTTTTTTTTTAATAAAACCAGCCGATTCTAATCGTAATTAATTTGGGAAAAGCAATGTTAAAAGTTTATTTTTAGGGGAACCACCGCTTTAAGTGGTTAAGAAGTATAATTTGGAATCCTCCACAATTTAGAACACTAGACGTTAATACTCGCGCACTGACACGAAACACACTTAAAATATGGGATGCGACTCACAAATTAAGTAAGGGGAAATCTAACTCGCCCTTAAAGCGGATCTCTGCCGAAAAAAATATATATTAAAAGCCAGCAGCTACAAATACTGCAGCTGCTGACTTTTAATATTAGGACACTTACCTGTCCTGGAGTCCAGCGACGTCTTCAGCAGAGGACGAGCGACCGCTCGTCACTCTGCTGCCCCCACCGCCATCTTCGGTGAGGGAACCAGGAAGTGAAGCATTGCGGCTTCACTGCCCGATTCCCTACGGCGCATGCACGAGTCACGCTGCGTCGTGCTCACTGGTCCCCGCTGTGTTCTGGGAGCAGGGCCGTTTGAAGGAATTTGGGGGCCCCAAGCATAGAAAAAAAAATATCACATTTTCAAGTTGAGTTAAGGTTAAGTTAAGGCCTGGGGGGGGATTGCTGCCGAAAACATTACTTAAAGCGGAGGTTAATCCGAAAATCAACTTTCTGTCACTAGATCCAGCATACTGCTGACATCTGCAGTATGCTGGATTTTTTTTTTTTTTTGTACTTATCGTTGTAGCCGTATCTCTTCTCCGTCTCCGAGCGGGGAATCCGTCGGGGAATAGGCGTTCCTAAATCAAGCGCAGTTGATTGACGGGCTTGATAAGCGCGTCACGCCATCCGGAAATAGCCACCGTGATTCTCCGCTGCTTACGGCGCCTGCCGTGTAGAGCTGATTGCGCAAGCGCCGTAAATTGCCGAGAGTCATGTCGGCTATTTCCGGATGGTGTGACGCGGTATACGCCGCTCCGTGCAGGAGAAGAAATACGGCTAAAATGATAAGTACAAAAAAAATAAAAAATAATCCAGCATACTGCAGATGTCAGCAGTATGCTGGATCTAGTGACAGAAAATTGATTTTTGGGTGAACCACCGCTTTAATTTGTTAGGATATTTTACAATCTTCTCTAACCTGCATACACGTGTATGGGCAGCACTCCTCTCCCCACCATCCAGGATACCGCTATACCCCCGCTCAAGACAGTCTACCTTTATCCTCCCCAGAGCCTAATAAGACGCCAGCCATTGCCGCACCGCTGCTTCCTCCTGCAGTCCGGTCGGCCGCGTGGAACAGGAGATTCAGTTCGATTTCCCTTCTAAATGTTTTTTTTCTTTGTCTGAATTAAACTTTTCCTGTTCCTCCTCAGTAAGCTGTTCTGGGTGACTAACCCCCAGCCAGAACAGCTCAGATCACGGGGGCAAGCTTACTGAGGAGAAACAGGAAGTGAGAGATTTAGACAAAGAAAAAAAACATTTAGAAGGGAAATTGAAGGAAAAGGTAAGTGAACCAACAATGTACTAGCTTACAGGAACCTATTTCGAAAATTAAAAATGAACCTTTACAACCCCTTTAAAACAACAAGGGTAGAAGATTTAATAGATGGCAAGATGACTGAAGGTCTGCTTTAACCACTTCCATACTGGGCACTTAAACACCCTCCTGACCAGACCAATTTTCAGCTTTCAGGGCTCTCACATTTTGAATGACAATTACTCAGTCATGCAACACTGTACCCAAATGATTTTTTTGTCCTTTTTTTCCCACAAATAGAGCTTTCTTTTGGTGGTATTTGATCACCTCTGGGTTTTTTATTTTTTGCGCTATTAATGAAAAAAGACCGAAAATTTGGAAAAAAAACGTTTTTTTCTTAGTTTCTGTGATAAAATTTTGCAAATTATTAATTTTTCTTCATAAATTTTGGCCACGATTTATACTGCTACATGTCTTTGATAAAAATAACCCAAATTTTTGGGAAATTATTTGGTCTGTGTGAAAGTTTTAGAGTCTACAAGCTATAGTGCAAATCATAATAAATTATCACATATGATCACACCTGATGTACTGAAGGCCTATCTCATTTCTTGAGACCCTAACAAGCCAGGGAAGTACAAATGCCCCCCAAATAACCCCTTTTTGGAAAGTAGACATTCCAAGGTATTTAGTAAGAGGCATGGTGAGTTATTTGAAGTTGTAATTTTTTCCCAAAACACTTTGCAAAATTAAGATTTTTATTTTTTATTTAAAAAATTTCTCAAAAGTGTCATTGTAATAGCTTATTTCTCTCACATGGCATGTGCATGCCACAAATGACACCCCAAAATACATTCTGCTACTCCTCCTGAGTAAAACGATACCCCATGTGTGAGACTTTTTCACTGCCTGGCCACATACATGGGCCCAACCTGCAGGAAGCGCCATCAGGGGTTTTAGGAGCATAAATTGCACATCTAACTAGTTGACAACCTATTACACTTTTGAAGGCCCTGGAACACCAGGACAATGGAATTACCCACAAAATGACCCCATTTTGGAAAGCTAACACCCCAACGTATAATCTATGAGGCATAATGAGTCTTTTGAATGGTTCATTTTTTCCAGAAGTTTTTGGAATATGTGGAAAAAAATTAAATCGCATTTTTTTTTACACAAAGTTGTCCATTGATAAGATATTTCCAACACATAGCATGTACATAGCAAAAATGACACCCCAAAATACATTCTGCTTCTCTTCCTGAGTAAAACGATACCCCATGTGTGAGACTTTTTCACTGCCTGGCCACATACAGAGATCCAACATGCAGGGAGCGCCATCAGGGGTTTTAGGAGCATAAATTGCACATCTAACTAGTTGACTACCTATTACACTTTTGAAGGCCCTGGAACACCAGGACAATGGAATTACCCACAAAGTGACCCCATTTTGGAAAGCTAACACCCCAACGTATAATCTATGAGGCATAATGAGTCTTTTGAACGGTTCATTTTTTTCCAGAAGTTTTTGGAATATGTGGAAATAAATGAAATCGCATTTTTTTTTACACAAAGTTGTCAATTGATAAGATATTTCCAACACATAGCATGTACATAGCAAAAATGACACCCCAAAATACATTCTGCTACTCCTCCTGAGTAAAACGATACCCCATGTGTGAGACTTCTACACAGCCTGACCACATACAGGGGCCCAACATGCAAGGAACACCGTCAGGTGTTCCAGAGACACATAGTATGCACATACCAAGAATTACACCCCAAAATACATTATGCTGAGCAAAGCGTAAACAAAAGATTACCTGTGGTAATAGTAGCGCAGTTCTACACAGCAGGATAGCACTGGTCCAGGCAGCAGGCAGGGACTTGGTCAGCAACGTCCAGGCAGGGATACTGTCCCGTCAGGGTTAGTGCAGGTGGTCAGTTCATGCAACAGGCAGAGGCATGATGGCATAGGTCCTACAGGCAGCAGGCAGAAGTAGGGCCTCGTTCAGGACAGAATGGGGACAGGGGTAGAGGCTTCTCCCACCCAAATCTCTTTGAAGCCTCCGGGCAACCAGACCCTAATCTAGGATGAGAAAACAAAAAAAATGTTTTCTTCATCCAGAAAAACTTTTCTGGAGCCCCTCACATATGTGAGACCCCTGTGTTGAATCCCACTAGTCCAGTAGCAGGGTACAAGATCAGTCTAAGAGGCAGGCAAAAGGCATGGTCAAACAGTCCGAGGTCAGTTCCATATCAGGCAGAGGCAGTACAGAATCGTTAGGCATAAGAATGGTCGAAAAACAGTCCAGGGTCAATTCCAGATCAGGCAGAGGTATTACAAAATCGTTAGGCAGAAGCGTGGTCCAATAACAAGCCGGGGTCAGTTACAAAGCAGGCAGTGGCATAAGGGGTGTGAAGGTGTGTGAAGGCAGGAACGGAGGATTATGTTTACCATACTAAACTAATAATTTAGTTTAGTATGGTAACGTTTAAAACAGCCAGTTACACAGAGGCCTGGTTGCGAAGGACACTCGGCACAATAATAAACTGTCTCTCGTCTGACTCCTTCACTGGCACACACTTTACATTTTTTTTTACCTATTCCGCCTGATGCTGTGGGAGGGACCTTATCCGGGAAGTGCCGTTCGAAGAGCCGACTTAGAACATCTGATCGGATGTTTTGGGGTAGGTTGGTCGGGAATATCAGGGTAGTGGTAATTTCCTCCAGGTAGCCAAGGAAGGGTAGGGGCTTTGGGGTGGATTTGCGGTAAATAATATGGGAGTTGTAGACGGCCAAATGAAAAAAATAAATAGCTACTTTCTTGTACCAATGGTACGTGCGTCTTGTGGCCAGATATGGTTCCATCATTTGATCATTTAAGTCGACTCCCCCCATGAACGAATTGTAGTCCCGGATGCAGGTGGGCTTTTGGATGGTGGTGCCACGCCTTCTGCGGGTTTCTACAAAAGAATCGTTGTGGATGGAGGACAATATATATACATCTCTTCTGTCCCTCCACTTCACTGCCAGAACCTCCTTGTTGCGCAGACTCGCCGATTCCCCTTTCTTCAGCTTTGTATTCACAAGGCTTTGTGGAAAGCCTTTCCGGTTCTTTCTGGCGGTGCCACATGCTGGCGTCTTCTTCCGGTGCAGGTTGTGGAACAGAGGAAGAGACGTATAGAAGTTGTCCACGTACAGGTGGTATCCTTTATCCAGGAGGGGGGTGATGAGTTGCCAGACAACTTTTGCACTTGATCCCAAGTAGTCTGGGCAATCGGGGGGATTCAGCTGGGTGTCCTTCCCTTCGTAGACCAAGAAGGAATACAAGTACCCTGTGGCTCGTTCACATAGCTTGTACATCTTCACCCCATAGCGGGCTCTTTTGCTTGGGATAAACTGTTTTATTTTCAGTCGGCCACAAAATTTAACGAGGGACTCGTCTACACATATGTGTTGTTCCGGGGTATATATTTGGGGGAATAATTCCGAAAAATAATTTAATAAGGGGCGAATTTTGAAAAGCCTGTCAAAATTGGGGTCATTTCGGGGAAGGCACTGTGTATTATCATTGAAGTGGAGGAACCTCATGATTATAAAATATCGGGATCTGGGCATTGTTGCGGAGAAAATTGGCATGTGGTAAATGGGGCGTTTTGACCAAAAGGAATGTTTTTCATTTTTTGGGTTGAGTCCCATGCAGAAGGTGAGGCCTAAAAAAATCCTGAACTCCTCCACTGTTAGGTCTCTCCACTGGAAGGGACGGGCATAAGATGATGTGGGGTTGTTGGTGATAAATTGTTGGGCATAAAGGTTGCACTGGGCCACAATGCTAGATAGCAGTTCCTCAGTGAAAAATAAATCGAAAAAATGTATTGGTGAAAAATTGTCCGTGTCCACCTGGACTCCTGGCTGGGCAGTGAAAGGGGGAATGTTGGCTTCTCCCGAATTTGGAGGAAGCCACAAGGGGTACTGAAGGGCATAGGGAAGGCTTGCATGGGTCCTTGGCCTTTGTTGCCGAGGTACTGCGGTGCTGGTGGATGGCACTTCTGTATTTGTGGATGGCACTTCGGTGCTGGTGGATGGCACGTCGGGACTGGTGGATGGCATGACGGGGCTGGTGGATGGCATGACGGGGCTGGTGGATGGCATGACGGGGCTGGTGGATGGCATGACGGTGCTGGTGGATGCCACTGCCTCCTCACCAGAGCGCCTTCTTTTGGCGGGCTGCCTATCTTCCCCCTCTGAGCCTGTCGCTGTTTCACTGGTGTAGACTGGCTCATAGTCGACATCCGAATCAGACTCCGAATAGGAATCGGAAGAAGAGAGCTCCCCGTTGCTCTCGTCAGGCGCGGAAATAATTTGATATGCCTGCTCAAGGGAAAAGAGACGTTTCGACATGGTTGCTAGCGACTTCACAGTCGTGTGGCACAGATGTGCACTGAGGTGGCACAGATGGGCAGAGATGGGTACTGAGGTGGCAGAGATGTGTACTGAGGTGGCGGAACAGATGTACACCGATGAGGCAGCACAGATGTGTACAGATTGCACAGATTTGCACTGATGAGGCGGCACAGGTGGCACTAATGAGGCGGCACAGGTGGCACTAATGAGGCAGCACAGGTGGCACTAATGAGGCGGCACTAATGAGGCGGCACAGATGTGCGTTGAGGCGGCACAGATGTGCGTTGAGGCGGCACAGATGAGGCGTTACAGATGGGCACTAATGAGGTGGCACAGGTGGGCACTGATATGCACTGAGGCGGCAGATGGGCACTGATCACAGGTGGCGGAACAGATGTACACCGATGAGGCAGCACAGATGTGTACAGATTGCACAGATGTGCACTGATGAGGCGGCACAGGTGGCACTGATGAGGCGGCACAGGTGGCACTAATGAGGCGGCACAGGTGGCACTGAGGCGGCACAGGTGGCACTGATGAGGCGGCACAGGTGGCGCTGATGAGGCGGCACAGGTGGCACTAATGAGGCGGCACAGATGTGCGTTGAGGCGGCACAGATGGGCACTGATGAGGCGTTACAGATGGGCACTAATGAGGTGACACAGGTGGGCACTGATATGCACTGAGGCGGTAGATGGGCACTGATCACTGGTGGGCACTGATCGGTAGGTGGGCACTGATCACTGGGCACAGGTGGGCACAAGTGGGAACTGGTGGGCACAAGTGGGAACTGGTGGGCACAAGTGGGAACTGGTGGCACAAGTGGGAACTGGTGGCACAAGTGGGAACTGGTGGCACAGGAATCACTGGGCACTGGATTGGGCGCTGGGAACTTTGTAACAACTTTGTATCACTCACTGTATCTCTCTCTCCTCACAAACGCGCTGTCTGTGTGAGGAGAGAGAGCCGGCAATGAGAGATGATCTCATATGTTTACATTTGAGATCATCTCCCATTGGCCACACAGATCGCGCTGTAAATAGCCGCTGTGATTGGCTATTTAGCGCGATCTGTGATTGGCTGTGTCCAGGGGACACGGCCAGTACAGAAGTTCCTCGCTGCGCGCTCGGGAGCGCGCGCGGGGAACGAGGAAGGAGCAGGACGCATATATGCGTCCTGTTAGAGATTCGAAGCCACCCTGCGGCCGCACATATTCGTACGGCCGTCGGGAACTGGTTAATATGTAACTGCGTTTACACACACACCAATCCCTGTTCTGGCTCTTGTGCCCGCGATCACGAATGGCCGGCAGCGATCACGCCCACCGGCCACATGCATCGGGTCCCCCGTCGTGCAGGCGGTCAGCAAGAGGTTAAACAATGCTCATTTGGTACTAAGGGGCCCAAAGTGTGGCAAGAAAATATCCTCCACACCACTATACCACCACCAGTCTGAACCGTTGATACAAGGCAGGATGGATCCATGCTTCTGACCTCACCATCCGAATGTCACAGCTGAAATCTAGACTCATCAGACCAGGCAATGTTTTTACTATCTTCTATTGTCCAATTTTGGTGAGCCTGTGCGAATTGTAGCCTCAGTTTTCTGTTATTAGCTGACAGGAGTGGCACTCGGTGTGGTCTTCTGCTGCTGTAGCCCATCTACTTTAAAGTTCGATGTGTTGTGCGTTCAGAGATGGTATTCTGCATACCTTGGTTGTAACAAGTGGTTATTTGAGTTACTGTTGCCTTTTTATCATCTTGAACCAGTCTTCCCATTCACCTCTGACATCAACAAGGCATTTTTGCACACACAACTCGCGCTCATTGGATATTTTTTTCTTTTTCTGACCATTCTCTAAGGCTCCCATTGAAATCCGTGGGTCCCATGCCCCACATGTAGATAAGGGGCTGGGCGCATTGATTAGGGGGCGGTGCCCCTTATGGACGCGCGGCCACTAGTCTGCGTGTCCCTCCTAAAGTGACCGTGGTGAAGTATGTTACATATTAAAGCAGACCTTCAGTCATCTTGACATCTATTAAATCTTCTACCCTTGTTGTTTTAAAGGGGTTGTAAAGGTTCATTTTTTATTTTCTAAATAGGTTCCTGTAAGCTAGTGCATTGTTTGTTCACTTACCTTTTCCTTCAATTTCCCTTCTAAATGTTTTTTTTCTTTGTCTGAATCTCTCACTTCCTGTTTCTCCTCAGTAAGCTTGCCCCCATGATCTGAGCTGTTCTGGCTGGGGGTTAGTCACCCAGAACAGCTTACTGAGGAGGAAGAGGAAAAGAGAAATTCAGACAAAGAAAAAAAACATTTAGAAGGGAAATCGAAAGTAAAGGTGAGTGAACCAACAATGCACTAGCTCAGGGGTCTCCAAACTTTTCATTTCGAGGGCCACATGGTAAAATTTACACATACTCGGGGGTTGAGAAAAAAAAGATTTTTTATTAAATCCGCAGCAGCGGAATAGAATAAAATGTACCAGGCTTCTGGAAGCGGGGCTAGATGGTGCACCTACTCCTGCAGCTAAATGCACAGGGTTAAACTTCCAGTGTGCATTAAATCTGTGTCCCCATCAGTCTCCCCACACATTTGTGTCTCCATCACTCATCAGAGGATCCCTGCCAACTGATGTCTCCATCAGAGCCCCTCTGCACATTTGTGTCACCCTCAGACCATCAGATCCCCCTTTGTTGCCATCACAGCCATCAAACCCCATACAACTGTGTCCCCTTCAGTGCCATAACCACCCCACCACAGCTTTGTCCCTTCAGTGTCAAACCCTCCTAAATTGTGTCCCATTCAGTGCCATAACCCCCCACAACTGTGTCCCCCTCACTGCCATACCCTTCCACAACTGTGTCCCCTTCAGAGCAATCAACTCCACACCCCCCAGCCACACTAACAACTGTGCCCCCAACATAGCCAATTCATCCCCATTCTGCACATTTGTTTCCTCCTCATCAGTCTCTTCGTACTTTACTGCTATGAACTGTGCCTCAGATGCAGACCTTCTGCACTCCCCCATCTTGGCTCCCGCCCCGCTGTTACATCGGCTCGCTGTATGCAAAATTGAACTGATGTAAACAGCGGGCGGTCTGCACTGAATTACTTCATTGGTTGAGGCCGAGCGCCAGGATTGGCTGAGGCTGAGCGAGCGTAGGGATTGGTTGAGGCCGAGCGAGCGCCAGGATTGGGTGAGGCAGAGCGAGCGCTGTGATTGGTTGAGGCAGAGCGAGCGCCGGGATTGGTTGAGGCAGAGAGCGGGGGGTGGTTGTGGGACCTCTGCTGCATACTGCCGGGGCTGAGTATGCATCACAGGTTTTGCAACCCCACAATGCTTTGGCACAAAGACCGTCCCTGCGGCGAGTCTAATGACTCTAGCTGCGGGCCAGTAAAAACGGCCTAGCGGGCCGGATGTGACCCGCAGGCAGTACTTTGGAGACCCCTGCACTAGCTTAACCACTTAAGGACCGCTGCCTGTAAATAAACGTTGGCAGAATGGCACGGCTGGGCAGATGGACGTACCGGCACGTCCTGTACATCTACCCAGCCGCGGGTCGCGTGTGAGCGCCCGCGACCCGGTCCAAAGCTCCGGGACCCCGGGCTTCCCTGTGGTGGCTGCATCAATCGTGTCATCCCCTTTATAGGGAGAGATAATCGACGACGTCACTCCTACAGCCACACCCCCCTACAGTTGTAAACACACACTAGGTGAAACATAACCCCTTCAGCGCCCCCTGTGGTTAACTCCCAAACTGCAACTGTAATTTTCACAATAAACAATGCATTTTAAATGCATTTTTTGCTGTGAAAATGACAATGGTCCCAAAAATGTGTCAAAATTGTCTGAAGTGTCCGCCATAATGTCGCAGTCACGAAAAAAAAAACGCTGATCGCCGCCATTACTAGTAAAAAAATGTTTTTTTATAAAAATGCAATAAAACTATCCCCTATTTTTAAGCATCACACGATGCGAAACATGTCAGCTCCTTTTTCCTAGTCCACTTCTTGTTTGACTGCATGAATTTTGGCTGTTTTTTCCATTTGAATTTTTGTTGTTTTTTCATGCTTTGAATAAAGACATCGTTTTTTGAGGAGTGCGGCTATCCAGGATTTTTCTTTCACCCCTATTTTGTAAACGCTATAAATTTTGCGCAAACCAACCGATAAATGCTTATTGCGATTTTTTTTACCAAAAATATGTAGAAGAATATGTGTTGGCCTAAACTGAGAAAAACATTTTTTTTATATATTTTTGGGGGATATTTATTATAGCAAAAAGTAAAAAAAATTTTTTTTCAAAATTGTCGCTCTATTTTTGTTCATAGCACAAAAAATAAAAACCGCAGAGGTGATCAAATACCACCAAAAGAAAGCTCTATCTGTGGGGAAAAAAAGGACGCCAATTTTGTTTGGGAGCCACGTCGCACGACCGCGCAATTGTCAGTTAATACGACGCAGTGCAAAACCTGGCCGAATCCTTTAGCTGCATTTTGGTCTGGGTCTTAAGTGGTTAAAGAAACCTATTTAGAAAATAAAAAACGAACCTTTACAACCCCTTAAACTTTGGATAATATATATTTTTTTTTTTACAGTAAATACCTTATACAGCCCACTTTTCAGTCTTCTGTAAAGTAAAGGTACCCCATGTGTGTGGCAGTGACCCAGAACCCACCCCAGGGTAGGCCTCTCTCCTATGTGACCCACACTTGGCAGCCAAGGAGGAGAACATGAAGGGAGTGTCACCTGCCTACCTCAGCTATATTAGCACACGTCAGTGTTTAGAATATGAATGAATACAAACACCACAGCACTCTCCCAATGAGCTGCTGCCATACAGTATCACATGGCGGGAAGAAGAAGTACTGTACTGTGAAATGCTGTAAGCCAAGGTCGTCATTGATTCCACAGACACGGCCGCCTCAGGCCTCGCCCCGACTGCTCAACAGACACTAGACGGCCTTAGCCAGCTCAAGTGGGGAGGGCGTGTCTTCGGTCTGTGTAGGCGTGTCCGGTGCCTCTGTGGGTGTGTTCCGGTTCCTGGACCCCGCTTACTTATTCTCCGTGCTTGCTCTGCGCGTTGATGTCACATGCAAGATGGCGGTGACTCGGGCGGGTGCCGGGCCACAGGGCTGCTACGGGTTGGTGCTGTGCGGGGAGATCAGCCGGGGACCCGGATTAGTGAAGCGAGCGGTGAGCGAGCTAAAAAGAGGTGAGATGGCGGGGTGGAGCTGGGTGTGACTGGTGGGAATGCCTAGTGATGTGCACATAACTGTCTGCCGGATATTTGGATGGATGAAGGCTCCTGTGCCAATGCCTGCACCTCATTCACCATAGATCTCCTATGCAAGGTTACAGGAGCTGTGTGTGCTTGGGAAGGCATGGGTTAATACAATCTAGGCTGCAGTGCAGACATTGGGAGGGGATTTGCTAAGACACTGCATAGTATCCAATCAGCTTCTAGCTTCATCTTCTTCCGTTAGGCTTTGGAAATGAAAATTAGAAGCTGATTGGTTTCTATGCACAGCTGCTTGAGTCCAGAAAATTGCCCTCATTGTTCGGTTTGTTGTGGTTGTCATCCTACCTGCACAGTCCTGTCAGTTTGTATAGTAGCATATAGTGTTTGTCTTTTACTTTGGATTTACTGAGGTCACGTTAGGTTGCTCGCTGTGTGTGTATAGCCAAAGCGAGACGTGTGTTTATCCTACAGACAACTCGTATTTTTATCTTGGTGTCAACAGTGGCATTTTAAAAGAGTTGTTAAAGAAATATTTTTTTTTTTGCCTAAAATTAATGTCTTCAAGGTAGACAGAATAGTGTAATGATTCTGTTAAACGAGTAAATACCTATTAAATTCCGTCATCTATATCACCTCCGGCGTTCTAGTTTCTGTTCTCTCATTCACTTCCTGGTTTGTGGTGCTCGTTCATGTAAGAACTACATTTCCCAGTATGCATTGCGGCACAACCAGTAATTCACACCTCTTCGAAGTCTCTAACACGTCGTAGAGTGTCCTGCCGCACAGATGTAGTTCCCAGGAGGGTTTTTTTTCTCCATCTTCATGCATTCTTTAAAAACCACTTTAACCCCTTGCTGACTGCCCGCCATCGATTGATGATGGTGAATCATCGTAGATGTAAGGTGGGGTGCGTGACAAAGGAGCCAATGCACGTGGCTACCCGCGATTGCTACTGAGGACAGAACGGGGATCTGTCAATGTAAACAGATCTGTTCTTACTGCTTAGGAAAACAACCCCCCCCCCCCCCCCCCCACACACACACACAGTTGGAAGCACTCCCTAGGACACACATTTAACCCCCTTGATCATGCCCTTGTGTTAACCCGTTCCCTGCCAGTGACATTTACCCAGTAATCAGTGGCTGTTTATAGCACTAATTGCTGTATAGATTTCAATGGTCCCAAAATGGTGTTAAGTGTCCAATCTGTCTGCCGTAATGTCGCAGTACCGATAAAAATCGCAGATCGCTGCCATTACTAGTAAGTTAAAAAAAGTAGAATAAAAATGCCATAAATATATCGCCTATTTTGTAGACGCTATAACTTTTTTGCGCAAACTAATCAATATACGGTTATTGTTTTTACCAAAAATATGTAGAAGAACATACCAGCCTAAACTGAGTGTGTGTAATCATACGGCAAGGGAGGTTAATTTTCCTAGTGAATATGATCATCAAGATAGAAAACTAGGGAAATTTGAGTTGTCAGAAGAACATGACCTATTACGATGTGTCCTTGGGCCAGGAAGTAAGGAGAAAATTTGGCTTTAGATGCATGTATGTAATATACATTGCTTAAAAAAAGAAGAAAAAAAATTATAGGAACACTTTTTGAAAACCTATCAGATCTCAACGGGCAAAAATCTCACGCTGGGTAATGTGTTAGGAATGAAAGGATGGCACATCATTTGATGGAAATGAAAATTATCCACCTACAGAGGGCTGAATTCAAAGACACCCCGAAAATCAAAGTGAAAAAGTTATGCAGCAAGCTAGTCCATTTTGCTGAACTTTCATTGCAACAACTCAAAATGCTCCTCAGTAGTTTGTATGGTCCCCAAGTGCTTGTATGCATGCCTGACATCAGGGCATGCTCCTAATGAGACGACGGATGGTATCCTGGGGCAGGGGTCGACAAGCCCCAGGTCGCAATTGCGACAAGAAATTGTGACCTGGCGGCCAGTAATTGCGGCCTACAAGGCCGCGGCCTCAATTACCGGCCGTTGCGATCGTGCGGCGGAGGAGGTGGGGGCGCACGGAGGCACATGATCCCACATGATATATATATATTTTTTATTCTTAACACCCTAGAGAATAAAATGGTTGCAATACTTTCTGTCACGCCGTATTTGCGCAGCGGTCTTACAAGCGCACTTTTTTGGGGAAAAAAATACACTTTTCTTAATTAAAAAATAAGACCACAGTAAAGTTTTTTTTTTTTTTTTTTTTTTTTTTTTTTTTTTTCATATTGTGAAAGATAATGTTACGCCGAGTAAATTGATACCCAACATGTCATGCTTCAAAATTGCGTCTGCTCGTGGAATGCCGACAAACTTTTACCCTTTAAAATCTCCATAGGCGACGTTTAAAAAAAAAAAAATACAGATTGCATGTTTTTAGTTACAGAGGAGGTCTAGGGCTAGAATTATTGCTCTCGCTCTAACGATCGTGGCGATACCTCACGTGTGGTTTGAATACCGTTTACATATGCGGGCGCTACTCATGTATGTGCTCGCTTCTGTGCGCGAGTTTGGCGGGACGGGGCACATTTTCTGGCTCCTAACTTTTTTAGCTGACTCCTAGATTCCAAGCAAATTTGTCAAACCCTGGTCTAAAAGACCCCCAATCCCTCCTTTACAACTCAAAGTATTCAGATCGCCAAAAACGGCGATTCTGAATACTGTGTACTTTTTTTTAAATCCGGCACCATTGGCAGCCGAGAAACCCGGAAGTGACGTCATGATGTCGCTTCCGTGTTTTCAATGCGGAGACTGAATCAAAGCCGTTTACGGCTTAGTGTCGGTCTCCGCCTGGACACAGAAGGCGGCGGATGGAGGATTGGGTCTCCCGGTGGGACGGGAGGCCCGGTCAGAGTGGTGGGGGGGGGGGGATGTCTCTCCCGCTCTTCCGGCATAACAACCGAGTGGCTTTTAGCCACATCGGTTATGTCTGGATAGCCGATCGCCGACTCTAAACAACGGTACTGGGATGATGCCTGCAGCTGCAGGCATCATCCCGGTATAACCCCCGAAAGCCGAGGAAGCATATATGCGTTCGCTTGGCGTGAAAGGGTTAACAATGCAAACGCTAATGCAAAACTTGCAGGTTTAAGGTTAGGTTCACACTGCTGTGAATTTGCTGCCGCAATTTTAGTGAATGCCAGTCTATAGAGCTGAATTTGCATCGCACACGGGTCAAACTCGCACAGGACCCTTTATTCCTGCAGCTTAAATTCGCACCGCACTGATGTGAACTGCACTAATGGAAAAACTGTTATTTTAATGACTTGCAAATTTGAGAAATCACAAAGGCTCAAATTTGCAATAGAATTGGTAGCAGTGTGAACCAGGCCTTACTCTTACAGGTCTCCTTCCTACCCCCAACGTGTCACTTGGAGAGTAAAATGGGGAAAGCTCTTCTTTCTGTCACTCTGTTCTCCCCTCCTATCGGCAGGTGTTCTTTCACTGCTGATCACCTCCTTGTTCTGCTACTTCTTCTCTCACTCTGGTCTTTGCTGTACAGGGAATGCAAGATGCTAGTGCCAAGTCGTATTGAGGAACTTTTATAGTGTTTTTTATATCTGTCTAGAACTCTGCTTTAAATGGTGATTTCTTGTATATCTGCCTGGAGTATAGCTGTAAAGAAGGAAGGCAGACACACAATTCTATGTTTAGAGCTAAACAGATCCACTAACTTGCTTCTAACCAGCACTCTTGTGTTTTGGGTAATGAAATAAAACTGCAATTATGTTATGAGCTGTAAACAGTTTGCCTTTAGAAACAATGCAGAAGTTTGTTATCCATCTTTGCCAGCTGAGCCTCACTGTCAGCTGCTGTAGTCTTGGCGCTCCACATGCTTTTAGGACTTGTTCCCAAAGAGGCCTGGACAAAAGTTGTGATTATATTCTGGCATCAGCTGTGAAAGGCCTGTGCTGAAAACATAGCCTGAAGGGGAAAAATAATGGAATCAGTAGACTGTGCTAGAGCTGGCATAAGATGTGAGGTCTTATCCCATGCCTGCAAACACTGCTAGTTATTGTGTGTCTCTCCCTAATTTCCTAATTTATAGAAATAATTTTTTAATAAAAAATAAAAAAACACTATGTCCAGAAAGAAAGTAAGACTAGAGTTTGTGTGATTTTTATTTTTCCCCCTCCACAAAGAAAAATATATGTTCTTTGTAGCCACTTTTCCGGGGGGGGTCAGGCAGAAGGACCGTAGACTATGTCTGCATATGGTGTTTGGTAATGGCCATGGCATTGCAGGAGCACAGCTGGTAGATGGGGATGAAGGGTTGTAATTCTAGTACAGGAAGTGCCAGAACAAGGACCTTTTTAAAGCATTTGTTACCCCAACACTTTAGATTTCCTCATATGTGCCTGTTGTACCATGTACTTCAAGGTATCCTGTGCTAGTCCTTTTTGCTTAACTATTACAAACTGGCCACACTAAGCAAGAGAACACACCATGGTCAGTTCTCTAGCTTTGCTGGGAACTCGACCTGCTCTTATCCAATGATCGGATGTGTTCTGACATGCCCCCACTGCATAGCCTTTCAATGGAAAGCTTGGTGTGCTGCTACTACTTCTACCCCAGCTCTTATGCAGCTGAGATTAAGGCCCCTTTTCGCACTTGGGCCGTGGCATTGGCGGTAAAGTGCCGCTATTTTTAGTGGTACTTTACCGTCTTGGCAGCACTATTCGGCCACTAGCTTTTAACCCCCGCTAGCGACTAAAAAGGGGTTAAAAGCGCAGCTGTGGCGGGAGTTTGTCGGCAGTTTTAAACAGGGCTGTGGAGTCGGAGTAGAGGAGTCGGGGGAAATTTTGGGTACCTGGAGTCGGCAAACAATGCACCGACTCCGACTCCTACTAAATTTAGATTGGAATAAAAAAAAAAAAAAAGCAAGTTTAAATGTCCCAATTCACAAAAAGTTATAATTAATGACTTCTCTACTGTAAGAATAAAGACCAATGCATGCAGTGCCTCACGTAACCGCAAAACGAACACATTAAGTGACCGTGAAGAAGCATGCTTTTTAATGTGCTTCACTATATGGCACGCAACGCACAATTAGGAGCTGCAATACTTCTACTTTCCATAGTGTTGTGTTCTGCTTTTACAGGGAACGCATGTTAGAGAACCAGTAAGTGTCCAAATAAAAAAATTCCAACAGGAGTTTTATAAAGCACTAAAAGAAGTTGAAAAGTATGATCGCTCATCAAAACTTACTGTTGAAGAAGCCATCCTTGTTTATCCAGAGATCGTTAGTGATGTGGCCAGAATAGTTACTGCAATGCCACCCACCCAAGTCAGTGTCGAAAGATTATTTTCAGCCCTAAAAATAATAAAGTCTGACTTTAGAGCCTCTATGAAAGAGGATCTGGCAGAGGCAATTCTCTTCCTTAGAACTCTACATTGAATTGATTTGCATTTGCTAAGCCTAGAACTACATTTCAAGATTAATATAAACCATTTCTAGGTTTTACAGATTTTGTTTTTGGTTCATTATAGATAAGCTTTGTTTTTGTTCTAAAACAACCAAATAATGGGGTTTGTATTTTTGAACTGGTAAAGATCCTGTTCCTGATGTTTATGCCTGCTGCTACTATCCAGCCACTTGATTGTTTTCATTGTGTTTGTCTTTTGTTTAAACTGTGCAATACAGTAGACTGTTGGCTTCCCAGCCAGTAGTCCTGTGGTAGGTTGCGTTTCTTTCCCTCAAGGAATGTATAAAATACATTCGCATATTAATACAGAGGAGTCGGGGAGTCGGAAGTACATAAAACTGAGGAGTCGGAACATTTATCTACCGACTCCACAGCCCTGGTTTTAAACCCTACTGTTCCCACAGTGCCTCAAATGCTGCTAGCAGGGCTTTTTTTTAATTTTTATTACTGTCCTGCTAGCCAACGCTTTTTCAGGGTGCTATTTTTAGCACCTGCAAAGTGCCTCGGTGTGAAAGGGGTCTAAAAGGAATATGATCACTTCTTAGAAAAATAATGTTTTTTTTTTTTTTTGTTTTTTTTCTCCTGCGGCCCAGTCTCGGAAGGGATCATGCTCTGCTTCAGTATGTCACAGTACATGTTGGCATTCACGGTTCCCTCAATGAACTGTAGCTCCCCAGTGCCGGCAGCACTCATGCAGCCCCAGACCATGACAATCCCACCACCATACTTCACTGTAGGCAAGACACACTTGTCTTTGTACTCCTCACCTGGTTGCCGCCACATACGCTTGATACCATCTGAGCCTAATACGTTTACAGTATCTTGGTCTCATCAGACCACAGAACATGGTTCCAGTAATCCATGTTCTTAGTCTGCTTGTCTTGAAACTGTTCGGGCTTTCTTGTGCATCATCTTTAGAAGAGGCTTTCTTCTGGGATGACAGCCATGCAGACCAATTTTGGTGCAGTGTGGCGTATGGTCTTGGCGCTCTTTGGTCAATAATGGCGAGGCCTGTTCTGAGTGGAACATGCCCTGTTAAACCGCTGTATGGACTTGGCCACCATGCTGCAGCTCAGTTTCAGGGTCTTGGCAATCTGCCTATAGCCTAGGCCAGGGGTGCCCAACCTTTTGAAGAGCGAGGGCCACTTACAACTTGGTATCTAGTAGCGGGCCACAATAAGCAGATCGGGTGGATGGCAGCCCACTCTATTCTAAAGAACCCACACTACTTCTTTTTTTTTTGTTTTTTTTTTAGCTGATCGGATTGGAGGTAGGTATTTGTAAATGGACATAAGTCCATTTAAATATGCCACTCCTTAGAGGTGAATGGAGGGTCTGATTGGGTTGGACTGACTGTGTGAAAGGGGCCCATGGCTGCTTTCACACTGATGCACTGTTGTTTACCCGCACCATGAGTGCAGCTCAGTTCACATGTGGCTTTCCTGCAGGTTAGCTGCACTTTGCCATAGACTTCTATTAAATCCTGTAAGTGTGGTGCACTTTCAGAAAGGACACCAACTGACAGGTAATATAAGTCTATGGCTCAGTGCAGGTAACCCGCAGGTGCACTTCTCTGCAGCTACAGATCAGTTTAAAAGCAGCCCAGTAACCACTGCAGAACAGATATGCCCATATACACACTGTGATTTTAGTAATAAACTTGCCTTTAATCACAGTATTCTATTCCATCCCAGAGCAGGAGGTCGCAGGCCACATCAGAGGGCTCCATGAGCCACATCTGGCCCCCGGGCCACTGGTTGGGCACCCCTGGCCTAGGCCATCGTTATGTAGAGCAACTATATATATATATATATATATATATATATATATATATATATATATATATATATATATATATATATATATATATATATATATATATATATATATATATATATATATATATATATATATATATATATATATATATATATATATATATATATATATATATATATATATATAATTTTTTTTTTTCCGATCCTCAGAGTTCTTTGCCATGAGGTGCCATGTTGAACTTCCAGTGACCAGTATGAGAGAGTGAGAGCGATAACACCAAATTTAACACACCTGCTCCCTATTTACACCTGAGACCTTGTAACATGAATGAGTCACAAGACATGGGGGGGGGGGGGTGGCTAGATGGACCCAATTTGGACATTTTCACTTAGGGGTGTACTCACTTTTGTTAGCGGTTTAGACATTAACCACTTAAGACCCGGACCAATATGCAGGACCAGTGGTGTTTTTACAATTTGGCACTGCGCTGCTTTAACTGGTAATTGCGCGGTCATGCAATGTTGTACCGAAAAGTAATGTGCGTCATTTTCTTCCCACAAATAGAGCTTTCTTTTGATGGTTTTTGATTGCCTCTGCAATTTTCTTTTTTTTTTTTTTTTTTTTTGGGGGTATAAACGGAAAAAGACCAAAAATTTTGAGAAAATATGATATTTTCTATTTTTTGTCATAAGAAATATCTAAAACTCAATTTTAGTCATACATTTAGGCCAAAATGTATTCAGCCACATGTCTTTAGTAAAATAAATGGCAATAAATGTATATTTATTGGTTTTCGCAAAAGTTATAGCGTCTACAAACTAGGGTACATTTTTTGGAATTTACACAGCTTTTAATTTGACTGCCTATCTCATTTCTTGAGGTGCTAAAATGGCAGGGCAGTACAACCCCCCCCCCCAAATGACCCCATTTTGGAAAGTAGACACCCCAAGGAAATTGCTGAGACACATGTTGAGTCCATTGAATATTTTTTATTTTTTTTTGTCCCAAGTGATTGAATAATGACAAAAATAAATGATGTATTGCTCACACATGCCATGGTTATATGTGGAATTGCACCCCAAAATACATTCTGCCGCTTCTCCCGAGTACAGGGATACCACATGTTTGGGACTTTTGGGAGCCTAGCCGCATATGGGACACCCCAAGCTATTTGCTGAGAGGCATGGTGAGTATTTTACAGCTCATTTGTTTTTGAAAATGAAGAAAGGGGAAAATGTTTTTGAAAAAAAAAACTTTGTGACAAAAAGCAAGATCTGCAAAATACTCACCATACCTCTCAACAAATGGCTTGGGTGTCTACTTTCCAAAATGGGGTCATTTGGTGGGGGGGGGGGGGTGTGCCATTTGGGCATTCCATGGCCTCCGAAACTGTGATAGGTACTGAGGAGTGAAATCAAAAATTTACACCCTTATAAAGCCTGAAGGCGGTGATTGGTTTTTGGGGTCTCGTACGCGGCTAGGCTCCCAAAAAGTCTCACATATGTGGTATCCCCGTACTCAGAAGAAGCAACAGAATGTATTTTGGGGTGTAATTCCACATATAACCATGGCATGTTTAAGCAATATGTCATTTAGTGACAACTTTGCGCAAAAAAAAAAAAAATGGTCTTTTTCCCCGCAACTTGTGTCAAAATATAAAATATTCCATGGACTCGACATGCCTCAGCAAATAGCTTGGGGTGTCTACTTTCCATAATGGGGTCATTTGGGGGGGTTTTGAACTGTCCTTTTATGTACAACATTTAGAAGCTTATGTCACACATTACCCACTCTTCTAACCACTTGAAGACAAAGCCCTTTCTGACACTTTTTTTATTTATTTTATTTATTTTTAAAGCAAAGGCGCTACAGATTAAAATGGTGGGTGTTGCATTTTTTTCCACACAGTATTTGTGCAGCGATTTTTCAAACGCATTTTTTTTGGGGGGGGGGAAATACACTTTTTTTATTTTAAAGCACTAAAACACACTATATTGCCCAAATTATTGATGAAATAAAAAAGATGATCTTAGGCCGAGTACATGAATACCAAACACGACATACTTTAAAATTGCGCACAAACGCGCAGTGGCGACAAACTACATACATTTTTAAAAGCCTTTACAGGTTACCACATTAGATTTACAGAGGGGGTCTACTGCTAAAATTACTGCCCTCGATCTGACCTTCGCGGTGATACCTTACATGCATGGTGCGATTGCTGTTTAAATATGACTCCAGACCGACGCTTGCGTTCGCCTTTGCGCAAGAGCAGGGGGGGACAGGGATGCTTTATTTTTTTATTTTATTTTTTAGCTTTTTTTTTTAATTTTATTTGTAAACTGTTCCTTCCATATATATTTTTTTTTTATCTCGGGGAATGGAAATATCCCCTATGATAGCAATAGTTAGTGACAGGTACTCCATTAAAAAAAAAAAAAGGGGGGCCTTTTAGACCCTAGATCTTTCCTCTGCCCTCAAAGCATCTGACCACACCAAGATCGGTGTGATAAAATGCTTTCCCAATGGCGCTGTTTATATCGGGGGGGGGGGGGGGGACATTCCCTCCCACTGCTTGTAAAAACAGTCTAGAGGCTAATTAACTGCTAGGATTGCTTTTACATGAAAGCCGTGCCTAGCCTGCGAAATGCTTTACCCTACGCTAAAACTTCACTCGTGTGTGGTAGCGTAAAAACACATGCCAATGCAGAGACCAGGATTGCCAGGACAAGAAGTGTCACGCCTATATCCCTGCTTGCTACAGACACGACATCTTTTTGGGGGGCTCCTTGGGTAGAGGTACTCTCATAAAGAAACGGAAAATGTCTCTCATGCAGTGGCTTACTGCATTTGGTTGGGAATGGTGAGGTGTAGAACCGCCTGGATACAGGAGTTCTTAAGATGATCTCATCCTGAAATGTAAGGAAGGATCCAATCTGTCCTGAAGCTTTGTATATGACATGAGCATTCAGTAAAGCCAATTGAAATAAATATAGACCCTTTTTTGTACCGGCGTCTCGCCTTACGGGCAATATGATACGGCGCCATCAACTGGTCGTTGAGGTCCACCCCTCCCATATTTTTGTACACAGAGGGGTTTCTCCAACACCAGCCGCCGTACGAATTTGTACTGTCGTGTCTGCGTGAAGGGTGGTAAGAACGAAAACATTCTTATTGTCCCGCCACTTCACTGCAAGCAAATTATTACACCTGTAGCAGGCTCTCGCCTCCAGCCAAAGGGCCCTTTCACACTAGCAGACCGTATGTCCGCATTTTCATCCATCCGTTTGCGGATGAAAACGGGACATACATGGCTCCCTATGTGATTACATCCGCTGACACCCGTAATTTGTCAGCCTCCGCAAAGATCCGTATTTGCAGACGGAAGAAATCCTATTTCTTCCGTCTGCCAGATCGGATGAACATGGACATACGGTCCGTGTTCGTCCGATTCCCCCATAGGGGAGAGCGGAGGAAACGCAGGGCGGTCCCTGCACAGTGTGCGGGGACCGCCCTGCCAGCTCAGCAGGGATTTTACGGAGGATCCCCGCTGAGCAAAGCGGACACATTACTGATCTGCTCCGTGTGAAAGGGCCCTAAGACGGGAATCTACAAGCTGCTGGGGAAAGCCCCGGCGATTAGGTCGCACGGTGCCACATGGTCCAATCTGATGATCAAACAAGTGACTAAAAAGTGGCACGCTCGTGTAATTGTCCACATACAAGTGGAACCCTTTTCCGAATAAGGGTGACACCAAGTCCCAGACAATCTTGTCAGCGCTCCATATGTAATCTGGGCAGCCCTCCGCCTCTACCTGACTATCTTTGCCCTCATAAACCTCCATGTATAGCCTGTTGACCTGTCACAGAGCTTATAGAGCTTGACCCCATATCTGGCATGCTTGCTGGGAAGGTACTGCTTGAAAGACAAGCGGCCAGAAAATGTAATTAGGGACTCATCAACGCAGACAACTTGCTGGGGATTATACAAGACTGCAAAACGTTAGTTGAAGTGGGTTATGAGGGGCCAAATTTTGTAGAGCCGGTCGTATTCAGGGTCTCCACGTGGACAACAAAATTCATTGTCATTGAAATGCAAGAACCGCAGGATCGCCTTGTATCGTTTCCTGGCCATGGAAGCAGAGAATATGGGCATATGGTCTTGTGGACCAATAAGTCTGCAACTTAGGAAATTGATATATGCCCATGTTGAGGCAAAGGCCCAGAAAGGTCTTAAATTCGGAAACCGTAAGTGGTTTCCAATCTCTGGCAAGGAGGGACTGGGGATTAGCGGCGATGTAAGTACCAGCATATAAATTCTCTGGTCCACAATAGATCTATAGAGATCTTCCGTGAAAAACAGCGAATAAAAATCAAGTGACGTAAAATCGTCTGTTTCCACCTGAATACCGGGTTGGCCAGTGAATGGGGGAAGTACGGTTTCTGCAGAAGTGGTGGGGACCCAATCAGGATAGGCAAATTCTGCAGGAAGGGCACTATGGGCACGACGGGCCTGTCTTTGTCTTCTTGGTGGCAGTGGGACACTGCTTGCCACCTCGCCAGCTTGAACTGTACTTATGGGACTCGCCACGTCACCACGTGATACTG
The DNA here is from genome assembly GCF_905171775.1 of Rana temporaria. Taxonomy (NCBI): domain Eukaryota; kingdom Metazoa; phylum Chordata; class Amphibia; order Anura; family Ranidae; genus Rana; species Rana temporaria. The sequence continues at coordinate 358,458,783 of NC_053489.1, read as the reverse complement.
CAGTGCTGGATTAACGACCAGGGTGTACTAGGCCGCTGGTGCTTGCCAGTTTACCAGAAGGAATAGTTCACTAGTACTAGCTCTCTGCTCCATACAAGGGTCCTGCGGTTCTTGCTCCTCAACATCATCAGAATGGGGTTTGGGTACACCTGGCCTTAGCAGGGACCACAACTTCGTCGACAGAGCTATCTGGCATGGAGCCGCTGTCTACAGGATCGTATTCTGAGCCAGAATCTGACAGATGCGTGACCTCCTTCACTATCTGTCAGGCTCAGAAACGTGTAGGCCTCTTCACTAGTGTACATTCGCTTTGCCATTTTGGGCTCTAAATTTAGTGGTACACTAGTAATGATTCACAGGTAAAAAGGCACCTGACCTGTCAGCAAATGTAGAAAACGCTAACAAAAAAAACTGTTCGCGATTGCAGGGATCAGGCCTGTCTCTGCGAACACTGCAGTTATGTGTGTGTTTTGTAAGTGACAGTGATTGATCGATACTGCACTTGGGTGGGCTGGGCGGAGGGGCAAAATGCTGGTGCTAGCGGGTATCTGGGCTGATCCCGATAACAATGTGTTTTTGGGAACCCTAAACTGCTGGGTACGCTAGTATAGATCTGATCAGATATTGATCTGTTCAGATTAGGGCTGCAACGAACGATTATTTTCATAATAGATTAGTTGGCCGATTATTGTTTCGATTAATCGACTAATCGGATTATAATGCCTTCTATTACCTCCACTTTCTCTGGGTTCAGATGCTGATCTTCCCTGCACAGAGTCTTTAAAGTGATTGTTTAAAAAAAAAACTTGTTATACTTACCTGCTCTGTGTAATGGTTTTGCACAGAGCCCCCCAGATCCTCCACATCTGGGGTCCCTCACCGATGCTTCTGGCTCCTCCTGCCTTCAGAGTGCCTCAATAGCAAGCTGCAAAGTATAGTATAGAGTGCCCGCTATAGCAAGGTAAAAAAACTTCTGCCTTTTAGAACCACTCACTTGCAGGACTACATGTCCCATGAGGCATTGCTCCTCACACTTTCACATTCACAAATTCTCAGGCACTTGGTGACATGTATGGATGGTGTACTGAGCTGTATGTGTGCTGCACTGTATTTCCTGATATGTAAACAAATAATGCATACTATATGCAGGCCAACTAATCAACTGGCCGATTAATCGATTATGAAAATAGTTGACAACTATTTTCATAATCGATTAGTTGTCGATTTATCGATTAGTTGTTTCGGCCCTAGTTCAGATACTATACCACTAAGGGGGGTGTATGCTTTGCGAGTGGGTGTAAGCATTGCTGGCACTAACCTAACGCTGCCTGGGGTGACGCAGACCCTGACTGACGCTAAAATGTAACTGATATCACCCGCCGAGCTCTGGGGGGTTAAACCTTTATTGGGTTATATACGGCGGGTGCCCTGATGCTATAAACGGCAAACTAACCAGCGTCACCCGTAACACTTATACGGTGATCACTGGTGAAAGGGTTAACTAGGGGCAATCAGTGGGTTAAAACCTTTATTAGGTAATATATTGGGGTACACAACGCTATATAAAAACCTGGCGGCGAACCTAAATAACTGGCTAACCAGCGTCACCAGTGACACTTATACGGTGTTCACTGGTGAAAGAGTTAACTCTAGGGGCAATCAGGGTTAAAACCTTATTTCGAAAATGTATGGGGGTACCTAACGCTATAAAAACCTGGTGGCGAACCTCAAAAAATAACTGGCTACCTAGCGACACTAATGCAGCGTTAAAAAAATGATCGCTTAGCGACACTGGTGATAGGGGGTGAAAGGGTTAACTGAGGGGGCGATCAAGGGGTTAAACCTTTATTGGGGGGGGGGGCTACCCTGGACCTAAATGGGCCTAAGGCTAATGTCCCTGACACTTTTTACTGTCAAAAATGACACTAAATGCAGTGATCAGTAAATAAATGATCACTGCAATCTCTGACTGGGGGGGGTTTGTGTACCTGTGTCAGTGTACTGTTAGGTGCAACTCACTGTTGGATGTCTTCTCTCCTCTGTGCCGGACGAAATGACAGCCACGAGGAGAGATGACATCACTTCCTCCTGCCTGCGTTTACAGTTCACAGGCAGGGGAAGCAGGTGATTCGCTGGGAGCGATCGCAAGGGGGTGGCTAGAAACGAATGGCCGCCCCCTCATCCCGGATCGCTCCCACAGCAAAACGGACCGCCGCATGTACGACCTGCGGGAAGGCAGCCACGTACAGATACGTGTCATTCTGCCGACGTATAAGTGCATGCGGCGGTCCATAAGTGGTTAATGGCTGCGAGTTATTTTTGAGGGGACAAGCTGTACACTCACTACTTTACATTGTGGCATTTCTTCAGTGTTGTATAATATGTGATGGGTGTTCTCACTTTTGTGTGTGTAATAACACCTAAAGGAGAATTTTTTTTATGTTTGGCCTGTTTTCTCCTCAACACATACCTGGAATGTCACTTTTCCATTCTGCTTTAAGCACAAGTCTGTATTCAGTTCCTATATAGTAGTCTTCTGTAACCTCTCCAGCATGTAAGCAGTCAATGTATTTTAGCCTTATTCTTGCTGTTAATTTGAGAGGACAGTCTTCAATAATATTGCAGAACAGAAATCTACCTGGATAAGAAATACCTGATTAACTTATTTACTTTTTGTCTTTTCGTTTTTATAGGTTACTGTTCCTGGGAAGTAGATTCCTCTGTTTGTAATTTGGATGATCAGCTGAAATTATTTGTATCTCGCCATTCAGCAAACTTTTCCCAAGATGTGAAAGGTATGGTGATGTAAAATATTATTATATAATTTTTTTTGTGTGTTCTAATGCAATATGGCTGAATGGTAGTGTTGGATAATGAAGCTCCTGTGTGCTGTTATACCACCGCTATGAATGCTAATGTTCCAAATTCACAAAAACGTCTTCAAATATGTTGCTCGGTAGCCACCAATCCACTTTGCAAACCCAGATATTACCTTGTAATAAAAGTAGCTGTGATCACTGTACATAACCTTTGTGCAGGGCTGTGGGAGGAACCCAGAAGGTCCATCAAGCTACAGGCTGCCTGTGGTTGTGGGGGGGGTGCAAATGACCAGACCAGTCGCCCTGTATGCAGAGCGAGAGAAGTTCCTACAGAGGAAAAGGCTCTCATTGGTGTACTGCACAGATTTTGGGGAAAAAATGCGCAAAGCGCCCCACAATTCGAGTAAGAATAAATGTCTCTTCTAAATAGACCATATTTTTGTTTTAACTGGGAATGCAGGAGACTAGGAATTTTGCCTTGTCGTGCTGGGAGTGCACTGGAGTACTACTTGCTGCATCTGGTGTAAATGAAAAACGTTATCTGCTTGTACTATGCCTTCCATGGGTCTTCCTTTCCACTGTCCTTAACATGACGTTTTCAAACAAAATGTGTTTTTTTTTTGTTTTCTTTACAAAACTTTAATTCCAGTGGGGTAATCTCTAGGCCCCTGTGAATGCAGGTCATGGCTGGTGGGAGGAACCATACATTCTAAACATCACAGGACCTTGCGCAGTATTCCTTTTAGAGTATTCAGTGCTGATACAAGCAATGAGCTGGTTCTTAGGAGTTCTGTAAATATTAAAATGCCTTGATGGGTGGATTTTAGTATAGCAGAGAGTGGAAGTGCAGAAGTAGAAACCAAAATAGTAGTAAAGAAGTTTTAGTGGCCCACAACCTTCATTAGATGTCTGCATACTACTGAACAATAATGACTTAATGGAGTTTAATTACAGGTGGTGGTTGAGTGTGAAAATTAGAGCACCACACTGTCCAAAATGAAGTGTCTGTCTGTTTTGGGTGTTTTTTTTTTTTTTTTCTTCTAGAAACTGAAGTAGGTTCTAAGAGCCGGTTCACACAGGGGCAGCATGACTTGCTGAGCGACTCGGCAAGGCGATCTGCACACGACTTCAGAGGTGACTTGCAAAATGACTTCTGTATTGAAGTCAATGCAAGTAGTACAGGAACCTTTTTCTAAGTTGGAGCGACTTGAGTCGCTCCTATTGCAACAGTTACATAGTACAGAACGGTGCGTAACTTGTCAGGCGACTAAGTCGCCCCTGTGTGAACCCGCTCTAAAGTCAACACACTACAGGGACAGTAAGTAACTTGTTTTTACCAGCTACTGAAATGGTGCTTTGTAAAAGAACTGCTTTTTCTTACAAAGTGGTTCAACTTCAACACACAAAATATATGTAAGTGTTTAATATTCTCAATGTCATTATTCTCCAAAAATAATCAACTAATTGATGATCCTGCAGTCTGAGTTTTTTTCTGTTTATTTTTTTCACATGTCCTTTGGGCTCCTGAACCTCTCATAATCCCCCCCCCCCCCCACACTTCCGTTTTTTGTTTGGAATAAGCAGTGTACAGTTGGGTCGATATAAAATTTTAACGAAACAATCCAAATGAATTTTGAAGCGTAGACTTTCAGCTTTAATTCAAAGGGTTATAAACATAGATATCAAGTAAAAATGTTAGGAACTGCAACCATTTTTATACACGCGTCCCCCCATTTTCAGGGGTTTAAATGTAATTGGACAAATTGGTATTTTCATAAATAAAATGTTAATTTTTAATATTTGGCGAATAATACTTTACTGGCATTGACTGCCTGACGTCTGGAACCCATGGACATTACCAAAGATTGGGTTTTCTCCTTTCTGATGCTTTGCCCAGCATAACTGCAGCTGTCTTCAGTTCTTTGTGGGTCTTTCTGCCTTTTCGTTTTGCCTTCGGCAAGTGAAATGCATGCTCAATTGGGTTGAGATCAGGTGATTGACTCAGCCATTGCAGAATATTCCACTTTTTATTTCACAAGCTTCTGGGTTGCTTTTGCAATGTGTTTTGGATCATTGTCCATCTGTACTGTGAAGGGCCGTCTAATCAACTTTGCTACGATTGGCTAAGTCTGGGCTGACAGTATATCTCTAAACATTGCAGAATTCATCTGGTTGCTTCTGTCACATCAATAAACACCAATGACCCAGTGCCACTGAAAGCCATGCTGGAAAAATAAAGTCCTATTCTTCATGCTCATGAATGGTTTACACCTTGTTGTGAACCCTCTATTCTCTCATTAAGTCTTCTCTTGATTGTAGGCTTTGACAATGATGCACCCACCTGTAGAGTGTCCTTCACGTGTGTGTGTGTGTGTGTGTGTGTGTGTGTGTGTGTGTGTGTTTGTTTCTCTTTACACTGATCAACCACCACTGTTGTAGTCCATGTATGTCCAGACTTTTATTTGCTTGTTGCTGAGCTCACCAGTGCGTTCTTTCCTTCTTCTGTACCAAACTGTTGCTTTTTGTCCAATCCTAATTAGGGGCGAAACAACTAATCAATTAATTGACAACTAATCGATTATGAAATCGATTTACAATTTTCATAATCGATTAATCGGCCAGTTAAATAATGGGGTTAAAAATAGAAATTAGCCCTTTATAGTACAAAAAAGTAAATCGCTACTGTAAATATTACTTTCACTGTCCCACAGTAAAAAATGAACCCCTTACAGTAGCGATTATTTGCTCTTTTGGTACTTTTTTTTATATATTTTTTTTTAACCCCATTATGTTACTAAACATCTCAGGCGGGGGTCACACCTCTGTTTTTTGGTGCTTTTTGCAGAAACACACTACAGTTCATTTACATGTTTTCCTAGGGGACACGTTCGCATCAATGATTTTTTTTTCAGCTGCTGCGTATTTGGAAAGGGCGAGGACTTTTTAACGCAAAACGGTGCTATTTTTTTTTTGGGTTCAATATACTTTAATGGAGAAGCTGCAGAAAAGCATGTAATGTGTTTTTGTGGCAATTTGTGTTTTGTAATCTGCCCAACAACAAATTGGCCCAAAATTTTTAAATTATATATTTTTCTAAGGCTATTATCCGATTAATCGAAATAATCAGCCAACTAATCGTTTATGAAAATAATCGTTGGTTGCAGCCCTAATCCTAATGCTGCTGCCATATCTCTGATGGATTTGTTTTTAAGTGTGTGTGTGTGTGTGTGTTTAACAAGCCTTACAATAGCCTGTTTTTACTTGCATGGACCGCTCTTTTGAATGTATGATGTAGATTCACAATGGATTGCAAATGCCACACTTGGAATCAACTCCAGATCTTTTTACCTGCTTTAATTTATGAAGAAATAACGGTGCATTCCCATAGTCCCAAGTCCATCCTGGAAGCGAGCAAGAAAGGGTGGCTACATTCCTACATACAGTGGAACCATGGCATATGAACATGGCCATCTTCTAATGGGAAGTCCTGTCACAGCATACATTATGAATGGGTCACCTTAAAGTGATACTAAAAGTCTGTTTTTGTTTGTTATTTTTAAAGAACAACATGTTCTACTTGCCCATTTTGTGCAGTGGTTTTGCACAGAACAGCAAGCGTTCTTGGCCCCTCCCTCATTGTCAAGTGCCCCCACAGTAAGTGGCTTGCTATGTGGGCACCCGTGCTAAGCCGCAGTTCTGTGTGTCTATTCAGACACGGAGCTACAGTTCAGCTCCACCCCCTCTCTCTCCTTGGCTCCCAATGCTGTCAAAATCAGTTAGCCAATGGTGCCCCGCTGCTGTCTATTAGGGGGGCTGATGCACTTTAAGGCCTCTTAGGGTTACACCGATGCCACTTTTTTAACACAGAGTACAAGTGCTGATACTTTTTTATTTCTTTCCACATGAACTTCCACATACCGAATATAAATTTAATTTATAAATTATTATTCCTGTTTAAAAACTGAAGCATTGTAGACACAGTTTATGATGCTTGTTTATGAATGGACAGTCACTGACTGCATTTGGAAAAGGAAGCCGCCTGTAAATTCGAGATTTTCCTAGCTTGTGACGGAAAATATTGATTATATGAAGACAGGAGGCGAGTATCTTATGCATTATCTTTCTTTAATAATGCCCATAGCAGAAATACAGTAAACATTTATTGTAACTTAAAAGAAAAAATTCAAAGAACTACCCTTCCCAGCAGTCCCTGGGCCAGCGTAGCCCCTCCCAGACCGTAGTCTATATAAGGGACTGTCTGAGGTAACCTATTCCTCTTTCTTCATGCGAATTAGTGTAAACAGGAACCCAAAGTCCAATTAGACATCTCCGCGGCTGCCGGGAACCTTCCGACCGGAACACAACATCTGAATCTGGAGGAAACGAAAGGACAAGGCCAACACGGACCAACTTCATCCCAACGGGAACTATAGGAAAACCAAAACCATTCGGAGCCGACCGGTCAGTCGTCTTCAGGAACATGGACCAACGGATTCAGTCAACGGCACAACGGCATCCCGACTCCGGATCTGGAACTTAGTAGGAGCCTCCATCTGCGGTGAACTAAACCCATGGATCGAAACGGAACAGCAATCCCGACGGGGTTAGTGAAAACGAACTGCCGGGGCGTACCAGCCTCCGACTTGCAGGGTGTGTGGTTCAACAGTCTAGAACGAGAGAGAGACAACCTCGTGACAGGGTTGGGTCGGGAGGGAAGATACTCGCCTCCTGTCTTCATATAATCAATATTTTCCGTCACAAGCTAGGAAAATCTCGAATTATACCTCAGACAGGAGGCTCATATCTTATGCAAGTTCAAAGCTATAACAATGCATATATAGATGATAACAAATGAAACAACTACAAAATTGATATAGATATGTGTTCCTCCGATCCAAGCAGAATTGGCGGAAAGCAATCGTGGTTACCAGTCCGCTGCTAGCCGTAAATCCTATAGGGAGCCGCCCGGGGTGATGACCTAGGAGCCACCGCTCCTCTGGAGGGGTGGGCGCCCAACGGGGTTACGTAAGACCCTGCCATTTCCATGATTGATCGTACCCCTCTGGCTAGCGTAGCTGAGGAAACCGGAAACTGAGGTTTAGCGTAGGAATGAGGAGTAGGAAGAGATGCGAAGATCGCAGTGGGACCGTGAAGGACTAAGAAATCCGTAGACAACGGAGTACGATGTGCGGGGAAGAACGGGTAGAAAAAAACGATGAAGTCCCGCCGCTGTCCTACGCACAACGGAAAAACCCCGACTCTCCGAGGCGGGATCCGACGCCTGGAATGGCCAACGTCGTGACACCCGATATGCGTCTGACGGAATCAGACACGAGGGGGCAGTAGCTCAAACGACAATAACCTCCGACAGAGTGAGATTGTCCCCCCAGTCCTGGCGCGTGGTCAGGACCACTGATCACCTCCCAAGAGCGTTGATACCCTGGGTGTGATGGGCGTTGAAACTTAACGCTTACTAAGTCGGTACACCATGGGTGTTATCCCACCGGTAGTAAGTCTACAAGGGAGCGGTAGTCCGAGTTCGCAGCGCGGAAAGCGCAGGGGAGCTATAGGACCTCCCGGACTCAAACGAGTCCACCAGGTAGTTGGTCATCTCAGACGAACGCCTTCATGAGGTTAACTTGTCGTTGATCACCAACTAACCCAGAGTCCTCCGGATGATCGAAATGTATATCTAGTCCCAAGGCCTAGATCAAGGCAAGTGGAACCCCCGTTATAAAAGAAAAGGTCGCTGTCCGTGACCGACACCCCGAAAACCCAACCATGCGAAGAGAAGTAGGACGTGCGTCGTGAATAGAGGGTGCAGCTCCCCGTACAGACTGGGGAGAGAAAGGATCCCATAAGGGAGCAAGGGCCAGGAACACTGACCGGTGCAGTCGTCAGTCGATGGAATTGGGCGGGTAACGAGAATTCCAATCTAACACCATAGCGGAAGTGCCTGGGGTACATTTCGCAAGCTGGAACGATGTCGCGTTCCAGGCAGAAATGTCAGAGATCTTGCTAGATCCGTTAGGATTTTGGGTCAAGGACCCCCCAAGCGAAGGTCGTACTGGACCGCGGATACGGTGTCCATACGCAAGAACACACCGTAGGTGGACGTGTGTGGCATTAGAGTCCTGATGGCAAGGCAGTCGTCAGGATTTCCACGTGTGAACGTGCAGCAGAGACTCCGCTGTGGGCCACGCCCCTCCTGTGGACGAGGGACCGCATCCAGTACCCCAACCGAGGTGGTTGGCAACCTATTCCAAGATGAATCCGTCGTGGAGTTGCAGGTGGACCTGCCGTGCCGTCTGTCGACCTGACGTAGCCACCACCGTAGTTCAATTATGGCTTCCGTGTCCAGAGTGACGACGTCTGCACAGTGAAGCCCCTGGCAAAGACGTAGGGACTGAGACTCTGAAGGTCTCGATAGTGAAAGAAGCTGGACAAATGGCCTGGATTAACGCCAGAAACAGGCCAACCAGGCGAGCCAGTCCGCGTAAGGATACCCGTCGTTAGCCCAGCACGATACTGACCTCGTGCAGATGGCGGCCAAGTGGTCATGGGTAGCCGAATGAGCACTAGGTTGGTGTCCACCAAGAACCCTAAAACTCTACCTCCTGAGATGGGGAGAGGATAGATTCCCCGTGATCTATGGGGGACTGTCCCGGAGGCGTGTTCATTCGCCAGGCGAGGGGTACGAGCCATTAAGAGTAGGTCGTCCAAGTAGATAATCAACCTCACCCTTTGTGTCGCAGAATGTCGTCACTGTATACGGTAATTACGAGAGATTTCTCAAGTTACTACTGGGCGATAACCGCCCTCCTTACCTGACCAGGAAGACGTTGTTGGGGAAATCCGGGGAGAGCGGGTCCGTCTCCACTATCGTTTGGGTGAACCAGAGGCCCTGCAATTCGTTGTCTATTAGGGCGGTGTTCAGGTCTGAAGACCGAGGAAAGAGGGACTAGGTCCATCTCCGGTCCTATAATCCTGATAGACCAGCACTGTACCGTGTTAGACTTTGATGACGTTTGGGCTCATCCGGGATGGAATAGAGCCCTACCGTCTTGGAATATCTTAATCGGCGTGATCCCGACTAGCCTGCCCTCGGTGGTCGGACCGGGGTCTGATTCGGCTAGGTGAGACAGCTGGGGAACAAGCCACGTTAAGATTCGAGCGGCGGTGTCCAGTCGGACCCGTAGTGTCCACGCATCCCAGGAGGCGACCGCCCGTTGGGCCCAGCCCAGATTTGGGACAGGTCAGTCGGCTGTTCAGCGGCGTGGCCTGCTCACTAAGGTGTGGGATGATGGTGATAGGTCCCAAAGATCCAAGGCCCTGGTCTGTATGATCCGAAGGACCTCTCTATTCCCAGCTTGGGGGATTTCCCGTGTATGGTGGGATACCCCCAGGGTTTGGGGTTCACCTCGGGAGTGTGCACAGCCATAAATGGTAAAGGAAGGGGGTTACGCCCTGAAAATGATTCGGTGAGTTTTTCGACCGATCTCCGGGTCCATTATGTGATATATTGGATCACCTCGGGTGGAGGTGCCCAGTCATCGGAGTGTGGATGGCATATCGCCCCCGGATCTATAATGGCTCTCTACGAGAATCCATAGAGTCACCCTGGGAACAGGGTTGGCGTCGTCATAGAGCGCCATGTGCCCACTGCCCTAACACTCATCGTCATTCTCATCATCTACAACCTCAGACTCAAGGTGTTAGCCGCCTCAGACTCCGCGGACAACTCTGGAAGAGTCCACGAATGGGTCTGGCTTAGTCCGTCTAACGGATCGCTGCCTCTGCATGTGCATCTCCCCGAGGCTCGGGGGTCGGTCGGAGTCTGGGAGGGCAGTGGGTCGGCAGTCCGGGTAGGGTACTGCCTGGGACATATTATTTACTTCCCCTGTCGGGGAGTCAAGGGCCACAGAAACGTGGCAGCGTTTTGGAACGCCCAGCCCTTCTCAGGGGCGGTAGACCGTTGCCGGATGGTCCAGGCATATGGTGTGCAGGCGGGGGTAACCGACGCCATGGTCGTAAAGATTGGTCTACGATCAGTTTTGGCAACTGTGTAACACTGTTGAGATTTGGCCTCCTAGGACTGTGTCCACCCTATCCGGGGTACCGGCATGAACAATGGCCTGTTATTCATTAAATTGTAGAATCTTTGTACAATTCAATACAATTTTTTATACATATTTGTATAATTTATTTATATAATGAATATATAATTTGTACAATCCATCTATAATTTATTATATGTAAAACTGAATAATGGATTTAGTTATATATTATAAGTAATAATATATTAATAATAATATCCTTAATAATAAATGTATTTATTCATTCAATCCTTAGATAGTTATTTAATTCATTATTTATTAGGAGTATGTTGTAGGGAACAAATTCCCTGGAGATAAACATGCTATAATTTCTTTATTTAATTTATTGATTTATTGATCTATCTACATATTGATTATTTATTTATTAGGATAAATAAGGTATATGTTCTAGGGAATAAATTCCCCAGAAATATAATTTGAGTATATATTGAATTATTTATTGTAGATTCGGTTATTTAAATTATTTAATTTAATTAATTTTATTTATTTATTAGATATTGATTCATTGGAATGAAATATATATATTTATATATATATATCTGAAAAGATGTACTGCCATCTAGTGGTTGAAAGCATGGTGAAACAGCAGCAGGTTCCTGGCTACGACACCGCTGGGAAGGACATCCTGCGGTGTGAGGGGAGCCTGAGGAGATTCTAACTCCAGAGGCGAAGTCTCGCGAGACTACGGCCTCTGGAGTTCTTATTGGCCCGAGGTTGTGAGGGACGGAACGGTCAATGAGAACCGTTCTCCCCCGTCTCGCTCTCGATACCGAGAGAGGCACCGAAAGAGGAGAGGAGCGGCCGTGGCGGAGACCCCGCCCCCCACCTGAGCGCGCGAAGGGGAGCGTGGGGAGGGAGGGGGGGGGGGGGGACAGTTGCCCAGGCATGGCGCCCGCCGAGGGAGCGAATGAAAAACAGCGCGGATCCCGCACGGACGCCGCAGTGCTCCGGCGTCAAAGAAATTGGAAACAAACAAACGTGGCCTCTCAAACATATCTGCCTGACACCGGTCCGGTGTCAGGCAGACAGAAATAAATGCAGAAACGGGGGATAGCAGGGAGAACCCCCAGTATTCCAAATCTTCCAAAAACTACAGAACAATCAATTCCGACAAAATACCTGACACCGGGGCATTCGGTATCAGGGAGGAATTCCAGGGAAACTCCCCATATTCCACAATACCTCAAACATATCAGTCAAGACTGAACAAAATCACCCGACACCGGGGCACTCGGTATCAGAGACCATATATACAATCAAACAATAAAGGTACATGAAACACCTATCTTGTAAATAATAAAGATACATGAAGTACCTATCCTGTAAATAATAAAGGTACATGAAATACCTATCTTGTGTGCTCTGCCATGAGCAGAAAGAAAGAGGAATAGGTTACCTCAGACAGTCCCTTATATAGACTACGGTCTGGGAGGGGCTACGCTGGCCCAGGGACTGCTGGGAAGGGTAGTTCTTTGAATTTTTTCTTTTAAGTTACAATAAATGTTTACTGTATTTCTGCTATGGGCATTATTAAAGAAAGATAATGCATAAGATATGAGCCTCCTGTCTGAGGTATAATCACAGATTTATTGTCTCCTTCCTCTCTCCATCCTGACATCTCCAGGATTAGGAGAGGACTGGAGGAGGAGCCAAGGCGGACACGAGATGATCAGTGGGGGCATTTGCAAGTCCTAATCTCCCTGACAGCCACAGTAGGGAGAGGAGAAGCAGCTGTCAGAAATGCTATACAGGGAGATCAGTGCTTGTAACTGCCCCCACCGCCGCACAGATCTGTGAGGATGCCAGGTACTGTCAGGTATCGGGTCAAGCATCAGTACAAGTACTCGTGCAAATGCTCGATATTGGCATTGATACTAATATCGGTTCAAACCTACTTTTTATCTTGAAATGCATTAAGATAAAAAATAAAAAAAACCTTCTGCCTTTACAACCACTTTAAAGCACAAGCTCGCCGTCAGAGCTAAAAATCGAATTCCTTCGTAAATCATGCCTAACACTGATGACCATCAGAATGTGCATTTTTTTTTTTTTTTTTTTTTTTTTTTTGAAAATTGCTTGCCTCTGTGTTCTGGACAGCTCACTGTCTCTCATTTGAAAAAAGGCATTCCGAGCTCTGATTTCTGCTTTCTTTCGGCAATGTCCTCTGGGACTGTGGTTCACTTGGACCCCTTTCACACTGGGGCCTTTTTTTTAGGTGCTTTAGCGTTAAAAAAAAAAAAGCCTGAAAGAAGCTGCATCTGCAATCCCAATGTGAAAGTCCAAATGCTTTCACACTGAGGCGCTGCGCTGGCACGGCGTCAAAGTCCTGCAAGCAGCTTCTTTGCAGCGCTTTAGGAGCGTTTGAATACACCGCTCCTAAAGCCCCCTTCCCATTAAGGGAGGTTTTTTTTTTTTTTTTTTTTTTTGCCAAAGCGCCTGAAACACCCCAGTATGAAAGGGGTCTTGGCTTTATAATAAAGTACAATTCACATGAATCGTTGCATTTACACTGTGCCTGTGTAGGAAGGGTCTGGCATGTGATCTAGTGTTTCACTGCTCAGCTTTCTCCTCCCCCTGTCGGCTTCACACTGCTTTGGCTGGGGGAGGAAGAGTTGAATAAGATGCACACGTTTGGTGTAATTTCTATGTTGTAGTAATAATAAGAATGGTACATTTCATATGATATTTAATTTCTTGGCCATTTTTCTGAGAATATGAATAACCATTTTCTTTCACTCATGGTTAGTGTTTGGCTGAAGCCATTTTATTATCAATCAACTGTTTTTACACTTTGTTGTCATTATGATAAAAAAAACAAACACAAAAAAAAACTACCCAAATTGCCCTGATCGAAAGTCTACAGTCCTTGAAACCCTTTCACACTGAGCCGCCCCGAGCATTTGCCGTAAAATGCTGCTATTTTTATCTGCGCTTTACCGTCGGATTTGCATCGCTTTTCGGCTGCTGGGTTCGGCACTTAAGTGGTTAATGACCCTCCCTAATAATAATATAGTAAGCTCTTGCTAATCCTCTCATGGGCTGTCCTGGAAGACTGGGGAAAACCGGCGTTGGACTTGCCGGTAACTGTTTCCAGGACAGCCAGGTTCCCAGCTGATGGTGGCTTCACATGTGGACTCTCTGACCTGAAGTGCATTCTTTGACCAAAAGTGCCTGAGTTAAAAACCAGGAGTTTAAAACAGGAGGTAAGACAGGAGTCTTCATTATTTTCTCTTATCGTCCATGGACGGACACAGCTCCTTAAATCTTGACAAGTGGGTTATGTTCCCTGTTTACAGGAGAGGACTAGGCAGAAACATGTTAAATAGTTAAATACATGTTACATTAACAGAGTTGAACAGCCCCGCCCAGGGGGCGGTCCCTCCAGACATAACCCTCCTCACTGCAGCTTGCAGCCTCAGTTTCGTTCTGCCTAGCAAAGGACGTATGGCTCCCTTTGGGCCCAGCGCCCTGAGGAGAAATTTTATTTTATTTTACTTTACTTTTTCTTGAAGAATCTTCTTTCAACTGTTGGCTGAGAGACAGGCTGGATATTATAGATCCTTGTAGTCTACTCAGTCCGACCAGCAAGCGTGGGCACACCTTTGCAAAGAGGCTTGGTCTGCCACGCCGTACCTCATGACTCCTGAGGTGGCCGGTGAGCTTTGCTCCGAGGTCCACATATGACTGGGCTGTGGTGTTGTCTCACTCACAGTGGACCGGGCCGACAGCTACCTCCATTTCGGTTGTAGTTCTGTCAGGAATGCGTCAGCGAGTCCTCGCTTGGACGGGTAAGTACAGTCCCTCCTGCTTCGGTGGGTTGGTACAGCTGGGCATTCCTGGGGTTCAGGGGTCCCTTCCCCTTACTTCCCTGCTCCTTTCCCTTGCTGCATTGCTAACATTGCCGCTGTCAGGGGGGAGGGGGGCCTTCCTGAGGGGACTGTGTTATCTGGCCTGTGTTTTTTCTTTTTTGTATTGGGCTTTCCTGTGAGGTAAAAAGCCCTGTGATGAGCACAGATGTTTATGATTATACTTCAGCAGACGCTGACTGATTGGTGACACCTGTAATGGTTTTGCTTTTTATGCTGTATCTGTGTCTTATCCTTAAATAAAACAGCCCTATGAGGCTTTTCCTGTTTAAACACAGGTCCCTGCAAAAGTTACCTCACGGTTCTTTTCCTCACAGGCAGCGCTGTGCAGTCTCCTCCTGAGGGAGTCCCCTGGTTACCCCTGGTCAGCGCAGCAAGTGGGTGAGAGGCCCTGAATAGGGCTCTAGGAGCTTTTGTCTATTTGTATGGACAGGTGTGCATATTATAATACACACTATATGTAAATATTGGAGTCAGTATCTGGGTCCTTCCCCACATGCTGGTGGTGGCAGCAGGTGTTAGCACCTGTGATTCCCACAGAGTTTTTATTGTTAGTCCTGGACACAGTTTGTGCCAGGGTGGGGGTGGACGGCGGGCGGTAAAAGAGTGCCCCCTTCCCCCGTTATCCCCTGGGGAATGCTCTGTTATGGAGCCATGGACTAGGTACCTAGTTAAAAAAAAAAAAAAAAAAAAAAAAGGCAGAATAAGGCATTTATGGGTGCGCTTTTTACTGCTGCAAGGGACTCTCCTAAGCTGCATAGTGCAGCTGGGTTTCCGCTGAGGGCTCGGTCTTTTTTGGATCACACAAATCAGACCGCTGTGTAGGTTTTTTCCTTCTGTGCCCTTCTTTGATAATTTCTGAGATGCGGAATTAAAAAAAACCACTGAGGGCTTTTGTAGTCCCTCACCGCCGGGCGGGAACCCCTACTTGTATGGATCTGACTGATAGAAGATCCAAAGTACTGACCCGTTCCATGTTTACCATGCTGGGGTCTGGCTTGCGGCCTATTGTGGCCACTACACTGGGGTCTCAGTGGTCGCTGGCGCTATTTTTTGGGAGATTTTTCAATTACATTGAAAACTCCCATTGGCGCCCATTTTGTCGTAGCCACGCTATGGCGCAGCTTACATTGTGCTGGCCTTTTTCCTGTGGCCGCGTTCTGAACGCTCGGCGGCCATCTTGGAGTAGTCCTGACCCCTAGTGCTGTATACAACTCAGAGTGAGCATTTTGCACCAGACAGTGGAGGAGCACCGACTCTCTCCTGAGGTTATTAGCCTAGCGGACCAGCTGGTCCAGGGCCTCATATAGGTCTGTGATGCTTCATTGAATGCTGCGCCCTTGTTATCCAGGGCGTCTGTTTCAGAATGGTTTTATGCACACGGTGGTGTAGTGCTTAACTCCATTACTTGGCAGCAAAAGAGTCATTGGTTCGAATCTGCACACTGACGCCAATCTGCCTGGAGCTTGCATTGTCGCTCCCTGTGTCTGTGTGGGTTTCCTCCGGGTACTCCGGTTTCCTCCAAAGACATGTGTGCATACACCTACATAATATACATACACACTATGTGTGTGTATTATTTAGGGGCAACCCTCCCAGGCCGTCAAAGGCCCAGCTGGGGGACTAATCTGTCCCTGGGTGCATAAGCCGATCACGCCGGCACCCAAATCCTGCCAATGTATATAGCCTTCCCTCCCTGTCTCTAGGTGGGAGGGGCGGCTTGCAGGTTCACAATTCAGTGAAACCTCCCTGCTCTCCGACTAGTGGGTCTGCGAGGTGGTCTCTTCGGAGTACTAGATAGGGTTTCCTCCTATCCACAGAACAAAGTTCTGTCCTTGTGTCTTCCCCTCCCGGCACGTCGGTCTGCCTTGGGCAGTGTGGGATTTGCTAAGCTGCAAGGTAATTTTACCTTTCCTGCAGGACGAGAGTTTTGGGGTTTTCTATGGGCCTCAGGCCCTAAATACCTTTGTGAACGTCGGGTAGTTCCGCATGGAATCCATTTGTTCGGTGGTAGCTGCGCTTCATCCGGGGGATGTCCTGACGTCCTCGGACATCAGGGACGCATACATGCATGTCCCGTTTTGCACATGTCAGTGTTTTTTTCTGTGCTTCGTGATGAGAGAAGGGTCTCTGTCAGCCTGTGGCCCTCCCTTTTGATCTGGCGTCAGCACCATGGGTTTTCAGCTAGGAGCTCGCACTTATTTGAATTTTGTTGGGACAGCGAGGCTTTGCCTCATTGGCTACTTTGACGACTTTCTTCTGAGAGCAGCTTCTGTCTCCGACCTAGTGGATGGGTTATTCCCATTCAGACCCTCCGAAGATTCGGGTGGATGTTAAACGTTTAGGCCAGAAAGTGTAGCTCAGTGGCAGCAAGCCTGCCCTACATGTGTGCGACCCAGGGTTCAAATTATGGGCATGCTAGGTTCCGACTCAGCGTTGGAGTATCTAGTGTTGATCCAGACTCCTCAGTGGCAAAGGTCCTTCTTCCCCTGGAGAAATTGCAGACTCTTCAGTCTGCGGAGAAGGTATTGGCATCACGCAATCGGTCTTCTCTCCGGGCGCCTGCTGGTTCAGGGTCTGTGGGTAGCCTCCTTCAAGGTGGTACTGTATGCCCAGTTCCACACCCTGGTTTTCCAGTGGAACTACTGTCCAGGTGGTAAAAATCTCTTGTCTCTGAAATCATTAGATTCCTGTGCGCCACCTAGTCAGAGTCTCTCTGAGTTGGTGACAGAGATTCCCGACTCTTCGGTCCGGGAAGTTGTTCCTTCCTTCCAGTGGTCGGTGTTTACGACGAATGCCAGCTCACGGGTTGTGAACCTGGAGGTTCACAAAACTGGGGGGTCCAGTCGGCCCTGAGTTGCTGGACTTGCGTGGACCTATGACCACACCTCCTTGAATGTGTCTGGTCTCGGTAGCTACCCAGGGTCGGGCCTGGCTAGTGCCTGGTGGAAGACCGCCTGGGAATACCAGGTGCTGTCTACTGTTCATTGTCCTACTATTTTAGGCGATCAGGCTATGCTTCTCCTTGTGGTCGACCAATCTGGTTTCAGCCGGACAACGCCACGGCCGTGGCTTCAGTCTACCATCAGGTATGCCGGCAGGCAGACTACTGGAGTCGCCAGGGCGACTGGTCTTTGTGCTTGGGGTGTTTCGGCTCCCTTGCAGGAGGTGAGCCTCACATGGCATGGACCTCCTGGCAGCTTGTCTCCGCCGCAAGGGTGTCAGTTAGTGGCCAGGTCTAGTGATCTTGTACAGACGCGTCAGTCGCGCTGGTGGCCCTGTGTTGTCTGTATCGGTGATTTTTTGCCATTCCTCCATGGTAGTTGCTTCCTCGGCCGCTCCAGAGTGGATGCTGAGGAGATCCCGATGATTCTAATCGCTCCAGATTAATCTCGGCGTCCTTGGTACGCTGATATCGGGCGCCTGGTAGCGGAGGCACCCTGGCGATTGCCAGGGCAGGAGGTTCCTGTCTCAAGGTCCCATACTTCCTCCTGTTGTACAGTCACTGACTTGCTTAACATGGTTATTGGAAGCCAGACTTTAGGTGACCAGGGTCTGTCTGACTCGGTCATCTCAACAGGGCACCGTAGTCTTCTTCCGGAGGATCTACCGTCGCACCTCTCTTGGTGCGAAGGGATGGAGTGACGTCCACGGGCGTACTTTCAATGTCCAGGGTCCTGCTGTTTTTAAAGCTTGGATTGGATCTAAAAATTGCTTAAAGCACCGTTTGGGGGCAGATTTCAGCCTTGGCTGTGTTCTTTTAGTGGCCTTTTTGCGGCCCGTTCCCTGGTGGGTCCCCTTTTTTTTGTGTGCAAGGGGTTTGTCATATACTTTCCCCTCTTGGCCCATCTCTTCCCCCATGAGTTTTGACTCTGGTGCTCTCGGTTCTTCAGGAACCTTCCTTTTGGAAACATCAGAGAGATTTTCTCTTGACACTATCTCAGAAGGTGGCCCCTTTAGTGGCCTTTACCTCTGTTAGAGGGGTTTCTGAGTTGGCGGTCTTGTCTTGCAAGCCGCCGTGCTTGATCCCCCATAAGGATTAGGTGATGGTGCGCCCGCGACCTTCCCTTCTTCCGAAGGAGGTTTCGGCCTTTCATACTTTAGGCGTGGTACGCGCTTTGCGGGTATACCAGCCTACTACGGCTCCATTTCGGAGCTTCTGACTCTCTTTTGTGTCGGTGTCTGGTCCACAAAAGGGCCTGGCGGTCTCGTCGACCACCATTTCTCGGTGGATCGGGCAGGCCGTCATACAGGCCTATGCTCCTAAGTGCGGGCCCCCCTTTCCGGTCACGGCACTTTCGACCAGGGCAATTGGTGCTTCCTGGGTTTTTTTTTTTTTTTTTTTCCCGACATGCGTCGGTCTCACAGGTGTGCGAGGCGGCGATTTGCTCGTCCGTTCACGCTTTTTCCAGAATTTACATGGTTGCTGTGAGTGCATCTTATGATGTTTTTTTCAGCCGCTAGTTTTTGCCGGCGGCTGTTTAAAGTTGCACCTCCTCCGTTGAGGAGCTCTGCTTGTTTTGGGGTGAAGTTAAAATTGTTTTTACTGATATATTTCCCACCCCTCGTTTTTTGACACTGCTTGGGGACGTCCCACTTGTCAAGATTTAAGGAGCTGTGTCCGTCCATGGACGATAAGAGAAAATAGGATTTTTTGTACTCACCGTAAAATCCTTTTCTCTGAAGTCCATGGACGGACACAGCTCCCACCCCTCCTTTTTAGGTTTGTACTGCTTGTTACGAACTGAGGCTGCAAGCTGCAGTGAG
This sequence comes from Rana temporaria, assembly GCF_905171775.1. Lineage (NCBI taxonomy): Eukaryota > Metazoa > Chordata > Amphibia > Anura > Ranidae > Rana > Rana temporaria. The sequence continues at coordinate 358,439,214 of NC_053489.1, read as the reverse complement.
GAGGGTTATGTCTGGAGGGACCGCCCCCTGGGTGGGGCTGTTCAACTCTGTTAATGTAACATGTATTTAACTATTTAACATGTTTCTGCCTAGTCCTCTCCTGTAAACAGGGAACATAACCCACTTGTCAAGATTTAAGGAGCTGTGTCCGTCCATGGACTTCAGAGAAAAGGATTTTACGGTGAGTACAAAAAATCCTATTTTTTTTCAATCACTGATCCAGAACAAGCTTGCAGCTAATAAAGTTGGAACTCTTGATATATCGATTCAGCAGTGCAGTAGACACTCTCACCTTAGTCTGCTCACCCCAGGGATAGTGAGAGCAGGACGCTCTCAAACGAGTCGGCTCTCCCCAGGGATAGTGCAGCCAGGCAGGGTCCTCCCAGCTCTCGGCTGCTGCAGACACAGCACAAAAAAACAGGACTCCCATAGTTTAACACAGGGGTACATATCCCCCCCCCCCCCCCCCCGTAGGCAATTGATCCAGGGTTGCACCGATCGCCCATTGAGGGGTCAGGAAGGAATTTTTTTCCCTGGTCGCTGCAGATTGGCACAGCACGCCTGGGGTTTTTCGCCTTCCTCTGGACCAATCCGGAAAGAGAAGACTCAACGAGTGACGGCTCACTTGGACAGTCTTCCGCCCATCACCATATAAGACCCCCCAATCAACATTACTTCCCTGCGTTTTTTTTCTGCGACCATGGGTTACCTAAAATACTCTGCAGAAACCATCCGGGAACTTAAACCATTTGCCTCTATACTCCCAGTTGTCACCAAAAAAGCTCTAAGGAATGAGCGACTGTTGAGAATCAATCGACGATCAACAGTCAAAAACTACGCGCAGGTACCCCAGCCCAAGTGCATAATATGCGCTTTGGTCAACACATGATCGGCAGTAAAACACCAACAAGAAATCTATGATTCACAGAAAGCTGGCTGACAGCCGACTGCAACACCATTCTAACAGAATTGGTGCCAGCAAATTATCACATTCAAATGCAAAACGGAGTGGGGCAAAGGGGGGATCCACAAGACTCGCCTCTCGATCACCAAACCAGTCCTTCAAAACTCGCTTCCATTCATGGAAACCCTCACTGCAAACAAATCCCCAAGATGCGGTCCATATGCTACTTTTCTATAGACCACCAGGCCCAAAAACGCACCTTCTCACGTCATTGACGGAATTCTTCTCCACATATACCCTAAACATCAAACACCTCTTGGTGCTTGGGGATTTCAACCTCTGGGCCAACTCCTCGCTGGACCCTGTAGCTGACGCCTGCATCGACCATCTGGAAGGATTAGGTCTGCAGCAACTAATACAAGGCCCCACTCATGCCTCAGGCCATATGCTCGATCTCATTTTCAAACAAGATTTGGAAATTATAAAAGGGGGGGAACCAATGCGCAAAACCACAACTAACCTAGGGTAACCTAACTAATAAACAAAGTGTATAAATAAATAAACAAATATATGCAGCAGCCACTACATGAAAGTGCTCACGCACCAATCAGCATATAAGAAAGAGGGGGTGTAGTGGCGCTTGCAATAAATAAATAAATAAAAAGAAACGCACAGCAACGTGTGATAATGTCCAAAAAAATGCGTTCCACTCCAAATTCCTCTTTAAAATCCTCTCGCATCAATGACTTATGATGTGAAGGAGGGGATGTGTGAAGATAATGAGATCCAAACAATATTTATGACTCAATGTCTAGAGTTCATACACAATCATATATGATGAAGTATAATGTGGATAATTGCATCTGTAAGAGTGAATCCATGTAACCACAAATAAACGTAGTAAAATGGTGAACCCAAATGACAGTACGTGCACTATAAAGTCTGTGCCTAAAAAATATAAATATATGATAAATAAATAATGTTCCAGTTAGGTGCACTAATTAAATGTGCCAAATAAATAAATAATGTTCCAGTAATCAAAGTGTCCCAAAAAAATTCCCATGCAAAAAACAGGAAAATTGTATCACAGTGAATGTGGAATAAATAATAAAGTGCTTGATGCAAAAATTCCCAAAAAGTGCAATAGTGCTAGGTTAGAGGATGATGCTGCAATCCAATGCACGATCCATTCCGTGTAGTAGTGCAGAATCAGAAGGTAAATACTAGCCTCTCACCTCATGAAAGGCTAATTAGAGCCTTTAGGTAATATGAAGGTCAGCAGGGGATGGCTCTGGATCCAGGGCAGCCCAGGTAATTTTCATCACATAAGGTCCCAGCCGCTCTCAATAAAGCATAAGGCAAAACTCCATAGTGTAGTAGGTAGGAATAACCTTTAATAACACATGGTATCACTTACAGTTAAAATCTTTGAACACCAGCAGCAACAGCAAACGGTTCACAGACAAACGAAATGACAGACGGCTAATCTCCGCTCTCGGCCGCGAGCGGAAATAACGTCACCGACGGCACTTCTCCAAACACCTGACGCGTTGCGTGGCTGAACTACGCCACTTAATCACCTACGATTAAGTGGCGTAGTTCAGCCACGCAACGCGTCAGCTGTTTGGAGAAGTGCCGTCTGTGACGTTATTTCCGCTCGCGGCCGAGAGCGGAGATTAGCTGTCTGTTATTTTTGTTTGTCTGTGAACCGTTTGCTGCTGGTGTTCAAAGATTTTAACTGTAAGTGATACTATGTGTTATTAAATGTTATTCCTACCTACTACACTATGGAGTTTTGCCTTATGCTTTATTAAGAGCGGCTGGGACCTTATGTGATGAAAATTACCTGGGCTGCCCTGGATCCAGAGCTATCCCCTGCTGACCTTCATATTACCTAAAGGCTCTAATTGGCCTTTCATGAGGTGAGAGGCTAGTATTTACCTTCTGATTCTGCACTACTACACGGAATGGATCGTGCATTGGATTGCAGCATCATCCTCTAACCTAGCACTATTGCACTTTTTGGGAATTTTTGCATCAAGCACTTTATTATTTATTCCACGTTCACTGTGATACAATTATCCTGTTTTTTGCATGGGAATTTTTTTGGGACACTTTGATTACTGGAACATTATTTATTTATTTGGCACATTTAATTAGTGCACCTAACTGGAACATTATTTATTTATCATATATTTATATTTTTTAGGCACAGACTTTATAGTGCACGTACTGTCATTTGGGTTCACCATTTTACTACGTTTATTTGTGGTTACATGGATTCACTCTTACAGATGCAATTATCCACATTTTGCTTCATCATATATGATTGTGTATGAACTCTAGACATTGAGTCATAAATATTGTTTGGATCTCATTATCTTCACACATCCCCTCCTTCACATCATAAGTCATTGATGCGAGAGGATTTTAACCACTTGACAACTGGGCACTTAAACACCCTTAATAACCAGACCAATTTTCAGCTTTTGGTGCTCTCACGTTTTGAATGACAATAACTCAGTCATACAACACTGTAACCAAATGAAATTTTTGTCCTTTTTTTCCCACAAATAGAGCTTTCTTTTGGTGGTATTTGATCACTTCTGCGTTTTTTTTTCCTGCTATTAATGAAAAAAGAACGAAAATTTTCTAAAAAAATGAATTTTTCTTCATTTCTATCATATCATTTTGTAAAAAAGTAATTTTCCTCATACATTTGGCCTAAAATGCATACTGCTACATATTTTTGGTAAAAAAAAAAAAAATTTGGATATTTAGTCTGGGTGAAAGTTATAGGGTCTACAAGCTTTGGTACCAATTTCTGAAAATTGAACAATTTGATCACACCTGAAGTACTGACAGCTTCTCTCATTTCTTGAGACCCTAACAAGCCAATAAAGTACAAATACCCCCCAAATGACCCCTTTTTGGAAAGTAGACATTCCAAGGTAGTTAGTAAGAGTCATAGTTAGTTTTTTGAAGCTGCCATTTTTTCCCACAATTCTTTGCAAAATTAAGATTTTTTTTTTTTTTCCATACCAATATTGTCATAACAGGTTATTTCTCTCACATGGCATGTATATTCCACAAATGACACCCCAAAATATATTCTGCTGCTCCTCCTGAGTATGGCGATACCACATGTGTGAGACTTTTACACAGCGTGGCCACATACAGAGGCCCAACACCGAAGTAGCAACTTCAAGCATTCTAGGAGCATAAATTACACATCTAATCTCTCAACCACATATTACACTTTTGAAGGCCCTGGAGCACCAGGACAATGGAGACGCCCACAAAGTGACCCCATTTTGGAAAGCTAACACCCCAACGTATAATCTATGAGGCATAATGAGTCTTTTGAACAGTTAATTTTTTTGCAGATGTTTTTGGAAAATGTGGAAAAAAAATGAAAACGCATTTTTTTTTTTTACACAAAGTTGTCCATTTATAGGATATTTCCAACACATAGCATGTACATAGCAAAAATTACACCCCAAAATATATTCTGCTGCTCCTCCTGAGTATGGCGATACCACATGTGTGAGACTTTTACACAGCCTGGCCACATAGAGACCCAACATCCAAGAAGCACCATCAGGTGTTGTAGGGACACAAATTACACATCCAATTTCCTTACAATCTATCACATTTTTGAAGGCCCTTCATATTTCTAACACAGCATGTACATACCAAGAGTTACACCCTAAAATACATTCTGCTGAGTAATGGGTACAAAAAAAGATTACCTGTGTTTTTAGTAGTGCAATTGTCCACAGGAGGAGAGCCCTGATCCAGGCAGCAGGCAGGGACGTGGTCAGCGACAATAAATGGAATTGTCCAGGCAGCAATATTGTTCATAGTCGGTACATAGCCAGCAGTGCGAAAATATTGGTCCTGGTAGTAAGGCCAGGAAAGAATGGGGACAGGGGTAGAGGCTTCTCCCACCCAAATCTCTTTGAAGCCTCCGGGCAACCAGACCCTAATCTGGGAATGAGAAAACTAAAAAATTTTTTTCATCCAGAAAAACAATTCTGGAGCCCCTCACATGTGTGAGACCCCTATGTTCCCACTAGCATAGCAGGGTAAAAGATCAATCCAAGGGGCAGGCAAAAAACGTGGTCAAACAGTCCAGGGTCAATTCCAGAGCAGGCAGATGTAGGTACAGTTTAGGGTTAGGCAAAAGAGTGGTCGTATAACAAGCCAGGGTCAGTTCCAGAGAAAGCAGAGGTATTTTTAGCATTAGGCAAAATCGTGGTCGTATAACAGTCCAGGGTCGGTTCCGGAGAAGGCAGAGGTATGTAGAGTGCAGTGGCATAAGGGGTGTGGAGGAAAATGACAGGGAATTTGAATTTTGTTTACCTAATAATTTTCAATAGTGTGGTAACGGCGGAAACATGCACCTAAACAGAGGCCTGGTTGGGAGGGACAATCGGGACAATAAACTGTTGTGTCTCTTCTGACTCCTCCTCTGGCGCACACCCGGCATTTCTTCTGACGGGCTGCACCTGTTCGACGGGGGGGGGATTTTGTCAGGAAAGTGCCGTTCGTGAAGTCTGCTCACGCAATCAGTGCGAAGAATGTCTGGTGGCATTTCAGGGAACAAAAGGGCGGTGATAACATCTTCTTGGTAGAGTAGATATGGAACGGGATTCTGTGTTGCTTTTTTGTAGATAACATAAGAGTTATAGAAGGCCAAACTGAAAAAGTAAATGGACACTTTTTTATACCAGTGACGGGATTTTCGGGAGGGAAGATAGGGTTCAATCATCTGGTCATTGAAGTCTACGCCACCCATAAATAAATTGTAGTCGTAGACACAAGATGGTTTCTGCACTGGGCCGCTTCTTTTGGGGACTTCCACGTAGGTGTCATTGTGGATGGTGGTGAACATGTGGACATCTCGTCTGTCCCTCCACTTGACAGCCAATAGCTCCTGATTCCGTAAAGACGTCGTCTCTCCTCGTCTCGGCTTCTGATTCAACAATTTTTGGGGGAAGCCCTTTCTGTTTATTCTCACTGTGCCACATGCTGGGGTGTCTCTCCGGTAAAGATTTCTAAACAGGGGCAAGCTGGTATAAAAATTGTCCACGTAAAGGTGGTATCCTTTTCCAAGTAGTGGATAGATGAGCTCCCAGACGACTTTTCCACTTGTTCCGATGTATTCGGGGCATTCGCGGGGATGTAGTTGGGAGTCCTTCCCTTCGTAAACAATGAAGGAGTAGATGTACCCCGTGTCTCGGTCACACAGTTTGTACATCTTCACCCCATATCGGGCCCTTTTGCTTGGGATGAATTGTTTGATGCCCAGCCTGCCGTGGAATTTTACAAGGGACTCATCTATTGATATATTTTGTTGAGGGGTATATAACTGGGGGAATTTTTCAGATTTTTTTTTAGAAGTGGCCGAATTTTAAATAATTAGTCAAAAGCAGGGTCATTTCGGGGAGGGCACTGGGTGTTGTCATTATAGTGGAGGAACCGTAGAATCATGAAGTATCGGGATCTGGGCATACGGGATGAGAAGACGGGCATGTGGTGGATGGCTTTGGTAGACCAATAGGAGTACCCTTTGTTTTTTTTGAGAGACCCATATTGAAGGTCAGGCCTAAGAATATTTTAAACTCCTCTACGGTCAGGTCTCTCCAATGAAAGGGGCGGGCATAGCTGGAATCGGGGTTGCTTACAATAAATTGCTGAGCGTAGAGATTGCACTGGGCCACAATAGATGACAATAATTCGTCTGTAAAAACTAAATGAAAAAAATCAATCAGGTCAAAATTATCGGTGTTCACCTGTACACCTGGTTGGGCGGTGAAAGGGGGGATACTTGATGCTCCAGAATTCGAAGGCAGCCACAGGGGGTTTTGAAGGCCATAGGGAAGGCTGGCATGGCCCCTATCCCTTTGGGGCAGAGAGGACACCCTACTGGTGCCTGACCTTTGTTGCACTGCTTGCGGGGTGGACGGCACTGCTTGCGGGGTGGACGGCACTGCACTAGTAGTAGGCTGCTCCACGCCAGAACGCCTTCTTTTAACGGGCACAGGTTCCTCCTCTGAATCCGTATCAGACCCGCTTCCTGTTACGGGCTCATAGGCCGAATCTGAATCGGACAGAGACTCCTCGCAGCTGTCATCAGACGCCCATAGTTTCTGGAAGGCCTGCTCGGTGGTAAAAAAATTTTTTGCCATACTGGTGGCTAGTGAGGCTGGACTGCAGAACACTGGTGGGCACTAGTGGCACTGCAGTGGCGCAGGTGTAACTGATGGGCAAATGTGGCACTGGTGTGGCTCTGGTTGCACTGCTGTGGCTCTGGGGTCACTGATTAGCAGGCGGCACTGGTGTGGCACAGGCGGCACTGGTGTGGCACAGGCGGCACTTATGGGCACAGGCGGCACTTATGGGCACAGGTGGCACTGATGTGGCAGTGTTGTGGCACTGATGTGGCAGTGTTGTGGCACTGATGTGGCAGTGTTGTGGCACTGATGTGGCAGTGTTGTGGCACTGATGTGGCAGTGTTGTGGCACTGATGTGGCAGTGTTGTGGCACTGATGTGGCAGTGTTGTGGCACTGATGTGGCAGTGTTGTGGCACTGATGTGGCACTGGTGTAAGACAGATGGCACTGCCTGGGGCACAGATGGCACTGCCTGGGGCACAGATGGCACTGCCTGGGGTAAAGATGGCACTGCTGGGGTAAAGATGGGGCACTGCTGGGCACTGCTGGCACTTACTATGGTTGAAACAAATCTCTCTCCTCTTCTCTCACGCTGCAACGGTGTGAGGAGAGGAGAGAGATGACCTGCATGTGACCCAGCCGCAGGGTTTGTTTACAAATGTGATCGCGCCGTCATTGGACGGCGCGATCACGTGGTAAGGAGCCGCTTCCATTGGCTCCTTACCGCGAGTGCTGTTGCTGCGGGTCCCGTAGACCCGGCGATCGCGTGTGCGCGCCCGCTCGGGCGCGCACAACTCACTCTCTGGGAGGACGTACATTGACGCCCTCCTAGAGTACAGGAACCGCTCTGCAGCCGTATTTTGGCTATAGGGCGGTTACCAACTGGTTAAAGAGGAATTTGGAGTGGAACACATTTTTTTGGACATTATCACACGTTGCTGTGCATTTCTTTTTATTTATTTACTGCAAGCGCCACTACACCCCCTCTTTCTTATAAGATTTGGAAATTGACGTCCTGGGAAATGAGCCGCAACCATGGACCGATCACCATGCCATCAAATTCACAATCGCCAAAAATGCCAGCCCAAAAAAACGACAAAACCGGTGACAACTCACTGGACTAGATCTCAGAAGAAGCTACACTCAGAACTCTTCAAAACAACACCTAGGGAACAAAATTAAAAACAACCCAACAAAAACAAACAGCCACAGAAACACTTGACGCCATCAAGGCGCTACTACAGTCAGCTGACTTGGTAGCACCAAAACGCAAAACTTGCATCCGGAAAAACAACTCCAGCTGGTTTAATGACCAGCTGACGTTGCTAAAGCAAGAGCGTAGAAGAGCAGAAGCTGTGTGGAAAAGGTGCTCTTCAGATAAAAACCACACCATTTACAAGATAATAACAAAGAAATATCACAAATCTTCACGCCCAAAAAAAATCATTTCTCCAACATTGCAAATGCCCTTAACCGCCCCCGAGAACTCTTCAAGCTGGTCACTCAGACTATGAATCCAGCTTGTTTAGAGGCCCCCAATTCTGATTCACAAGAATTTTGCAACGAATTATCGGATTATTTCATTAATAAAATTGAAAAAATCAGTGAAAGTATTCAGCAAAATGGAACCGTCACCAACTCCCCCCCCCCCCCAAATCACAAACCTAATACCCACATAAATCCGCCGCAATCACCAAAATTCACTCTAAAAACCCAATTCCATCGATGCCACTAAAAACATTCTCGGGACTCTGCGTAATAGCACAGCACCCAATGATATCATCCCCACTAAACTGCTGAAAGAAAGTGCTATAGCACCAGCTATCACGCAGCTCATAAACCAATCATTCAAGGAGGGCATGGTGCCCACCTTGCTAAAACAAGGTACAATAAAACCAATTCTAAAAAAAAACTACCCTCGACCCCAAAGAACCAAACAACTGGAGGCCCATAACAGCTCTAAATGTCTTCTCCAAGGTAATGGAGAAAGTAGTTGTACAACAGCTGCAACTGCATTTAGACACCAATAAATTACTCGACCCGTTTCAATCAGGCTTCCGTCCGGGTCACGGAACAGAAACGGCGCTGCTCAAAATATGGGATGACTCTCTAGAGGCCGCAGACGAAGGAGAATCTTGTCTCCTGATACTGCTGGACCTTAGCGCGGCTTTTGACACTGTAGACCACGGACTACTACTGGCTAGGCTAGCTGAAGTAGCCGGTGTCGCTGAAGGTGTTTTACCCTGGTTCTCCTCCTTCTTGGAAAACCGATCACAAATGGTGAAACTGGGGTTTCACTTCTAAAAAACGTACAGTGTCATGCGGAGTCCCTCAGGGATCTCCCTTATCGCCCGTATTGTTTAATATCTATCTTCGCCCTCTTTGAAATCATCAGTAACCAGAAGTTACTTTACCACTCCTATGCAGACGACACACAACTGTATTTCCGTATCTGCAACAAAAAGGATCATTCTCTTGGACTAGAGAAATGCCTCACTCTAATAGATAGCTGGATGACAAACAGTTATCTTAAACTCAATGGTTCGAAAACAGAACTTCTCCTGTTTCACGCTAACCGGAAAAATCACCCCGCGTCAACATGGACTCCCCCCACCCATTCTGGGTAAAACTATCACCCCTAGCACCAAAGTCAAAAGTCTCGGAGTCATTTTCGATGCCTACATGACAATGGATGCAAAATAGGGTCAGTCAGCGGATCCCACCATCTGCTGCACCTACTACGCAGACTCACGCCCTTTATCCCGAAAGAGGACATTGCAGTCGTGGTGGGAACAATCATCAATTCCAGACTCGACTACGCAAATGCCCTCTATCTAGGACTCCCCAAATACCAAATCACTCATCTGCAAGTCGTTCAAAATACGGCCGCTCGACTAGTGACTGGGAAAAAAACATGGGAATCACTCTCGCCTTCACTGAGATCCCTTCATTGGTTGCCAGTAAAAGACAGAATCCCTTTCAAGGCACTCTGCCTAATACATAAGTGTATTCAAGGCAACGCCCCCCAATATCTATGCGAAAAAATAAAGCTCATAACCCCAATCGCATTCTGCGATCCACCAATCAAAACCTCCTCCAGATACCCAAAGCCAGATACAAGTCCAAAGGAGATCGAAGATTTGCAGTCCTGGGACCTCGTCTGTGGAATGGCACTACCAACCACCATCCGACTGGAGTCGGACCACTTGGCCTTCAGGAGAAGGATTAAAACCCATCTCTTCTGAGGTCAAGGGGTTCCTTACCCATGAAATAGATACAGCACCCAGAGGCGATTCAGTTTGCATGTGTTGCGCTTTACAAGTCTTTCTCTTTCTTTCTCTTTCGTTAATGGTAGTTATGTTTTATTAATGCTTTGTCCTTTTTTAGGTTCTTGTTTAAAACTGACCAATTCAGCACAGGGACTGACTTTTTAAAATGTGTTGGTGATGTGGTTCCTGTTGGAGGGGCTTCTCTAATGTGCCGTCCTGGAAACGGTTTCCGGTAAATCTAACTCCTAGTTTTTGTACCATTCTTTATTCATGTTCTTTGTGATATTGTGAGCCCACTCACTTGGCTGAGAAGCAACCCTGCACATGAATGGTCTCGGGATGCTTTACTGTTGGCATGACACAGGACTGATAGTAGCTCTTCTTCTTTTTTTCTTCTCCAGACACATTTGTTTTCCGAGTGCCCCAAACAATCAAAGGGGATTCATCAAAGAAAATTACTTTACCCCAGTCCTCAGCAGTCCAATCCCTCTACCTTTTGCAGAATATCGGTCTGTCCCTAATGGTTTTCCTGGAGAGAAGAGGTTTCCTTGCTGTCCTTCTTGACATCAGGCCATTCTCATCTTCGCCTGACTGTGTGTAGATGCACGCACTGGTGGTGCCCCGATCCTGCAGCTGAATCAACTGTAGGAGACTGTCCTGGGGCTTGCTGGACTTTCTTGGGCGCCCTGAAGCCTTCTTCACAAATGCAGTGGAATTTTTTATTTTTAAATGGGATCAAGTTCATTTTTATGGCAAAAAGTAAGGGTGTAACGGATCAAAAAACTCATGGATCTGATCGATCCTCGGATCGGAGTCATGGATTCGATCGGCAAAAAAAAAAAAAGAAAAGACAAATCTTGTTACTCCCACCGGAGTTTTAGATTTCAGTTATTTTCAATACAAAACTGAGCTTATGTGCTTAAATACAGTATATGTAAATCTGATGGACTGTTTACATTTTAAAAGCAGCAGCAAACCTGCTGACCTTGCATGCTTGCTAATGTGAAAACACCTCTGATTTTCACATTTAACAAAATGTGAAAATCAGAGGTGTTCTGTCACATTAGCAAGCATGTAGGTTTTGCTGCTGCTTTTAAAATTTAACATGTAAACAGTCTGGATTTCCAAATACTGTATTTAAGCATACAGGCTCCGTGTTTGTGTTGAAAATAACTAAAATCTAAAATTCTGGGTGTAACAAGATGTCCGCTTGCCCCCTTCTCACTATAATTTCTGTGTGGGGTGGAGCAAGATGGCAGCAACAAAACGTCACTTCCTGACGAGACAGCCGCCGCCAAGTGTACCAAGATGGCCGGGGCCTTTCCTATGACCGAGGCTGCGGAGCGCTCCGGATCGCGTGACGATCCGTTGCACCACTAGCAAAGAGGGGCTTTGAAATAATTGTAATTCATCTGATCACTTTTCATAAGGTTCTGGAGTATATGTAAATTGCCATCATAAAAACTGAGACGGCAGACTTTGAAAATGTATATATTTGTGTCCGTCCTCAGTTTTTTGCCATGGCTGTAGGGGCAACGCACCAACAAACATGGGTCGCTTGCACATAATTCTAAATTGGTCTTAAATTCACTTGTTACCTTTTTAAAAAAAAAAAAAAAAAAAAATTGTGCCTTTTATTATTTTGGTAGGCTCACTCTTCTAAATTTCACTCTTCTATAATGTTTTGTCATGTCTGCTAGATGATGAATTTCAACGCAGGAATAGACCCCTTGTTTGCTGGTCTTTTTACCTGCTACAGCGCGGTATCTTTATACAAGGTTAAATCCCCTTTCACACTTATAAGACTTGTTTCATGATTTTGTACTGCAAAATCGTATGACAAGTCATTCTCCATGATTTTTCAATAAACGCCATTCATACTGGCACGACTTCTAAGTAGTCCCTGCACTACTTTGGTCCAACTTCCATGCAAGTTGATGTCCATAGACCTCAATGTTAAACCCTCAAGTAGCATGCAAATCATACCTGAATAATATAGACACGATTTCAGTACAACTTTGTAAGCACAAGCTGTAAGTACAAGCAGCTTTTTGACCCTTGTCCCACCCAATCCTTTCAGCATAGTAGCCCCTCCCAAGCACATTTTTCCACCACACGTTCACTTCCTGGTTATTCCCTCAGGAACAATGTGCTCCAAACAGGTAAAAAAAAAGACATCCTTAAGGCTGCATTCACACCTGAGCGTAGGTCGTTTTTTCCGGCGTTTTGTCACGCGTATTCATGCTTATTTGTGCGTTTGCATACAGCGTTGTCCGACGTTTTTGTACTTCGACGTTTTTTATTTTAGCCAATAGGAAAAATTATCATCTTTTCATCACTTGTTGCTATGTTGGTAGATTTTTTTTATCTTCTGCCTGGGTGAAATGTTCTATTGAGCTTCAGGCGTTCGGCGTCAGGCGTTTTGGAGTGGAGATGTGAACCATCTCCATAGGGAATAATGTATTTTTTCCCCTCTAGTGTTTTTGAGCGTCGCGCTTCAGGCGACAAAACGCTCAGGTGTGAATGCAGCCTGATAATGAGCAAATCATTCGCTTTATCTGAGTGCCCAGCTATTTATGATTTGTGTGACCCAAACTACAAAGACAAGATAAACTACAAAGACATTCTTCCCACTGATCACCAATGTAAGGAGCATTCTTCTCGCTGACCACTCATTTCAAAGCCACTGTATCTAATATTTAGGGACTCATTAATGACAGGAATAGTACCACTGGATTGGCGCAGGGCCAATGTGGTGCCCATATTTAAAAAGGGAACAAAGTCTTTACCACGCAACTATAAACCTGTTAGTTTAACTTCTATAGCTGGGAAGATACTGGAGAGATTAATAAAAGACCACATAGACTAGTTCTTGCTGGAAAAAAAACTATTTAGGCAACAGACAGCATGGATTCATGAAAGACAGAAGTTGTCAGACAAACCTGATTTCTTTTTATGAAGAGGTAAGTAAAACCTTGGACAGAGGAGTGGCAGTTGATGTGGTATACTTGGATTTTGCAAAAGCGTTCGATACAGTTCCCCACACACGGCTCATGTGTAAGGTAAGGTCTACAGGATTGGATATATCAGTGTGCAAATGGATAAAAAACTGGCTAAAAGACAGAATTCTGAGAGTCGTGGTTAATGATTCTTACTCTGAATGGTCTAAGGTTGTCAGTGGTGTACCCCAAGGTTCAGTGTTGGGACCCTTACTTTTTAATATCTTTTATAAATGATATTGGGTCTGAGATCAAAAGTAACATTTCTGTCTTTGCAGATGACACCAAGCTATGTAGTGGAATAACGTCCTTACAGGATGTCTCCAATTTACAAGCCGACCTCAATGCTCTGCCTAATTGGGCGACCAAGTGGCAGATGAGGTTTAATGTAGATAAATGTAAAGTTATGCACTTGGGGGCTAAGAATATGCATGCATCATACATACTAGGGGGAGTACAACTGGAGGGATCCATAGTGGAGAACGATCTGTTTTTTTTTTGGTAGATCATAAGCTCAATAATGGCATGCAATGCCAAGCTGCGGTTTCCAAAGCGAAGTCCTTTCTTGTATTAAGGGAGGTATGGACTCCAGAGAGAGAGATAATTTTGCCCCTGTTTAAATCATTAGCAAGACCTCATCTGGAATATGCAGTTCAGTTTTGGGCTCCAGTTCTCAAGAAGGATATTGGGCAACTGGAGAAATCAGTTTGGTTGCCCTTCTCTGCACGAAGAGGCATGGAGGAGCTCGGCTATGAGAAAAGATTAGAGGAACTGAATTTATTCACTCTTGAGAAGAGGAGATTAGGAGGGGATATGATCAACATGTACAAATATATAAACGGTCCATATAGTGAACTTGGTGTTGTTCATTTTATGGTCAACACTGAGGACAAGGGGGCACTCTTTACGTCTAGAGGAATAGAGGTTTCACCTCCAAATACGGAAAGATTTCTTCACAGTAAGAGCTGTGAAAATGTGGAATGGACTCCCTGCCCGAGGTGGTTCTGGCCAGCTCAGTAAAGTGCTTTAAGAAAGGCATGGATACTTTACTAAATGTACATAATATAACTGGGTACTGACATTTATAGGTAAAGTTGATCCTGGGAATATATGATTGCCTCTCGGGGGGGATCAGGAAGGAATTTTTTTTTTCCCCTGCTGTAGTAAATTTTTTTTTTTTTTGCCTTTCTCTGAATCAACTGTGGGTTTATGTGATTGTACGATACTATTATTTTATTTCCCTTGATTGAACTTGATGGGTTTGTCTTTTTCTCCTCCGTTCATGGACGGACACAGCAGCCTTAGGGTTATATCCACTTCCTTCCAGGAGAGTTGGGCAGAAAAAAAAGCACTTTAAGTGTTAACACTTTGCTCAGTACAGCTCCTCCCAGGGGGCGTGGTCCCCGGGTATAACCCACACTCTGCCTCAGCAGCTCCAGTTTTTTTTTCTGCCTAATTGTCAGAGGACATGGCCTTCTGGAGTCCCTGTACTCTGGAATTTTTTTTCCGCTTTTCTTTGTTTTGTTCCGTTCCTGCATTTTTGAATCCTGTGGTTCTTCTATCAACTGCCGACTGGGTGACAGGCTGGGTCTTGACTCTTGTAGTCCCCCCCATGTTCGGCCATCAAGCGTGTGCCGGCCCTAAGCTCAGCTCTGGGTCGTCCACGACAGGCCCCATTGCTCTAGGGGCGGCCGGGGAACTTCGCTTCTAGGGCGCACATATGACGGGTCTCTATGGCCCTGTCAGTGTGTCTGGCCGACAGCCATGCCGTTTAGCAGACGTTGGTTCTGTCCGGGATACCTCCAGCCGGCGGTCGCAGGACTGGTAAGTAGTGGCCCCTTGCCCTGGCAAGGTGGTGTGGCTGGTGTTTTCCCTGGGGAGGTCGACTGAGGGTCCGCCCTGCTTTCCTCTCTCCCTTTCCTCTCCCTCCTTTCCCATACTGGGTAGCGGCTGTGAGGGGGGGCCTCCTGGGATATTATTTCCACCGGGGACCGTGTGTTGCGGGGGTCTGTGATTTTTACATTGGGGGTGCTGTGTGTGTGTGTTGCTCTGTGTTGTGTGCGTCACTGGGGTTTTTAAACTGCGCAGTGGCCGCCATTTTGTCACGGTTTACATGGTCGGCGGCCATTTTCTTGTAGCCCGCATGGGGCTTTTTACCTCAGACGGCGGCCATTTAAAAAAAGTCTTGGCCTCTTGTGCCTGAAATAGCGCTGGAAAAGACCGCGAATTGTCCCTGAGGGACAGACGCAGCGCAGCCAGCACTTCTCAGCACACTTCAGTGTTTCAGCTCACACTGCAACAGGGTGGGGTGGTGAGTTCCCTGGGGGCCTCTGCCTTCTGTTTTTTGCAGCCGGGAGGTGACCGGTGGGTTGTTCTGCCTTGCAATGCTGGGTGACACAGCGGTGGGGCATCATGAAGCCTGAACCTGGTGCCTCTGCCCCAACAATGCCTGAGTTGACCCTTAAGACAATGTCAGCTGTCCTTGAGGCGTTTCTCACCAGGTTTGAAGTGACAAGTGGCCAGAAGGGGGGTAAAATGCGCCCCCTCTCTGAGCCTGCTTCTGGGGATGTCTCTGACACAGAATCAGGCCCCGCTATTGCGTCCTGGCTCTGGTCCTGTCATGTCAGATGATGCGGGCTTAACCCACGCTGCTTCAGGGTCGGTGAATGATAAGGAATTTGTTGGAGCTCTTATCTCTGCGGTGCGGGATACTCAAACTTGAGGATGTGGCGGAGGCATCGGATGTGCCGGTCCCTTTTGGGTTTCCGTAAGCCACCCCGCACCGCTAAGGTGTTTCCTTGTATTCCATATTTGGACAAATTGTTATACAAGGAATGGGATACGCCGCAAAAGGTTTTTACTGTTCCTAAATATTTTGCGACTCGCTTCCCCTTGAGGAGGACTTTTTACGAAAGTGGACCTCTCCTCCGTCAGTGGACCCTCTCGTGTCCAGACTGAACAAAGCCACCACGCTGCCTGTGGAGGGGGCTCCCGCATTTATGGACCCCGCAGATAGGAGAGTGGAGGCTGTGGCCCGCTCCATGTTCACAGTAGTGGGTTCGGCTGTGAGACCGGTTTTGGCCGGGACTCTGGTGTCGCAGGCGCTGACCGAACGGGCAAAGTCTTTGCTACAGGAGCTGGAGGCGCAGGATGCTTCCGAGACCTGTAAGGACCTGGCTGAACAGTTGGTTCAAGGTCTGAAGTTTGTCTGTAAGTCAGCCTTGGATACGCTTCCCTTGCTTTCCAGGGCCTCCGCCTATGCGGTGGTACTGCGCCGCCTTGTGTGGCTAAAATGCTGGTCTGCGGACCAGTCCTCAAAGAAGGCCTTGGTGGATTTACCCTTTAAGGGTGAACAGCTTTTTGGGGCATCCCTGCATGACATCATTAAGGATGCCACAGGTGGTAAGAGCACGCTGCTCCCACAGTCTGGGAAGGGCAAGGAGCCTCGCCGTAAGCAAGGGCCCTCCTTTACTACCCCCAAGCGTTTTTTTTTTCGTGCGGCGGGAAAAAGTTTGCAAGGTGCGAAGGCCCCCGCTGCGGGGCAGAAGCGCACCTGGTACCGCAAGCCCAACAAGACTGCTTCCGCATGAAGGTCTGCCCCCGCCCGTGTCTCGGGTGGGGGGCCAGCTTCGCGGATCGGTGGAGGTCTCTTCTTTCCGACCGTTGGGTTTGCGAAGTAGTTTCCTCGGGGGTACAAGATAGAGTTTCTCTCTTGTCCACCAAACAGATTTTTTTTCCTTCCAACCTCCAGCTTCCTCCGGATTGCCGGAAGGCTCTGTCAGAGGCTGTCCAGGATCTACTGGGCAGGGGAGTGATTGTTCCATTTCCCTCGTTGGAACGGTTTCAGGGGTTTTACTCCAATCTGTTTGTAGTCCCCAAGAAGGAAGGGGTCCGTCCAATCCTGGACCTCAAGGCCCTCCAATTGTTTTGTGAAGGTGCAAAAGTTCAGGATGGAGTCGATTCGCTCAGTAATAGCAGCGCTCCATCAGGGGGACTTTATGGCATCCTTGGATATCATGGATGCGTACCTGCATGTTCCCATATGCACAAGGCACCAGAGGTTTTCCTGCGCTTTGCGGTCGGAGAGGACCACTTTCAATTTGTGGCCCTCCCATTCGGCTTGGCACCGGCACAGCGGGTTTTCACCAAGGTGCTCGCCCTGATCCTAGCCCTGCTGAGGCAGCGAGGGATCGCTATCGTGGGATACCTGGACGACCTTCTCTTGAGAGCTTCCTCAGGCTCAGAATTAGAAGAGGACGTGTCTATAATGTGTCAGACACTCTGCGTTTGGCTGGCTTCTGAATATCCAGAAGTCAGTGTTGGTTCCGTCTCTGCGACTGGAATACCTGGGACTAGTCCTGGATTCCGCGGAGGCGAGAGTTTTCCTCCCAACGGAGAAACTTCAGACTCTGCAATCTGCAGTTGTTGACCCAGAAGTGGTCATCTCTTCGATTCTGCATGAGGGTTCTGGGTCTGATGGTGGCCTCTTTCGAGGCGGTTCCGTATGCCCAATTCCACACCCGGGAGCTACAGAAGGAAATTCTGTCACGTTGGGACAAGCTCCCATCTCTGGATTACCAGATTCAGTTGAGCCCTGGTGTGGTGGCTGACGTCTCCGGTGCTTCGGACTGGGAAGTCGTTTCTGCCGTGCTATTGGACAGTGGTCACGATGGATGCCAGCCTCTCCGGCTGGGGGGGGCATTTGGGGCACCCAGTCAGCCCAGGGGCGCTGGACTCAGGAGTCCCGCCTGCCAATCAATATACTGGAGCTCCGAGCAATCAAGCTGTGCCTTGCCAGGTGGTCCCTGGATCTGCAAGACCAGTCAGGATCCAGTCTGACAACGCCACAGCGTGGCATACGTCAATCATCAGGGAGGCACACAGAGCTCGGCTGCAGCGATGGAAGTCGCACACATCCTTTGGTGGGCCGTCAGGTCCGTTCCGGCTCTATCCGCCGTGTACATTCCGGGGGTACAGAATTGGCAAGCCGACTACCTAAGTCGCCAAACATTAGACCAAGAAGAGTGGTCACTCCACCCGGAGGTGTTTCAGAGTCTGGGCCGAAAATGGGGCACTCCAGACGTGGACCTTCTAGCGTCCCGTCTCAATCGGAAGGTGCCACGGTTCGTTGCCAGGTCAAAAGACCCGTGGGCGGACGCGTTGGTGGCTCTTTGGGGGTCACTATCGCCTAATTTACGCCTTCCCTCCTCTGAAGCTGCTTCCTCGCCTGCTACGCAGAGTGGAAGCCGAAGGGATTCCAACAATCCTGATCGCCCCCAGACTGGCCGCGCCGCTCCTGGTGCGTCTAGTGGCAGACGTCCCCTGGCGTCTACCCCTGAGAGAAGATCTTCTGTCGCAGGGTCCGATCTTCCACCCTGCTTTACAGTCGCTGGCTTTAACAGCGTGGCTGTTGAGAGCCAGGTGTTGAAGGACCAGGGCCTATCGGGCTCGGTGGTTTCTACCATGCTGCGTGCAAGGAAGTCTACTTCACAGAGGATTTACCATCGTACATGGAAGGCCTACATCTCTGTGTGAAGAGATGAAGTGGCACCCCCGTACATACGTGATGTCCCGGATTCTGCTGTTTTTTTACAGCGGGGAGTGGATAAGGCTCTTGCCTTGAGTATGGTTAAGAGTCAGATTTTGGCTCTAGCTGTTTACTTTCAGCGACCCTTGGCAGCGCACTCCTTGGTGCGTACGTTTGTGCAGAGGGTCCGACATGTGGCCCCTCCTGTGCGCCCTCCACTGCCCCATGGGACTTAAATTTGGTCCTTTCAGTTCTTCAGGACGCTCCGTTTGAGGACATTCGGAAGATCCCTTTGTTGACTCTGTCACAAAAGGTGGGTTTTCTAGTAGCAATTGCATCAATCAGACTAGTGTCCTGCAAGGCTCCCTACTTGGTCATCCATGAGGATAAGGTGGTGCTGTGGACGCAGCCGGCTTTTCACATTAATGAGGACATTGTGTTGCCATCCTTATGTCCTCGGCCGACGAACCTGAAGGAGGCCACTTTGCATTCCCTGGATGTGGTTCGGGCCCTACGAGTGTACTTATCGGCTACGGCTCCGTTACGGAAGTCGGACTCACTGTTTGTGTCTGTGAATGATCCTAAAAAAAGGTCTGGCGGTCTCGTCGGCCACCATTTCTAGGTGGATCAGACAGGTTGTGCTTCAGGCCTATGCCCTGAAGGAGCGGGCACCTCCTTTTCGGGTCACGGCGCATTCGACAAGGGCGACCGGTGCCTCTTGGGCTTTCCGGCATCAAGCCTCTGTGTTACAGGTGTGTAAGGCAGCGACCTGGTCGTCAGTCCACACTTTTTCAAAGTTTTACAAGGTGGATGTGAGTGCATCTTCAGATGCCTCCTTCGGCCGCAAGGTGTTACAGGCGGCAGTTTAAGGTTGAAGTTCCTCTGTTGAGTAACTCCGGTTTTGTTTGGGGTGTAGCTTGGTTTGCTGTGTTTTCCCACCCCTCGAATTTTTTGACACTGCTTGGGGACATCCCTAAGGTCAAAGGCTGCTGTGTCCGTTCATGAACTCAGAGAAATGGATTTTACGGTGAGTACAAAAATCCTATTTTTTTTTCAACCTGACTAACTATGTAACCACCAATGTAAGGCACATTCTTCAATGACCACCAATGTAAGGAGCATTCTTTTTTTGTTTCAATATTTTTTATTAGTATATAGAGAAACATATACATACACATCAAACGTGTAAGTTCCAGCAATACTCATACATTTGTATACAACATCCATTCGTAAGTCTTATAACAGTGAAATGAATAACATCTTATCGTTTCGTTACTTAACTTAAAAGTAGGATTCCTTTCATATAAACAAAACAACTATTTTCATGTGTAGCATAGATATTATCATTGCTTATACTACAGGTATACACAATAGTTAAGTAAAAATTCTGTGAAGTTATTTTAATGTAACTATTCAAAGATTGTAGGAAAGTAATATAGTAGAAAATTAAGAGTATAATTTAGTAGAGACTACGTTCTCTTGTTAAACAGTCAAATATTTTGATTGACCCAAGTTTTCCATGGTGACCATGCAACATCAAATTTATGTAACTTGTTTTGGGACAAAGCCCACAATCTTTCATATGTCATATGAAGATTTGTTAAGTCTACAGCTTCCATCACCGAAGGAGGACATGAAACTTTCCACCTTCTGGTGATCGAAAGTCTAGCAGCTAAGAGTAAATTGATGGCCGAAGTCCGTTTATTAGCCTGAATACATTCCACACCTAGGGACAACAATGCCAAAGCTGGGTTTGGTTCTATAGTGGTATTAGCTAAACTTTTCAATATATTGAAAATATTTTCCCAATATTCCTTTAACTTGGGACAATTCCATAGTATATGGAGGAGATCCCCCTTACCATCACATTCTCTCCAGCATGTATAAGAATGTTGAGCTCCGAATTTCGCCAACACATTAGGTGTGTAGTACCATCTCAGGTTTATTTTAACTGTCAGCTCCCATAACGTAGCACATCTGGATACAGTATGATTTATTACACATGCTGATTTCCATTGGCCGTCTGTAAAGGAGAGATCAAGATCTTTCTCCCATTGTTTGAGTGGATCAGATTTAGTAAATTCTCTTTTTCCCTGAAGCGAATTATAGAAAAAAGAGATACCTTTAACTTGCAAATCCGTGGAATTGAAGAAATTCCAGGCATGTTTACAGATTTGGAGATTTGCAGGGTTAAATTTTTTTAAGCATTTAAATATTTTTTTGTAATGAACAAGATGTGATTGGGGCAATTGAAATTCATATTTAATCGCCTCAAAAGATTTAATTTCGTTATGGACAAAGGTCTTGAATTCGCGTTATTCCATGAGAACACCACACATCAATTACCTCCAAGGATGAGATTACCCGTATTGTTTCCAATGGAATATCTATTGTGACTTTCGGGAATGAGCTCTCAGTGTGTTTTATATATTTCAGCCAAGAAGATATGGATACTTTCATAGATGGTGGCAGGTGTGAGGGGACTTTCAATCCTATAAGTGCTACAAACAGCCAAGTTTTTGTTGGTTTTTGTAAACAATACGAGGATTCTATGTATCCCCAAGAATTTGTGGGAGAGGCCTGAAACCATTCCTTAAGTTGGGTTAATATGGAGCTGTGATAGTAATCTAGAAAATCCACATAACCCACTCCACCCCACAACCTATGTTTTATAAGTTTATGGTGAGCGCACCGAGATCTCTTCCCCTGCCATATAAATCTAGAGAGAAGCGATTGTAGGGATTTAAAATAACTGGCCGGAATTGGAATACAACGGAATATGTACAGTACTTGTGGTAGATGTATCATTTTAAAAGCAGACAGTCTGCCCCACCAAGAAAGTTCCTTTTCACCCAATTTGGTCAGTTCTAAATGCAATTTTTGTCTCAAAGGCAAATGGTTCTTCGCAAATAAATCTTTGGTAGTTTTAGTTAATTGGATACCCAAATAAGGGATTTCAGAGTCCGCCCAGGCGTATGGGAATTTGTGTTGTAATACAGCACCATTCACCGCATCTATATTCATGTCTAGGATTGAGGATTTGGACGTATTCACTTTATAATATGATATTCTACTAAACCAAGTTAACAAGTTACTGATTTCTATCAGGGAACTGTATGGGTTGGTTATCATCATTATAACATCGTCAGCGAATAGGCTAATCTTATGGGACCGCTCTCCTATAGTTGTTCCAGAAATATTGCTGTTAGACCTGACATGTTCAGCCAATGGTTCCATCAGGAGATTAAACAGGAGGGGGGATAAAGGACACCCCTGTCTAGTCCCGTTGGATATGGAAAAGGATTGAGAAATAAAGTTAGATGCCAGTACTCTTGCATTTGGAGAAGAATATAGAGCTAAAATTGATTTTAAAATGAATTCTTCAAAACCGAACTTCTGAAGAGTCATATGTAAATATGTCCAATTAATCCTATCAAACGCCTTCTCTGCATCCAAGGATAGGAGCAGAGAAGGCGTTCCGGTAATATTAATGTTGTGGATTATGTCTATCAATCTTCTGGTTGCATCAGATGCTTGGCGACCCTTCGTGAATCCCGTCTGATCTAAATGTACCAATTTAGGAATCAAATTAACGAGCCTGTTCGAAATTGTTTTAGCAAATATCTTTATATCGACATTGAGTAGGGATATAGTGCGAAAATTTGGAGGTGAGGTTGGTTCTTTACCCGGTTTGGGAAGTGTCATTATTAAAGCAGACAGCATTTCTTTAGGGAATTTAGATTCTGAAGCCGAATGGTTATATACTCTTGACATATGAGGGACCAAGAACTTTCCATACATTTTAACATATTCATTAGTGAATCCGTCAGGCCCAGGTGCTTTGGCCTTTGGCAGGGAATTGATAGTCATTAGTAGTTCTATATCATTGAAGGGAGCATTGAGCTTTTTTAGATCACAGTTTGAGATTTTTGGCAGATTGAGATGTGCTAGAAAAGATTGTATTTCATCCATGGAGGGTTGATGTGTGTTGCTATCTTTGTTAAGGTTGTAAAGTTTCTCATAGTACAAACCGAATTCATCCGCGATTTTTTTGTGGATGTAAGATCTTTGCTTGAGTAATCGGGTCACATAAAAAGGGGATTTTAGTTTTTGACCTATATCCTTTAATCCTGTGAGCTAACATCTTATCGGCCTTATTATTGGTAGCATAAGAGTTTGCTTTTAATCGTCTTAACTTAACATCATAAGAATCGATTAAAATTGCTCTTAGTTCATGTCTCAATTTAAATATAGTGTTTTTGAGTGTAGTCGAGGGCCTAGTTCTATTTAGTAAGTCTAAAGATTTTATATTATCAATTAATTCATCTAATTTTCTGGATCTTTTTCTTTTTTTTCTCTTGAACCCAATTGTATGAAAATACCTCTAATATGATTTGTGCGCGTTCCATAATGTTGCCGGGTCGGATACAGATCCCTCGTTATTTAAGAAAAATTCTAAAAGTTTTTTATGAATATAATCCTTATTTTCTTTCTGTTGCAGCAGAAAATTGTTCATGCGCCATATATATGCTCCTTGATGAGAATTCGAGTTTTTAACCTTAATGCTAATCTGGGCATGATCCGACCATGTAACATCATGTATATGGGATTCAGAAACATTTTGAAGTGGCCCTTTATCGGATATAAATAAGTCTATACGGGAATAAGTATTATGGCGGGGAGAATGAAATGTGTAATCTTTCTCTGTTGCATGGTAACATCTCCAAACATCGTATAGGTCATTATCAGAGAGAAATTTTGACGGTGGGGAAGCAAACCTCTTGGTAGTTGAAGAGGAGTCTACCAGTATATCTGGTACTAAATTAAAATCTCCACATATTAAAAGATGACCTTTTTGTAATTCTGCAGTTTTCTTTAAAACTTTCTTATAAAATTGTATTTGCTTAGAATTTGGTGCATATATATTTACTATAGTATACGTTATAATATTCAACTTACACACAAGTATAATGAACCTGCCGTTCGGGTCTTCATATAAATTCAGTAATTCAAACAACAATGTATCTTTAACTGCAATCAACACACCCCTTTGTTTACACTTGTAATCTGCTCTAAAAACATTAGGAAAATCTCTGTTTACATTGCGGTACTTTGTTCACAGCAAAATGGGTCTCTTGAACGCAAATGACATCATACCTGCCTGAAAGTGCTGTTTTCCATAACGAAGACCTTTTTGCGGGATGATTGAGGCCATTAGCGTTCAAGGATAAAAAATTGATGGACATTTTGACAGAAACCCGGGTACACTATTAAATACAAGTGAAGAGATTTTCGTCGCTAGTGAATTCCGGTTGTCAATTTTCGTACGCAGGACTACTTGAAAACAAAATAAACTTACACCGATATGGACCGATGTGTATCGTTGGTAAACTAAATAAAATAAAATGAATAAAATAAACAAAATAAATAAATAAATAGACGATTGATAAATAAACCAAGAAATTCAAAATAATATTAACCACTTGACAACTGGGCACTTAAACACCCTTAATAACGAGACCAATTTTCAGCTTTTGGTGCTCTCACGTTTTGAATGACAATAACTCAGTCATACAACACTGTAACCAAATGACATTTTTGTCCTTTTTTTCCCACAAATAGAGCTTTCTTTTGGTGGTATTTGATCACCTCTGCGTTTTTTTTTCTTTTTCTCGCTATTAATGAAAAAAGAACGAAAATTTTGTAAAAAAAAATGCATTTTTCTTCATTTCTATCATATCATTTTGTAAAAAATGAATTTTTCCTCATACATTTGGCCTAAAATGCATACTGCTACATATTTTTGGTAAAAAAAAAAAAAAAAAATTTGGATATTTAGTCTGGGTGAAAGTTATAGGGTCTACAAGCTATGGTACCAATTTCTGAAAATTGAACAATTTGATCACACCTGAAGTACTGACAGCTTCTCTCATTTCTTGAGACCCTAACAAGCCAATAAAGTACAAATACCCCCCAAATGACCCCTTTTTGGAAAGTAGACATTCCAAGGTAGTTAGTAAGAGTCATAGTTAGTTTTTTGAAGTTGTCATTTGTTCCCACAATTCTTTGCAAAATCAAGATTTTTTTTTTTTTTTTCATACCAATATTGTCATTATAACAGGTTATTTCTCTCACATGGCATGTATATTCCACAAATGACACCCCAAAATATATTCTGCTGCTCCTCCTGAGTATGACAATACCACATGTGTGAGACTTTTACACAGCGTGGCCACATACAGAGGCCAAACACCGAAGTAGCAACTTCAAGCATTCTAGGAGCATAAATTACACATCTAATCTCTCACCCACCTATTACACTTTTGAAGGCCCTGGAGCACCAGGACAATGGAAACGCCCACAAAGTGACCCCATTTTGGAAAGCTAACACCCCAACGTATAATCTATGAGGCATGATGAGTCTTTTGAACAGTTCATTTTTTTTCCAGATGTTTTTGGAAAAAAATAAACGCTTTTTTTTTTTTTTTACAGAAAGTTGTCCATTTATAGGATATTTCCAACACATAGCATGTACATAGAAAAAAATACACCCCAAAATATATTCTGCTGCTGCTCCTGAGTATGGCGATACCACATGTGTGAGACTTTTACACAGCGTGGCCACATACAGAGGCCCAACATCCAAGAAGCACCATCAGGTGTTCTAGGGACATAAATTACACATCCAATTTCCTTACAATCTATCACATTTTTGAAGGGCCTTCATATTTCTAACACAGCATGTACATACCAAGAATTACACCCTAAAATACATTCTGCTGAGTAATGGGTAAAAAAAAAGATTACCTGTGGTTTTAGTAGTGCAATTGTCCACAGGAGAGCCCCGATCCAGGCAGCAGGCAGGGACGTGGTCACTGGTCAGCGACAGTGAATGGAATTGTCCAGGCAGCAGGCAGGAATATTGTCCATAGTCAGTACAGTGCCAGCAGTGGCAAAATATTTGTCCTGGTAGGAACATGGTCCAAGTAGCGGGCCATGGGTAGGGGAATGGGGACAGGGGTAGAGGCTTCTCCCACCCAAATCTCTTTGAAGCCTCCGGGCAACCAGACCCTAATCCGGGAATGAGAAAACTAAAAAATTAGTTTTTTTCATCCAGAAAAACAATTCTGGAGCCCCTCACATATGTGAGACCCCTGTGTTCCCACTAGTATAGCAGGGTAAAAGATCAATCCAAGGGGCAGGCAAAAAACGTGGTCAAACAGTCCAGGGTCAGTTCCAGAGCAGGCAGAGGTAGGTACAGTTTAGGGTTAGGCAAAAGAGTGGTCGTATAACAAGCCAGGGTCAGTTCCAGAGAAGGCAGAGGTATGAGTGCAGTGGCATAAGGGGTGTGGGGGGGAAATTACAGGAAATTAGAATTGCGTTTACCATACGTCCCTAATAATGAAGAAACGTATGGAAACGGCGGAAACATGTTCCAATACAGAGGCCTGGTTGGGAAGGACAATCAGGACAGTAATACGTGGTGTCTTTTCGAATTCCTCTTCTGGAGCACACCCGGCACCTCTTCTGATGTCTGTTGCCTGTTTCACGGGAGGGGGTTTGCTCAGGAAAGTGACGCTGGTGCAGTCTGCTCACAGAATCAGAGCGAATATTTTCCGGTGGGTTTTCAGGGTACAAAAGGGCGGTGATGACTTCTTCTTGATAGTCCAGATATGATACGGGGTTCTCGGATGATTTTTTGTAAATTACATGGGAATTGTAGAAGGCCAAACTAAAAAAATAAATGGACACTTTCTTATACCAGTGGCGGGATTTTCTTGTGGGCAGGTAGGGTTCTAACATCTGGTCATTGAAGTCCACTCCCCCCATGAACAAATTTATAGTCATAGATGCATTTTGGTTTTTGGATTGGGCCGGTTCTTTTGGGGGACTTCCACGTGGGTGTCATTGTGGATTGATGAAAGCATGTGGACGTTCCGTTTGTCCCTCCACCTGACAGCCAATATCTCCTGGTTCCTCAATGCTGCAGACTCCCCTCGTCTGAGCTTTTGATCCACCAGTTTTTGCAGGAAGCCTTTCCTGTTGGGTCTTATTGTGCCACATGCTGGGGTATTCTGAAGGTAAAGACAGCGAAACAGGGGCAAGCTGGTGTAGAAATTATCCACATAAAGGTGGTATCCCTTTCCAAAGAGTGGATACATCAGATCCCAGACCACTTTTCCGCTGACTCCCATATACTCTGGACATTCAGGGGGATGCAGTTGGGAGTCCTTTCCTTCATACACCATGAATGAGTAGAGGTACCCTGTGGCTCTGTCGCAAAGCTTGTACATTTTGACCCCATATCGGGCCCTTTTGCTGGGGATGAACTGCTTGATGCCCAGCCTGCCTGAGAATTTGACAAGGGACTCGTCCACAGATATGTTCTGGTCAGGGGTATATAATTGGGGAAATTTTTGAGCGAAAAAATTTAGAAGTGGCCGAATTTTATATAGCTTGTCAAAAGCGGGGTCATTTCGGGGAGGGCACTGGGCGTTGTCGTTAAAGTGGAGGAACCGCATAATTATTAAATATCGGGATCTTGGCGTAAGGGAGGAGAAGAGTGGCATGTGGTGAATGGGTTTGGTGGACCAGTAGGAGTACAATTGTTTTTTTTTTTTTTTGAAAGTGCCATAGTAAAGGTTAGGCCTAAGAACATTTTAAATTCGTCCACGGTTAGTTCTCTCCACTCAAAGGGGCGGGCATATCTGGAACCAGGGTTACTTCTTACGTACTGTTGTGCGTAGAGATTGCACTGGGCCACAATGAAGGATAGGAAATCTTCGGTGAAAACTAAATTAAAAAAATTAATCATAGAAAAGTTTTCTGTGTTCACCTGGACACCTGGCTGGGCAGTGAAGGGGGGAATATTTGCTGCTCCGGAATTAGGGGGAAGCCACAGGGGGTTTTGAAGGCCAAAGGGAAGGCTGGCATGGCCCCTATCCCTTTGGGGCTGAGATGACACCCTACTGGTGCCTGGGCTTTGTTGCAGTGGCACAGCGCTTGGGGTGGACGGCACAGCGCTTGGGGTGGACGGCACAGCGCTTGGGGTGGACGGCACAGCGCTTGGGGTGGACGGCACAGCGCGTGGGGTGGACGGCACAGCGCTTGGGGTGGACGGCACAGCGCTTGGGGTGGACGGCACAGCGCGTCTGGGGTGGACGGCACAGCGCGTCTGGGGTGGACGGCACAGCGCGTCTGGGGTGGACGGCACAGCGCGTCTGGGGTGGACGGCACAGCGCGTCTGGGGTGGACGGCACAGCGCGTCTGGGGTGGACGGCACAGCGCGTCTGGGGTGGACGGCACAGCGCGTCTGGGGTGGACGGCACAGCGCGTCTGGGGTGGACGGCACAGCGCGTCTGGGGTGGACGGCACAGCGCGTCTGGGGTGGACGGCACAGCGCGTCTGGGGTGGACGGCACAGCGCGTCTGGGGTGGACGGCACAGCGCGTCTGGGGTGGACGGCACAGCGCGTCTGGGGTGGACGGCCCTGCGCGTCTGGGGTGGACGGCCCTGCGCGTCTGGGAGTAGGCCGCTTCTCCACGCCAGCACCCCTTTTTTTCCTGGGCACATGTTCTTCTTCAGATTCTGAATCGGACCCACTGTCTAACGGGTTCATAGGCCGAATCAGAATCGGACAGAGACTCCTCGCTGCTCTCATCGCTCATGGCAAGTAGAAGATGTACGGCCTGCTCGCCGGTAAAGAATTTTTTTGCCATACTGGTGGCTGGTGAGGCTGTACTGCAGAGTACTGTGGTGGCACTGGTGGACACAGGTGGGCACAGGCGGCACTTATGTGCACTGTAGTGGCACGGGTGTGGCTCTGGTGGGCACAGGTGGCTCTGGTGTGCACCGATTTGCGGCACTGGTGGGCGCAGGCGGCACTGGTGGGCGCAGGCGGCACTGGTACGGCACTGTTGTGGCAATATTATAGGACTGGTGCGGCTCTGGTGACTGGTGCGGCTCTGGTGACTGGTGCGGCTCTGGTGACTGGTGCGGCTCTGGTGACTGGTGCGGCTCTGGTGACTGGTGCGGCTCTGGTGACTGGTGTGGCTCTGGTGACTGGTGCGGCTCTGGTGACTGGTGCGGCACAGATGTGGCACTTTGGGGCACAGATGTGGCACTTTGGGGCACAGATGTGGCACTTTGGGGCACAGATGTGGCACTTTGGGGCACAGATGTGGCACTTTGGGGCACAGATGTGGCACTTTGGGGCACAGATGTGGCACTTTGGGGCACAGATGTGGCACTTTGGGGCACAGATGTGGCACTTTGGGGCACAGATGTGGCACTTTGGGGCACAGATTGGGCACTGATGTGGCACTATAAACTCAGTTAATCTCCTCTTCTCTCCCGCTGATACTGGGAGAGGAGGTAAACTTTCCCTGACCTCCTTTGTTTACATTGTGATCGCACCGTCATTGGACGGCGCGATCACATGGTAAATGACCGTTGTTGCTGGTCATTTACCTAGATCTGTGTAGCGCCGGGTCTCATAGACCCGGCGCGCACAGAAATTTCTGTGTGCGCGCCCGAGGCGGCGCGCATTGCTGCTTCTGCGGGGCGCCGTTTCAGAACGGCGACCCCCAGTTAAGCAACCACCTTGCCGCCGTTTCCAGACGGCGGCTGGTGGGGAAGTGGTTAAAAGAGTATATACTATAATTAAATAAAAAAAAAAAAAACTCAAATGAAATAAATAAATCAAAAGAATAAATCAAACAGAGTAAGGTGATAACTATGGTAGAAAGATAAATAAATAATATGACCATCCAAAAAAAAAAAGAATAAATAAATAAATAAAACATTTTTCTAAAATATAAAACTTCAATCAAACAAAGTTAAAAAAGAAAAAATAGACAGATACTATTGAAATAGCAATCTCAATAGGATCTATAAAGGTCGGGTATAATATCACCGACCAAATCAGGGGGAAAAGTTCAGAAAGGTTGTCAGACTAGGAAAGAAAAGCTCTCCAGACACCTATGGGTACAGTGTAGATAATGTAAGTCAGATAAAACAGTAAAGAATAGGAGGAAAAGCAGGATAAATAGACTATTCTCTCTGTCTATGAATCATTTTCCTGTGGGTAGAAGATATCCTCTTCTTATGTTGCTAATTTGTCCTGTGTTTACAAATCGTCCTTGATCTGAAGGAGATATTATGGGATTAATTCCCCAGGAATGATGTAGCAGTCTTGGTCCTTCTTGTTGTGTATAAACAACAGTAGTTATATCATCTTTAGTAATGAACAATGTAGCAGGGTGCTTCCATTTATACAATATTTTGTGTTCATACAGAGTCTTTGTAACAACTTTTAATTGCCTTCTCAGAGAGAGTGTGTTGCGAAAGGTCAGCATAAATGTGAACATCTCTGTAAGGCTCTGGAAGTATCTTAAACAATCTTGCTTTAGCTAGCATTTTTTCTTTTGTGTTAAAAAAATGAACTTTCATCAGTATATCTCTGGGAACGGATGGATCCAGATGTCTAGGTTTAGGTATTCTGTGGATTCTGTCTATCATGCGCTCAATTTGCGGGAGATCAGGCAATAAGGCCAGTATTAGGTTGTCAGCATAGGCAGGAAGATCAGCTGCGTTAATAGATTCAGGTACACCTCTCAGTTTCACGTTTTCCCTGCGTGATCTGTCCTCAAGGTCCGCTAGTTTCGTCCTGAACCACAAATTCTCCTCCATTTGGCCTTTGCAATTTTCCACTATTTCATCGACAGTATCGGATTGAGTCGCCATTTTGTGTTCAATAGTGCACACTTTGTCACTTAATTCCCTCACTTCCATCGTTACATTAGACATCATATTTGATAGGCTTGACATAAGTGATGTTTGTAATGAAATCAACATGTCTTTCATTGTGGTGTCAATAACTGGTGCGCCAGACGTCGGGTAATTGTTAATAGAAGAAGCGGTATTGGGGCCTATAATAAAATGATTGACACCTGTCATGTCCTGACGCTGGTGTAATTCTGCGTCATCCATTCTCCTTTTAGCTTTGGCTGGACTATGGGCAGAAGGACTTTGTATATGTGAGGCAGGGATTTCATCAGAATTGGATGTAGGAGTCTGATGTGCGGTGTCATTATCAGGCAGATCTGTGTAATGCGCCTGTAATGTAAGTGCGTCATTACCTCCGCCATGCAGGGATCTGTCACTCGTTGCTCCCGGAGCTTCAGGCAAGATCACCGCTTTTTTAGCCTGTTTTTGGTCCTTTCTCTTTCTCTGAGATGACGGGTCCATCTTCCCCTTTCCTCCGGTATCACAGTTTCCTCCGGTAGTCGTGTGTCACACGATCTATTCGCCGTTAAACCCGGCGGTCTGGAGGAGCAATACACTTAGGCGGCCATCCCGGTCGCGCGCAAGCCACGCCCCCGTAAGGAGCATGCTTCATATCATTAATCTGTATTGTGGTTTGAAAACTGTCACATGACATTAAATTGGCGAGTACATGAAAAGTGGTATCGGGACAACCCTAACCCCCATAAACCATAGGCTAACCCCCTCAAAACCCTAACCTTGTCATAACCCTAACCCCTTCCAAACCCTAGTCGATCGCGATTACTATTACTCACCATCCCTCGCCTAACTTTAACCCCAGCCTAATCCTAGCCCTTGCCAAACCCTAACCATAACTGCTACAAAAACCTAACCCCTCCAACTATGACCGAGAGGCAGGTGTGGAGATAAAACTTACCTCAATGTAATAATTAGTCTTTCCACAGGTGGAATACTTATTCTGAACCTAGTATTAAGTCGCGCTAGACACCAAGCCAAGTTACTCATCAAAATTGAGAATTAAAATAAGAGGTGGCTATTAGCAACATTCAACGTGTGAACAACTAGGGCACATGGACACATATGTTCTCACCTATTAATTGACATCCGTGTATAGTTAAAACATTTTTCATTATGTGCACCAAGATCATTATAGAGGACCCAAAATTGATCCCTATCTTCGCGATTGGCAATGATGGGATGTACCCAATATCGACGTCTTCTCCGCCTCTGCTTCTCCTCTCGTTCCTGCGCACTGCTATTACTGCAGCAGCAATGACCACTGCGGTGGCAATATATTGAGTAGCAAATATTTTCTGTCACATCACACCACAGCAAACAGGAACTGGAAACAACTATGGCAGGAAAAGGAATTGCCTTACTCCATGTATGTTTTCATTGATTAATGGCAAAGTCGAAGTTGTATTGATCCCAAATCGCGGCAAAATCGCACGACTTTGAAGTCGTATAAGCGCGAAAGGGGCCTAAGGCTGGATTCACACTGATGCTACATGACATTCATACGACTTTAATCCTACTTTGCTCTGCGACATCAGTCCTACATCCATCCAATTTGAATAAACAGGATACTACTTTGGTCCGACTTTGATAGTCTGACTTGTTTCTTGGCCAATCAAAACAATCCCAGTGTGAGAAATTCCTTTTTACTGCTGCTGTTATCAAATGTCTGATGTCACAAGTCGGATGGTTAGGACAAGGATCCTCCTTTGATCCTACTTCAATGATATTCAATGGGCTGAAGTAGGATCAAAGTAGTACAGGGAGCATTTTCAAAGTCGGACTGACTTGTGTCGGACCAGTAAGACAGCTCCAATAGGGAAACAATGATTTTCACACGTCATGCGACATGAGCTCCCAATGTCGGAGCGTTTGTTGTACCAGTGTGAACCCAGTCTGAACAAGACACTGCTGATTTGAGCGCTTTAGGACATGTGAAGTTGGTATCGCCTTATTTTGCTGTTTCAGCTGCTGCACAGCTGATGATTGTAAGAATTTGTCACTCTCTGCTCCTCCCTTGACCATTTGCTGATGAGAAATACCAAAAATGTGTACGAAAGGGTTAGCCTGGTTAGAGAGATGACATTGCTCCAGGGGATATGCAAGTTAAAATCTATTTTTATATAAAAGATTGGGTATGCAGTACATGATTGAGATTAGGAGGACTCGAATGAAGAGTATGATCATATAAAAGTTGGAGTTTCCAGGGTGTGTTTCTATACATGCCAGAGAACTTTAAGACCCCTTTCACACTGGGGCGTTTTTCAGGCGCTTTGGTGTTTCCAGAGGTTGGAGAGTGTGTTTCTGTCCTTTTTGTGGGGGGGGGGGGGGGGGGGGGGGGGGGAGAGAAAGACTGGCGCTTCCAAACTTCGCTATCTATTATTGGGCTGCAGTCTTGGTCACGGTAAGGAGGTGGTGGTTCTCCCAGGCAGAACCCAGCGGTGACGCTGGAGGTGGCCATTTTGGGCTCCTATGTAGCACTAAGCAATTTGCCATTCCGCGGCCTTAGGGCTAGCCCCTCCATGACATTGCTTATGCACACCACTGTGAGGGTTTGCCAAGGGGCTAGAGTGATTATAGGCGGCCAAACCGTCTCCCTGCATACCCCCTTGTGGGGGAACCCTGTTGCCCCACTTCGGCAGTATTCCGGACACATCCCTCTGGGCGAAAAAAGGATCACTACTGTTAAACACATAGTCCTGGATGGTAGGCTCAAGACCTTTTGGGAGCTGCGCAGCAGCTGCTCTCTGCCTGCCTCCTTTCAGTTTAGATATTGGCAGCTGAAGCGTGCCTTAAGGGCCCTTTTAGACGTGCAGACCGTATGTCCGCATTTTCATCCATCCGTTGCGGATGAAAACGGGACATACATTGGTCCCTATGTGATTGCGGGTGTCAGCGGATGACCATCCGCTGACACCCGTAATCCTCCGCAAAGATCCGATTTTTTTGTATTTTTTTTTTTTTTTTTTTTTTGACGGAAGAAAATCCTATTTTTCTTCTGTCTGCCGGATCAGATGAACACGGACATACGGTCTCTTCCCTATATGTTGCTGGACTGCTTCTAAAATGCTAGTTGGCTTGCTCAGTATTTTCAAGTTACAAATGTGATACAAGTTTGCAGCAAATGGAGTTGGTGAAGTCAGAATTATTTTTTAAAGCCAATGCATCAGCAGAAAAGCAGGGCCAATTGCATTTGTAAAAGGACAAGACACCCGTAACAGCCTTGTCACGACATGATTCCTCTGGCGGCTGACTTTTGTACATGTTAAAGTGGTTGTAAACCCATATTGGTGGGGGACACAAACACCTGCAAGACAAAGGCATAACAAGCTAGTACCGGTATGCATAGCATACTAGCTCATTATGTAATATTCACCTGAGATAGATGCCCTCGCTGCGGTGCCCGTACACAGCACTGGCCGTCAACATCACTCCCGGATTTACTTCCAGGTATAGCGGCTCCGATGCTGATTGGTCGGAGCCGCGATGATGTCACTCCCGCGCATATGCGCGGGAGATGCCTTTAACGGCAGTGCGCATTAACATCGGCGCATGCTAATACAGGGGCTATCTTCTAAACCGTAAAGGTTTAGGAGATATCCTGGGTAGCTACAGATGGGCCTTATTGTAGGCTTCCCTGTAGCAAAAAGTGGTCTGTAAGGGTTTACAACTGCAATATTTTAAAATGTACATTCTCACACTTACTAGTCCCTCTGCTTTGCTGTGTGACACTTGGGGATGTGCCTGATGCCACACATGCATGCTGTGGTTTTACCCACTGACCCATATTTTTATACAGGACGCAGTAAGTTAATTGGTTTCTTTCTGCTGGCCATGCAGCAGGGGAAATGCTATTTGCCATAGCCAAACATGCAAATTGGGCGCCGCCTGACTAGTAGTATTTTTTATTTTTTTCATCTATCTCTTCTCCTTTTCAGGGTTAAGCCCCTTTCACACAAGATGGGCTCCACCAGCTCAGCAGGAAATCTCTCTCCGCTGATCCCCACTGAGGAGGCAGTTGGCTGGTCCGTGTCAACTCAGCTTTTGCAGACACAGCCCTCCTCTCCTCTATGGGCAGTCCGGATGTAAACTGATTCCCCATCCATCTGTTTTTAGCCAATCTGATTGGATGTCAGCAAGTGTAACTGACATATGTTCATTTACATCCGCCATTCCATAGAGGATAATGGAGGGTCCATCTGAAAAACTGACAGACAAACCTGCTCTGCCTGCCATTGTGAAAGGGGCCTCATTATTGTCTAACCTGTTTGTGCTCCCCTTTTCGTGTTTTTTTTTTTTTTTTTTTTTTTTGCTTTATTTTTTCATTCTGCCTTTCTTTTTTTGTTTATAGGGCAAAGAAGCCTCCATCATGCAGGGGACAACTTGGAGACCTTGGTTCTGATAAACCCATCCAAGTCTTCGGTATGCAGCGAGGTAAGCTGATGTGTGTGTTTTTTTTTTTTTTTATTCCGCTTATACAGGTGGTGTTGCGTTAATATGTATTCATTCTTGGCTTAATTTTACTCCCCTTGGTGCCATTTCATTATAAAGTAAATTTGAACTAAATAGATTCTGCCTTAAAAGCTTAAAATCCTGATTTCTTTACCCAAAAACTCCAACGGCCGCTTAACCAGTTCACGCAAATCGCTGTATCTAGTACATCGACACTAAATACTGTTATGACAGTAGCTAGCTGCCATAACGCCAGTATTTTCAGAAACGGCGTGCGTTTCTCTTTAACCCCCTCCGACCAGCGCACGGCGATATACAATGGCACGACTGGGAAAATGGACGTGCAGGTACGTCCTTTTTAAGATGCGACATTGTGAGGCGTGCCCGCCACAAGCTGAGTCTGACCGCGGATACCCGCGATCTAACGGAGAGGAAAAACGGGGAAATGCTGATGTAAACAAGGATTTCCCCATTCTTCCTCGTAACAGGACACTGATCACAGCTCCCTGTAATCGGGAGCAGTGATCAGTGTCATGTCACACGTAGCCACGCCCCCCCACAGTTAGAACACATCCTTGGGACACACTTAAGCACCTTCAACTGATTAACCTCTTTACTGCCAGTGTAGTTTTTTACAGTAATCGGTGCAGTTTTATAGCACTGATTGCTGTATCAATGACAACTGTCCGCCATAATGTCGCAGTCACAATAAAAATAGCTGATCGCTGCCATTACTAGTAAAAAAAATTTTTTTTTATAAAAATGCCATAAAACTATCTAGTTTGTAGACGCTATAACTTTTGCGTCTACAAATCAATAAGCTTATTGAGGTTTTTGTTTTTTTTACCAAAAATATGTAGAATTCATATCGGCCTAAACTGAGGAGAGAATATATATATATATATATATATATATATATATATATATATATATATATATATAATTTCAAAATTGTCGCCCTTTTTGTTTATAGCAATAAAAACCGCAGAGCTGATCAAATACCACCAAAAGAAAGCCAATTTTGTTTGGGAGCCACATCGCACGAACATGCAATTATCAGTTAAAGCAACGCAGTGCCAAATTGCAAAAAGTGCTCTGGTCTTTGGCCAGCCAAATGGTCCGGGGCTTAAGTGGTTAAGACAATAGTGGTCTCTGAGGCCGATTCGCTGCAAGATCACTTTTATCAATCGTGGTAGAGGGCGCCGCTTACCGGAGATGTCTGTAGCAGCTGAGACTATCGTGTCCGCTTGAGGGGAAGATGGCCCCATAACATTGGAGGGCTGAAGCAACATCACAGGAAAAATATTAAAAATTCAAATGTGAGGGGTGTTTCTGTGGGGGGGGGGGGCTTTTTTTTTTTTTTTTTTTTTTTTTTTTTTTTAAGACCTTTTTTAAATGTTGCCTAGGGAGTTTTGTTAGAAAAAAATTGAATGTTGGGGGGTTCTAAGTAATTTTCTAGCAAAAAAATAGGCCCAGTCCTTAAGTGGTTAAAAGTCCATAGCTGTTGAAGATGCATCTGGTAACCGCAAAGCTTTTGTGTTTCAGATCCGGAAGTTGATTTGCCATTCCTCCCAGCACAAGCTTTTGATATTCACTGGCCCTTTTCTTGAAAAAACTGGTGAAATGCTTCTACAAGGTGGAGGAGCTTTCTCCATAGAAGACTTTATTCAGATCTTTACAGATAAAGAGGTAGGGTGTTCGTACTATTTTAATTAAAAAATATAATCTATATATATTATGTAAGGGATGATATAACGCTCTGTCCTCTTAATTCCTTTCAGATTGGAGAAACGCTAAGCTCATCTGATCCCACGTCTCATGTCATCTTGACTGTTTCCTGTCCTGAAAACTGGGATATTTCACAGTTGGAGAAATGTAGCCTTCAAGATTTTATTGAATTACGGTTTAACGAGGACAAAAAGTTTCCGGAGACAGAGGGTCTACAAGAATTGGCAGAATACCTGTCTGAATCTCTTGAGCCCTCTTCTCCGTTTGAATTGCTGGAATCTCCCACAACTGTGGGCTTTTTGAAGTTATTTAAACCATGCTGCTATGTTTTTCCTGGAGGTAGGGGAGACTCTGCTTTTTTTGCCGTCAATGGATTTAACATGCTGGTTAATGGAGGCTCCGATACTAGGTCTCCGTTTTGGAAATTTATTCGCCATTTAGATAGGGTAGACTCTATTCTTCTCACCCATTTGGGGATTGACAATCTACCAGGCATCAATAGCTTACTGCAGAGGAAAATAGCAGAAGGAGAAGAGGATGGCTCTCAAGGAGCACAGCCAAGTGATGATTGGCTAAGAAATCTGATCTCTCCAGAGCTAGGTGTAGTCTTTCTGAACTCTCCAGAGAAAACAACTTCTGAAGAAGAGCCAAGTACAGTAACAGTAAAGGAGGAGGTTAGGCTTACGTTGCGATGTTTGGAAAAGCTTGATATGCTGCCAGAACCTTTGTCCCGAAGCAATAATGCAACTGTTGAACCTACTATTCTTTTTCAAAAGATGGGTGTTGGTAGATTAGAAATGTATGTTTTGAACCCTGTGAAGGGTAGTAAAGACCTGGAAACTTTCACAAAACGGTGGCCTGGAATTTTGAAACCCAAGGGATCTGAGCTACCACTGACGTCTCTAACCTCAGTCTGTGCTCTGCTTGTCTGGCATCCTTCTGCACCCACTGAAGGAATTGTAAGGGTATTATTTCCTGGTTGCACACCTCAAAACAAAATTCTTGAAGGTCTGGAGAAGTTGAAACATCTAGATTTTCTGAAAGATCCTGTCATAACACAAAAGGACTTGGAGATTAGGGGAAGCATTTTTACAGGTAAGGTTGCAAAACCTCCTCGAACTGGAAGCAAAGAGAGTCTTGCATCTGGATCAGGAAAACTAAGTGCTAAGCTAAAACTTAGAACAGTAAAAGATAAGTCACTGAAGACTCCTAGAAATGAGCTGAGACCAGATGCGAAAAACAAAGTTTCTGTAGAGGCTGGAGCAGAAGGGGAAAAAATAAAGGAAGTGAAAGCTAAAATTGAAAATGTGTCTGAGAAACAGAGACCCGATTCAAGACTGAAGACCACAAAAGAAAAACCTATAATGAAAAAAGAGATGCCAAAAGATGAAAAGAAGCAATTTGGCAAAAGGGATGATGAGCATACAGAAAAGAAAAAAGATGTTAAAAAGGAGATACGACCTGTTGGAGAAGCCAGAACAGAAACGCCAAGGAGGGATGCCAAAGACAAGGGTGAGGGCACAAAAGTTGCTGTAAAAGACATGAAGAAAGCTACCACAACGCCTGATTCCAGGAGATCAAATGCCAAAATAGGCTCTTTGAAGAAAGACATGGGAAGTGTAAAAAAGGATTTGGTGGCAGGTAATCAAATGTTGGTCAAGGGTAAGCCCCCAAGTAGGGAGCCAGTGAAGGAAGTTGTCTGCCAGTCAGTTGAAAAGGCCACTGGTTCTGCATGCACCAGTGTTGCTGGTGACCAAATTACAGACCATCAAGCAACGGGTAATGGTATTGAGGCTGCTGCATGTGCCTCTATTGGCATTGTTGGACCCATTAATGGGCATGGTGTACATGCAGAAAATGGACTGTGTGCAGCTGAGCTGGAGAGTCCAAATGGATTTCGGTACCTGGAACCAAGTACCCCCAAAGGTTTAGCTCCTGCATCTCCTTTGGATAAAACGCCCAGAAACGATGTTAGTGTGAATTTTGACCTGACTCCCACAAACTTGGAGGTCCAAGAGAAAGGCAGAAGTGTACACCATGGCCAGGATTGGCTGGATGACCCTTATGTAAGCTCTGAAGAAAGGACTTTAGAGATGGCATCCCCAGTCAGTTCAGAGCATCATTCACCAGCAGTATCG
The DNA here is from genome assembly GCF_905171775.1 of Rana temporaria. Taxonomy (NCBI): domain Eukaryota; kingdom Metazoa; phylum Chordata; class Amphibia; order Anura; family Ranidae; genus Rana; species Rana temporaria. The sequence goes on along the minus strand of NC_053489.1, from coordinate 358,400,217 downwards.
CAGCAAGTTTGCAGTCAGTCGCTACCTTCAGCAGATGGAAGAAGTGTTACCTCTTCTTCCTGGAGAGCCCCTCCCAGATCTTCCCAAGAAAACTCAAATTCTTCACAGGGAAGGCAGACCAGTTGCCTCTCCTTGAGTCCTTTCCGTGAAGATCTACCGGATGTCTCTCCAACTATAACTACTCCTTCTTTGCCTGCAGAAGTCGGGTCACCACATTCTACAGAAGTGGATGAATCTCTTTCTATTTCTTCTTTTGAGCAGACCCTTCCACCTGTCAGTGAGTCTCCTAGAGATGTATCACCAGACACTCATACGCCAAACAGAGTAGGTCTGAGTCTGCCTGTTCGTCCTTCACATTCTAGTGAGCTTGAAGGCCAGTCTGAAAGGTCAGCCTCTCCTCATGACGTGGACCTATGTTTGGTATCCCCATGTGAATTTGAGCATCATAAGTCGGATGCTGTAATAAGCCCACATGATAGTGACAGTGATCCTTCCCAGGAGTTGCCCAGGCCCCCAGGCTTTTCTTGGGAAAAAATTCCAAATGGACCAGAGACCCCCCCTACTTCAGTAAGTGAATCTTTGCCAACAATATCTGATTCTGGACCAGAAGAATGCCCTTCCATAGCTGTTGATGGTGCATCAGATTCGGAGGGTGATAACACTCCAAGACTTTTGGATCCTGTTCCACCTACTGTAAAGGACCCTCACCCCCTGCCGCCTCAACCAGGTACTTGCATGGTTGACCCTGAAGCCATGCCAACAGATCATGGAGGCAAAAAAACTCTAAACCAGTCAACGCCTTCCAATGTTCGAAGTAACCCTAGTAAACTATCTGGCAAAGCTAAAGGTGTTGGGGATAAATCGGGCAAGGTTGCCACAGGAAAAACGGATATGACACGCGCTGGAGCAGACTCTAAGCCATCTACAGCCAGGCGCAATTTAGGGAACGCTGTAAAAGCCTCCCCTGCAGTAAGTCGTTTGACAACAGGTAAGTAATTTGTATGGTCATTCTTTTTTTAAGTAACACTTCTGTCCTGTCCTGTCCTATGCTGATGATTCTCACTGTCTGAGAACCAGATGGGTTTGGACTACAGAACACCTCCCTCCTAATCTGCATAACATGGGGAGATGTTCTGTAGTCAGAACTGCAAACAATAGTTGTTGAAAGGGAACAATACTAACTGATAAGGGACCAACCTTTTTTCTGACATTTGTTGTTTACAAGTAAAAATCTGTATTTTTAAAAGTACTTAGAACCCATATGTTAATTTTTATTTATATATATATATATATATATAAATTAATTTTTTTTTCTACAGGTTATCAGTTTAAAGTTGCAGAGGAGGTCTAGTACTGAAATTCTTGCTCTAGCTCAGACGTTCACTGTGATAACTCTCGTGTGATGCAAACAGTTTATAGATGTGGCCGTGACCTATGTATGTGTTCACTACTGCATGCAGGAATTTGGGGGTGCTTTAAAAAGGGAAAAAAAAGTGGGAAATTTTAAAGACCAAGTTCAACTTTTAGTAACGTTGCACCCGCAGTTAAGGTGTACGTGTTGCTTTATAGCAGGGGTGTCCAAACTTTTTTCAAAGAGGGCCAGATTTGATGAAGTGAACATACGTGAGGGCCGACCATTTTGCCTGACATTCTTGGAAGGCAGTCGAAGTATGTTCGTCTGAGCACTAATACACTGCCCAACAAGAATTCTCCTGCCTTTGTGACTGTGTGTGGTGAAGATATGAGCTTGGGCGTGTTATTTGGATATGCCGTATTTATCGGCGTATAACACGCACCTTCACTTTGAGGTCAAAGTTTCAGGGAAAAAAACGTACATTTTAAATAACTGAAGCACAATAAGGGTCAGTCCCCTTCAATGCAGCCTAAATCGGTGCCCATCTGCAGCCTCGGAGGGGACAGGCAGGTTGGTGGGATGACCGCCGACAGATTACATACAGGAGAATCTCCTGTTTACACGGAGGCCTCTTTAATACAAAGTCCCGCCTCCTATGATAGATGGAAGAGTCATCCAATGGCAGCCCAGGAGACTACTTAAAGCGGGGGTTCGCCCTGTTAAAAAAAAAAAAAAAAAAGTTTTTTTTTATTAGACAATAAATTCGGCATCGTAGCGCGAGCTACGGTATGCCGGTCTTACATTTTTTATGCCCGTACTCACTGTGGTATCGCTGATTGAAGAATCCGGGGAATGGGCGTTCCTATGGTGAGAGAAGGTGATTGACGGCCGGCACGTCACGCTTCTCCGGAAATAGCCGAAATAGGCTTGGCTATTCACGGCGCCTGCGCATAGCCTGTGCGCAGGCGTCGTGAATAGCCGAGACCTACTCCGGCTGTCTTCGGGGAGCGTGACGTGCCAGAGCCGGCCGTCAATCATCCTCCCTCTCCATAGGCACGCCCATTCCCCGCGGGAGTCGGATTCTTCAATCAACGATACCACAGTGAGTACGGGGATTAAAAATTTAAGACCGGCATACCGTAGCTCGCGCTACGATGCCGAATTTAATGGTCTAATGATGGAAAGGAGGGTGAACTACCGCTTTAAATACAGATGCCGCAGAGTAAACAGGAGATTCTCCTGTATGTAATCTGATGGCGCTCGTCCCGCCACCTGCCTGTCGCCTTTGAGGCAGCACTGATAAATATAGTATATCTTTTGTGGCCCTGGGGGCCACAAAATATATGCATATCCAAATTATCAGGGGGGCCACATTAAACCGGAACGTGGGCCACAATTGGCCCGCGGGCCGGACTTTGGACATGCCTGCTTTATAGCATTCCACCCCCATTGTGACAAGCAACAGTAAAATTAAAAAATTTGCTTGGCTTTGCCCACACAGCTGTGTAACCTATTCCCAAGTTTCTGTGAATGAGGAAACTAAAGCCTCGTACATATTTCCGACGGGAATTGTGTGATGACAACCTGTTGGTGGAAAATCAAGACGAGTATAAGCCGAGGGGAGCATTTTCAGCACAAAAAAATGTGCTTAAAAACTTGGCTTATTCTCGAGTATATACAGTAGGGTTGTCCCGATACCACTTTTTTAAGACCAAGTACAAGTACCGATACTTTTTTCCAAGTACTCGCCAATACCAATTTTTTTTTTTTTTTTTTTTTTTTTTTCAATGTCATGTGGCAGTTTGACAGATGGGGACTGATGGGTGGCACTGACAGGTGGCTGGCACTGATAGGCGGGACTGACTGGTGACTGGCGCTGATGGGCACTAATAGGTGGCTGGCACTGATAGGTGGCACTTGTGGGCACTGATTGCACTGACAGGTGGCTGGCACTGAAATGCTGCAAAAAATGACACTGAATTTATAAAAATAAAACTAAATGCTGCAACGCCCATCTTGTTACACCCAGCCTGAGCTATATGGGCTGGGTGTAACAAGATGTCTGCTGCTGCTTACTGCAACCCTAATATACAGCATAGAATTGTGCTCTTTTGATAGTGTCAGTTGAAGGAATAGTGCCCCATTATTGGTGTCGGAGGATGAAATCGTGCTCAAAGAACCGCAGTTTAGAGATCCCTGCTATAGGGCTTAAAGCCAGATGTAGTCGGGCCCCTCTGAAAAGCCTTGTGCGTGGAGTGGCTGTTTTTTCATCTGCATGGGCTCTTTGCTAGTTTGCCTCTCTGACACTTGGCTGCTGGGATGTCTTTTTTAGCTAACTTTAGTTGCCACCGCTATATTTTTCATGCAGCTGCACAAAGCATTGCAAATTTCCCTGTCCCTCTGGCTTCCATGCAACAGATTGGGGGGGGGGGGGGGTAATATTTCTTGCCCATTGAGGGCACCCCATTTTTTTTTTTTTTTTTCTTTTCCAATGCTACTGCTTTCCGTAATGTTGAGACATGCTGGGTAGAGAGGTTATACAGGTGCTACCTTACAATTTTTGTTTTCCCAGCATCCTAATATCCTGTAGGCAGCAGTGTGACCCATTTCTGAATTCCTGTTTTCTTTAATGGACTTAAATACAGTGCCTTGAAAAAGTATTCATACCTCCTTTTGAAATGTTTCCATATTTTGTCATGTTGCAACCAAAAACTTAAGTGTGTATTTTATTGGGATTGTATGTGATAGACCAACAGAAAGTGGCACATAATTGTGAAATGGAAGGAAAATTCGTTTTTGGTTTTCAATTTTTTTTTTTTTTTTTTTACAAATATCTGAAAAGGTGTGGCGTGCGTTTGTATTCCGCCCCCCCCTGACTCAATACTTTTGTAGAACCACCTTTCACTGCAATTAGAGAGGTCTTTTTGGGTATGTCTCTACAAGCTTTGTACATCTAGTGTGAAATGTTTGCCCATTCTTTGCAAAATTGCAAGTTTACAAGTCTTGCCACAGATTTTCAATTGGATTTATGTCTGAGCTTTGACTGGGCCATTTTAACACATAAATATGCTTTGATCTAAACCAGGGATAAGCAATTAGCGGACCTCCAGCTGTTGCCAAACTACAAGTCCCATGAGGCATAGCAAGACTCTGACAGCATCAAGCATGACACCCAGAGGCAGAAGCATGATGGGACTTGTAGTTTGGCAACAGCTGGAGGTCCGCTAATTGCTTATCCCCGATCTAAACCATTCCATTGTATCTCTGGCTGTGTGTTTTAGGGTTGTTGTCCTGCTGGAGGGTGAACCTCTGCCCCAATCAAGTCTTGCAGACTCTTAACAGACTTCTTATAAAGCCAATGTGAAGTGAGCGATTGAAGGGGGGGAGGGTAAAAAGGAAAGGAGTGTTGGAGATGCAATTTTCAGCTTGGCCTATTGACTGCAGTTCACAAACGGGACACTAGATGTCGCTAATGCTCAGTGATATGTTATGCATTTCTATGATGTGTTGCATTTCCTGTACATTGTGCTGTACTTGTTGGAATCTTTTTCCTGTCTGTGTTTCTTACCATGTGAGGTGACATCTTTGCTATTGTGGTTATGTTCCCACAAAGAATCCAGTTCCTCTTACTCCAACATCTGCTCTGAATCGACTGGGCTGCACCCAGCAATCGTACTCTGAAACAAGGGGGAGGTAGTAGAGTGAGTCTCAATGCAAGGATGTCATGCGGGATATATAGTCAGCACTGTCCGATTCCAGACCTCTTACAAAGAGCTGAGAGATTCAGTCCATGGTACCATGGTTAACGAGTTCCTGGCGCTCATCGGAGAAGACAAACCTATTCCACAAGGTCTAGGTTTTGGTGTATCTTTCATGTTGGTGTTGTACCGGGAGGATAAGATCTACCTGTTTTTTGTTTATTTCCTCTACTTTCTGAAGCCAAAGACCAATGGACGGAATAAAGCCTGGGTCATTGGGCGTTCCGTAAATTTTTATACAATTAGCCAAACCTCATTCCAAGAACATGTTTTCTTCTAAGATTGCCCTGTATTTGGCTCCATCCATCAACTCTGACCAGCTTCCCTGTCCCTGCTGAAGAAACGTATCCCCACAACATGATGCTGCCACCACCATGTATCATGATGGGGGTGGTGTGTTCAGGGTGATGTGCAGTGTTTGGTTTTCTGTCACTCACCACGCTTTTGCTTTTAGGCCAGAAAGTTAGATTTTAGTTTAATTTGATAAGGACACCTTCTTTAGCATGTCTGCTGTGTCCCCCACATGGCTTCTCTCAAACTGCAAATGGGACTTTTTGGCTTTTTCAACAACGGCTTTCTTCTTGCCACTCTTCTACAAAGGCCAGGTTTGGGGAATGCATGACTAATAGCTGACGTATGGGCAGATTCTCCCATCTGAGCTGTGGATCTCTGTAGCTAACAGCGCTCCAAGAGATGTTCAAAGCTTTGGATATATATATATATATATATCACACACTTCACACAGGCTTTCTAACAAACCTCTGAGGGCTTCACAAAACCGCTGTATTTTATACTGAGTACAAATTACACTCAGACTCTATTTACTAATTGGGTGACTTCTGAAGGCAATTGGTTCCACTAGATTTTAGTTAAGGGGGGGGTATTGGAGTAAAGGGAGCTGAATACAAATGCATGCCACACTTTTTACATATTTGGAAAACGATAGTTTTCCTTCCACTTGACCGTGCATAAAATACATTTGTTTTTGGTTGTAACGTAACAAATGTGGGAAATTTCAAGGGGTATGAATACTTTTTCTAGGCACTGTAGACTGCCAAGTACAAAAATCTTGTATTACTGTTATTTTATATCCTTAAAAAAACGAATTTTAATCCTGGTCTGTTTCTTTGAAAAACCTTGCACGTTCATGGTGTCTTTGCAGCAATTCTTCTCCAGCACATTCTGCTACTTTCTTTGCAGCAACAGTAAATACACCCAGTTTCAGAACTAAGAGGGAACACTTGCATAACTTTTCATTAGGCGATGGTGCTTGGTTGCTAGGCCTAGAAAATGCACCATGATGGGTGGTTAAAGGGTTTGTAAAGGAAACTTTTTTTTTATATATATATATATATATATATATATATATATATATATATATATATATATATATATATATATATATATATATATATATATATATATATATATATATATATATATATATATATTCTTAATGGCTTACTTTACCTTAATGCAGTGCTGTTTTCATGTCCTCATTGTTCGTTTTTGCTCTCAAGTTGCTGTAATTCTTCTGATCTCCACACTTCCTGGTTGTCTGTTTCCTGATAACCACAGTGCTGGGAGCTTTCTCTCTGTGGTCACGAACTTCAAGGAGGTGTGATTACTGTGTGTCTAAAACCCCAGTTTCGTTTTCCAAACCATAACTGCCATGTATGGCTCTGTGTGCTCTGTACAGCAGAGAGGCAGGAAACAAAATGCAAAAACAAAACTAGAAACTACAGGTACATTTTATGATTGATTTTTTATCTATTTTTAATAGTTTTTAAAAGGAATCGGTTAACTAGTATGTCTCTATACCCTGTAAACCGTCATTTCGGCATAAACTTTTTTTTTTTTATTATTTACAACTCCTTTAAATGCTGTTCCTACAACCCCCACTCCCTACCCAAAAGGTGGGGTTGCTGGTGCTGAAGAGGTTGGCATAATAGGGAGGGCGCCCCTACACAGGCAATATTTTGCCTTGAATGGGTTCGGTGAAATTGTCACTTCAAGCATCCATCCAAACCAGAAATCTGAAGGTCAAGTTTTTTTTGTTTTGTAGTTTTCAGTTGAATTATGTACAACTTGTAGTGTCGGCTAAACTTCATGTTTTCAGTGCTGTAATGTAAAAGGCATCAGAGTAGACTAGGGCAGATTACTGACTGGAATGGCCCATCAGAAGCAAGTTATGGGACTCAAAAGCTAGTTGGTGAATATTCTGTATACCCAGGCCTGGAATTTTTAATATGTAGTACTAGAGTGCTTTTGTAATATATTGGAGATTTAAGGCTGTACTAAGGGATTATGCTAGGAGGTGGGTCTGTCCTGGGGACTGGTGGTGTGTACTGATGGGTTAGGCAGGGAAGGGGGCACTTGTGCGGGAGGAAGCCTGTACTAAAAGGTTAGGCTGGCAATGCATTATGCAATTTTTCTTTTCTTCACCGGTTGAAGAAAATAATCGCTTGATTCATCGTCCATCTTCCCCGTGCTGTCAGAATACAATGACGTCACCCCCCCCCCCCCCCCCCCCCCAGGTTTTAGTGAAGTCAATTGATCAACTGATCGATACATCTATTAGGTGGGCTAGGTGTAGTGATCAGTTGATGGCTAGCTCTAGGCTAGGAGGTGGGATTTTTTTTTTAAAGGGGGGGGGGGGGTGTTGGGAGGTACTAGGTGAGTCTATACTGGGGGGTAAGGATGGGGAATCTTTGCTGGCACAGTTGTTTAAAAAGAAATGTTGTTCTCGTTTCCATTTTAGGTACACCACTGATCACATTTTTTTAAAAGATATTATTTTATTTTATTTTTTTTCTGTTTGCTTTCAGCCGGTCTCGGACACCTGCATTCGGCATCATCCTCCTCTTCTGCTTTGCCGATATATGTGGACCTGGCTTACCTGCCTGGAGGACCTGCTGCGCAAACTGTAGAGGAAGAGTTTTTCAGGCTAGTGCGTTCCTCCTTTTATGTTGTTAGTGGAGAAGATCCTATGAAGGAAAAATGTACCCGCAAGGTTCTGGACTCTCTGCTGGCTGGGAAAGCCCATTGGACACAAGATTTGCAGGTATTTCGCTGAGACAATTAAACTATAATTTTGAGGTTATTTTAAAATTCTGTATATATTGAGAAACATGCAGCTTCATTGCCTTTTCAGCAGCTAAGAATTTATGAATTGACAAAATGTCTTCTGTAAGTGGGGTTGATTTACTAAAGCTGGAGAGTGTAAAATCGGGCTCACTTTTGCATAGAAACCAATTGGCTTCTAACCTGAGCTTGTTCAGTTAAGCTTTGGCAATAAAACCTGGAAGCAGATTGGTTTTGAGGCAGAAGTGACCCTGATTTTGCACTCTTCAGCTCTAGTAAATAAACCCCATTGTGTCATGTGTTAACTGTTTACATCAGAGCATGGCTGTCTCCCGGAAGTTGCATTCATATATTAGATCTGGCTAGCCTGTACGTGCTTTCTACTGGCTTCCTGCTTTTTGTGCACCTTTCTGGTGGTCAATGGTTGCAATAGGAGGGGGAGAGATGCTATTGATTGGCCAATATTTATTATCTACCCTCCCATTCCGAAGGTCTCATTTGGCGACCAGGGATTTATCCATATGAAAAAAGGAATTTAATACTTGGAGACCCTGTCACCATACCATTTTATTGCAACACAAAATAATCCTATACGATAAGGGCATTTTATAGGGCTTGTAAAGGTTCGTGTTGGTTATTAAAAAAAATAAAAAGTAATGCTTGCCTCCTCCTGTGCAAGTGGCCCAGATCCTCCTCTTCAAGGGTTCCCCAGGGGTGCTCCTGGCTCCTCCCTCAGAGACCCGCGTTCCAAGGGGACACTCACGCCGGCGTGCTCGAGTCCTAGACAGCAGCACTCAGCCCTGCCCCCGACTCCAGTGTCACTGCATTTGACAGCAACGGGAGCCAATGGCTGCGCTGCTATCAATCTATCCAATGGGGAAATCGGCTTGAGCTGCTGTGCTCGTTGCCGTTGATGTAACGATCGGGCTGAGGTAAGTAAAGGGGACTGGGAGGGTGGGAGAACTGCAGTAAGTTTTTCACCTTGATGCATTAAAGTGAAAAACCTTGAGGGTTTACAACCCCTTTTTAGTATAATATGCATACTATTTGCCTATAAAAGTCTATTTTCTGTATAGCTCTCTAAATGCCCTGAGATTGGTTGACTGTAATAACAGCTCCAACAGACTCATTGCTGTCACCTAAGGGACACTGTAGTTTTACCCTTACACCTCTCCCTCCAACAGATTACAGGTACAGTGGATATAAAAAGCATACCCCTGTTAAAATGTCAGGTTTCTGTGATGTAAAAAAAAAACATAAATATTTTCAGAACTTTTTTTACACCTTTTTAATGTGACCTATAAACTGTACAACTCTAAACTGTACAATTGAACAACAAACTGAAATCTTTTAGGGGGTACGAATAAAAATAAACTAATGTGGTTGCATAAATGTGCACACCCTCTCTTATAACTGGGGATGTAGCTGTGTTCAGAATTAAGCAATCACATAATTTTTTATTTTTTTTTAACAAATAAAGTGGTGTTTATTCTGGAGAATAAAAACATACAGAAGAATGGCAGTGACGATGTAAATACAATGAAAAGAATAAAAACAGAAAAATACAAAGACTGGCGTACATCGTGACTTCACAAACCGCATGCTCTGAATCATAATAAACATTAATGGCAGGAACACTACACATCAGTCGGCCCCTCACCACATGTGGCCGCATTGCCCATCCAAGAATCCCAGATCTTGTTGAATTTAGTCGGGCAGCCCCTATGCATATAGATCTCCCTCTTGTAAGGCAAAACAGCATTAATCGCCGAGATCCATTCTTGAGGTGTCGGTGGTGTGACCATAACCATTTTCTCTCGATTAATAATCTGGCAATAAACAGTGACTCTTGCAAAATATTTAATCAAATTTGTCAGAATCCGGGTCTGGGAACACACCCAGGAGACACTGTTTCGGGCAAAGTGTCAGTAGAGACCCCATCTCATCATGTACAAACCGCACTATGTGGGACCAATAGTCTTGTATCACAGGGCACTACCACATGAGGTGGAAAAAGGAGCTAGATGGGCTATCACACCTGGGACACAAAGGGTTGTGGTCAGGCTTATACTTAGCTAGGCGGAAGGCGAGTCAAGTAAGACCTATGCAAAATTTACATCTGTGCAAGGCAGTCAGAGAGCCTGGCAGGGACCTTTTTACAGGTATCCAGCGCATCCTCCCATTCGTCATCCTCCATCTCCCCCACGTTGCCAGCCCAACGATCTTTCAAAGCATAAGCAAGGGCCACCACATTGGGACAAAGCGGAGAACTATAAAATATAGAAATAAGTTTAAGTGGATCCTGTCCCATAATCCTGTCAAGAATAACTATTTGGTCCAGGTTAGGAGGATCGTCACAAAATTGGGACTGGAGAGCGTGACGGAGCTGAAGGAAGCAAAAGTGCATGGAGTGCGGAAGGCCAAACCCCTCCCTAAGTTGCTGGAAAGACTTCAGGGTAGATCCGTCGGACATCCGACAAAAACATCACCCCATATTTAAGCCATAAAACATGGTCCGGAACAGTTAGCAATTCAGGTAAGCAGGAGTTATCCCATAAGGGTGTATGAGAATGAGTAGGGGGCAATTTAAGTCTGTGTCTCGCCACCGCCCAGATCCTACAGTGAGTGTGCAATAGCTTCCCCCGGTCTCCCAAAACCCAGGGCTCAGCAGGGTCTCTAAAAATAATCTGAAAGGGGTGCGTGTAACCACATGTCTGAGGGGGGCATACCAGAGTTCAATAACGATCTTTGTCCTGTTTGTCTATGTAATAGAAATGGGATAGCTGCGCAGCCAAGTAGTATAAGTTAAAGTCGGGCAGCGCCATGCCCCCCAACTCGGTAGGTTTCTTCAGTACCTGCCACGATAATTTTATGTCGAACAGCCCCACACAAAGGAGTTGAGAACAGCCTCAATAACCTTAAAAATCCTAAAGGGCAAATAAACCGGTCCATGCCAGAAGACATGTAAGAACTGGGGAAGTAGGACCATCTTGACTAGGTTCACCCGACCCATGACCCCAAGGGGAAGCTTAGCCCACGTCTGAGTTTTGGATTTTAGGGTTGCAATTAAAGGCTCTATATTAAGTTTAATGAAATCTCCTGGGTAATGACAATACCTAAAATATTTCATGGAACTCACCCTGAGAAGAGGAGGATTGAAGTTCTGTGGGGGCACTCACGTCAATGGGAAGAATTTGGGACTTGTCCCAATTGGTCTTAAGGCCTGAATAACCGCCAAAATTTTGTATAACCTCCAGGACCACCTGTAGGGATGGACCCGCATCTGCCAGATACAACAGCATGTCGTCTGCATATAGACTAATTGGTTCCACCACACCCCCGCATCGCAGGCCCTGAATACCTAGGTGAGCTTGCAAGGTAGAGGCAAGAGGCTCCACTGCCAGTGCGTACAATAACGGGGACAGAGGGCAACCCTACAGTGTGCCCCGAGACGGGAAAAGGAGCAGACACCCTCCCGTTGACCAAGACTCTGGCACTGGGCCCACTATAAAGGAGTTGGATCCATTTACTAAATTTAGGCCCAAACCTAGCCAGACACAACCAGAGGTACTCCCACTCGACAGAGTCGAACGCCTTTGCGGCGTCAAAACACCACAACCCTGGAGCCCACCTGGTCGTGTGCAGCCTGCAAGTTCATGTGAAGCCTTCGAAGGTTGAACGCTGTATTCTTAGCAGGCATAAATCCAGTCTGATCCAGGTGGATCCGTGAAAGGATTACTGTGTTTAAGCGCAGCGCCAGGATCTTGGCCAAAATCTTCACATCCAGCTGGAGAAGGGATATGGGGCGATACGATGGTCACCAGTCATCTTTATGATCGTCTGAGGCCCGGGCGCAATGTTACGACGTCACGTCCGGGGACCGGAATGTAAACAAAGCCGCAATCGCGGCTGAAAGCATGAGATCTGTGACTCTTTTTTTTTTTTTTTTTTTTTCACAATCTCATGCTTTCCAGACTGGAGGAGAGATGTTGGTCTTATTGACCCTGCATCTCCCCATAAAGAGTACCTGTCACAAACCATTCCTATTACAAGGGATGTTTACATGTGTAAAAATAAAATTAAGTAAAATAATTTTCTCTTCCGTTCATGGACGGACACAGCAGCAGTAGGGTATTATATCCTTCCTTCCAGGAGAGACTAGGCAGAAAAAAAACAGCACTTCAAGTGTTAAAACACTTTTCAGTACAGCTCCTCCCAGGGGGCGTGGTCCCCTGGGTATAACCCACTATCCGACTCCTCAGCAGCTTCAGTTTTTCTTCTGCCTAGCGTCAGGAGTAGACATGGCCTTCTGGAGTCCATGTACTCTGGAATTTTTTTGCGTTTTTTTTTTTTTCCCCGCTTTTTATTTTGTTTTGTTCCTGCATTTTTGAATCCTGAGATTCTACTATCACCTGCCGACTGGGTGACAGGCTGGATCTCGATCCTTGTAGTCCCCCCATGCTCGGCCACCGAGCGTGTGCCGGCCCTTAGCTCAGCTCTGGGTCGTCCATGACATGCCCCGTAGCTCCAGGGGTGGCCAGGGAACTACATGTTCCAGGGCACACATATGACCGGTCTCCATGGCTTTGTCAGTGTGTCTGGCCGACAGCCATGCCGTTTAGCGGACGTTGGTTCTGTCCGGAATGCCTCCAGCCGGTGGTCGCAGGACGGGTAAGTAGTGGCCCCTTGCCCTGGCAAGGTGGTATGGCTGGTGCTTTCCTGAGGAGGTCGAATGAGGGTCCGCCCTGCTTTCCTCTCTCGCCTTCCTCTCCCTCCTTCGCCATGCTGGGTGGCGGCTGTAAGGGGGGGTCCGCCTGGCGCTCTGTCACTACGGAGACTGTGCTGCTGTGTGGTGCTATTAATGGTGAAGAAGGAAAGGCACTACAAAAAATTAAAGGCTTACTTTTTTAATATTCATTGGTGTGCGGCTGTCCATACCCTGCCTTCAAGTTTTTACCTCATGCATTGCAGGCACCCACCTGTTTCTGAGAGGACATTGATTGCTCAGGTGTGCTCACCTGGAGCAGCAGATTATCCCTTCTTATTAATTTGTTGTACTGGAGTTGCTGTGTGTGCTGGGCTGTGTTTTCTGCTGTGTCACTGTTGCTTTAAACGCGTGTAGCCCGCAAATTGCTTCCCGAGGGACGGTGCAGAGCGGACAGCACTACAGCCTGGCCGGGTGGTGAGTTACCTGGGGGTCCCCTGCTCTCTGTTTTGCGGCCGGGAGGGTGACCTGTGGGTCTCTGCCTTGCAGTACTAGGGTGGCATAGCGGTGGGTCAACATGGAGTCTGAACAGAGGCTTCTACCCCAGCCATGCCTGAGTTAACCCTTAGTGCCCCTGCTGTCTCTGTAGAGCCCATATGGCAGTCCCTTAGGTGTTTATCGCCAGGATTGAAGTGACAAGCGGCCAGAAGGGGGGTAAAAACCCCATCCCTGCGCCTGCTTCTGGGGACTGCTCTGACGGGGAACCAGACCCTGCTGCTGGCTCTGGTTCTGTCATGTCAGATGTTGCAGGCTTAGCCCACACGTTCAGTGAGGATGACTCTGCTTCAGGGTCAGCGCTTGATGAGGCATTTTGTTGGAGCTTTAATCACTGTGGTGCGGGATACTCAAAAACTTGAGGATGGCGGAGACATCAGAGATGCTGGTCCCTTTTGGGTTTCGCACGCCGCCCCGCCCACACCGCAAAAGTGTTTTCTTGTGTTCCTTACCTGGACAAAATATTATACAAGGAATGGGATCGGCCGCAGAAAGTTTTTGATGTACCAAAATACTTTGCGGTCCGTTGGCCTCTTGAGGGAAGACTTTTAAAAAAAAAAAGTCCTCTGTCAGCGGACCCCCCTGTGTCCAGACAAGTCTACCACATTACCTGTGGAAGGGGCTCCCGCCTTTATGGACCCCGCAGATAGGAGAGCTGAGGCTGTGGCTCGCTCCATGTTCACAGTAGTGGGGTCGGCAGTGAGATCTAGTGTCACAGGCAAAGTCCCTGCTGGAGGCGCATAATGCATTGAGCTCCGTGCAGGGCCTGGCTGACCAGTTGGTGCAGGGCCTGCAGTTTGTCTGTGAATTGGCTCTGGATACGCTCCTCTTGCTCTCCAGGGCCTTCGCGGTGGTACTATGCCACCTTGTGTGGCTAAAGTGTTGGTCTGCGGACCAAACCTCTAAAAGGTCCTTAGGAGGACTTACCCTTGAAGAGTGTATGGCCTTTTGGGGCATCCCTGGATGACCTCATTATAGATGCTACAGGGGGTAAGAGCACTCTGCTCCCGCAATCTGGGAAAGGTAAGGAGCCTTGTCATAAGTAGGGTCCCTCCTTTACCTCCCCCAAGCGATTTTTTTTTTTTTTTTTTTCTCGCCCCCAGGTGCGGCAGGAAAACGTTTTTCCAGGGTGCTAAGGCGCCCGATGTAGATCAAAAAGCGCACCTGGTACTGCAAGCCTGCGCATAAGCCTGCTTCTGCATGTAGGTCTGCCCCCGCCAGACACTCGGGTGAGGGGCAGACTTTGCGGATGTGCGGCTCGGTGGAGATCCCTCTTTCCGACCGCTGGGTTTGCAAGGTAATTTCCTCGGGGTACAAGATAGTTTTTCTCTTGTCCACCAAACCGATTTTTCCTTCCAGCTTCCTCCGGTACGCCGGGAGGCCCTGTCAGGGGCTGGTCAGGATCTGCTGGTCAGGGAAGTGATTATATTAGTTCCTTCAAGGGAACGGTTTCAGGGATGTTTACTCCAATCTGTTTGTAGTCCCCAAAAAAGGAGGGGGTCCGTCCAATCCTGGACCTCAAGGCCCTTAACTCTTTTGTCAAAGTGCAAAGATTCAGGATGGAATTGTTCGCTCAGTAGTGGCGGCTCTCCATCAGGGGGACTTTATGGCGTCCTTGGGTACTCGAGACGCGTACCTGCATATTCCCATACGCGCGAAACACCAGAAGTTTCTGCGTTTTGCGGTCGAAGAGGACCATTTTTAGTTTGTGGCCCTCCCCTTCAGCCTGGCTTCGGCACCACGAGTTTTCACAATGGTGCTCGCTCTGATTCTGGCCCTGCTAAGGCAGCGCTGAATCACTATTGTGGGATACCTGGACAACTTTCTCCTGAGAGCTTCTTTAAGCTCAGACTTAGGAGAGGATGGGTTCATCACCTGCCAGCCCCTCCAAAAGATTCGGGTGGCTACTGAATGCCCAGGGGTCAATGTTGGTTCCGTCCTAGCGACTGGAATACCTGGGGTTGGTCCTGGATTCCTCAGAAGCAAGTTTTTTTCTCCCGACGGAAGAACTCCAGACTCTGCAATCTGCGGTGTGCGACCCAGCAGTGGTCGTCGCTTCGCCTTTGCAAGAGAATTCTGGATCCCATGGTAGCCTCTTTCGAAGCGGTTCCGTATGCCCAATTCCACACATAGTTACATAGTTACATAGTTAGTCAGGTTGAAAAAAGACACAAGTCCATCCAGTTCAACCACAAAAAATAAAAACAAAATAAAAAACACAGTACAATCCCATACACCCGACTCCATACCCACAGTTGATCCAGAGGAAGGCAAAAAACCCAAGCAGAGCATGAGACCCAATTTGCTACAGCAGGGGAAAAAATTCCTTCCTGATCCCCCGAGAGGCAATCGGATTTACCCTGGATCAACTATACCTATAAATCTTAGTACTCGGTTATATTATGTACATTTTAGGAAGAAATCCAGGCCTTTCTTAAAGCAATCTACTGAGCTGGCCAGAACCACCTCTGGAGGGAGTCTGTTCCACATTTTCACAGCTCTTACTGTGAAAAAACCTTTCCGTATTTGGAGGTGAAATCTCTTTTCCTCTAGACGTAAAGAGTGCCCCCTTGTCCTCAGTATTGACCGTAAAGTGAATAACTCAACACCAAGTTCACTGTATGGGCCTCTTATATATTTGTACATGTTGATCATATCCCCCCTTATTCTCCTCTTAAGAGTGAATAGATTTAGTTCTTCTAATCTTTCCTCATAGCTGAGCTCCTCCATTCCTCTTATCAGTTTGGTTGCCCTTCTCTGCACTTTCTCCAGTTCTCCGATATCCTTTTTGAGAACTGGTGCCCAAAACTGAACTGCATATTCCAGACGAGGTCTTACTAATTTGTACAGGGGCAAAATTATATCTCTGTCGCTGGAGTCCATACCTCTCTTAATACAAGAAAAGACTTGTGTTACAGAAAGAGATTCTGTCACGTTGGGACAAGCTCCCTTCGTCTCTGGATTACCAGATTTGGGTGAAGTCGTCTGGTCAGGTCCTCCCTAGTGTGGTGGCTGACATCTCCGGTACTTTGGACTGGGAAATTATTTTTGCCCTGCTATCGGACAGTGGTCACGACGGATGCCAGCCTCTCTGGCTGGGGGTGTTCTGGAGTGTCCAGTCAGCCCAGGGCGGGTGGAGTCCCGTCTGCCAGTCAATGTCCTGGAGCTCCGGGCTATCGGGCTGTCTCCCCAAGTGGTTTCTGGGTCTGCAGGACCGTTCGGTCAGGATCCAGTCCGACAACACCACGGCCGTGGCGTATGTCTACCATCAAGGGGGCACACGGAGCTCTGCCGCGGTGGTGGAGGTTGCACACATCCTACGGTGAGCCACAAGGTACGCTCCGGCTCTGTCGGCCATGTACATTCCGGGGGTGCAGAGTTGGCAAGTCGACTACCTAAGTCGCCAAACACTGGATCAGGGAGAATGGTTGTTGCACCAGGAAGTGTTTTCAGAGTTGTGCCAAAAATGGGGCACACCAGGCGTGGACCTTCGGGCGTCCCGTCTCAATCGGAAGGTGTCACGTTTCGTGGCCAGGTCAAGAGACCCTTGGGCAGATGCGTTGGTGGCACCGTGGTGTCACTATCGCTTAAATCTACGCTTTCCCTCTGAAGCTTCTCCTTCACCTGTTGCGCAGAGGGGATGCCAACAATCCTGGTCGCTCCGGATTGGCCGCGCCTTTCCTGGTACGCGGACCTGGTGTGTCTGGTGGCAGACGTCCCTTGGATTCTATCCCTGAGAGTAGATCTTCTGTCGCAGGGTCTGATTTTTTTTTCCTCACCCTGCTTTACAGTCTCTGGCTTTAACGGCATGGCTGTTGGGAGCCAGGAGCTGGAGGTCCGTCGGACTCGGTGATCTCTACCATGCTACTTGCACGGAAGTCTACTTCATGTAGGATTTGCCATCGTACGTGGAAGACCTACATCTCTTCGTGTGCAGAGATGAAAGGACACCCCCACACATACATGCTGTCCCAGATGCTGCTGTTCTTACAGCAGGGAGTGGGTCAAGCTCTCGCCTTTTAAGTACGGTTATGGGTCAGATTTCGGCCTTGGCTGTTTATTTTCAGCGACCGTTGGTGACACACTCCCTGGTGCGTACGTTTGTACAGGGGGTCAGGCTTGTGACCACCTTGTGTGTCCTCCACTGCCTCTGTGGGACTTGAATTTGGTCCTCTCTGCTTCAAAAGGGCTCCGTTTGAGGACATTCGGGAGATTCCTCTTTCTCTCTACCAGAGGGTGGTCTTTCTTAGTAGCCATTCCTTCGGTCAGACGAGTTTTTGATCTGGCGGCCTTGTCTTGCAGGGCTCTTTTTGTTTTTTTTGTTTTTTATAATGAGGACATTGTTTTACTATCCTTATGTCCTCAGCCGAAGAACTCGAAGGAGGCCACGTTACTTCCCTTGGACGTGGTGCGAGTCCTACGGGCGTACTTGTCTGCTACGGCTCTGTTCCAGAGATCGGACTCACTGTTCATGTCAGTGAATGGTCCTGCGAAAGGTCTGGCGGTCTCGTCGGCCTCCATTTTCAGGTGGATCAGACAGGTCGTGCTCCAGGCCTATGCCCTAAAGGGGCGGGCGCCTCTCTTTCTGGTTACGGCGCATTCGACCAGGACGGTTGATCCCGCTTGGATTTTCGGCCATCAGGCGTATGTTTTACAGGTGTGTAAGACCGCGATCTGGTCGTCAATTCCCACCTTTTCAAGTTTTTACAAGGTGGATGTGAGTGCATCTGCGGATGCCTCCTTTGGCCGCAAGGTTTTGCAGGCGGCTGTTTCAGGTTGAAGTTCCTCCATTGAGGAACTCTGGTTTGTTTGGGGTGAAGCTTAATTGTTGTTGTTTTTTTCCCCACCCCTCGAATTTTTTGACACTGCTTGGGGACGTCCCTAAGGTCAATTGCTGCTGTGTCCGTCCATGAACAGAAGAGAAAAGATTTTTGTACTCACCGTAAAATCCATTTCTCTGAGTTCATGGACGGACACAGCACCCTCCCCTCCTTTTTGTTTGTACTGCTTGTTACGAACTGGAGCTGCTGAGTCAGAGTGGGTTATACCCGGGGGACCACGCCCCCTGGGGGGAGCTGTACTGAAAAGTGTTTAAACACTTGAAGTGCTGTTTTTTCTGCCTTGTCTATCCTGGAAGGAAGGATATAATACCCTAAGGTCAATTGCTGCTGTGTCGTCCATGAACTCGGAGAAATGGATTTTACGGTGAGTACAAAAATCCTATTTTATTTATTATTATTATTATTTATTATTATTATTTATTTATTTTTAAACGCCCCTATCCCCAGTAGCTCTTGCTCAAAAGCCAACACACACGTAAGTCCCGCCCACATATGTAAACACTGTTCAAACCACACATGTGAGGTATCGCCGTGTGCGTTAGAGCGCCAGCAACAATTCTAGCACTAGACCTCCTCTGTAACTCTAAACTGGTAACCTGTACAAAAAAAATTAAAGCAACGCCTATGGAGATTTTTAATTACTGAAGTTTGGCGCCATTCCATGAGTGAGAGCAATTTTAAAGCGTGACATGTTGGGTATCTATTTACTCGGTGTAACTTCATCTTTCGCATTGTACAAAAAAATTGGGCTAACTTTACTGATTTGTTGTTTTTTAATTCATGAAATCTTTTTTTTTTTTTTTTTTTCAAAAAAGGTGTTTGAAAATTTTTTGCGCAAATACTGTGCAAGATAAAGTTGCAATGACCGCCATTTTATTCCCTAGGGTGTCTGCTAAAAAACATATATAGTGTTTGGGGGTTCTGAGTAATTTTCTAGCAAAAAAATATGATTTTTGCATGTAGGAGAGAAGTGCCAAAATAGACCCGGTATGGAAGTGGTTAAAGGAGCAGCAGGAATATCAGTCCCCCCCCCCCCCCCCCCCCCCCCCCCCCCCCCCCCAATTATTGCAGGTGACTATAGCAACTGGCAGGAAGCAGTCTAAATGATTTATCTTTGTGTGTGTGTGTTTGTTTGTTTTTTAACATCACAGAAACCTGACTTTTTAACAGGGGTGCGTAGACTTTTTATATCTACTGTATAGGTTAAAGACTCGTACAAAGTTGCGCTAAAAAGTATGGAGTCCAACACTAAATAGGAAAAAATATATAGTCGTGAAAGGTCTGTGATGACATCCACCACCTTAAGTTGTAGGATCCAGTGTTGATCATCTCCATCGTAGGCAAAATGGTCGCCTACCAGATTGTACGGACATTCTATTGCAGAAGGTCTGTATCGCTTGTGGCTCTAAACCCAGCCAGGGCCTTTATACGTCCCAGGATTCTCTTGGGGCATGTAAAATCCCCATCCAAATATCTATATCACAACCCCCCTCAAAAATAATAATATAAAAAACTTGCTATAGTGTAAAAATCATTTAAAACTTTTTATTGCAAATATAAAATATTGCACTTGCGATAAGGAGCATATAACCGCTTTAGTCAAGTTCAAGCAAGCCAGCCAGCTATTCGCAACCACCCATCCTTCAGGATTCGAGAAGTGCGGTGACGTCAGCAAGTTGCTCCGCCCTAATGCATTTTGTCATCTGATGTTGTTTGGGGCATAGTAGGGGAGGTGGTGGCGCTGGGCCAGCACAGGGAGTAGGGGAGGTGGTGGCGCTGGGCCAGCACAGGGAGTAGAGTGCTGTGCAAGGAGGGAGGGGGCTGTGCTATAAAATTGGTCAAATTTTGTAGCAAGTTCAAGAGCATGTTGTAAGTACCGTATTTATCTCGTATAGCGCGCATCCCTAATGTGGACCCACAATTCCTGTAAAAAAAAAAACATTTTAGTACTTAGTTTTAGTGTCTTGCGCGGCGGCCTCGTCGGGTCCGTCTGCGGCTTCGGTGGTGTCCTCTCGGCTTCTCCCGCGCTGTCTCCCCGTCGAATCGCCGCTTCCCGCGCTCAGTTTGAACGCCTCCGCCGACGTATACCGAGTGCATTACACTCGGCTACATTCGGCCAGGATCGGCTTCGCTCGTGCTCACGCTCTGTGACGTTTATGCACGAGCGAAGCCGAGCCTGGCCGAATGTAGCAGAGTGTACTGCACTCGGTATACGTCGGAGCAGGCATTCAAACTGATCGCGGGTATCGGCGTATATCGCGCACCCACGATTTCCCCCTTATTTTAAGGGGAAAAAAGTGCACGGTATACGCCGATAAATACGGTAAATTAAGTTTTATGCAAAATGGGTGTTTTTGTAGTCAGTGACCAACTTTTTATAAAGTGATTTCTGTAGCTGTAGAGCAACCCAGTAACTGAGTCACTTTTACTGCATTGTAAAGGTGCTGCCACCCACTGCGTGGTTTCGGGCCCTTCTATTTATGCATTGTAAATTTTTTCAGGATGATGAGCAGGAGCAGACTGAGGAACAATCATTCCCTGATCTGCTCTGTATTCTGTGGACCTAGAAGCACTCGGCTCTGTGTGTTTTTTTAGGATGTTTAAGGGTTTAATTATATTTCTTAAACGTTTCTAACTTGAGCTTTCTTTTGGGAAACATTTGTTATGTAGGTGATTTATTTAAATATAATATTTTATAATAATTGCAAGACCGTTCCTCATTTCAAGAATTTTAATTTCTTTCCCTTTTTATGTCCAGGTAACGGTGATTCCCACATTCGAGTCTGCAGCAGTCCGTGCATGGTATGAAGAAACCCATGCCCTTCAGCAGTCATTGGGTGTCATTGTGCTGGCAAGCACCAGCAGTGTGTCCATGCAGGATGAAACCTTCCCTGCTTGCAAAGTGGAGTTCTAATTATTATTTTTTTTTTATCTTCATGCACTTCTATTTTAAAACCTTTTGGACACGGAAAGCTTTCGGGTTATCCGAGGCCAGTTCCTTTTCCTCATTGTGCTTGCCTGATGGCAGAGGATTAGATGCTTCCTCAAGATGTGGTGCATGCACATTCCGATGAAATAATCAGAGAGGGCCTATTATTGCACAGCTGTATGCATTTTACGAGGAATGGGAAGCTTGTGCACGATTTGAAGAGAACTGTTCTTATTTGCACAATCACTCCGTTGTTCACGTCACACTTTATGGCATGAAATTCTTTACCAATTGACTTTATCTCCACCTGACCAGAAGACCATGCTTTTGTCACTTTCAGATATTTACAGTTGTCTTGTGTCTGAAGGATTATCAATATGTAATGCATTAATTGATGCTATAGTCATGTGTTTTTAACCTGGCAGCACACATAAGCTTTTTCTGTAATTGGAGTAATCTGATTATTCACTTTCCCATTTCAATGCACCGTTAGGTTTATTGGTGGTCTCTGGCATATCTAGAAGATGGCTGTTCAATATGAAATGAGTGAATTCTTTATTCTTATATGTGACTGGTGTCCTGAATGTGAGAACGTTGCATCATGTTTTGAAATGGTCTACATTCTCATTTATCTACTATTGAAATTTGTCCTGCACAGAGTAGTGTTGGCTCATGTGTAGCTTTTTTGCTGTGAACTTCTGAAATCCCCTCCACAAGACCGTTCCAGAAAATGTTAAGACAGCAACAAGTAAAAGCTAATTAGCTGATTTACTCGGTTAAGCAGGGTACTGGTTTCTAAGCTGTGTGACCGTTGGGTTACAAGGCTAAAACATTTTTATACGTTGTTTTGTCTTATTTAGAATAAGCTATTACTTATGGCACTCCAGTGATAGTACATTTGATGGCTGTGTGAAGTAGATACTGTTTTGAAATATCTGCTTCTCATTATTTATAGTCTACTTTATATTTACAAACCTTTGCCAGCAGATGGTGCAGGGTATAGGAAAGCACACTTGGCGCCTCATCATTATCCAACCTTAAAAGTTTAGTAACTGAGATACATTTTTACAATAGTTTTACTGTATAAGAAGTCAAGATCACATGGATGTGCTTAAAACATTTCGGTTTAGTAAGCCACATTAGCCCTTGTAAAATGGTTTATTTTGGTGTATTTTTACTAAAAAGTATGATCATTCTCAATACATAATTTGTCTCGGTACACATGGGCATCAAAAAGTCAGCCGATGCATATTTAAGTCCATTGAGGTTTTTATTTTTTGTTAACCTCCCCCCGCAAGCTGATGGCTTACTACCTATGAGCTTTTGGCATACATGTAATGCAAGCAGCAGCATCTGTCAATGTTGTCGTTGGTGTTATTTTCTTCAATATGAGCTTGAATGGGTAGGCACTAAAGTGTGGATTGATGTAGAGCAACGCCTGATTCAAGTTTTGTAACTCTTGAAGAAACTGGCAATTCCCTATGGCCATTCTGAATGCAACTTGCCATGGTTTTTATTTTTTGAGGGGGGGGGGGGGAGAGAGAGAGAGAGAGAGAGAGAGAGAGGGGTCAAATAGGACCTGACTCGTAATGTTATATTTTGGAAATCCTGTTTTTAACAAACTCCTCTCTACATCGGTAAAGCAAATGACACTGCAGACTTTGGTTTTGAAGGTCCATTCTCCAGGGCTGTGTGTGGTTTAATCACTGTCTGATTAATGCCTGACCCTAGACTAGTATGTGTATATATCGGGTGCTCAGACATTAAAAAAGCAAGCACTTTTAAATGTCAGTGACTCGAGTAATGAAGGAAGAGTAAGGCTGACAGTGTGGGCATGTGTCTTCAAAAACAAGTCAGCAGAGGATGTTCCCACCCTGTTTGATAAATTCATAATACTATTAACCACACATCCTGGAGTTTTTCATCTTGGTTTGTACAACTGTGGACATCTTTTAGACTGTTGATGTACCTGATAGGACCACTTTTGCTGCAACAGCATGTGGTTTGGAAATTGCATTTTCATTTTTGTTTTTTGTAAAGAATGTCAAAACACTAATGTATTCTTGTTGTCTAAAAGATAACTACTTCTGTTTTTAAATAGTACGGTCAACAATCTGTGGTAAATGAAGGACTATTGCCTCCCTTTTTTCTCCCTCCATACAGTATGGGAGGAATGAGATTCATTGATATGCTTAATCAATGTTAAAGTGCCAGTCAGCCCTTAGAATGAGTTGAGGGCTTTAAATTCTCATACCTATTTGTCTTCTGTCTGTTGGCCATGATGACCATCTCTCTGAGGGGAAGGGTAGATGGTATAGATGATAAACTACTCTGCCCACAAGGTTTGGTGGGATTTATATTGTGAATTCACATTGCTTTCATTAGATGAGCAAATTAAAATCTGATGTAAACAGTTTTTGAGTGAATTGCTTTTATTCTATATCCAATGCTACCCTTTTTATTTTGTGTGTGTGTGTGTGTGTGAGAGAGATATCAAAGGCAGGCGATGGATCATGGGTGTATAAATAAAGTAATAATGCGCAACCCACAAACATAAAAGTGCAGAAAAAAAGGTGCACATCTGTGAAACTAAACCAGCACAAAGTCTGCAGTCAAATTTCCCGTGTAGAAAAACACATATATATAAAAAATATATATAAAATAGTCCAAAAAAATATAAATGTGAACTGTTGAAATCAAATGCAAAAAATCATATATAGTCCAAGAAACTTCCTAATTTCTGACACCAAACGATCAGCTTGCTTCTGTATGCTTCAGTATAGACAAAACTCTTCATCCATATAATATGGGTGAAAACAGTGGAAGGTGCAGATAAATAAGCCTCTTACCAGAGAGACGGTTTCATAGACATGTCATCCCCGACCTGGGAGCTGTGGTTCATGCAAGCCGACAGGATCTGGCGTTCTGAACTTCAGGTGCAGCAGTGCTTGTAAATCACTCCTCAGCGGTGAGATGACCAGCTCCTCAGCAGTGGACTGATTAACATGTGCAGCTCTCCCCGGGTGTTTTAGGAAACAGTTAGCAACAAAATAAAAAAAGAGAAGAGGGAGACTTCATAGTGTATTACTTAGTAGCAAAACACTTCTTTAATAAAAAAAAAAGGTTTCTGAGTACAAACATCACAGTTTGATACGTGTGAAGCAACAGTTAACACAGAAACAAAAAAGCAGTATCTTTAAAATCAAAAAAATAGCTCCGGTGACAACCAGAGAGCTAAAATATGGCAATGTCTTTTGAATAAATGTAGACTCCAACCTACGCTGCGTTTCGCTTTTGTAATAAGCATCAACTGGGAACGGAGACCATGGATCATGGGTGCTTTAACCTGTGGCTTTTTCCTGCTGTTGTGGAACTACATGTCCCATGAGGCATTGCAAGGCTGACAGTTAAGCCTGGTACACACTACAAGCGTGTGGTGTGTGTGTGTGTTTTTCCAACCCAGTAGGGCTGAACAAAAACGGCGCAGCAGGAGCTGCTGTACGAACTATGCAATGTTGGTGCAGCAATATTCCCTGCTATGGATAGATCGAGTTGGGTACACTCAGCCTGCCCACAGATGGTTTGAATCTCACCTGGTCTCTGCTGAACCAGCCAAGATTTGAACCATCTATGGCTAGCTTAAGCTGACTCCTGTCAAAATGTGTGTAGCAGGTATTTGGTGCATCAAGATTGACTGTGCTTAAATGTGATGGCTGACCTCACTCCCAATTGCTGTTTAAATTAGCTTCTTGCGTTCCATGTGCATCAAAGCTAAATTGTACATAGTCTTAAGCCAGCCATAGATTGATCAAATGTTTGTCTGGTTCTGAGTTTTGATCCCTGTATGGGCAGGATGGCTGTACTGAAGCTGATCGATCAACTTCAGTACAACCAGCCTGTTTGTTTTTTTTCTTTTCTAATCAATTATTGCAGGTGACTATAGCAACTGTCAGGAAGCATTGTATTTTTGTAGTGTGGAAACCTCCCGCATTTAGCATGCAAAAGCTTTGCAGGAGGAATTCCCTCATCACCACAGGGAATCAAGCAATTTCCTTTTGTTGCAGGAAATTTAAACAAATGTTTTATATATGGCCTGCTTTAGATTTTGGTCTTTAGAAAGTCACCAAACATTTTGTCCCCTGTCGGCATACTACAAAGAGGGACTGTTCTCTGTGTGGGATGCATAGGTCTGACATGCCACCTCCTGAGTCAGAGTTGACCAAAAGAGCAGAGCCCAGATCTAAATCCCACAGAGCAGTGGTCACCAACCTTTTTCGCACCGGGAATCGGCTGCGTGGAAGAAAATTGTCCCAAGGCCCGTTGGGGATGAAACGGGGTGGGGGGAAAATCGATTTTCTTTCTTTCGCGGGCAATTTGTCAGCGCTATATTTATTTCTATTATTACATTGAAGTAATAAATGAGAGTTCAACCCACCATAATGCAGAATCGGTGGAAGCTCTGAGCGTGTCACTTGCCATTTCGCCTGCCACCAGATGCGGAAAGTCACTTGCCACGCTGCCTGCCCCCAGATGTGATAAGGCTTCAACAGATGAAGGTTGTCCCCCCCCCCCCCCTTCCACACATGAAAGTAGTTCTTCCTCCTCCCCCCCCCTCCTTCCACAGGTGAAGGTAGTTTCTCCTCCCCCCCTCCTTCCACAGGTGAAGGTAGTTTCTCCTCCCCCCTCCTTCCACAGGTGAAGGTAGTTTCTCCTCCCCCCTCCTTCCACAGGTGAAGGTAGTTTCTCCTCCCCCCTCCTTCCACAGGTGAAGGTAGTTTCTCCTCCCCCCTCCTTCCACAGGTGAAGGTAGTTTCTCCTCCCCCCTCCTTCCACAGGTGAAGGTAGTTTCTCCTCCCCCCTCCTTCCACAGGTGAAGGTAGTTTCTCCTCCCCCCTCCTTCCACAGGTGAAGGTAGTTTCTCCTCCCCCCTCCTTCCACAGGTGAAGGTAGTTTCTCCTCCCCCCTCCTTCCACAGGTGAAGGTAGTTTCTCCTCCCCCCTCCTTCCACAGGTGAAGGTAGTTTCTCCTCCCCCCTCCTTCCACAGGTGAAGGTAGTTTCTCCTCCCCCCTCCTTCCACAGGTGAAGGTAGTTTCTCCTCCCCCCTCCTTCCACAGGTGAAGGTAGTTTCTCCTCCCCCCTCCTTCCACAGGTGAAGGTAGTTTCTCCTCCCCCCTCCTTCCACAGGTGAAGGTAGTTTCTCCTCCCCCCTCCTTCCACAGGTGAAGGTAGTTTCTCCTCCCCCCTCCTTCCACAGGTGAAGGTAGTTTCTCCTCCCCCCTCCTTCCACAGGTGAAGGTAGTTTCTCCTCCCCCCTCCTTCCACAGGTGAAGGTAGTTTCTCCTCCCCCCTCCTTCCACAGGTGAAGGTAGTTTCTCCTCCCCCCCTCCTTCCACAGGTGAAGGTAGTTTCTCCCCCCCCCTCCTTCCACAGGTGAAGGTAGTTTCTCCTCCCCCCTCCTTCCACAGGTGAAGGTAGTTTCTCCTCCCCCCTCCTTCCACAGGTGAAGGTAGTTTCTCCTCCCCCCTCCTTCCACAGGTGAAGGTAGTTTCTCCTCCCCCCTCCTTCCACAGGTGAAGGTAGTTTCTCCTCCCCCCTCCTTCCACAGGTGAAGGTAGTTTCTCCTCCCCCCTCCTTCCACAGGTGAAGGTAGTTTCTCCTCCCCCCTCCTTCCACAGGTGAAGGTAGTTTCTCCTCCCCCCTCCTTCCACAGGTGAAGGTAGTTTCTCCTCCCCCCTCCTTCCACAGGTGACGGTAGTTTCTCCTCCCCCCCTCCTTCCACAGGTGACGGTAGTTCCCCCCCCCCCCCTCCACAGATGAAGGTAGTTCCCCCCCCCCCCCTCCACAGGTGACGGTAGTTCCCCCCCCCCCCCCTCCACAGATTAAGCTAGTGCCCCCACTAGGCCCTGAGCCTTTCCTCTGGACCTCAGTCATGTTGGTGTGAATTCGGTGACGAGGGCTGCGGATTAGCAGCAGGTAGGTATATGGAGGATCAGAGGGGAGGGGGTGGCTCCCTGCTTTCACGGAAGAAGTGTGGACTTGTCTCCTCTTGGCTCTATCCACCCCCAGCACCGTTACCAAGGGATACCGGTGGCTTCCCTGTTACTGTGGGCTGTCCTGGAGATGGCGGTGTGCTGCACCTTCCCCCTATGACAGAAGGGCAGGGCAAGCTCAGTGAGGGGGTACGTCCATTCACACTGTACGGGAAGTGTCCATTTGAGAGACAAAGGGAGGCCTATGGTGCATAATAAACACAGTGCTCAGCAATGGACAACATTGAATGGCTGTGTACAGGAGGTGAGGGAGAGCACCTGCCCACACCGAGCAATGGAATGTGCACTTCACTCTCACTGACATTGTTCATCCACTGATGAACTCCACATCTACAACCAGCTGCCAGGCTCTCTCATGCTGCCTGCCCGCAGAAGGGCCATGGCCTGGGGGTTGACCATCCCTGCCATAGAGCACCTGTGGAGAGATCTCAAAACAGCAGTTGGGTAATAAAAGCCTTACAATCTGAGTCCTGAAGCAGTTGGTGAAATCCGAGTGGTTCAATATTCCAATAGAGAGGTGTAAGAAACTCAATGATGGTTACAGAAAGCAATGGATTTCAGTTATTTCTTCCAAGGGGTGTGCGATAAATATTGAGGGTGCCAATTTTGTCCAGTCCATTTTTGTCTGGAATGTGTCAGATTTTTAATTTTTGCTTCGCCACCTCCTTTTTGCGTTTTTTTTTTGGTCTTATCAATACAAGATAAACCTGAGAATGCCCAGACATTTGTAATTTAATATCCTCCAATCCCAGAAGACACAATTTCTCTTCTGTTCATGGACGGACACAGCAGCAATCTTGACTTGTGGGTATTAGCCTTCTATCAGGAGTGTACTAGGCAGAAAACATGTTAGTGTTGATCACATCAAAAACTGTACAGTACTGCCCAGGGGCGGTCCCTCTCCCTGCATCTCGCAGCCCAGTCTTTTCCTGCCTAGCATAGGAGGAGGATATGGCTTCCTTCGGGCCCATGGGTCCAATAGTTTTTTTTTTTTCCCTCTACTTTTCTTTTCCTGAGATCTGCTATCAACTGGCGCCAGGCTGGACATCAGATCCTTGTCTCCCTAGTTTCGGCCATCGATCGTGTGCCAGTCTTTAGCTACGTGCTGGGCTGTCCACGACATGCGCCGTCGCTCCAGGGGTTGCCGGTGAGCTACCTGCTCCTGGGTGCACTTATGACCGGGCTATATGTCTGAGTCCACAGCGTGCCGGGCCAACAGCCACCTCCATAACTGCGCAGTAGCTGGTCTGTCTGGGATGCTGCCAGCGAGTCCACACAGGAAGGATAAGTAGCGGTACCCCTGCTTCAGCAGGGGGACATAGCTTGACATTCCTGGGGAGGTCGAGTAGGGAGTTTCCCACCCTTCCTTTCCTCTCTACATTCTCACCTCCTCCCTATGCTCTGGGTAGTCGAAAATCCTTTTCTCTGAGTTAATGGACGGACACAGCACCCACTCCCTCCTTTTTTTTGTTTGTACTGCTTTTTGACAAACTGAGCTGTGAGATGCAGGGAGAGGGGTTGTACCCAGAGGGACCACCCCTGGGTGGTACTGTACAGTTTTTGATGTGAGTAATACTTTAACATGTTTTCTCCCTAGTCCTCTCTTGATTGAAGGCTAATACCCACAAGTCAAGATTGCTGCTGTGTCCGTCCATGAACTCGGAGAAAAGGATTTTACGGTTTAGTACAAAATTCCTATTTTTTTGGGGGGAAACGCATAATTTGGAGAGCATGTGTGACATTGCGGCTGGACAGACAGGTGACACAGCGGCTGGCTCAACCTACATGCTTGATTTCTCTACCTCCATTGTAAGTGTGTTTTTATAATCCACAATAAATGTATCATACTGGTTACACTGAGGCTTCGCCCTGTCGCGTACCAGGTTGGTAAGCCTGACGTGTAGAGGAAGGCCTTTCGTATAGCTCCAGGACGAGGACCACTGATGGTGAGGCAGCAGCGACTGGAGCACGGCGGGTTAAGAGTGCCTAGGATCAGTCCAGAAGTCTGTGCGGATAGAAGCCAGGAACTCACAGGCAGGAAGCCGGACTTGGCTGGTAACAGGCAGATGAACGGCAGATTTGACTGGATGCACAACAGGAACCTGGAGGTGCTGAGCTGGACTGAAGGGACTGGAAGCAGGGTCAGGCAAGCCGGGTCGGTAACTAGCAGGCAGAAGCGTAGTCGGGTCACAGGCAGGGTTGGCAACAGATGCAGGGTAAACGGGATGAGCAGGCAGAGACAGAGTCCATAGTTAAGCCAGGAGTCCGAGCAGGAGGCAGACAAGTGTAGTGGGGAGCAAGCCGTATTGGTATCGGAAGTCAAAAACACGAATCGGGGTATACATAAACGCTGTAGACCAAGTAGCAATTGGTGCCGAATCTGTTTTCAAATAGGCCATTTAGCTCTAGTCCTGGTGACAGGCACGCGTTTGTGCAGGCGTGTTCGCGTATGTTGTAATGGGAGTTACTAATGCGCTAACCACACCGGGTGTAACCACACAACGACTAAAAAGATAAATATACACAAGCAGCAGCCATAGCAAAAGAAGTGTTCACACTATAAAAACAGTTTGTTAAAGAAGGGGTGAAATGGCGCTTACTCAATATTATCTATTAACCACTTAAGACCCGGACCAATATGCAGGTAAAGGACCAGGCCCCTTTTTGCTATTCGCCACTGCGTCGCTTTAACTGACAATTGCGCGGTCGTGCGACGTGGCTCCCAAATAAAATTGGCATCCTTTTTTTCCCACAAATAGAGCTTTCTTTTGGTGGTATTTGATCACCCGTGTTTTTTTTTTTTTTTGCGCTATAAACAAAAATAGAGCGAAATTTTTGAAAAAAAAATCAATATTTTTTTTCTTTTTGCTATAATAAATATCCCCAAAAAAGATATAAAAAAAAACTTTTTTTTTTCCTCTTCTTCCTATTTTTGGTAAAAAAAAAATCGCAATAAGCGTTTAACGATTGGTTTGCGCAAAATTTATAGCGTATAGTTTTATGGCATTTTTTATTAATAATAATTTTTTTTTTTTCGTGACTGCGACATTAAGGCGGACACATCGGACTATTTTGACACATTTTTGGGACCATTTTCACAGCAAAAAGTGCTATAAAAATGCATTGATTATTGTGAAAATGACAATTGCAGTTTAGGGGTTAACCACTAGGGGGTGCTGTAGGGGTTAAGTGTGACCTCATGTGTGTTTCTAACTGTAGGAGGGGTGTGGCTGGACTTGTGACATCACTGATCGTCTTTCCCTATATCGGGGAACAGATGATCAGTGACACTGCCACTGTGAAGAACGGGGAAGGTATGTTTACACACACCTCTGCCCGTTCTTTAGCTCCTGTGACCGATCGCGGGACTCCAGCGGTGATCGTGTCCACAGGTCCCGTGGCTTCGGACCGGGGCGCACACCCGCGACCCACGGCTGGGCACTAAAAGAGGACGTACAGGTACGTGATTGTGCCCAGCCGTGCCATTCTGCTGACGTATATCGTGTTAGGCGGTCCTTAAGTGGTTAATAAATATATGGCAAAGATTCCTGTGCAGATAAATCTGATAAATACAATATATCTTAAATATAAAATTTCCTTGGTGCATAAAAGAAAATGTGGATAAGTGTAAATTAATAAAAATACTAGGGCTGTTACTGATTAAAATTTTCGTGTTCGATTTAATCTTTTTTTTTTTTTTTTTTTTTTTTAAATCGATCGACTAATTTTGATTTGTTATAACGTACATACATTTTTTGGATCTGTTATATCCTCTGTGTTGTGAGAGACACAAGACTGGTCTGGAACAATGGATGTTTATTTCAGGTCATCTGTACACTGCAACATGCATCTCAGGACAGTACATCTTATCTGGTTCCTTACATGTGCTTCCCAAGATGGCTACTATGCCCCTTGACCCTTGTCATCACTGCTGGGTGGAGCCAGCCTTAACCACTTAAGGACCCCTGGGCACATCAACGTATATGTACGTTGCCCTTTGAGCCCAGCCATGGGGTCACGCGGGCACGTGCATGCGACCTGGTCCGAAGCTCCGTGACCACGGCCGTGGGACACAGCTTCCCCGTTCTTCACTGTGGCGCCGTGATCGATCGTGTGTTCCCTTATATAGGGAATCACAATCGATGATGTCACACCTACAGCCACACCCCACTACAGTTAGAAACAGACATGAGGTCACACATAACCCCATCAGCGCCCCCTTGTGGTTAACTCCCAAACTGCAATTGTCATTTTCACATTTTTTGCTGTGAAAATGACAATGGTCCCAAAAATGTGTCAAAATTGTCCAAAGTGTCCGCCATAATGTCGAGGTCACGAAAAAAATCGCTGATCGCCGGCATTAGTAAAAAAATTAGTTTTTTTATAAAAATGCAATAAAACGATCCCCTATTTTGTAAACGCTATAAATTTTGCGCAAAACAACCGATAAACGCTTATTGCGATTTCTTTTTTAAAAATAGGTAGAAGAATACGTATCGGCCTAAACTGAGGAAAAAAAATATTGCATTTTTTTTTTTTTCAAAATTGTCGCTCTGTTTTTGTTAATAGCGCAAACAATAAAAACCGCAGAGGTGATCAAATACCACCAAAAGAAAGCTCTACTTGTGGGAAAAAAAGGACGCCAATTTTGTTTGGGAGTCACGTTGCACGACCGCGCAATAGTCAGTTAAAGCAACACAGTGCCGAATCGCAAAAACTGTCCGGGTCCTTTAGCTGCCTTAAGGTCCAGGTCTTAAGTGGTTAAAGTGACAGTACATGTGGAACCCTTTAGGTATAACACCTTCCATCCATCCCTAAACAAAAAAACCCAATAACGGGCACAAAAAATTAACTGATAACAGTCCTCCAAACACAGGAGAATTACAGGACTTCTCCCGCATCCAGATGGGAGACCTAGCTTCCAGGAACAGTTGTGGGGTTAATATGTCATCGGATCACTTCCGTCGGCCCCGTCGAAAGTCTCGTAATCGCTCTTGCAACTGAAACCGGTCAGAAGGGCGACAGTGTCGTTGAGGCCGGGCATCCAGCAATTCGGGACCGGAGGAAACAGGGCTGGCCGGAATGGGCAGTCGCTGTGTTTGCTGTGTTTTTGCCCATAAACGCAGTCGATCTTACTGCACGTTTGCTGTGTTTTTGCCCATTAACGCAGTCGATCTTACTGCACGTTTGCTGTGTTTTTGCCCATAAACGCAGTCGATCTTACTGCATGTTTTGTGTGTTTTTGCCCATAAACGCAGTTGCTGTTAGTGCACGTTTGGTGTGTTTTTGCCCATAAACGCAGTTGCTGTTAGTGCACGTTTGCTGTGTTTTTGCCCATAAACGCAGTTGCTGTTAGTGCACGTTTGCTGTGTTTTTGCCCATAAACGCAGTCGATTGTACTGCACATTTGCTGTGTTTTTGCCCATAAACGCAGTCGATATTACTGCACGTTTGTGTTTTTGCCCATAAACGCAGTCGATCTTACTGGACAGGTGCTGTTTAGAAAGGCAGAGAGTCACGAGGGCAAGCAGGCTCTGCATCTAGAGGCAGGAAGAGGAGGACTTCCTTACCTCTCAAGGCCCCCTTTATGCAGACAGTGGTCCTTCATGCCCGCCTAGCACACAGGAAGAGGACGAGGTGGAGAAGGAGGAGGATTGTATCGGCAGCATGGAGGTGGAGCCTAGCACTCAGCAGCAGCAGTCTACAAGGGATCACTTACAGTCCCAAGGAACCCGTGGACTTTTACGTGGCTGGGATGAGGTGGCTGCGGATCCTGTCGTCCTCAGTGACCCAGAGGACTGTGCCCCGAATGCCTCAGCAAACCTACACTGCACGGCCTCCCTGATCCTGCAAAGCCTGCGTAAGGATCCTCGTGTTCGTGGTATCAAGGAGAGAGGGATCATTACTGGCTAGCATCTCTCCTTGATCCACGTTACAAGAGTAAGGTTGCAGAGCTTATCTTGCCGTCGCAGAGGGAGCAGAAGATGAAACATCTTCGGGAGGCCTTGCAGAAGGGTCTGTGCAACGCGTTCCCAGAACCTGGGGGATTACCAAATCCTGTTCCTGGACAACGTGTTTGCTGAGGCTTCGGTGAGTCACAGAAGGAGCGGTGGAGAAGGTGGTCGTCTGACCGATGCGTTCAGACAATTTTTTAGTCTGCAGCCCCAAGGTATGACCGGTTCCAGCAACCATCGCCAGCGTTTGGTTTACATGGTGCGTGAATACCTAGGGGCAAGATCAGACTTGGACACCTTCCCCACCGAAAATCCTCTGGCTTACTGGGTCTTGAGGATTGATCACTGGCCAGAGCTTGCACAGTACGCAATTGAGCTACTGGCTTGCCCTGCATCCAGCGTTCATTCAGAACGCACATTCAGTGCTGCTGGAGGCTTTGTGACCGATCACAGGGTGCGCCTCTCCACGGACTCCGTTGATCGCCTGACCTTCATATAAATGAATCAGGCTTGGATCAACACCAGCTACCAAGCACCTGATGCAGATGTAACTGAATCATTTTTTTGAAATGACAGATCCCTTGGAGACTGACTATGCTGATGCTGAGTGACTGTCCTGTTATGCTGCTGACTGAATATCCTTTTCCTCCTCACTGATGTTGCTGATAGCTAGTAAGAAAGTTTTTGTTTCTGGGCTCCCCCACCAGTGCCTACGGCCCAATTTTTCTGCCCCTGTTTAACAGGGGCGTCTAATAACAATTTTTGATGCAATACTTTGCATGTGGCTCTTTGCTGTGCTCCAATTACAGTATCTGTGAGGGGTTGCAGTGTTGTGACACTGCCACCAGTGCCTAAGGCCCAATTTTTCTGCTCCTGTTCTAGTACTTTTCTTTGTTTGATTATTTTCTAATTTGAGTTCATTCTAGCTTTCTCCTATGTTATCCTAGTGTCATGTTTTATTTTCCTGTACTAAATACTCATCATTGTCAATGTAAACACCACAAATCTAGATTTGTTCTTTTAGGCAGCATTGATATAATAATAAGCCACACATTGTTGAGTATCCAAAAATATTTATTGTATCACACTTTAACCACTTGACAACTGGGCACTTAAACCCACTTAATAACCAGACCAATTTTCAGCTTTCGGTGCTCTCACATTTTGAATGACAATAACTCAGTCATACAACACTGTAGCCAAATGAAATTTTTGTCCTTTTTTTCCCCACAAATAGAGCTTTCTTTTGGTGGTATTTGATCACCTCTGCGGTTTTTATTTTTTTCGCTATAAATGAAAAAAGAACGAAAATTTCCCTGTTCGTCTTTCAGGACAGGTACTGTAGAGAGACACAGGCTCCTCCCCTCACAGGAAACACCGCCTTCCAATTAGGAATTTAAGCCTCATCCTCCCTCAGCTCCTCAGTTTTATGGTGTTTCCTCCGGAGGGGAGACACTGCTTGGGGCCAAGGGCCAGACAGCTGGGGAAGCTGAGGCCAGTATTCCTGAGAGGGGGGACCTATTCTCCCTGGGCTCAGGGCTATTTTTTAAAAGCATGGCGTCCTGGTTGGCTGGGGAAGTCACTTACCCAGGACATCGCCGTGTAGCGTCCCGCGGACATTCCTGGGGTGGATTCAACCGCGGAGGTCTATTTGCTGATCGCACAGGGGTGGCGCTGCAGGCGGGGTGCACGCTCCCTGTGAGAATTCACAGTCGGCCAGGAAGCTGGGCCGGA
Source organism: Rana temporaria (assembly GCF_905171775.1). Taxonomy (NCBI): domain Eukaryota; kingdom Metazoa; phylum Chordata; class Amphibia; order Anura; family Ranidae; genus Rana; species Rana temporaria. Next base: position 358,365,252 of record NC_053489.1, on the reverse strand, counting down.
CCGGAGGACGAGTGACGTCAGTTCCGGGGGGGCGGGCACTTCCGCCGGATACGCGTCACTGGTCCCGGACGCTGCAGTGTAAAAAGGCCTGACGCTGGGCTGGTGCGGCCTCTCTCTTCTCAGCCGTAGGGTCGGCGTTTTTGCAGGCAGTCGCGACCACATTCCTCAGCGAGATGTCGGAAGCAGAGGCTTCCCGTGCACCTCCGGATGACGACAGCACCAGCCACTCTAAGGTAAGGAGAACCCTGGGGTGGTGTTCCCTTATCATATTTCACAGCTTCACTGGTGATTTTTTTGTTTTCTTCTCCTGGTGGTCGGGGAGTTTGTTGGTGTAGTGTGTCTGGAACCCTGGTGGTGGTTGGTCCTAGAACACTCCTGGTGGTTACCTGTGTTAAGCGCTGGTCTCTCTCTTAATCTAGCCTCCACTTTCTTCTGTGTTTTTCAGAAATCCACAGAAAAATCAGCCCACAGCAGGAAGAAATGCCCTTCCTGCAGATCTTCCCTTAGTGAGAGTTGGAACAAAGCACTTTGCAGGAGATGTATTGAGGGGCTGGTTAAAGAAAGGGAGGCAGAGCAGGCATCTGAATTAGCAGCTTATATGAAAGAGCTTTCTGGCACCTTTCAATCGTTTAAAGATATTTTTGCTAATTTTCAATTGCCCCAAAGCAGCCCTTCTGTAGCGCAACAGGTAATTCCACCCAATCCTGAGGTTCTTCCCTCTGGGAGTAGAGAGAAACCTGCGGATATCAGAGAGGATGCTGAGGAGGAGCAAGACAGTGCCGCTTCTAGCTCCACAGAGGAGTCAGATAGTGAGAAGACAGAGGCAGGGCCCTCAAAAGTCTCTCGCTACAAGCTTTCCCTTGAAGAGGTGGAAGAGTTATTGGAAACTATCCACGCTACTTTAGGGATAGTTGAGGAGAAAAAGACACTGTCACTCCATGACCAGATGTACAGTGGATTGGGAGAACAAAGGAAAAGGGTTTTTCCAGTCCATGAAGTCCTGGTCAATGCCATCAAAAAAGAGTGGCAGGACCCAGAAAGGAAACCTTTCTTCTCAAACTCTTTGAAGAGAAGGTTTCCTTTTTCTGAAGAGGAGGCTTCAGTGTGGAACAAATCCCCCAAACTAGATGCTGCCTTTTCGCAGGTATCCCGACATACGGACTTGGCGTTTGAGGACATGGGGGTCCTTTCAGACCCCATGGACAGGCGGATGGATTCGCTATTAAAAAAGTCCTGGGATGCTTCCCAGGGGAACGTTAAGCCAGCTATGGCAGCAACAGTGGTGGCCCGTAATCTAGAGCATTGGCTTTTACAGATTAAGGCACATATTGAGGCCGAAACGCCTAAAGAGACTATACTTTCCTCTTTTCCAACTTTACTGAGTGGCGTGCGGTATTTAGCGGACGCCTCAGCAGAGTCAATCCGCATGTCTGCCAGGTCTGCAGCTCTATCTAATTCTGCAAGAAGAGCTCTCTGGCTCAAGACATGGCAGGGGGATAGCGCCTCAAAGGTTAAATTGTGCGTGATCCACCTTACAGGAGATTTATAATTTGGGCCAGGCTTGGAGGCTGTCTTAGATCGTACAGCCGACAAGAAGAAGGCTTTCCCCTTAAAGAAAAAATTTGGGGGACAGGCAAAGAAAAAATTCTGGACCCAAAAGAAGGTGGAAGTCCCCAAACCTGAGGGAAAGAAAAAGTTTTGGGGACCAAAAGGGAAAGGCCGGGCCGGGGCGCTTTTTCGTGCTCCTGAACAGCCCCAAAAACCTCAATGGCGGAGTCAAGGTGGGAGGAAGGTTGGGGGCCTTTCTCCCACAGTGGGAGATGATCACCAGCAACCAATTTGTGCTGGGGATCATAAGGAGAGGGTACAGACTAGAGTTCTCAAGTCCCCCCCCCCATCCAGACTCTTAGTCACCAATTTGCCGCAGTGCAAAGAAAAATCTGTGGCTCTGATCTCCTCTCTTCAGGAGTTGGAGGATCAGGAGGTGGTAGTTCGGGTTCCATCGGAGGAGATAGGAAAGGGCTTCTACTCCCACATATTTGTGGTCCGCAAGCCTTCAGGGAAATTCAGACTTATACTGAATTTAAAACCTCTAAACACCTCGGTCACGTACAAACGGTTTCGGATGGATTCCATCTATTCCGTGAGGACGCTCCTCCTTCCGAACGGCTTCATGGCATCCATAGATCTAAAGGATGCCTACCTACACATCCCAATAGCGGAATGCCATCAGAGATTTCTCAGACTGGCCGTGAGGTCCAGAGAGGGGACGTTTCACCTACAATTCAAAGCACTCCCCTTCGGGCTCTCCTCTTCCCCCCGCATATTCACCAAAGTGATGGTGGAGGTACTAGCCTTTCTACGTCTCAAGGGCATCCTGGTGGTAGCTTACCTGGACGATCTGCTATTTTTGCAGACTCCCCGACACGGTTGTCCCAGGACCTCCAGGTTGCAAAGGAGATTCTGGAAAACCTAGGTTGGCTACTCAATCTGGAAAAATCCAGCCTGACACCCTCCCAAAGAGTCACTTTTCTGGGATATGTACTGGACTCAACCAGACAGATGACTTTTCTCCCAATAGAAAAAGTTCAGAAGGTGGACAATGTAATATCACTTCTTCAGAGAAGCGGCCAGCTTCCGATAAGGAAAGTCATGTCAGCTCTGGGGTTATTAACATCTTCTCTTCCTGCAGTGCAGTGGGCGGGTCTGCATTTCCGACCCCTGCAACTGTTCATACTGAACATTTGGGACCACAAACCGGAATCCTTGGATTCCCTGATATCCATACCGGTTCACATCAAGAGGTCCCTTTGGTGGTGGAGGAAGGGGGCAAACCTTTTACAGGGCCTGGATTGGATCTCCCCAATCTCCAGAACAGTGACAACAGATGCCAGTGGCTCCGGTTGGGGAGCACACCTGGACTCCCTTCTGACACAGGGTCGCTGGGCAAAAGAGGACTCGCAAAAATCTTCGAATTGGAGAGAACTAAAAGCGATAGAGTTAGCCCTCAAAGCCTTTCAGAAGGAGCTGCAGGGACAGCATGTTCGAATCAGGACAGACAACTCCTCCGCAGTAGCTTATGTCAACAAGCAGGGGGGCACCAGGAGCAAGTCCTTATGGGATCTGACAAAGTCTATTCTCATATGGGCGGAGGCCAATGTCTTGTCCCTCTCAGCCATACATCTGAAGGGAGAATTAAATCAGGTCGCAGACTTCCTCAGCAGGAAGAAACTGAGGGAGGGCGATTGGGTTCTGAATCAAGAAGTCTTCAGAGCGATCACTCAAAGATGGGGTCTTCCGGAGGTGGATTTATTCGCCTCAAGAGAAAATGCCAAGACTCGGCTCTTTTTTTCCCTAAACAGGTGGGATGGAGCTCTGGCAGTGGACGCTCTGGCCCAAACCTGGCAGTTCTCCAGGTGTTATGCTTTCCCCCCTCCGGTTCTAATACCAGCAGTCCTGAGGAAACTGCAGGGGGAGAACACAACACTGATTCTCATCGCACCTCATTGGCCCAGGAGACCATGGTTCTCTATCCTGAAAGGTTTATCGATAGAACCTCCTTGGATTCTACCAATCCGGGAGGATCTCCTTTTACAGGGTCCAATCTGCTGCCCGCAGGTAGAGAGGTGGAATCTGGCAGCTTGGCTTCTGAGGAAGAGCTGCTGAGGGGCAAAGGGTTTTCAGAACGCCTGGTTGAAACACTCCTAAGCTGTAGAAAGAAGGAGACACAAGCCATTTACCAAAAAGTGTGGAAACGGTTTAACATCTGGTGTGCAGAAAGCTCCTTCAGTGTCAACAGCTCTGTGGCTGTTTTAGAATTTCTACAAGCTGGGGCTGATAAAGGGCTAGCAACTAGTACGCTGAAGGGTCAAGTGTCAGCACTAAGTGTATTTCTTGAAAAACAACTAGCATTTGACCCTTGGGTCTCTAGATTTTTTTAAGGATTTGAGTAGACGGAGACCTGTAAAAACCTCCAACTTCCCAGTTTGGGATCTCTCATTGGTTCTTCAGGCCTTTACAGTAGAACCATTTGAGCCTTTAGACAATTGTAGTTTAAAAGTGATCACTCTCAAAACAGTATTTTTAGTAGCGATCACTACTGCCAGGAGAGTGAGCGAACTCGAGGCCCTATCTATTAGGGCCCCCTTTTTTCAAGTTTTTCCGGATCGCATCATTTTTAAGACAGATCCGGCTTTTCTACCAAAGGTAGCTTCTAAGTTTCACAGAAGTCAAGAAATAACATTGCCTTCTTTTTGTTCAAATCCTGTGAGGGAACAGGAACACAAGTTTCACAACCTAGACGTTAGGAGGTGTGTCCTACAATACTTGGATTACACAAATCAGTTCAGGAAAGCTGATTCACTATTTGTTATGTTTTCTGGGTCCAGAAAAGGGTCTAGGGCTTCTAGACGCACGATAGCCAGGTGGTTAAGGGCAGCCATCGTTCTAGCTTATTCTTCTAGGGGAGTAGAGCCTCCACAGGGTATCAAGGCTCATTCCACCAGGGCAGTAGCAACTTCCCAAGCAGAGTGTGCTGGTGCTTCCCCGGAGCAGATCTGCAAGGCTGCAACATGGTCTAGTTTTTCAACGTTTGTAAAACATTACAGACTGGACCTACTTTTGGACGCAAAGTACTGCAAGCAGTTGTCCCACCCTAGGGTAAGGTGCTCGCTTATCCTCTCTACAGTACCTGTCCTGAAAGACGAACAGGGAAAAACGGGGTTACTTACCGGTAACATCCCTTTTCCAGGAGTCTTTCAGGACAGCACTGGTACCCACCCTCTTTGTTGTAGGGGATATTATGGAAACTCATCAGACGAGGCCGTCAGGTAAGATGTAATTTTATACTTTTATGACGTGTTCTTGTGTCTCCCCAGCTGGCCGGAGGTACTCTGGGAAAAAAAACTGAGGAGCTGAGGGAGGATGAGGCTTAAATTCCTAATTGGAAGGCGGTGTTTCCTGTGAGGGGAGGAGCCTGTGTCTCTCTACAGTACCTGTCCTGAAAGACTCCTGGAAAAGGGATGTTACCGGTAAGTAACCCCGTTTTTTGTAAAAAAAAATAATTTTTCTTCATTTCTATTATAAAATTTTGCAAAAAATGATTTTTTTCTTCATAAATTTGGCCTAAAATGTATACTGCTACATATCTTTTGGTTAAAAAAAAAAGAATTTGGATATTATTTAGTCTGGGTGAAAGTTATAAGGTCTACAAGCTATGGTACCAATTACTGAAAATTGATCAATTTGATCACATCTGATGTACTGACAGCCTCTCATTTCTTGAGACCCTAACATGCCAGAAAAGTACAAATACCCCCTAAATAACCCCTTTTTGGAAAGAAGACATTCCAAGGTATTTAGAAAGAGGCATGGTGAGTTTTTTGAAGTTGTCATTTTTTCCCACAATTCTTTGCAAAATCAAGGTTTTTTTTTTTTTATTTTTATTTTTTTTCCACAAAAGTTTCATATTAGCAGGTTATTTCTCACACACAGCATATGCATACCACAAATTACACCCCAAAACACATTCTGCTATTCCTCCCGAGTATGGCGATACCACATGTGTGAGACTTTTACACAGCGTGGCCACATACAGAGGCCCGACATGCAGGGAGCACCATCAGGCGTTCTGGAGCACCCAGACCAGTTCTGACATTTCTCTCCTACATGTAAAAATCATCAATTTGCTAGAAAATTACATAGAACCCCAAAACATTATATATGCTTTTTTAGCAAAGACCCTAGAGAATACAATGGCGGTCGTTGCAACTTTTTATCGCGCATGGTATTTGCACAGCAATTTTTCGAATGCATTTTTTTGGGAAATAAAACCGTTTTGTGCTTTTTAAAAAAAAAAAAACATTAAAGTTAGCCCAATGTTTTTGCATAATATGAAAGATGAAGTTACGCCGAGTAAATAGATACCCAACATGTCACCCTTCAATTTTGCACACGCTTGTGGAATGGCGCCAAACTTCGCTACTTAAAAATCCCCATAGGTGACGTTTTAAATGTTTTTACTGGTTACATGTTTTTAGTTACAGAGGAGGTCTGGGGCCAAAATGATTGCTCTCGCTCTAACGTTCGCAGCGATACCCCACATGTGTGGTTTGAACACCGTTTTCATATGTGGGCGGGACTTACGTACACATTCGCTTCTGTATACGAGCACGCGGGAACAGGGGCGCTTTAAATATTTATTTTTTATTTTTATTGTTCATTTTACTTTATTTTAGTTTGACACGTTTTTCCCCAAAAATAAATGTTTTGATCACTTTTATTCCAATTACAAGGAATGGAAACATCCCTTGTAATAGGAATATAGCATGACAGGTCCTCTTTACAGTGAGATGTGGGGTCAATAAGACCCCACATCTCACCTCTAGGCTGGGAAGCCTGAAAAAAAACGATCCTGGCTTCGATCGCAGCGGTGAGTCAGAAGAAGCACCGGAGGGCGAAGGGAGTGGGGACGTCCCTTTTTGCCTCCCGTAAGAACGATCAAGAGGCGGAACAGCCGCCATGATCATTCTTATGGTGTAGAGAATCACCGGCTGAAAAAAATGATATCTGAATGATGCCTGTAGCTGCAGGCATCATTTAGATATCCCTGCACAAAGTCAAGGACCTCATATGACGTGGGCGGGAAGTGGTTAAAACACATTTTTTTCCCCCAGAGTGTTTTCTGGGTATTGCAGAGTATTGGTGCGGGGGTATTGCAGAGTATTGGTGCGGGGGTATTGCAGAGTATTGGTGCGGGGGTATTGCAGAGTATTGGTGCGGGGGTATTGCAGAGTATTGGTGCGGGGGTATTGCAGAGTATTGGTGCGGGGGTATTGCAGAGTATTGGTGCGGGGGTATTGCAGAGTATTGTGTGCGGGGGTATTGCAGAGTATTGTGTGCGGGGGTATTGCAGAGTATTGTGTGCGGGGGTATTGCAGAGTATTGTGTGCGGGGGTATTGCAGAGTATTGTGTGCGGGGGTATTGCAGAGTATTGTGTGCGGGGGTATTGCAGAGTATTGTGTGTGGGGTATTGCAGAGTATTGTGTGTGGGGTATTGCAGAGTATTGTGTGTGGGGTATTGCAGAGTATTGTGTGTGGGGTATTGCAGAGTATTGTGTGTGGGGTATTGCAGAGTATTGTGTGTGGGGTATTGCAGAGTATTGTGTGTGGGGTATTGCAGAGTATTGTGTGTGGGGTATTGCAGAGTATTGCGCAGGGGGTATTGCAGAGTAATTGCGCAGGGAAGGCAGAGTATTGCAGGGGTTAATGCAGGGATGGATGGATCTGTGACTGCAATAGTCACAGATCCATCCCACACTGCTGCTGCCATCCGCGCTCTCCTCTCACACTGTACCGATCGGTACAGCGAGAGGAGGGAGGAACCGGCGTCATCAAATGACGCCGGTTTGTTTACCTGTGATCGCGCCGTCATTGAACGGCGCGATCACATGGTAAAAGACCGCTGTTGTCGGTCAGTTACCGAGATCTGTGTAGCGCCGGGTCTCATAGACCCGGCGCGCACAGAATTTTCTGTGTGCGCGCCCGAGGCGGCGCGCATCACTGCTTCTGCTGGGCGCCGTTTCAGAACGGCGACCCCCAGTTAAGCAACCACCTTGCCGCCGTTTTTGGACGGCGGCTGGTGGTTAAGTGGTTAAATGTGTCTTTCATTTTTTCAAAAAATATCTTAATAGAAATTGTTTCTTTTTTTTTTTTAAGAACTGAGGGCCAAATCCTCAAAAGGGATACGCAGGCGGATCTGCTGTTCCGCCTGCGTATCCCTGTGCCTATCTTTGGAACTGATCCTCAGAAGCAGTTTTCCAAAGATAGGCAGAAGATCCGACTTCTGTAAGAGACTTACACTGTCGGATCTTAGGATGCAGTACCGCATCCGCCGCTGGGGGCATTTTGCGTCGAAATGCCGCTTCGCGTATGCAAATGAGGACTTACGGAGATCCACAAAGCTTTTCAGCTTTGTTTTTTCTCCGTAAGTTTACGTTTGCATGCGTAAAATTAGGGATGCTTTTACAAGGTGTAAACTGTTTACACCTTGTAAAAACAGACCTTTTTTTCGATCGCCGCGATTTATTTTAAAAATTTGATTTTTTTTTTTCGCCGTATCTTTTTTTAACCCGTCGCAACTTTATTGTCCCGTCGCAATCCACAAAGCCCGGCGTAACGTAATTTTGCGCGATGCACGTCGGGAAAATGATGTCACGAGCATGCGCAGTACGGCCGGCGCGGGAGCGTGCCTCATTTAAATTGTCATCGCCCCCTGGATAACAGGACCGCCTTGCGCCGGGAGAATTTAGGTTACACTGCGTGAAATTTCTAGGTAAGTGCTTTGTGGATCGGGCACTTAGGTAGAAATTTCCCGCCAGTGTAACTTAAATGGGAAAAATTAAGTTGGGCTACGATTTTGAGGATTTGGCCCTAGATTTTTGCTTTTAAATACTTGTCTACATCTATTTTTTTTTTAAACCCTCCCCAGAACATCAATCAGATTCTTCAGGTTTTGGTCCACCTTTCAGTTGTTCTTTATGATCTTCTCGAGGGCGAGGTTTGTGTCCTCTATTTCTGCCCTGCAGGACATTATCTCCCCAATTAGCACCTGGGCACTGTAGGTGTCTAAGCCGCCCCCAACAGTTCGAACAACTCCTGAAATTTGGGAAAAAAACATGTATTAAAATTATGCAGGCCTACATGTATTACCTGAAGCTGTGCTGTATGACACTGACCTGATGTGGTGGCATTTTGCACTTCCTGCACATCCAGCGAGGGTGGGGCTGGTCGGCTCCACTGCTGCAGCTTGATTGCGGCCTATGAGATTGTAAAAAAAGGGATAGATTAATCAAAAAGATTAGAGGCCTGAAAGAGGAATGTCAATCATTCTTTATAAAAAGTGTGGTACAATTGTCTGTTTTTACAATCCTTCTAAGCTTAACACAGGATTTTATCCATTACCAAAGCTGCTGCATTTCTCTATCTTTGGCCAAGTTTCCTACATGGAAAAACAACAAGTATACACTGGATCACCTCGGTGTGACACCCTAACTAGGTTGTTCTTGTGACCAACACACTGTCCTGATCCTGACCTCCCTGGGGCCCGAAGCAAAATGACATGGCACATTAAAAATGAGAAGCGGGGGCGCTGACGATAGTAACATGTCACATTAAAGAAAGTTGAGAAGTGGGGGGAGGGGGTGTTCTGCTGTCGGAAATTCCATCTTGCATTAAATTGAGAAGCAAGGGGTTCTGACTTCTTGCCTCTTCTCCCATGCAGCCAGCGAGTTGAGAAGCAGGGTGAGGGGGCAAAAATTACTTCTTACCAGACGGGGCCTCTAGTTATTTAGGGGGCCCTTCGCAGCTTTGCGGGGCCCTAAGCGGCTTGCATAGTGAGCCTATAGGGTGGATCGGCCATGCCAACCATTGTGCTACTGAGTCCATATAACTGCTGTGCTGAGCATACTCTCCTTTTACTGTATATTGACTTTAAGTTGGATTATTTAAATCTAGTTAATAACACATCTACATTAGATAAAAAATTGGTCTCACATAAAATGATCATATATAGAATGAACAACCGATTATTATTCCCACAAACATGAACCTTAAGACATCTATTCTTGAACTGTATATATACACAACCTGAAAGAAAAAGCACATGCCGCAAAATAATACAAAACAAATAATCAGAGTACACTTTTAAATAACTTGCGTCTTCTGAGGACTCTTTGAATTCTCTCGAGCTGCTCTGGTTCTCTTCTTTTGAGGTCTGACCACCTCTTCCTCAACTGCTCCCTTGACCTCTGCACCTTAAATTTCTGATGGAGAGTCCTCTGAACATTCTCTATTATCTTGGCCTTGACCTTCTTGGGGTTCTTGTAAGGCCCTTTTAGACAGTCATAGTCCTCCTTTTTAAGGATGGCAACCATCTCCACCATTTCATCGAAAGCCATGTTGGTGGCTTTGTACCTCCTCTTGCTCCTGGTGTGTGCCTTCTTGCATGCGTAGTGTATAAGGGATATTGCGTGAGTGAGAACGTCGTTTCGCAGTCGGTAGAAAACGTCGGGAAAACGATCGTGCAGTATGACGATACGAAGCTTGATTTTTGGACTTTATGATCAGTGGATGAGTTTGTGGGTTAGATATGGGGAGAAAGCTAAGGCCTCGTACAGATGACCGAACATGTCCCCTCGTCTGTACGAGGCCTAAGGCTTGATTGACATTAGCTTTTTTTGCTTTATTTTGACTTGCAGAAATAATGGATCCTTCAGAGAGCAGGAGTTCTTCAAAGAATTTGTTCAAAGGGGGCCCCCGGATGGCAAACCCCCTTTTTTTCTAGAATTTTTCTTTCCCAAAAAAAAAAAATTATTGAGCCAAGATCTGGCATTGTAATAGCCCCCCCCACCCCTAAAATAATCTACATATTGTTGCCACACAGCATGTGCGCTTTGGGGGGCCAAGCCTGCATGGACAGTCTCACGGGCCTCATCACCAGGCACAAGTGTCATGTAGTTTGTTGAGGGTCTCTTTAGGAAATTGTGCAATATGCAGCAGCAAAGTCTGACATGGTTCAGATTCTTCTTAACAAACCTACAGTCCTTATCTTGTTTGCACCGCCTGTATACTGCTGTTCAAAGTATATAGAGCCAAAGGGTCTTGTCAGGGCCGATCCTCCCTATAGGCTCACTATGCAAGCCGTTTAGGGCCCCGCAAAGCTGCAAAGGGCCCCCCAAATTACTAGAGGCCCTGCCTGGTGAGAAGTCATTTTTGCCCCCTCACCCCGCTTCTAAACTCGCTGGCTGAGTCATTTCCGACAGCAGAACACCCCCTCCCCCCGCTTCTCAACTTTCTTTAATGCAGTGTTTCTCAATTCCAGTCCTCATGCCCCCCCAACAGGTCAGGTTTTCAGGATTTCCCTCAGATGAAAAGGCTGTGGTGATTACTAAGGCAGTGAAACTGATCAAATCACCTGTGCAAAATAATGGAAATCCTGAAAACCTGACCTGTTGGGGGGGCCTGAGGACTGGAATTGAGAAACACTGCTTTAATGTGACATGTCACTGTCGTCAGCGCCCCCTGCTTCTCATTTTTAATGTGCCATGTAATTTTGCTTAGGGCCCCAGGGAGGTCAGGATCGGCACTGGGTCTTGTAATGTTACCTGGGGGGAGTGGTGGCGGGGAAACTCATGCTATTTTTTTCCATGATTTTTATCCATATTGCAGGGACCAAACATTACATTAAAGCCGCAAGCAGTATTAAATTACTTTTTTTCTGAGAGTAATCTCATGTTGTGCAGGGACATTTCTAAACACGTGCCACTACTATAGACACCCAGCAGGTACGATATTTAAAGCAATTTTTGATTATTATTTTCACTTTAAGCATCATTAAAATCGCTGCTCCAGAAAAAACTACAGTTTTTAAAAGTTTTTTTCCCATTGATACATGTTCCCTGGGGCAAGACCCGGGTTCTCAAAGATGTTTTCCAACAATACCTTGAATATTGGGCTTTAAAATGAGAACTTTTGAATTCGAACGTTCGAGTCCCATAGACTTCAATGGGGTTCTAAATGTTCGCGCGAACGGTCGGTCTGTCCGAACGTTCTGGTGCGAACCGAACGCGGTTATGTTCGGCTCATCCCTACTGTCTGAGCTTTGAAGAACTTAGGCTGAGCGTTGGGTTTCAGCTTGAGTCTCACACAGTCGTGCTTTATTTTTCCCAACTGGTCATCAAAAATCTTTGGGAACCGCTACTTCAGGGACACCACCCATCCCTCATTATCTCCTAATGGAATTGTAACGGTGTTACAGGGATTTATGGCGATGTCTGGCATACCAAAGTGAGCAATCCAGTCTCTCCCAAAGAGAGGGGGTCCCCCATTTTCTAGGATATATAATGGCGGTCTTTTTGTCTGACCCTTGTACAATACCTTTACTTTTGCGTAACCCAGTGGGTGGAGTATCTGCTTTGAGTGAGTCTGCAGTTTGATTGGTGTTGGACGGACAATTGTTCGGGTCTGAAGTTGCCTTCATTGTTTCTGGGTGATAACTGAAATCTTGAGTTTCTTTCCCTCAACGGTTACATCTACAGTCATTGTGGAAGGTGCTGAATGCATATGATGTATGTCTAATCTGTGGAGCACTTCCTCATCCTCTGACTCAGATGATGATGTTTATCTTCCCACCATATATGTCTTTGTCTTGGGGTCCAGAGGTTGTTTATCTCGCACCTTCTTGCTACGGCAAACACGTTTCAGATGGCCTGTCCTACTGCAATTATGACAGGTCTGATCCTTAAACCGGCAGACTTTGTGGTCATGGTCTGTATTCCCACAATGGTAGCAAGCTGACTCCCGGCTTGGTGGGGGTCTGTATTTCCAGTTTGCGGAAGTTGGCTTCACTGCTGTTCTGAAAACTTCCTGCTTCACCTCTTCCCTTCTGCTCTGGGGGTTCCATTCCTCTGTGTGTTTCACAGCCATTTCCATCACCGAATCTCAATTGCCTTTGTAAGGGTAAAGTCTTTCTCTGTTAACAGTCTCTTTTGGCTAGCCTCACAATTCAGTCCCATGACAAACTTATCTCTCAGTGCAGTAGGTAGGTAATCCCCAAAAGAACAGGTAGAGGCTAGTCTGCGAAGGGCGAGCACATAAGCTTTAGTTTCTTCACCTGTCTGCTTTCTGCAATCTCTAGTGGTTTAGGCTGGAAGTGATCCTCTAGCAGTGTCAGCAGCTCTGCCAATGTCTTAGTTGCTGGTTTTACAGGGGAAAGGAGATCCATAAGGCCTTGTACACACGGGCAAACATGTACGATGAAAACGGTTTGCCGGACCGTTTTCAGCGTACATGTCTGCCCGGAGATTTCTGTATGATGGCTGTACACACCATCATACAGAAATCCGCGGCGACGAGGCCGCCCCGTCGCCGCGACGATTGCGGCCCTGCCAGTTCAATGCTTCCACGCATGCGTCGAAGTCATTCGACGCATGCGAGGGATGGCGGCCGCTCGGACATGTACGGTAGGTCTGTACAGACGACCGAACATGTCCGACGGACAGGATTCCAGCGAAAAAGGCCCGGCGGGCAAATGTTCGCTGGAATCCTGTCCGCTCGGCTGTACAGACGACCGAACATGTCTGCTGAAACTGGTCTGTGGACCTGTTTCAGCAGACATGTTCGGTCGTCTGTACGGGGCCTTAGAGTGTCATATGTCTTGGAACCAACCACTGTCAGAAATGTGGCTACTTGCCTGTTGTCTGGGATGGCATTTGCACTGAAATACTGTTCCAGCCTCTCAACCCAGGAACTCCAGGATGTCTGTTCTTCATCAAACTCACTTAATGTCCCGATTAATGACATTTTCCTGCTGGGATCTGTGATTGCTTTTATCCAGGTGACAATCCACACAGTCTGTGTCTCTCTCTCTCAGGCTGATAGACACTTTGTAAATCCCATCCTCGTCGCCACTGTTGTATCCTCTGTGTTGTGAGAGACACAAGACTCTGGTCTGGAACAATGGATGTTTATTTCAGGTCATCTGTACACTGCAACATGCATCTCAGGACAGTACATCTTATCTGGTTCCTTACATGTGCTTCCCAAGATGGCTACTATACCCCTTGACCCTTGTCATCACTGCTGGGTGAAGCCAGCCTTAAAGTGACAATACATGTGGAACCCTTCAGGTATAACAGGATCACCACTATATATAGTCCCCACTGTAATATCCACAGACATCTTCCCCCATTGTAATATCCACAGACATATCCCCCCACTGTAATATCCACAGACATATCCCCCCACTGTAATATCCACAGACATATCCCCCACTGTAATATCCACAGACATCTCCCCCCACTGTAATATCCACAGACATCTCCCCCCACTGTAATATCCACAGACCTCTCCACCACTGTAATATCCACAGACCTCTCCCCCACTGTAATATGGTCCACATCTTCCCCACTGTATAGGAAGATTCGTGCTTTCTTAGTCTTACCAGAGAAGCCAGCCGAACACGAGCAGTTGAGGCCGGGTGATGACGTCAGCGCGCCGCTCTATGCTCACCTAGGCCGCCGCTGGGTGGACCAAGATGGCCGCCGCCCCGGGAGCTAGTCCAAAGCTGCAGCCTTTTCTATGGTTGAGGCAGCAGCGGAGCTCCGCAGATAACGTGGTGTGCCGATCCGCATATGGCGACCTGTTCGGATCAGGGATCATTTACGATCCATTGCACCACTAGTCCCGATCAAAAGAATTTTGATCGATCAAATAAATTAACGATTAATCAAGGAATTAATCTTTAATTTCTACAGCCCTAAAAAATACTAATGTTTCTTCAGTGCAAATAAGCAAAATCAGGCACAAACGGTGCAGCAATAATGTGCAAAGTGAAAGTAAATAAAAAAATTGATTATTACTGTGCAAAAAGTGTTGTGTTAAAAGGAGTTGTAAAGGAATTTATTTTTAGAGACAGAGACATAGGGGCAGATCCACGTACATCGGCGCATAAATCTGCCGGGCGTAGCTTATCTAAGATACACTAAGCCGCCGTAACTTTTTTTTTTTTTTGAATCCTCAAAAAATTCAAATGGATGTGATGGGGGCGTGTTTTATGTAAATACGTCGTGACCCGATGTAAACAAAGTTTTTTTTGAACGGCGCATGCGCCACCCGTGGGGGTATCTCAGTGCGCATGCTCGAAATAACAAGCCAATGCTTAGGACGGTGACGTCATTCTACGCAAATCCCTATTCGCAAACGACTTATACAAACGATGTAAAAAATACAAAATTTGACGCGGGAACGACGGCCATACTTAACATTGAGTACGCCTCATAATAGCAGGGGTAACTATACGCCGGAAAAAGCCGAACGCAAACGACGTAAAAAATGCGCGGCAGGACTACGTTCGTGGATCGCCGTAACTAGCTAATTTACATACTCAACGCGGAATTCGACGGAAACGCCACCTAGCGGCCGGTGGAAAAATGCATCTTCGTTCCGACGGCGTACTAAGACGTACGCCTGTCGGATCGATCCGAGATGCAGTCGTATCTTGTTTTGTAGATACAAAACAAAGATACGACGCAGGAAATTTCAAATTACGCGGCGTATCAATAGATACGCCGGCGTAATTCTTTTGTGGATCTTCCCCATAATAGTTAACTGATTCCTTTTAAAAATGATTAAAAATAGATAAAAATCAATCATATAATGTACCTACAGTTTCAGTTTCGTGTTTGCATGCTGTTTCCTGGTTCTGTGATGTACAGAGACTCAGAGCCAATACAGGGCAGTGATGGTTTGTTAAACGAAACTGATTGGTGTTGAGGGGTTTTAGACACACAGTAATCACACCTCCTTGATTAGTGACCACAGAGAGAAAGCTCCCATGACTTTTTTCATCAGGAAACAGACAACCAGGAAGTGTTCAGAACAGAGAAGGATTGCAGCAACATCAGAGCAAAAACGAACAATGAGGACATGAAACCAGGACTGCAGTAAGGTAAAGGAAGCTATTTAGCTAAAAAAAAAAAAAAATCCTTTAGTGACCCTTTAACCACCTGGGCGAGACCACGTCATTCTACGTCGGCTCTTTGAGCCGCCACTAGGGGCGCGCGCCCGGCGGGCGCGATCGCTGCCGG
Organism: Rana temporaria; assembly: GCF_905171775.1. NCBI lineage: Eukaryota > Metazoa > Chordata > Amphibia > Anura > Ranidae > Rana > Rana temporaria. The sequence continues at coordinate 358,349,607 of NC_053489.1, read as the reverse complement.
GCACACGCGATCGCTCGTTACAGAACGGGGACCGGGAGCTGTGTGTGTAAACACACAGCTCCCGGTCCTGTCAGTGGGGGAAACGCTGATCTTCTGTTCATACAATGTATGAACAGAAGATCAGTGTTTCCCCTAGTGAGGCCACCCCCCCCCACAGTAAGAACACACAAGGGACATACTTAACCCCTTCCCCACCCCCTAGTGTTAACCCCTTCACTGCCAGTGGCATTTTTATAGTAATCCAATGCATTTTTATAGCACTGATCGCTATAAAAATGCCAATGGTCCCAAAAATGTGTCAAAAGTGTCCGAAGTGTCCGCTATTACGTCGCAGTACCGAAAAAAAAATCGCTGATACTAGTAAAAAAAATATATTAATAAAAATGACATAAAAATACCCCCTATTTTGTAAACGCTATAACTTTTGCGCAAACCAATCAATAAACGCTTATTGCGATTTTTTTTTATGAAAAATAGGTAGAAGAATACGTATCGGCCTAAACTGAGGAAAAACAAATGTTTTTATATATTTTTGGGGGATATTTATTATGGCAAAAAATTTTCGCTCTATTTTTGTTTATAGCGCAAAAAATAAAAACCGCAGAGGTGATCAAATACCACCAAAAGAAAGCTCTATTTGTGGGAAAAAAAGGACGCCAATTTTGTTTGGGAGTCACGTCGCACGACCGCGCAATTGTCTGTTAAAGCGACGCAGTCCCGAATCGCAAAAAGTACTCTGGTCTTTGGGCAGCAATATGGTCCGGGGGGTAAGTGGTTAAGTGCAAACAAGAAATTTTCAATAAAAACGTGCAAAAAAAAACCTCCACCGTGCTGGAAATTTTTTGAAACAGTCCAAACGATGTACATAAGGATCCAAGTGCAAAATTGGAACAAATCAACTTTTGAAAGGAAGTATTCTCCAACTGCCAAGAAAAACATACAAAGTGCTTCAATCCTGTGCAGGTGCTCTTGTTTCCCCCAGCCTCTCACCTCATCTGGCTTAAAATTAAGCCTTTCTGCTAGTCTCCAATAGCTGAATAGCGTATTTCAGATATAAGTTTATTAATAAAGGTTAAAAAACTTAGGTTGGGCACTTAAACCCCCTTCCTCACCAGACCAATTTTCAGCTTTCGGTGCTCTCACAATTTGAATGACAATAACTCAGTCATACAACATTGTGCCCATCTGAAATTTTTGTCCTTTTTTCCCCACAAATGGAGCGTTCTTTTGGTGGTATTTGATCACCTCTGCGGTTTTAATTTTTTGCGCTATAAAAGAAAAAACACTGAAAATTCGGTAAAAATAAAAAAATAAAAATCTCGTTTCTGTCATATTAGAAGGTATTGCAGAGTGTGGGGGGGTATTGCAGAGTGTGGGGGGGTATTGCAGAGTGTGGGGGGGATTGCAGAGTGTGGGGGGTATTGCAGAGTGTGGGTGTTATTTATTGCAGAGTATTGCACAGGGAGGGAGGGATGGATCTGTGACTGCATTTGTCACAGATCCATCCCACAGCAGCTGCTGCTGCTGCTGCCGCTCTCCCCCCTCTCCTCTCACACTGTACCGATCGGTACAGAGAGGAGAGGGAGGAACCGGCGTCATTACATGACGCCGGTTTGTTTACAAGTGATCGCTCCGTCATTTGACGGAGCGATCACGTGGTAAACCGCCGCTATCAGTGGCGATTTACCGCGATCTGTGATGCGCCGGGTCTTCTAGACCCGGCGCTCACAGATGCTTCTGGGAGCGCGCCGCAGGGGGCGCGCGAGTGAAGCATTCTGGGAGGACGTCCCAGGGACGTCGTCCCGGAATAACTCCACCGCTCTGTAGACGTCTTTTGTCTATGGAGCGGTGGGGAAGAGGTTAATCAGATGATTAAAAATAGCATGACACAGTGTGTATTCCAGCTTCCGGACTCGGCCGTGTCTGGAAGTGATGTCGCCACATGGTATACGTAAACATATATCTGAAATACTACACTATGGAGTCCCCCCTTCCTTCTCTTTGTTATCTGAGTACTTAAAGGGGTTGCAAAGGTAAATGTTTTTTCACCTTAATGCATCCTATGCATTAAGGTGAAAAAACATTCGACGGTACCGCCCCCCCCCGAACCCCCGTTTTACTTACCTGACCCCTTGAAAGTCCCGCGCGTGTCCACGTGATCCTCTTCGGTTCCCAGCCTGGCCGTTGATTGGCTAGGATGGATGGATTGATAGCAGCGCAGCCATTGGCTGGCGCTGCTGTCAATCACAGTGGATGACGGGGGGCAGGGCCGAGTGATACAGTCGGCGGCTATGCCCGCCGCTGAATCAAGGGAGTGCGCTCGCAAAAGCTTTCCACCATGCAAGCTCGCTCGCATGAAGGTGGAAAGCTTTTGCGAGGAGGAGCCGAGACAGCCACCGAGGGACCCCAGAAGACAGGGTTAGGGGACACTCTGTGCAAAACGAGCTGCACAGTGGAGGTGAGTATAACATGTTATTTAAAAAAAAAAGTTTGCCTTTAGTGTTCCTTTAACATGGGAAACCTGATCATGGGCGCTTGAACAAGAAAAGAGAGCACTCAGCTATTGGAGACTGAAGATTTGAAGCCAGATGAGGTGAGAGGCTGGGGGAAACGAGAGCACCTGCACAGGATTGAAGCACTTGGCAGTTGGAGAATACTTCCTTTCAAAGTTGATTTGTTGCAATTTTGCACTTGGATCCTTATGCACATCGTTTGGACTGTTTCAGAAATTTTCTAGCATGGAGGAGTCTTTTTTTTTTTTTGGCACGTTTTTTTTATTGAAAATTGCTTGTTTGCAATTAAGACTGTTTTGACACTGAACTTTTTTTGCACAGTAATAATCAATTTTTTATTTACTTTCACTTTACACATTATTGCTGCACTGTTTGTGCCTGATTTTGCACTTTATTTTGCTTTTGCTTATTTGCACTGAAGAAACATTAGTATTTTTATTACTTTGCACTCATCCGCATTTGCTTTTATGCACCAAGGAAATGTTATATTTATTTATTTGATATGTTGTATTTATCAGATTTTTTTGCTCAGGAATTTATTTGCACAGGAACAGTATTTATTTGCATATGAATCTTTGCCACATATTTTTTAATGGATCATGGATTTGAGTAAGCACGTTCACATATGTGCCTGTGTGGCTGTTCTGTTTTTTCTTTGTTGGCGCCTGCGCACACGTGTGTGTCTGGGAACGGCAGCTGTACAATGCAGACTTCTTTCCTGACGCTCACTATCTTTTTTTTTTTTTTTTTTTATATGCTACTTTTTTTGTGAGCGCATCAAGGAGATATTTTCTTTTGAAGACACGCTGTTTGTAAGGCCCCTTTCACATTGAGGAGTTTTTCAGGCGGTACAGCGCTAAAAATAGCACTGCTATCCCGCCTGAAAAACTCCTGCCCAGCTACCTCAATGTGAAAGCCGAAGGGCTTTCACACTGAGGCGATGCGCTGGCGGGAGACAAAAAAATCTCCTGTCAGCAGCATCTTTGGAGCGGTAAGAGGAGCGGCGTGTATACCGCTCCTTCACCGCTCCTTCCCATTGAAAACAATGGGAAACCGCGGCAATACCGCCCGCAATGCGCCTCTATATAGGCGCATTGCGGGCGGTATTAACCCTTTATCGGCCGCTAGCGGGGGTTAATACCCGGCGCTACTTTTAGCGGCGTTATACCGCCACCGCGGCTCCCGCCCCAGTCTGAAAGGGGCCTAAGACTTCAGCTGTGAAGATATAATACAGACTGTCTGAGATCTCTGTAATTGAGATTTATAGGTTCTGGTAGGTGGCCATCCGTTTACATTTTGGAGCACTTTTGTCAGATTTGGAGCACCTTTTAGCCCAGGTTCATCATAAGGCACTTGGTACCTTGGGCAATTCTTTATATACATTTGATTTGTTTAAATGATTGCTTTTGTATATGTTGTCAATTTTGCATATGTTTGCACTCTGCTGTTTTCATTGTGTATGTAGCCAGATTAACCTATTAAGGTATATTCAATATTTTGGGCTTAAAAGAACAGTACTCCATTTGCACTAGCGCTTTATCACTAATTCACTATAATAGGACTGCTCACAAACGTATTTGTCGGCAGAATGGCACGGCTGGGCAAAGTGACGTATATTTACGTCAATTTGACATTCTCTTCGTGCGGGTGCCCCTGCCGCGAGCTCCATGCCTGGGGACCCGCGGACTCTCTTTCTCCTGGTGTCCCGCGATCGGGTCACAGAGCTGCAGAACGGGGAAAGGCAAGTGTAAACAAGCCTCTCTGCGTTCTGCCTAGTGAAACTAACATTGATTGTCTGCTCCCTTTTATCGGGAGCAGCGTCACGTCACTCGAGTGACACGTCCCTACGAGTGACGTGTCACTCGTAGTCACACCCCCTAACAATTAGAATCACTTCCTAGAACACACTTAACCCCTTCACTGCCCCCAAGTGGTTAACCCCCTTCACTGCCAGTCACATTTTTACAGTAATCAGTGCATTTTTATATATGTAAAAAAATATATATATATTAATCAAAGTGCCATAAAACTATCCCCTATTATGTAGATGCTATAACTTTTGCTTTTTTTGTTATAACTTTTGCGCAAACCAATCAATGCTTATTGCGATAGTTTTGGCAAAAAATAAATAAATTTGAAAAATGCATATCGGCCTAAACTGAGGAAAACATTTTGCCTTTTTATATTTTTTGGGGGATAATAATTATAGAAAAATTTAGAAGATATTGCAATTTTTTTTTAAATTTTTTCCTTTATAGCGCAACAAATAAAAACCGCAGAGGTGATCAAATACCACCAAAAGAAAGCTCTATTTATGGAAAAAAAACATGTAATTTTTGTGTGGGAGCCATGTCGCATGACCGCGCAATTGTCCGTTAAAGTGACGTAGTGCTGAATTGCAAAAAGTGGCCCTGTCATTTGGCAGCTGAATGGTCCGGGGTGAAGTGGTTAAAACAATAGACTATAATACCCCATGCTCCTGGAAAGAGGTGAAGCAATAGATAGTACTGAATCATTGTATTCACCACAATACACAATGGGCAGCTGCTTTCATTTTATATAACATTTAGACACTACACCACCTCCATTGATAATAGTGATTTTTTTTTTTTCAGATATCTGGTGTCCAAATGTTATTGACGTGATAGAACGCTGCTAGAGTAATCCTTGACATTAGAATTAAAAAACACCAGTTGCCCCTAACAGCAGCATTAACCACTTGCCTTCTGGGCATTTTCACCCACTTCCCATCAATGCCAATTAGCTTTCAGTGCTGTCGCACTTTGACAATTGTCGTCATAAAAAACTGCACCCATACAACATTTTATCTTTTTTTTTTTTTGAGACAGCTTTCTTTTGGTGGCATTTAATTGCCACTGGATTTTTTTTTTTTTTTGCTAAACAAATGAAAAAAGACCAAACAGTTTAAAGAAAAAAAAATAGTTTTTCTTAGTTTTTATTATAACATTTTTTAAATAAGTAATTTTTTCTCCTTCACTGATGTGTGCTGATGAGGCTGCACTGGTAGCACTGTTGGGCCTGCACTGATGAGTGCCCTGGTTATCAGCGTAGATGTCCCCTGTGTATATTGTCACTTATTGGCTCTCCTCGCGAACGGTCAGCGCAAGGAGAGGATTGCCAATAACTGGCAAATCTTGTTTTGTTTTTTCACTGTGACTTAACACAGCTGGTCACATGGTAAAAAAACGCTGCGATTGGCTCCTTACCTTGATCTATGATCAGCAGTGTACAGAGAAAACACGCAATCACAGATCACTGCTGATGTGCGGCACAAGGGCACCAGGGAAGCGTGTTCAGGGTAGGACGTCATATGACACCCGGCAATGTGCGTTTGTGCTGTGGCCATCATTTAGCTATAGCGTGGTTGTGAACAGGTTACAAAATGTCCTCTCTGCATGAGGTCTTATGCTGAGTTCACACTACCTGTGCCCGTGGTGCACAGCACGGAGGTCCGGTGCATCCCCATTCACGGTTTTCAGGTTTGCATTAGGCCAGATTTTTGCCTGAATTCAGAGCTGAAACAGAACCAAAGACACACAGGACCCTTCTGCAGTGCGCTCCGTGGCCTCCCCGGAAATGTGTGAACTGGCTCCATTGAGAGCCGGTCACACTCTCCTGCGAACTGGATGTGGAGAAACATCTATCCAATTCGCAATAGTGTGAACCCAGCCTTAATGGGGTTGATTACAAATTAGAGAGTGAAAAATCTGATGCAACTGTGCATAATAGCCAATTTGCCTCTAAGTTCAGCTTGTTCAATTAAGCTTTGACTCAAAAACTGGAAGCTGATTGGTTTCTATGCACAGCTCCACCAGACTTTACGTACTTCAGTTTTAGTAAATCAACCCCAATGTGTCTGGCTTGGGGGTGAAATCAGACCGATTCCAGAGTGGAGGTTAAAGGGACCCCTGTTGTCTATAGCCTCGATTGGATGAGAAATTCTGCCCATTAAATCTAAAACTGTGGTAGAAAACATTCCTCTTGGGATAAAAAAAAGAGAGTAAGCTAGCGTGGCAGAATGGCCAGAGAAAAGCAGGAAGGCAGATTAAAAGGTACCAGTTTATCCACTTAATTTGTATCTCCTCCCATGGAACTAAAAGCTGAGCTAGCAAGTCCGTCAGACCTATTCCATGCACTTAAGATCTGCCATGATTATGATTACTGTATTTACGACCTCTGCAGCAGTAGGTAGGGAGGAGTACGTCGGTCCCAAGCACTTACAGGGTGCAAAAATGCAGGTAGTATGGAAACAGCTGCTGTGTGCCCACAGATATGTTCCTGGTCCCACTCCCAGGGACATCTGGGTAAGAGGCAGGGCGTGTAGCTGCAGTAATGCTATTGAAAATTAGGTGGGGTAGCACTTGCTTGGATTGGACAGTTGCAGTAAGTGCATGGTTTGTACATGTGCCATTCTAGTGGATTTATGCAAAAGTATAGCACCAATATAGGTGTGCTATAAACAATAAATGTGCCAGTTTTACAGTAATCCCTGGTTCCCCTTTGCAACCACCGGAAGGATAAGGCTCCAACACACCCTGAAGGGGTACTAGAGAAAAAGGGGCATCCTAGGCTGTTTTATTTTTATTTTATTTAGTGCCTCTGTCCTGTTCTCCCATTACAAGATCTAGTAGGTGTGATTACTAGGCGTATATATATCTTATCTTGGCTTCTTCCTCCATGAGGAGCATACCCTCGCAGCAGTCTTCAGGGAAAAGGCTTTGCGGCAGACAAACCAATGCTCTGGATCTGTAACTCACCCTGTTGCTACCTGCTCTGCCAAGGAGCTAACTGATCCAAAATCTACATTAAGAGCCACAGGGACTAGTTTGCAGTAGGTATCTTAATAGAAGAATCATAAATAGAGAATTGTTTATATTGAGAAGGTAAGCTTTTTGCCGTAGAGAGAGAAAAGGTCCATTGCCTAAGGACATTAGCAATAAACATAGTTGCCAACATTGCAAAAAAAAATAAAAAATCCGGGACACTTTTTTGCATGTAGGCGGAGCCTTGGTATAATTAGGGGGCAGGGCATTTGTGTGTAGGCGTGTTACACCTAGTATAAAAATGTGGCGTGCGAAAAATGGGTGTGGTTTATGCGCATTAGTGGGCGTGGCTCAGAAGGGGAAAGAAAGAAGAGAAAGATCTTCTTTCTTTTTTTTTCATCCTGATATTCTTCATTCAGCTGTGGTAAGAAATCCTCTGTTTTTCATCTGTCATAATATAGCTGGCAGCATTAAAAATGTATTCAGTACTTTCTGTCATATAATCACCATTATATGTTGCACGCAAAGGTTGGCCAGAGGGATGTTATCAGTAAAGCCGTGTTGTATGGTAGACACAGAGAACATGAAAAAAAAGTATGCACAATATGAAAAGCAAAGTGCCCTCAGCTTTCTGCTTTGCTGAATATTCTTCCTTGCAAGAAAAAGTGTCAGATACACATAGGAACAAAAAAAGATCTGGAAGAAGCACCATTAGCCAGGGCTGCTGACAGAAATCGCGGGGCCCTGTACAGACTACCTGACACCCCCCTAGGAAAATGTAAAAAGCTATATTTCGCTAAAAATACAATCAAATCATTATTAGCAGACACAAATTCAACATAAATCACAGAATTCCTGCTAAATCTAAAAGATTATACTGAGTTAATAAATAAAAATGAAGATGAGATGAAAAAAATATACAGGCTGGGCAGTTGGAGACCTGGGATCAGAGAGACAGGGAAGACGAGAAGGGAGACAAAGGGGTTGATTTACTAAAGGCAAATTCACTTTGCACTACACGTGCACTGCAAGTGTACTTGGAAATGCACTTGAAAGCGCAGTCGCTGTAGATCTGAGGGGAAGATCTGAAGTGAGGGGAAGCTCTGCTGATTTCTACCATCCAATCATGTGCAAGCAAAAATTCTGTTTTTTTATTTTCCTTGCATGTCCCCCTCCGATTTACAGCCACTGCAACTTCCAAGTGCACTTGTAGTGCAAAGTGAAATTTCCTTTAGTAAATAAAGCCCACAGTAACAGAGGTAAAAATCTTACCTAGCAGAGCTAACATGGGAGGGGGGGGGGCTTACAATGAGAAGGATTAGTGAGGGAAGACTGTCTCTTTCTCAGCAGATAAAAGCTGGCAACAGGAAGAGGGGGAGAGACCAGCTTTCAGCTGCTTGAAGAAGAGATCTATAATTGTTGTCCATCACTAATCCCCCTCCCTGTGTGGGCCCCCCTGTGTTCTTGGGCCCCCTACAAGAGGACTGGTGCCCCCCCCCCCTATCGGCAGCCCTGCCATAAGCCATGACATGTAGGAATCTACATAGATAGGACTCACCTGTTTTGCAGAGTCCGTACCTGCAGTGAGTATGATGTCGCGGGCCTGACAAACCACCTAACGGGCTGGATGTGGCCCACAGGCCTTACTACGGAGACCCCTGTGACTGTCCAACACACAGCAATCAGGGCCGTCTTTAATATTGATTGGACCTTGGGCAAACATTTTCTTTGCCCCCCCCCCCCCAATGCAATTTTACTCTCCACCTGCTTTGAAACATACAGTAGATAGCAGCTAACCTCCAAATCAGTTTAGTACAGCGGATCAGGCAGCAATTGTAATTGGTTGCCAGAGGTTAAAGGATAACATTACTGCTAACTTATTAGTTGCTAGAGGTTACAGCACATCATTTCTGCTTGCTGATTGGTTTTGGTTGTTAGAAGTTATTGCACATCATTAGCGCTCACCCATTGGTTGCTGGGGCTAGAGGTGGTATGAGCAGTTTTAGTGGCAGGGGGGAGATTGGAGGGTGTGATCAGTGGAAGTGCTGGGGGGTTGATGAGATCAGTGACAGTGCTGGGTGGGATCAAATACAGTGTTGGTGGGGATGGGATGAGTGGTAGTGTGTGGGGGGATAAGATCAGTAGCAGTGGTTTTGTCTTTCAGAGAGAGGGAGGGAGAGGGCATTGGGGATGAGAGAGAGAGAGAGAGAGAGAGAGAGAGGGATTGGGGATGAGAGAGAGGGACTGGGGATGAGAGAGAGCTGGATTGGGGATGAGAGAGAGAAAGGGATTGGGGATGAGAGAGAGAGATAGAGAGAGAGAGGGATTGGGGATGCGAGAGGGGGGCCCTTAGCCCTGGCTGCAGTCCCTTGTGTGCACCCCCTGTCACAGTCTGTGTATTGGTGTGTATGCTGCATGGTACTAACCTCCTTCCATAGGACGTTAACACTTGCCAGCAGCAGGCAGGACCCTTCTCCTTCTGGGTGATGGGGATGGGGGGTGCTCTGCTCCTTCCGGCAGATCCTTATTAGACCGCGGAGGACTGTCCCGGGTAGCAGTCCCTGGCTGCATGCACGCCCCCCGCCGTCCTCGGTTGGGGCCCGATCTACCTGTCTTCCGGCCTGTTGTCGGAGTTTGGAGTGGAGAGCAGGGTGGCCGTCCCTGTCTATGTGTACCCATGTGCGTCCGCTGAACTTTTTTCAGGGGGGGGCATCATTTTAAGGTCATCCATGCTCGGTCCATTTTTGACAATGTCATGAAGGGGAGGGGCTTAGTCATTATCACATAAAGCGCAGGCATGCAAAGGTTTGAGAAACCTGATGCAACTATCAAGCAACTAGCAACTTTAAATAACAATATCATTAAAAAATGGAGTCCACCCCCCCAAGGAAATAACCACCTCCCCCTCTGTCAGCTGGAGCCAGAAGAGAGAGAGAGCGGCTCTAATTGGATTCGCCGTGCTGCCACCTTACTTCCTGCCTGCTGTTTTTCTCACCGAGGATCATGGCACTGATTTCTAGGGGGGGCAAGCGCCCTCCCTTGCCCTATGGAGCGGACGCCCATGTGTGTACCTCCCGCCGTTCCTTGGGTGCCCCAATCCACCTGTCCCCGGGCCGCTGTCAGAGCCTGGAGTAGAGGGGAGAGCAGGGTAGCAGTCCCTGGCTGGGATTCAAACCTGGCGGCGGTGGCAGGACGATGTTCAGAGCGGGGAGGGGCCGACAAAAGAGAGAAGCTGATTGGCCTGCTCCTCTCCTCTGCACTGAACACTAGAGTAACAGAGGATACAACACTTGTGGCAGCGGCCATTTTGGTGTAGCCGCTGCCGAAAACAATCCCGAATTTCTCAGGACTAATAATAAATTCCGGGAAAACAAGCGGGAAATTCACAATCCGGGACAAGGGTCCAAATTTTGTGATTGTCCCGGAAATTTTGTGACTTGGCAACTATGAATAAACTGAGGCTAGCTGGGAGTGGAAGGGGGTTATATAAAGGAATATCTTTGTAGCCTTCTTTATTTGCCACTGTCCAGTCACCAGAAAGTGATATAACCCAGGAGTAATGATTAAAAACCCTGCATAACCTCTAATGTATAGCTCTGAGGCTACCCTAACAAATAACCAACAATGCATTCATTTGTGCAAAGAAACTTTTCTAAAATTAATATACCAAAAACACATTCCCAGCGTTTCTGGTTACAGGCAGCCTCGGTCTTGCAGATTTATTGTAAGGGCTTTATGTCATCAGGTTCCTCTATGTATTCTGTCCAAACATCCAGATTTGCGCTTCTCATACAAACTGATAATGTCATTCATGGCCCTTGTACAATGAACCCATACTAAGGCTCTTATTTCTGAAATATGTTTTATTATTGGTGTACAAATAAATCTTCAATTTACATTTTATTTATTACTGTACATGACATACACATACATATTTTAATTTTGATAGAAAAGATGACCATGACTATTTGAGCTTTACTGCATCAATGAAGTATCATTAGGTGACTAATTGCTTACATAATATAACTTGAAAGAAAAAATTAAAGGACAGGAAGGTTTTGATCAATTATTTATATCAGACATCCCAACCTGCCAAAACTCATTTTAGGGAGGTGGCAAAACCATTTCAGGGAGGTGGCGCTGCGCGCTGTTTCGTGCAACCCCCCCATCATCAGTGGATGATCAGAGGCTGCAGACATAGTACAGGAGATGGTACTAAAAGTATTTAAAGTCAGCAGCTGCAGTATTTGTAGCTTCTAGCTTTTAATACAATTTTTTTTTTTATGGCAGAGCTCTGCTTTAACTAAAAGCCGTTTGCCAAGGTGGCAGACGAGACATGTAGTCTAGTCATTGACAGATCCCTATGAATGATGCAGCTGTGCAGAGCCCAACACAGCCACACGGATTTTGAAATGTGACAGTGGGTGCAGGGAGAGGATTCCCCCCCCACCTTCTGTCACAGGGGCTTGGGAATGCAGAGGGAAGTTCTGGAGCATGTTACACCCAAAATACAGATGTAATGTGTGAACTTTTCCTCCTAACGGCAGTTTTTTCTGTAAGTTAAAGAGTAACAGGAATGCAAAGGTTTGCACGTTGTAACAAGTTGGCTAACGTACAAAAGGAAGGAGATGGCTAACCTTCTGTGTGCTTACACACACTCCACCATAAAACTGATGTGTTCTGTATTGGGTGAAATTCCTGTATAAGCAAGTAGTCCCACTGTATTCATACACTCCTTGCAATAATGACCTTTTGGACTTTATGCATATCGGGGCTAATGGCTTTTTTCCAGGAGAGGCAGGAGAAAAGCATCTTAAAAAACACGTCTAGGCTGGCTTTTGAAAATGCGTCAAGTGCTTGGGTGTTTTGTTTATTTGGCCTGAAAATGTATTATGGCCACTCAAATGAAAAAACGCTTAATTGCTAAACCCACCTAGAGCTTAGGTGTGTTTAGACATGTTCATCTGTGGCAGGTGTTGTGTGTGTTTTTTTATTTTTTTTCTGATCAAAAGCTCCTCTCCTGAACGTGACAAGTTTGATTCCCCCCCAGCCCCCCCACATGTCTATAGTGTGCATGGACACACAGGCCAACATGGAGGGGCGTTTAGAGACCGAGGAAGGGAGTGGGGAATTATATAAAAAATAAATTAAAAAAAAGCTATGTTTTTGAGCTCAAGTACGCTTGAGGCCTTACTGTGGCACTAGAGCCAGAGCAGTTGAACAGAGGCAGGGGAGCAACTGCCTGAACTAAACATGCATGGTGCCAATTAGTACAATGCACAATCTTAGAGGATAACCACACAGGTAGTTCCTGTGGTCTAGGGAGCTTCTAAATCTGCCTACTTGCACTTCCAGCAACTGCCACAAGGACAAAACAAGACCAATTCGCAAAACCAATTCCCAATTACCACCTGTTTTTTGTCTCATTTTAGATAAATGTACAAGAACTGGTCGTTTTAATTTTCATGCAGTGATGTCTTATGCTGCTCAATGTTCTGGGATAAGAAAGGATAATTTCTAGCATAAAATAAGTAGATAAAGGACACACCCTTTTTGATGCAGGCAATAAAGAAATTATATGCCAAAAATGATTGGTTAAACTCGCAAGTGATTTTTCTTTTCATTGCTACTTTTCCATTATATAGCTTTGGGTAATAGCAAAGATCCGATGGAAGGTTAGTGTAGTCTAACACTTTTGTTAAATAGTGCATTTATTTTGAGAGGGGTCTAAACATTAGACCAAAAAGAGGGACTTCTCGGTCTCTGTGTGTGTGAGTTAATACATTCTCCATACGTCTTTTTAGCCTATCTACACCATTTAAGGCCTCATGTACACTGCTGCTGGTAAACGGATGTTTAGGCGCAGTTGGGCATTTTTTTCAACTGCTCCTGAACTCTCCTCTGTTATCTTGTCAGTACATGTACACAGGGTCGTTTCTAGGAAGTTCAGTTTTAGAGTTTTTTTCTGGAACCCCAAAAAATGCATTCAGAAGCTGCGTTTAGAGGCATTTCAATCGCTAAACGCGGTGACATTTTTATCAGTGTTTCGTTTACAGACGTTTTTTTATTTTAACCAAATTAACGCTTCTAGACGCAAACGCAGCATGTAAATGCGGCTAAACGTCCGTTTTTAGATGCCAGTTTCAAGCAGTCAAGTTAAATCGTTAAGGAGAGGTTGAACAACATCCCATGTTCATGAAGCCTAAAGCTGAACTCTAGGAAAAAACTTTCATTGGGCCAGCTTAGTTACATGTAATTATGGATAGGTCACGTCCAGAAGACTGACAGGGATTCTCAAATTCAGCATTGTAGTTTTTGCCACATACAATAAGTGCTGTCCCATTCCAGGTGCTGATGCAGTGATTTTTGGTCAGGTACACTGAAGACAGAGTTGCTTACTCAGCACCACCTCCATTCAGAAATAGTATTCTTTCAATGAATAGAAGAGCAGATTTAGAAAGCATCTTCCGTGATGTTGAGGTGCCAAGGGAATAACTCTCTGGCTTTAGTGTATTAGACAAGAAATGGCGGCAACAGGACAGCGCTTACTGTATGTAGCAAGGACTATTATTGAAGTTGAGAATCCTCAGAGGCACTCCAGCTGTGACATATCCGTAATTAATTTTAACCATGCTGGCCCAATATAAGTTAAAAAAAAATAGATTTCTGGAGTCCAGCTTTAACATTGTACAGTTTTAATCTATTCTAAATAGGTAACAGTTTTTAATACATAAGCTCAAACGCAGCTTCCTGGTGTTGTTTCTACCCAGAATCACTTTTATACATATATATGGTATAAGCTATACATGAATAAAAAAAAAAAAATTTTGGCCTTAAGGTTTAGAAATATTTACTATCTGTGTTTTGCAGTTTGGCTTGGCAAACTTTAAGCTTTTCCACATAATTAACATTTCATAGGGTATAAAGCGATGGACCATAAGCATGTCACGGTAATAACAAAGATCAAAAGAGTCTACTTCGTTCGGCATTTTGATACCAAATGTTCTCATTCCTTCATGGTTATGTGGCCTCAGACCAGCCTTCTTAAGGCACATTCCCAGATAAGCATCATCAATAGGAAAAAGGGGAATGTGTGTTGATTTCCTGGAGATAGCATGAGCTGTAAAACCAGACATGAGGATTCCTCCCCCTCCACAGTAGGGTGCAAAAGAATCACCTGGAAAAAGTTCTTCTGGGACATAATACTTGCTATATTTTTCACGAACAGGTGGCATTCCTATATTTAGTGCTCCAACAAAAAGATGCTTTTTTAATCCATCAAATTCTAAGCCTCTCAAATATGTAATAACATTTAAAGGATTAACAAAAACGTCGTCGTCACCATTAAAAATGAACTGTGTCCCTGGGCACCTGAGATCCATCCACTTATGGAAAAGGACCTGCTTCAATGTTAAGTTGTAGAAAGTGTCTTCGAAGTCCCACTGCAGGATGTCTCCATATGTGTGACTCTCTGCTTCTAGCAGCTGCAACATCCTTTTTGATTCCTTTTTGTTCCTTGAAACTCCACTAAGAAAAATTCTTTTCACATTGGCACCCAAATAACTTTTTTCTTCTCCCCATGTTTTTCTTATGGCTTCCCGACGGTCATAATTTGCTGGGGCTGTTTTGATGGCTAAAAACAGGAATACATCTTTGGAGCCATTTCCATCAGCACACTTCATGGGGGAGTCGCGTATCAATGGAAAGCTTTTACAGTGGCGGTATGTCAGAAAATCTTTCATGTTCTGTGGCTGCCCATTAAAGTCTGTGAAATTTTGAGCGCTGTTATTTTCAACACACTTTTCAAATGGATAATCAGTACTGACTGGAAGAACATGACGAACAACCACCTTTTCTGCTGGAGTGTTTTCAGTCTGAGCTTGTTTAGTTTCTGAAAGGAAGAGTGTTCGAAGAACAATCATAGTCACCACTAATGTAACCAGTAAATGGAGAAAATTCTTTTTCATGATGTTTCTGAGTGAAAGTTGATGCTAAGAAAGGTGCAAGAAAAAAGTGCATTAGAAATGGTGGAGTTATATTTACGTCTTTAAAAGTTAAGTAATATCTTTTTAAAAGTGTATATGCTTTTACAATGATTATTTTCACTATTAAGATATACAGGTTTATATATATATACATATATTATGGTATATACACGCGCACAAGCGCGTTGAGGAAACCTGTACTATGGAACAATGGAGGCTGCCACTGCTGTCTTTTTAGCTTCCCTTTTAGTTTCTCGCTAGGGTTCACTGACAACTTCTTGTGAAGGTGTTCTGCACTCAGCAACCTGTTAATTTCCCTGTCCGTCTTATTTATTTAAAACAATGCAGCCAACTTTATCCACTGTATAGAACTCTCACTCGTACGTTTATTGTCTTGTTCTTTTAGAATTTTAGATAAAGGTTTGAAATATGAGCTTGGTAAGAATGTAGACATTTCTGATATGTTTATTGATTTGTAAAAGGAAATGAAATATAAATAGTTTTTTGAGGGAAAAGGAACAGCTCCTAACAGAGAAGCAAAGGAGAAAATCAGTGAATATGAACATAGTGGTTAAAAAAATAGAACATGGCATTAAAAGTGTAAAAACTTGCAATGGGAATCTCTAAAGCCCAATTTCCTTTCTGACCCCTATACTGACTGCTGCTAAGCAAGTTATAGCTAAGGCCTGGTTATCACCGAAATCCCCTTCTTGACAGTAAACTGAAAAGTGCTTTGGACCCTGATAAAGGAAAAGTTTGCATCCCATTTACAAAATGCCATTCCCAAATGTGGGACCCTTGGGGTCACTGAATTTCTTCTGAGCCATTTTGATTTTAATCTCTGTCTAAGATACACTATGCCGCCGTAACTTTGTTCTTTTTTTTCGAATCCTCAAAGAATTTGCGCCGTAAGTTACGGCGGTGTAGTGTATCTTTGGCGGCGTAATGGCGTGCCATTCAAATCTCTGTGATGAAGGCATGCTTTATGTTAATGCGTCGTGACCCGGCGTAAACAACGTTTTTTTTAAACTGCGCATGCGCCGTCCGTGGGGGTATCCCAGTGCGCATGCTCGAAATTAAACCGGAACAAGCCAATGCTCACGACGGTGACGTCATTCTACGCAAATCCCTATTCGCGAACAACTTACGCAAACAATGTAAAAAATTCAAAATTGTACGTGGGAACTACGCCCATACTTAACACTGAGTACGCCACCATATAGCAGCTTTAACTATACGCCGGAAAAAGCCGAACGTAAACGACGTAAACAAAATGCGCCGGATCGCCGTAACTAGCTAATTTGCATACTCGACGCGGAATTCGACGGAAACGCCACATAGCGGCCGCCGAAAAATTGCAGCTTAGATCCGACGGTGTACTAAGACGTACGCCTGTCGGATCTAGCCGAGATGCCGTCGTATCTTGTTTTGAGGATACAAAACAAAGATACGACGTGCAAAATTTGAAATTACGCGGCGTATCAAGAGATACGCCGGCGTAATACGTTTGTGGATCTGCCCCTAAGTGTTTACATATTCTTGACAAGCAGAAAAAAAGAGCTTGATAACAACCCATGCTGCCCTATCTAGCTTCTTTTACTGTAAAGTAATTCATTCTCAAAGATATTCAAAGAGCACAACAAGGAATCTAAATTGAGTTTAGCGGTTTTCTAACAGCTGCTGTTAAGCTGGCCATACACCATACAATTTTCTTATTCAACTTTCTTTAGATTTACCTTCAACTATGTAGTGAAAGGGTCTGCCTGATTGCATGGAAATTGAAAGGGTTTAGGTTTGACCTCCGAATTTATATGGTGTTGGTAAATCTAAAGGAACGTTGTACAAGCAAATTGTATTAATGGTTTATTCGTTTACAATAGAACAAGGGCAGCCTGCCAAGATTCTGGTACAGTAGAAATTATTTGTAAAAAAGAGCTAAGATTTCAGTGCTTCCTTTTTGAAATTCGAAGAAAAAATTTTCAGCAACAGAAGCAAATGAGGGCTTGTTTTTAACCACTTGCCGACCGCGCCATAGACATTTTACTGCTACAGCGCGGTCGAGTTGTTCTGGGAGGACATCCTCAAAGAATCCTCCACTCGCGCACCCCCCACTACACCCTAGAAGTGAAAAAAGGAATTGTTTCACTTTAAGTACATTTTTCGTTTTACATACATGCTCTGGTCCCATTGTGTACTTAAAAGTGGGGTATGCCTGTATAAAATTAGCTGAAAACAATTGTGGATCCTTTGGCATGGTGAAACAGTTCTCATATATGTAATTCAAAGTGTATTTGTATAAGGTGTATTATTCTATATACTGTATTATATGTGTACAGGATGTCTTGCCCTTTGCTTTTTACAATATTTAGGCTTTTATATATGAATGTGTCCAGTGAGTGTCTGAGTGTGACTACTGGTATGAGAACTTGGGACAGCAAAACAAATGTTACAGGGGTGTTAACTAGGGTTGTCCCGATACCGATACTAGTATCGGTATCGGGACCGATACTGAGCATTTGCGCGAGTACATGTACATGTACTCGCACAAATGCTCCCGATGCCTAGTCCGATACTTGTAAAGAGAGAAGTCAGCGGGTGGAGAGCGGGGCGGGGATCAGAGCGGAGAGCAGAGCGAGTCCTCAGGCGGGTAAGTAAAGTGACATGCACACAGACTCGCCTTCCTCCTTATGATCTAATGTTTGTAAAGCTTGCAGCGTGTCTTTCTGCTGTTCAGTATGTCCCACTGTGTAATTAAACCCTATCACTCATCATATCACCCTGGCAGGTATTTTGCTGGATGTGACTCTCCTGCCTGTTTGTATCGATGCTGGGGGAGGGAGTTTTGATAAGCAGTGCACTGAGAATGGCTTGCCTGCCTTTCTCTGGTGAACAAGAACTAACTCTTCAGGAGGGCAGGACATTCTTCCCACTGACCACCAATGTAAGGAACATTCTTCTCATTGACCACCAATGTAAGATATACTCTTCCCACTGACCACCAATGTAAGGGACATTCTTCATACTGACCGCCAATGTAAGGAACATTCTTCTCACTGACCACCAATGTAAGATATACTCCTCCCACTGACCACCAATGTAAGGGACATTCTTCCCACTGACCACCGATGTAAGGAACAGTCTTCTCACTGACCAACAATGTAAGATATACTCTTCCCACTGATCACCAATGTAAGGGACATTCTTCTTACTGACCGCCAATGTAAGATATACTCTTCCCACTGACCACCAATGTAAGGGACATTCTTCCCACTGACCACCAATGTATGGAACATTCTTCTCACTGATCACCAATGTAAGGAACATTCTTCCCACTGATCACCAATGTAAGGGACATTCTTCCCACTGACCACCAATGTAAGGAACATTCTTCCCACTGACCACCAATGTAAGGGGGATTCTTCTCACTGACCACCAATGTAAGATATACTCTTCCCACTGATCACCAATGTAAGGGACATTCTTCTTACTGACCGCCAATGTAAGATATACTCTTCCCACTGACCACCAATGTAAGGGACATTCTTCCCACTGACCACCAATGTAAGGAACATTCTTCTCACTGACCACCAATGTAAGATATACTCTTCCCACTGACCACCAATGTAAGGGACATTCTTCCCACTGACCACCAATGTAAGGAACATTCTTCCCACTGACCACCAATGTAAGGAACATTCTTCTCACTGACCACCAATGTAAGATATACTCTTCCCACTGATCACCAATGTAAGGGACATTCTTCATACTGACTGCCAATGTAAGATATATTCTTCCCACTGACCACCAATGTAAGGTTAAAAAATGACATGACATTAAAAAAAGTATCGGTAATCGGTATCGGCGAGTACATGAAAAAAAGAATCGGTATCGGTGAGTACATTAAAAAAAGTATGGGTATTCGGTATCGGCGAGTACATGAAAAAAAGTATCGGTAATCGGTATCGGCGAGTACATGAAAAAAAGTGGTATCCGGACAACCCTAGTGTTAACCCTTCCCTATGCTATCCAAAAATTTTGAAATTACTTTAGCTGGAGCTACACTTTAACAATACTCCCTTTTCTGACTTGCAAACAAATTCAACTTGGGAACAAACCTACAGAATCTTGTTTGTAACCCGGGGACCGCCTGTAGTGCACAGTATAAAATAAAAATGGTGGTATGCCATTATTAGAAGATAATTACAAAATAGATCTGAAAATATGTATAATTAATTGGTGAAGCTTTAAGTTTTTGCCAACCAGATGTAATAGCCCCATCTGATAAAGGCCTCAAGTATAAAAAGAAAAGCAGTTGTACTTAGCTACCACTCAGCATCTTATTACATTTCCCCTGTGCAAAAATGGTCATTTAGGATGAAACCTTTTGAAAAGCTTCTGACAACAGCCCTGTTTCCAGAACTGAACAATGATAATTAATAAAGAATCAATTATCTCCATGACATAACACAACGGGTAACTTACAGATATGCTGTCACACTTGTGGCCAGTTGTCCTGGTAAGATGGCTTTCAAATATCCTAAATGCTCTAGAAAATGTGTTGGTTGACACAAACCTAGGTCTGCCAA
Organism: Rana temporaria; assembly: GCF_905171775.1. NCBI lineage: Eukaryota > Metazoa > Chordata > Amphibia > Anura > Ranidae > Rana > Rana temporaria. The sequence continues at coordinate 358,329,739 of NC_053489.1, read as the reverse complement.
CCCATATTTATAGCCATCCTTCTTCATATGCAAATTTGAACAATGCTGACCTGTAGTAAAAGGAGCAGCTGTCATGGGAAATGTCACGGATATCCTTGATTAGATAACATAAATGGAATAGCAACTTTCAATGTACAGCGCTTTAAGAGACCGAGATATTCCATTGGAATATTATTTAGATTCAGTGGTGACTCTAGTGTCACTGACGTGTTCAGTAAGGAGATGGTGCAATAGTCAAACAGTGAAAAGGAGAGACGTTTATGGTTGCTGACCATATGGAAACTAGTGATGATTGAAAAATGAAAATGGTAAATAAACATTTATTTGCTTAACATGACCTCTAACATTTTCTTCTTTCCAGATCTGTGAATAGATCATTTTTACATCATTACAGCTAAAAGGGCATTTTAAACTGTAGTGCTCCCCCGCGGCGTAACGTATCTGATTTACGTTACACCGCCGCAGGTTTACAGCGTAAGTGCCTGATTCACAAAGTCCTTACCTGTAAACTTGCGGCGGTGTAACGTAAATCCGCTCGGCGCAAGCCCGCCTAATTCAAATGGGGCGGGCACCATTTAAATTAGGCGCATTCCCGCGCCGAACGTTCTGCGCATGCTCCGTGTTAAAATTTCCCGACCTGCTTTGCGCGAAATTATGGCGCCCCGACGTTTTTTTGGACGGCGACGTGCGTTATGGTGTTTCGTATTCCAGGACGTCTTACGCAAAAAAAATCGAAAAAATCGAAATTCGACGCGGGAACGACGGCCATACTTTAACATGGCTGTTCTAAAGATAAGCCATGTTAAAGCAGGCCTAACTTTGCGACGGGAAAAACGACTAGCGACGACGTAAGAGATTGCGACGAACGCGCGTATCTTCGTGGATCGCCGTAACTAGTTATTTGCATATTCTACACCGACCGCAATGGAATCGTCACCTAGCGGCGGGCCTAGAAATGCATCCTAAGACCCGACGGTGTAAGTCAATTACACCTGTCGGATCTTAGGGCTATCTATGCGTAACTGATTCTATGAGTCAATTCTATAGAATGATTCTATCTATGCATAGTTAGGACGGGCGGATCACAGAGATACGACTGCGTATCAGGAGATACGCCATCGTATCTCTTTTGTGAATCTGGCCCTATAGCTTTACCTTAGCCCATCATTGGGGATCTTAGGACCTCTACAAGCTAGCCAAGCTCCTCTACTCCTTGCCTAACTGCTCTACACTACCTTTTATGTAGCTACTCAGGGAGGAGTGAAGGGGAATAAGACAGAGCCATCTCAGTGATGGCTCTGAGTCTGATGGGGCTACTGACATCACATTCAAAATGTCAGTACAAAGTAGCAACCCCAAAGCTTTGGGATGTCTACACAACAAAGCTTTTTACAGGTAAATATCGTGCTTAAAATAAGTTAAATGCATTCATCATCCTATGGGAAGATTTTTGTTGCTATAAATGGTATGGGCAGCATCTTTTTAAGATGGCACTATTTATCTGATCACTCATTCTGGAGACTTGCCTTTTATATGTACATTGTTGTGTATAAGCATTGGATCTTTTAATTAAAAAAATATATTCTAGAGGCTCTTAAAATGAGAAAAAAAAAACACAAACTCTATATTTTTAGTAGGAAAACAGGAGATGGTGCAAGAACCAACTAGGTATTGTCTGTAGTAAAGCTTAAAAGTCCCAAAATTGGTTAAAACAATGTAAAAAGGGGGGGGGAGGTAAGGTATAGTCAATTCAGGTGTACACTGGCAGCAGCAGCAGCAGCCGCCTTGGGGTGGAAGTACAACTCTAGAAGACAAAATAGAAAAAGAACATGGTGTGCCAGACTCATGAATGACCCAGCGATGAAGGTGACAAGCCGCAGGAAGATGGATGGCAGCGGTGGGGCCTCTGTAGATGTCCAGAAGGCTAGCTGGGCTGCACGGCGTATGAGCTCTATGACGTCCAGAAACCGGACTTCCCTTCATCGCTGGGACACAGCTCCTCACATCGTGTACTGCACAGTGACCCCAGACCCTTTATTACCTATATGCCTGAATATTACAATCTCCTTGTGAGTAGCCATTTGGCTTGTCTGTCCAATTAAATTAGTTCTTTATTACTACACTGAGTCTGGCTTACCTTGTTCTTTTTCTGTCCTATATTTTTAGTAATGCTTCTAATCTTACTGTCTTATGCCATTGGAATTATTGATTCACTATAATGCTACAATGAAGAGACAGATGCCAAGTACATTGTGGAGAAACACAGATGCATTTTTTAAAGTAAAGGTGATAACACTTTAGACATCAAACACTACATTAGCAAAGAACAAATCAAAAATCTAACTAGCATTATTTATCTAAAAGAGAAGTATGGACTTTTATTTTTTCCTGAATCATGCTTACCTAGGTGGATACGGCATCAGTCCCCCGCCGACTTTAACATTGAGAACGGAGCGATTAACATCAATTGGTTCTCAGTGTTTCCTGAGAAGAGAGCTGGTGACTGTCAGTGACCGCTCTCTGCTTTGCCACCTCCTCGCTCATTGGAGCCTCAGCCCACTGTCTGATGAAAACGGGTCACAGGAGTGCAGAACAAACTGAACTTCTGTCATCCACAGGAGAAGTACAGCCAAATTAGCTTTGACTGTACTTCTCCTTTAAGGCAGTTTAGAATCTTTTATGTAGCAAAGTGAATGTGTTTAAAGTGTACTAACTTAAACTATTGAATAATGGACAAGCAAACATCAATTATTTTTTAATTTCCTTTGCATATAGTTGGGTATTCATTGCAAAGTGAATTTTCATTTGGATTCAGCTCGTTAGCCTTGCTAAGTAAACATGCTTTACACCTTCAGTAAATAAACCCTTAGCCATATAGCAGTAACGTTAGATTTTAAAGACTTTTTATAAATTTTTTGTGAATATTAAATAAATGAATGTGGCCATTTTGCAAAAAGAAAAAAATATATAATAATTAAAAAAATGTTTTTTTTGCACTGGAGACTGCAAAGCCTTGCAGCTGCCATTAGTGTCTAATGGGGGTTATTTACGAAAGGCAAATCCACTTTGCACTACAAGTGCAAACTAAGGGGCAGATCCACAAAGAAATTACGCCGGCGTATCTATTGATACGCTGGCGTAGTTTGAATATTCCCACATCGTATCTTTGTTTTGAATCCTCAAAACAAGATACGACGGCATCTTGGCTAGATCCGACAGGCGTACGTCTTAGTACGCCGTCGGATCTAAGCTGCAGTTTTTCGGCGGCCGCTAGGTGGCGTTCCCGTCTAAATCCGCGTCGAGTATGCAAATGAACTATTTACGGCGATCCACGAACGTACGTCCGGCCGGCGCATTTTTTTCCGTCGTTTCCGTTCGGCTTTTTCCAGCGTATCGTTAAAGCTGCTATTATGAGGCGTACTCAATGTTAAGTATGGCCGTCCTTCCCGTGTACAATTTTGAATTTTTTACGTTGTTTGCGTAAGTCGTTCGCGAATAGGAATTTGCGTAGAATGACGTCACCGTCGTAAGCATTGGCTGGTTCCGGTTTAATTTCGGGCATGCGCACTGGGATACCCCCAGGGACGGCGCATGCGCAGTTAAAAAAAAAAGTTGTTTACGTCGGTTCACGACGTATTAACATAAAACACGCCCCTATCACAGCCATTTGAATTCCGCGCCCTTAAGCCGCGAGAGATACACTACGCCGCCGTAACTTACGGCGCGGATTCGTTGTGGATTCAATTTAAAAAAGATAAGTTACAGCGGCGTAGCGTATCTTAGATACGCTGCGCCCGGCGCAGATGTATGTGGATCTGCCCCATAAAGTGCAAAGTGCACTTGAAATTGCACCGAAAGTGTACTTGGAAGTGCAGTCGCTTTAGATCTGAGGGGAAGATCTGAAATGAGGGGAAGCTCTGCTGATTTTATTATCCAATCATGTGCAAGCTAGAATGCTGTTTTATATTTTCCTTGTCTGTCCCCCTCATCTCTACAGCGGCCGCACTTCCAATTGCACTTTTAGTGCAATTTCAAGTGCACTTTGCACTTGTAGTGCAGAGTGGATTTGTCTTTAGTAAATAACCCCCAATGTGTATAATGCACAGGTTCCTGCAAAACCCTTCCTCTCAGCCCCCGGTCTGTATGGAGGTACAGGCTTTTGATTAAGGAGCTGGAAATAAACAAACAATGAACTACACAAGTGGTAACATCTCTGTGCTGTTTTATAGACTCCATTAAACACAAGACCTTCTGTCACAGAGGAAGATGGGATTTGTAATCCTTCTATTCACAGAACCATATGAGCCATGCCCTTCTGTGGCAAACTAAAAAACTAACAGAAGCCTGCAGGGAGAAGCACCCCAAGCTTTAGGTAATAGGGGGGAAATTTAAGGGGGGACGAAATGGCATCATGTTTCATGTTAAACCTAAAATATGGGTATGACATGAAACAATGTCAGAAAGGTAAAGGCAGAATGATAGGAAAAGGGGAAGGCGGTTTTAACTCCCCTTTTCCTCATGGGAAGAGCAGCAGGAATAGGCGTTTCAAGTTCCCCCTGGGAGCTCGTGGCTCTCAGGGGGATCTCCTGGTACTCATGTTGCCTAGGAGAGGAATACAGTTGACCTCTCCTGGGTCTCGCGTGTGCCAGCCCGGGAAAATCCAGATGAATCTGGACAAAACAGGCCTCTAAAAGGGCTATAAAAAGGGGGTTCTTTCACGTCAGGCTCAATCGCCTCAGAAGACTGAGCTGTGGTGTTCTAGGAGGTATCTCCATTGAGAAAACAGTGTCTTCTGAGGCTGGAAGATGAGCCTGATGCGGCGGTTGTTAGAATGGGCAGGAGAAGATGGCAGGGTGGCCTGGATCCGACAGTATTTGGACCTACCTCGATGGTCGGGTGAAGAGGCTCCAGTGGGAGCCGCAACAGCCACCAACGGAACATGGAATGAAGTGGATCTGAATGCGGGAGAATTGTCTATCTGGGAGCCCGTGCTGCATCAGATAGATCAACCAGATCATCAGAAGGAAGTTCTGAGTCGAAGGCGAAGAGGAGGCATCAACCCTGCCCTTGGAGTGAGTTAGCGAAGAGGAGGTGTATCCCGCACTGAAGACACTCCCACCTCACCTCGTTCGGCAACAGGAAGAAATGGGCGATCGTCTCCAGAGTGGAACAGAGCGGCGGGAGGCATGGCCATCAGCAGGACAAGAGGAGGAGTGCAAAACTCCGCCATAGGCACAGCTGGGGGCTTGACCAGAGGCGTGACTGGAAGCGGGACCGGAGGAGTGACGAGAGTTGTCACGAGAGGTGGGACCAGAGGTGTGATGAGAGGCGGAGCAATGTCACAGGAGCCGGTATCATCACAGCAAGCATCTCCATGGCGACGAATGTTGCTGACGGAAGCCGGAGCAGGACCTGCTACTATGGCTGCCAATGTACCAGCTCCACGCAAGTGGTAGGAATGACGGGGCTGGCCAGGTTTTGTCTACCCCCCCTGCAGCTTTCACAGCAACATGGTATGGGTGAGTCATTTTCATTGAATATTTTATCTAATATAGCTGAGCTATTGTCTAAGCTAGTTAAGGATATACAGTCAGCTAATGGCCAAGCTCAGGCTATGAAAGGTTATGCTATTCAAACAAATGATCTTTCTGCTATTGGAGTCTGGACACCATATAGTGGAACTTCTGCTAATTGCGTTCAATCTCCTCAAGCTATTTTAGATGCATGTGTTTCTTCTTCATATCAATCAGCAAAAGCACAAAATGTACCTGAATCTTGTTTAAAAGAGTCTATTACATGTGAAATAACTCTGTTAGGATTCCATTTATCTAGTGTAATCAGTGGCGGCTGGTGCTCCATTTCCGCACAGCCAACCAGCTGCCGTTATTCAGTTAGCCGGTGCCCTATGTCCGGCCATCTGGCCACAATAACATACAATCATGCAATGCATGAATGTATGTTATTTGCGCGGCGCTGCAGAGCGACATTTTAAAAGCCTTATAGGGCCAGTTTTTGTTTTTATGACTACAGGAGGGGGGTGGTGGGCCGACGCCAGGGCGCCCCCTATGGACGGGCCGCCACTGAGTGTAATTAAGGAAAAAATTTGGCACAGAGAGTTTATAGATATTTTGTCATTACTTCCGTCTGCCAAAGATTTTATTCATAAATCTGACAAAAAAGAGGATGAGGATAGACAAAGACCAGTATCCAAGTCATGTAATAACTGGTTACAGGCCTTTTGTATTTTTTGGGGAATTTTGTGTGAGAAATTCCCTTAAAAAAAGCGCTGGGCTTTTCCAGCATTTAGAAATTTTTCTTGAAGCATTTAGGAATTTTGGTGGCTCTGCTTGGTGTAATTATGACAAGGCTTTTCGTCAAAAATTATCGGTACATCCTACCTTAAAATGGGGAGTAAAAGATGTTGGCCTCTGGCTCAACCTTTTTCTACCCCAAAGATTTTTTATTTTTTTTTGCCAAGCAGAACCTGAATTCTCAGCGGTCAAGCAATTCTGTATATATTATTATTATTATTATACAGGCATAGGTGTGTGCAGCCCATTGCATTAGGGTGTGCACCCCAAAGCTCAAACACATATTCGTGTGTATGTGTATATATACTGACGGTGTCATTAGAGCAGTGGACGGTGTCAGTAGGGTAGTGGATGGTGTCAGTAGTTTTTATTTTTATTATTTTATTTTGTATTATTTTTTACAAATGTATTTGTTTATTAATTTTTTTACCATTTTTAAAAAATAGGGGGAATGTGTGGCACATGTGGTGATTAGGGTGTGCTCTGGTATTGAGATATGAACATTCACTACAGACCAGTGTTAATTTTGAAGTAAAATTTTAATTTAATTTTAGTCTTAGTCTTTTGATTAAAATGCTGTCTTAGTTTTAGTCCCATTTTTAGTCTTTTGACTAAAATGCCATTTGAGTCGTATTTTAGTCATCTCAATTGTTTTAGTTTTAGTCGTATTTTAGTCGACTAAAATAGTATTCATTTAGTCGACTAAAATGTTTTAGTAGGATTTTTTTTTTTGAAGCCCTGAGGCTCCACCATCCAGCCTTCTCTACACCGGGGCTCCCCCTGCTCCGAACATAGCCGAAATCGCGGGGTCAGGCCGTCCCCGTGAGGAGTTTAGAAACTTTTCTGAGACCCTGGCCCATCGCCATCTTGGGGCCTAGGCTGTCCCCCTCATCCTTCTTGTTTCTGTGCTGGGAGTGGATTAATCCACCCTCCACGTGAACCGGTCAGTGCGGGCCAACATCGGAGCTCACAAGGGGACCTTTGATGACATCCTACCTCCGACTGCCGGCCTGAGGCCTCCGGAGCTACGAGTTCAGGTACGGAGCCTTCCCTGTCCCACTTCCTCACCCCTACCCACGGGCGGACAAATCGACATCCTCTGCTACTGTTGGAGCCTGCTTCCTGGCCGCGGGGGTGCCGACGGAGGTTCCGTACGGAGCCGCGACCATCCACACGGTCACGGGCGTAGGAAACACCGCGGCTTCGGCCTAGTCGTGGTTCCCGGCGGTCATCTTTGTACACCCTGCCTCCCCTGCGACTGTTATTCACCCTCCTGCTTACCTCCGGAGTACCCCCTCGCCTGTTTGCTCTACCCAGGGGGTATGCTGGCCCAGTGAATAGGGATTAGGAAACACCGTGGCTTCGGCCTAGTCGCGGTTCCCGGCGGCCATCTTTGTACACCCTGCCTCTCCTGTGACTGATATTCGCCCTCCTGCTTACCCCCTCACCTGCTTGCTCTACTCAGGGGGTATGCTGGCCCAGTGAAGCTTGCCCGTCAGCGCTCTTTCTTAAACGGCTCCCCCGCCGCAGTGCAACACGCTCAGGCCCTTCTCCCGGAAGTGGAGCCTGCTGCCTTCATCTGCATCGTTGCCCGTCCACCTGCCTGCAGGGCCCTGCTGAGCTGCCCATTACCTGCTAATGGGTCAGAAAGTAAACGTAAAAGCTTGAAGATGACAGATATGTAGAGGGAGAACTTCGGTCCCCGCCAATCGCCACTCCTGCAACGCTACTCTAACTACCACAGCCCCAGGAGTGAATAGAGCATCTGCCCGAACCTTTATCGCCATCTTATGGGCAAGATCGGTTTTCAAAAGTCCATCTATAGAGGGTTTGTTCCGCCACCTTCCACAAGTTCTAAACCTACAATGGAGCGCTTCCTGTTTAGGTCGCAATCCCCGGCCCCGAGTAATGCGGCTGTCCTGTCAGAGGTCACCGACTCCTGCCCAGCGATACTAGATGACCCTTCGGAGGTTGACGGTTCCCAGCGTGCCATGTCAGTGGTGGCCACAGATGTGGTCACTGTTGCTGTCTTGGATCTTAAGCTACAATCGCTCCTTCAGAACCTGACCCATAACATCACCAAAGAGGTGGGTAAAATCACTCAGGAGCTCCGGAAGGAGATAGATCAGCTGGGGGAACGTACAGACACACTCGAGAATAAGTTTGATGAACTTACCCAGTATGTGCATGTGTTAGAGGAGGAAAATGCAACCATGAAAAATACCCTCTCTCAGCTCCAACTGCAACAAGAGGATTTGGAGAACAGAGAAAGGCACCAAAACCTACGTATAAGAGGGATCCCTGAAACGGTTTCAGACAAGGAGTTGCGCCCATACCTTCTGGACCTTTTCGTCACCCTGGCACCCCATATTCCAGATATTGATTGGCGTTTAGATCGGGCCCATAGGTCCTTAGCTCCCAAGCCCCCTGCTGGCTCCAACCCCAGAGATGTTGTTGTCCGCTTTCATTATTATGAGAGCAAAGAAGCCCTTACAGTTGCGACTCGCAACAAATCTCGCATTGACTTTAAAAAGGCCAAAATACAGATCTTCAATGACCTTTCCCCCATCACGTTGGCGAAGCGCCGAAGCTTCCGTCCTGTCACTACACATCTGCAAAATCATCAGGTGCCTTACCGTTGGGGATTTCCTTTTCGCCTATCTGTTCTAAAAGATGGAGTCCAGTACTCATTGAGGGATCTGTATGAAAGTGATGCCTTCACGCGCAATCTGGGTCTTCCCCCCCGTTCCTGAAGAAGATCTTCAGCTTCCTGTACTGAACCCTAAACCCCTGATGACTCCAGCCAAGATCTGGACCCCGGTACAGCGCAAGTCAAGGAAGGCACTCTCCACCCCACAACGGGTCACACATTTTAGGTCTCAAACCTGAAGCCATCCAGCCCTGTAGGTCTCCTTATGATCCCTTTTTTTTTCTCTATTCCTCCCTCTCATTGTAGGTTGAGGTTTTCCCCGACCCCGTCGGGGTTTTTTTTTGGTCCCGGCCCTGTCCTCTTGGACCGCTCTTGCCCTTAGAAGTGACTGCCACCTCGGACAGCCCTTCAGATAATATACCTAACTAATGTTTCTCCATGGTTCGGCGCAGACTGTCCTGTTTGGAAGGGAGGGGACTCACTTCCCCTCGGATCTCGCTACCTGCCATGCCTCCTGCCCTAACCCCAGGCTTTTGTCTGGGTTCCCTGGAGTTTTTTTATCTTCAGGGTTTTTTGAACAAATGTGTTTTCAATTATTTTTTTTGTTTTCTTTATTTTCTTTTGTGTTTTTTCTTTTCTTTTTTTCTTTTTGTTTTTGTTTTTTTGGGTCCTTTTTTTGACCTCCCATTGATAATTTGTGCTTTTTTTGTTGCACTGATTCAACTTATATGCTTGTGTGTCTCAAAGTGTTTTGCACCATGGATGTTTTACAGTTTAGTTAAGATAATTGTTACAGTAGCTGTATTACTGACTGATTTTCTATGGCTCTGAGGATTTATTCTTGTAATGTGAAGGGTCTGAATTCCATTGGCAAGAGATGGCAAGCTTTAAGGGAGTTCAGATCCTCCGGTGCGGAGGTGATTATGATTCAGGAGACTCATTTTAAATCTGGGGGTTCCTTCAAATTTGCGTCCAAACATTTTCCCACAGCCTACGTAGCTTCTGACCCATCTGGTAAGGCGGGGGTAGCAATCCTCTTCAAACGTTCCTGTCCGATCCGTATCCTTTCCTCCCATTTGGACCCTGGAGGTCGGTATGTGCTCCTGGAATGTAGTCACCTGAACACCCAATTTACATTGGCAAATATATACGCCCCTAATGTTGGTCAGATTGGTTTCCTTACAACTGTTCTTGAGAAACTTCAATCGATCTCCCACCCCTTCATGATATTGGGGGGAGATTTTAATGTGTGCATGTCCCCGGCCAGGGACAGAAAGGCTCTGTTTCGAGACACCCCAAGTAATGCTGTCCAGAAGCTGTCCGCATCATTTCGCAGATTGACCAGGTCATATAACCTTTTTGATACATGGAGAGTGAAACATCCGACCCAACGAGGGTACTCTTTTTATTCCCCGCCTCATAAGCTCTACTCCAGATTGGATCACTTTTTTGTAACAGCCCCTTTACTTTCATATGTGATCTCCTCAGAGATTGGCCCAATCACCTGGTCGGATCATGCACACATTGAGATCGATATTGTCTTGTCTGCTCCTGCCCCCAGGACGTGCCACTGGCGTCTCAATGAGTCTTTGCTTAAGGATCCGTTAATACGAGTCCAGTTACAACAAAAACTGTCAGAATTTTTTGATTTAAATGTGGGATCGGTGAAGGAGGTTTCCACTCTGTGGGAGGCCCATAAGGCTTTTTTCAGGGGGGAATGTATTTCTGCTAGCTCCCGTCTGAAAAGGGATTCCATGAAGCAAAAAGATGAGCTCCTGGTCCAACTTAGAGCTGCGGAAGCACATCTTCTTGATTCCCCTACTGTGGAGCGTCTAAGGGTGGTGGTCTCCTTGCGGAATCGTATCAAATCTTTTAATATGAATAAGATATCCAAGTCTTTGTTATGGGCTAGACAGAAATTTTACGAATACGCCAATAAGCCGCACAGAATGTTAGTTAACAGATTGAGACCACGCCCCTTCCTCTCGATCCCTGACCATCTAATGCAGTCAGATGGTACCCCCACGTACTGCCCCAAGGCTATGACGCAAGTTTTTGGAGATTTTTATAAGAAGTTGTACAACTGCTTGGGTGGGGATCCGTTGACTCAATTCTCCCAGGTTGACTTTGACGCTTTTATGTCCTCTTTAGCTCTTCCTAAGCTGTCTAGAGAACAACTCTCTATACTTAACGCCCCTGTCTCTCTTGAAGAGATTATCGAAGTTGTGAAAGCTCTCCCCACTCACAAGTCCCCTGGCCCAGATGGACTCTCGTATGTTTATTATAAAACCTTCTCGGAAATTTTAAACCCCCATCTTCAGTCTCTCTTCTCCTCTCTACTCAAAGGCACCGTCCCCCACACCCATTTTCTACACGCATTCCTGACGGTCATCCCAAAACCAGGTAAAGACCCTTCATTGCCAGATAATTACCGCCCCATTGCGCTTTTGAATTCGGATTACAAGATTTTTACTAAATTGCTGGCTAACCGACTTTCCCCGCTTTTGACGGCTTTAATCCACAAAGACCAAGTGGGTTTTGTTCCCACGAGACACGCAGGTGATAACACCAGAAGGACCGTAGACCTGATAGATCTTTTAACCAAAACTAAACACAGACAGGAGTTGTTCTCAGCCTAGATGCGCAAAAGGCATTTGATCGCCTTAGTTGGCCATTTATGTTTGCGGTCCTTGATAGATATGGATTCTCGGGTCCTTTTATCCATGCCCTGCGAGCCATTTACTCCACCCCTACTTCCCAAGTACAGCTTTCCTCCTGTCTGTCTCAGCGGTTCTCCCTAAGTAATGGCACTAGGCAGGGGTGTCCGCTGTCGCCCTTGCTGTTCATTTTGAGTCTTGAACCACTGGCGGAAGCCATTAGGCAGCACCCTGACATAAGGGGGGTTCCGCTGAGGCGAAGGGATTATAAGCTTTCACTTTTTGCTGATGACATTCTGCTGACCCTCACTCATCCTTCGACCTCTTTACCTGCTTTACATGATATTCTTTCCATCTTTGGGGGCCTATCCGGGTTTAAGGTTAATCAATCAAAAACAGAGGCCTTACCGATTAACATGTCACCGGAGATGCTCACATCTCTTCAAGACAAGTTCAATTATCATTGGTGCCCTACCTCTTTAAAATATTTGGGGGTGTATATTACATCTTCATACTCCACCTTATACCAAGCTAACTTTCCCCCTATGTTTGCAGAGATAACTCGTCTATTGAATCTGTGGTCCTCTCTTCCAATCTCCCTATTAGGCAGGATTAACATCTTAAAGATGTCTGTGATACATTTTGCCTATATGTCTCAGTTTACTGCTCCCTGCTAGCCAGGTTATTGATGTGCTAATGTCCCCTCACTATTTCTAAAGGTTAATTGATCTATTGTGTTGTGTGAAGGAGAGCTGGGTTTAAGTGGCTTGTGTTAATTATTCTGATTGCTTCATTGTGGTAATTATCTCTCTATATGCGGGGTCGAGCGGTCTGGTTGATGTATTCAGTACAGCTAGTGCTCAGCGTCATTGATGTCATTGTCTAAAGAAAATGTGTTTCAGCATCGGCCCCGTCGTGTCTACCTAGTCATCTGTATGGAAGCCCCAGTGTGAGGGGGGCGGAGATTTGTCATTGTAACAGTTTTGGAAATGACATATAAGCTGTGTGTTATAACATTAAAGACTGTGTTGTTCAAGCAGTAAGCTGGTCTCATGTGTGGCTTTCTGGGCGATTCCAGGGATATCCCTCCTCGTGGAATATTGGGGTGATTTTCGTTATGGGAAGAAGGGAACCTTGACGGGGATATCATACCGATACCGTCACAATTGGTTGGTAGCAGTGGGATTTTTCCCTTCTATTCCCCTTCACACCCGGATTCCAAGCAGACACTGGAAGAACTATTGGAAGTTCGTGGAAGGATTGCTAGCAACAAAACCAAGCGGGTCATCATAGCAGAATCAATGGAGCTAGACCAGGAGGACGGGATTGCAGCAACGCCAGCAGTACAAGAGATGGAGACACCAGTGATTCAGGAGGAGGAATCGCCAGCCAACAAGCTAATGAGAGAGAAGCTAGCGTGGTTCGGCCCGAACCCAACGCCAGATGTGGTACTGAAAGTGATGGACCTGTTAGTAAACGCAGAGCTACAGAAGGATAAACAAATAAGAGACGCAGAGCTACAGAAGGATAAACAAATAAGAGACGCAGAGCTACAGGAGGATAAACAAATAAGGGACGCAGAACTACAGAAGGATAAACAAATAAGGGACGCAGAACTACAGTTAAAACTGGCAGCAGTCCAACAAGCAGCCGCACATTCTCCAAACAGTGAGTACAGCACAGCAGACGCAAGGAAGATTCCGTTTAGCGCTTTTAAAGCTTTTGATGAAAAGGACTGTGAGATTGATAACTTCCTGGCGGATTTTGAGCGACAATGTAACCTGCACCGAATAGCTAGAGGAGACTGGGTTGCAATATTGTCAGGCAAACTGTCAGGCAAAGCTTCTGATGCTTTCCGGACCGTGCCAGATCAGGATATTCATAGCTACGCCCGGGTTAAAGAAGTGCTCCTGGCTCGTTATGCAGTAACCCCAGAGTCCCACCGACAGAAGTTCAGGGACTCACGCAAAACCACGAAAGACTCTTATGCGGAATGGGCATGCCAATTGTCCCGGTCGGCCTCTAACTGGGCTAACAGCAGCCAGGCCACCACCGCAGAGGACATTTTGCAACTAATGCTCCTGGAGCAATTTTACAATCACATCCAGACGGACGTCAAAGATTGGGTGAGAGATCGCAGGCCCATGACTCTACCAGAGGCCGCGAAGTTGGCGGATGAATATGCAGATACTCGCAAGACGAACCAGGTCACACCACAGGAACAACCTCCACCACAAACGGTGCCCTCACACCCACCAACCGCTAGATACCAACCTCCTAACAGACCGGTGACATCTAGCCCTCGCTATCATCGCCAGGAGGGCAACGAACAACGCTGCTTCCGGTGCAAACAGCTGGGTCACTTCAAGCAGAATTGCCCCATGAATGACAACACCAGGTCAAATTGGTCTCAACCTGGGTACCGCCCACCAGCAGCAGCCCATTGTGTAGACTCGGCTTGGGATCCAAAGGAGCTGGGTCAGGAAGAACCATTGGGCACCCCTTACGAAGCCCTCATGGTACAATCTGTTATTACGGACAACAGGGAACACCATTGTCAGCTGGTCATGGGCGACAGCCCTGAGCCGGAGGGGCCCTGGAGGGAGCTGGGCAGAAAGAGGCACCGCCGGCCACCCTTCAAGAAGAAGAGGTCCTGGAAGCCGTATAACAAGCTGACCTGGGAGGAGAAGAAGCGACTGGAGGAGAGGGAGTCGCAGCGGGCGTCCCAGATGCATGCCGAGATGTTCGCCAAGGGCCCACCGGTGGCCCCTTACACCACCACCCAGTTCCTGATGATGAAGGACCACGTGGAGAGCCTGCAGGACATGAGCAAGCAGGAGCTGATCCGTGAGTACATAGAGCTGGAGGAGTGCATAAGCCGCATGGAGGAGGAGAACAACCACCTGAGGTCACAGCAGCATGAACTGGAGATGGAGCTGGAGAAGCTCCAAGAGGAGAACCGGCGGCTGCGGAGGGAGCAGGGGGTGGCTGACCTTATGGGGCTCTGATTCCCCCCCCCCCCCCCCCCCCCCCCCCGGACTCTGAGCACCAGTGCTACAGCATTTCAAGAAATATAACTTTTTCTTTTTATGAATCTCCTGGGATTGTCACTTCAGAGCCATAACCTGCCCCCTCCCATAGCGGGACACCTAGACGGCGGCGCACAGACCCATTCGCTGTCTTCACACTGACTTCTGGTGACTTTGCAGATCGCACAAAGACTTGGGGACTGACCGGCGTGTGATCTGACGACCCGGTGACATACCTGAGTCTGAAGCAGTTGCCAAGGGAGGTCAGTCATGCCAAACGGAGTTAACCTCTGACTAATAGCTCTGAACCCGTCAACCCTACTGGACCAGGGAAGGTCCAACCGGGTTTGCCGGAGCAGGGAGCAAAAGGGGGGCCATTGTGATACATTTTGCCTATATGTCTCAGTTTACTGCTCCCTGCTAGCCAGGTTATTGATGTGCTAATGTCCCCTCACTATTTCTAAAGGTTAATTGATCTATTGTGTTGTGTGAAGGAGAGCTGGGTTTAAGTGGCTTGTGTTAATTATTCTGATTGCTTCATTGTGGTAATTATCTCTCTATATGCGGGGTCGAGCGGTCTGGTTGATGTATTCAGTACAGCTAGTGCTCAGCGTCATTGATGTCATTGTCTAAAGAAAATGTGTTTCAGCATCGGCCCCGTCGTGTCTACCTAGTCATCTGTATGGAAGCCCCAGTGTGAGGGGGGCGGAGATTTGTCATTGTAACAGTTTTGGAAATGACATATAAGCTGTGTGTTATAACATTAAAGACTGTGTTGTTCAAGCAGTAAGCTGGTCTCATGTGTGGCTTTCTGGGCGATTCCAGGGATATCCCTCCTCGTGGAATATTGGGGTGATTTTCGTTATGGGAAGAAGGGAACCTTGACGGGGATATCATACCGATACCGTCACAATGTCCATACTCCCAAAAATGTTGTACCTTTTCGAGACACTCCCTACTTCTGTCCCAATGTCACAGTTGAAACTCTTCCGGAGGCGATGTCTCCGGTTTATCTGGAATAATGCCTCCCATAGGATCGCACAATCAGTAGTTTACGCCCTTAAGCATAGGGGTGGGATGGCGGCACCGGACATTATTAAATACTATTATGCCTCTCACCTCCGTATATTGATCTCTTGGGTGTCTAGAAAGGCCCCTTCCAGATGGGCTGAGATAGAGATGGGGATCACTGTACCAGTACATCCCTGTTACTTACTTTGGCCATCGTCCGCTAAATTTATGCCCCAGCTGAGATCTTTATGCTTGGCTCCAATGCTGTTTACCCTGGCTATTTGGAGGAGATGTGTGGAGCGGTTCTCCCTCTCCTCCAAATGTTCCCCCCTAATGAACGTTCTTTTCAATCCAGATATTCCTGATGGCATGTCATTTGGGAGGATGTATCCCTGGACTCAAGCTGGAATTTTTCAGTTACGACACTTAGTCAACACGGTCACACGTATTTTTCTTTCTTTTTCGGAATTGCAAGCGAAATATGATCTGCCAACTTCCCTTCAGTACTCTTATCTACAATTTAAGCATTTTTTTTCCTCCACGTTTCCCTCGCTATCACTGGAAAGGCCCACAGATTTTGAGCTTTTATGTGTAGCAGGTCCCTATGCGCCTAAGCAGATTTCATCTATATATAAAATTCTACATGAAACCCCCCCTCTGACGGACTCCACGCATAACTATATGAAAAAATGGTCTACTCTATTAAAACACCCAATTTCGTTGCTAGATTGGGGGAAAATATGGGCTAATACTTCAAAGATTTCACGCTGTGTAGTGCAGAGGGAGACTGCCCTTAAAATTCTGTTATTCTGGTATAGGACCTGTGATACATTTGCCTATATGTCTCAGTTTACTGCTCCCTACTAGCCAGGTTATTGATGTGCTAATGTCCCCTCACTATTTCTAAAGGTTAATTGATCTATTGTGTTGTGTGAAGGAGAGCTGGGTTTAAGTGGCTTGTGTTAATTATTCTGATTGCTTCATTGTGGTAATTATCTCTCTATATGCGGGGTCGAGCGGTCTGGTTGATGTATTCAGTACAGCTAGTGCTCAGCGTCATTGATGTCATTGTCTAAAGAAAATGTGTTTCAGCATCGGCCCCGTCGTGTCTACCTATAATCTGTATGGAAGCCCCAGTGTGAGGGGGGCGGAGATTTGTCATTGTAACAGTTTTGGAAATGACATATAAGCTGTGTGTTATAACATTAAAGTCTGTGTTGTTCAAGCAGTAAGCTGGTTTCATGTGTGGCTTTCTGGGCGATTCCAGGGATATCCCTCCTCGTGGAATATTGGGGTGATTTTCGTTATGGGAAGAAGGGAACCTTGACGGGGATATCATACCGATACCGTCACAATTGGTTGGTAGCAGTGGGATTTTTCCCTTCTATTCCCCTTCACACCCGGATTCCAAGCAGACACTGGAAGAACTACTGGAAGTTCGTGGAAGGATTGCTAGCAACAAAACCAAGCGGGTCATCATAGCAGAATCAATGGAGCTAGACCAGGAGGACGGGATTGCAGCAACGCCAGCAGTACAAGAGATGGAGACACCAGTGATTCAGGAGGAGGAATCGCCAGCCAACAAGCTAATGAGAGAGAAGCTAGCGTGGTTCGGCCCGAACCCAACGCCAGATGTGGTACTGAAAGTGATGGACATGTTAGTAAACGCAGAACTACAGAAGGATAAACAAATAAGAGACGCAGAGCTACAGGAGGATAAACAAATAAGGGACGCAGAACTACAGAAGGATAAACAAATAAGGGACGCAGAGCTACAGAAGGCTAAAGAAATAAGGGACGCAGAACTACAGAAGGATAAACAAATAAGGGACGCAGAGCTACAGAAGGATAAACAAATAAGGGACGCAGAGCTACAGTTAAAACTGGCAGCAGTCCAACAAGCAGCCGCACCTTCTACGAACAGTGAGTACAGCACAGCAGACGCAAGGAAGATTCCGTTTAGCGCTTTTAAAGCTTTTGATGAAAAGGACTGTGAGATTGATAACTTCCTGGCGGATTTTGAGCGACAATGTAACCTGCACCGAATAGCTAGAGGAGACTGGGTTTCAATATTGTCAGGCAAACTGTCAGGCAAAGCTTCTGATGCTTTCCGGACCGTGCCAGATCAGGATATCCATAGCTACGCCCGGGTTAAAGAAGTGCTCCTGGCTCGTTATGCAGTAACCCCAGAGTCCCACCGACAGAAGTTCAGGGACTCACGCAAAACCACGAAAGACTCTTATGCGGAATGGGCATGCCAATTGTCCCGGTCGGCCTCTAACTGGGCTAACAGCAGCCAGGCCACCACCGCAGAGGACATTTTGCAACTAATGCTCCTGGAGCAATTTTACAATCACATCCAGACGGACGTCAAGGATTGGGTGAGAGATCGCAGGCCCATGACTCTACCAGAGGCCGCGAAGTTGGCGGATGAATATGCAGATACTCGCAAGACGAACCAGGTCACACCACAGGAACAACCTCCACCACAAACGGTGCCCTCACACCCACCAACCGCTAGATACCAACCTCCTAACAGACCGGTGACATCTAGCCCTCGCTATCATCGCCAGGAGGGCAACGAACAACGCTGCTTCCGGTGCAAACAGCTGGGTCACTTCAAGCAGAATTGCCCCATGAATGACAACACCAGGTCAAATTGGTCTCAACCTGGGTACCGCCCACCAGCAGCAGCCCATTGTGTAGACTCGGCTTGGGATCCAAAGGAGCTGGGTCAGGAAGAACCATTGGGCACCCCTTACGAAGCCCTCATGGTACAATCTGTTATTACGGACAACAGGGAACACCATTGTCAGCTGGTCATGGGCGACAGCCCTGAGCCGGAGGGGCCCTGGAGGGAGCTGGGCAGAAAGAGGCACCGCCGGCCACCCTTCAAGAAGAAGAGGTCCTGGAAGCCGTATAACAAGCTGACCTGGGAGGAGAAGAAGCGACTGGAGGAGAGGGAGTCGCAGCGGGCGTCCCAGATGCGTGCCGAGATGTTCGCCAAGGGCCCACCGGTGGCCCCTTACACCACCACCCAGTTCCTGATGATGAAGGACCACGTGGAGAGCCTGCAGGACATGAGCAAGCAGGAGCTGATCCGTGAGTACATAGAGCTGGAGGAGTGCATAAGCCGCATGGAGGAGGAGAACAACCACCTGAGGTCACAGCAGGCTGACCCCCCCAGGCTCCATGAACTGGAGATGGAGCTGGAGAAGCTCCAAGAGGAGAACCGGCGGCTGCGGAGGGAGCAGGGGGTGGCTGACCTTATGGGGCTCTGAGTCCCCTCTCTCCCCCCCCCCCGGACTCTGAGCACCAGTGCTACAACAAATATAACTTTTTCTTTTTATGAATCTCCTGGGATTGTCACTTCAGAGCCATAACCTGCCCCCTCCCATAGCGGGACACCTAGACGGCGGCGCACAGACCCATTCGCTGTCTTCACACTGACTTCTGGTGACTTTGCAGATCGCACAAAGACTTGGGGACTGACCGGCGTGTGATCTGACGACCCGGTGACATACCTGAGTCTGAAGCAGTTGCCAAGGGAGGTCAGTCATGCCAAACGGAGTTAACCTCTGACTAATAGCTCTGAACCCGTCAACCCTACTGGACCAGGGAAGGTCCAACCGGGTTTGCCGGAGCAGGGAGCAAAAGGGGGGCCATTGTGATACATTTGCCTATATGTCTCAGTTTACTGCTCCCTACTAGCCAGGTTATTGATGTGCTAATGTCCCCTCACTATTTCTAAAGGTTAATTGATCTATTGTGTTGTGTGAAGGAGAGCTGGGTTTAAGTGGCTTGTGTTAATTATTCTGATTGCTTCATTGTGGTAATTATCTCTCTATATGCGGGGTCGAGCGGTCTGGTTGATGTATTCAGTACAGCTAGTGCTCAGCGTCATTGATGTCATTGTCTAAAGAAAATGTGTTTCAGCATCGGCCCCGTCGTGTCTACCTATAATCTGTATGGAAGCCCCAGTGTGAGGGGGGCGGAGATTTGTCATTGTAACAGTTTTGGAAATGACATATAAGCTGTGTGTTATAACATTAAAGTCTGTGTTGTTCAAGCAGTAAGCTGGTTTCATGTGTGGCTTTCTGGGCGATTCCAGGGATATCCCTCCTCGTGGAATATTGGGGTGATTTTCGTTATGGGAAGAAGGGAACGTTGACGGGGATATCATACCGATACCGTCACAGGACCCCGGACTTATTGCACGCTCGTGACCCTACCCTCTCCAAGTTTTGCTGGAGGTGCGTGGGAGCCGTGGGCTCTCTATTTCATATTTTCTGGGAATGTCCTCTCATTGGCCCTTTTTGGATAAGGATTCAAGAGCTTCTACAGTCACTGCTATCCCATCCCGTTCCCTTGTCACCTTTGCACTTCATATTGGGCTTGCCCCTTATGGGTCTGCCTAAGACATCGCACAAACTTATGTCCTTTGTCCTTTTGGCCGCAAAGAGAGCCATCCCCAGGCTCTGGCTCTCCACTTCACCCCCCACTATTCACCAGGTTCTCTCAATTATGGTAGATACGCGTAGGATGGAACACTTGACTGCTAAAATCGAAGACACCCTGCCTTTGTTTGAGAGCATTTGGAAATTGTGGGATGATTCCGAGTTCTCATCAGGATATCTACCTGATCCCTCTCATGAGTCTTGATTTCCATGGTGCATGTTTTATTTTTATTTTCTGTTTATTCTTTCTTTGTTTTTATTTTCTGGTTCTCTTTATACCTTTTTGTCCGGTAATAGCTAACCTTTTATAGTTCTGTTTGTCTTGGATTATGGCTAGCTTACATTGCCTTGATACCTGAATATCTTACATGATTTTGTCAGATTGTGCCTGTATCATCACATTGTCTAAGGTTTGTCGGCTATGTATTATCGAAAGTTGAACTTACTTGTTGCAATGTCATATTCTGTATACTGACTTTGAAAATTTCATAAATAAACAATTTAAAAAAAAAAAAAAAAAATGTTTTAGTAGTTTTAGTCGACAAAATTAACACTGGTGGCCAAACTCATGTAAGTACAGGCATTAATGTGGCTTTTGTGCTGGAACACATCTAGTGTCAAAATAAAAAATAAAAAATGTCCGCAGCGAATCAACAACCAGGGAATTTTTACAAAAGCATTAACACCGGTGAAGATATGCTCCCATTGCTCAGAACATTTCCAGACACACTGAGGGCCCATCTTCTAATTGAAGGTTTTGGAGATGGGTTTTTATTACATATTTTTTCTGGTCAGGGGTGTACTTTAGTAAATAATCTAAAATCGGTAGAGAATTTTTCAGATATAATTTTGGAAAAAATTACTACAGAGATTAAGGAAGGAAAGTTAGAGGGTCCTTTTTAGCGCTCCTCCTTTTAGTAATTTTAGGATTTCTCATTTGGGCATCGTCCCTCAGAAAGAAAGAAATTATTTTAGATTAATACATCATCTGTCATTTCCTAAATGTCAATCGCTTAATGATCAAAATGACGATAGCCTTGCATCAGTTAGTTATGCTTCTTTTGAAGATGCTCTGAAGAAGCTTAGATGTTTAGGAAAAGGAGCTCTCATTGTGAAGGCTGATGTTAAATTTAAAAAACAAAACAAAAACTATTTTTTCAGTCTAGGCCGATACGTATTATTCTACATATTTTTGGTAAAAAAAAAAAAAAAATCGCAATAAGCCTACAAAATAGGGGACAGAATTATTATTTTTTATTATTTTTTTTTTACTAATAATGGCGGCGATCTGTGATTTTTATTGGGACGGCGACATTATGGCGGACACATCGGACACTTTTGACACATTTTTGGCACCATTCACATTTATACTGCGATCAGTGCTATAAATATGCACTAATTACTGTATAAATGTGACTGGCATTGAAGGGGTTAACACTAGGGGGTGAGAAAGGGGTTAAATGTGTACCCTGCATAGTGTTCTAACTGTGGGGGAAGGGGGGTGACTGGGGGAGGTGACCGATCTGTGTCCCTATGTACAAGAGACACCGATCAGTCTCCTCTCTCCCTGACAGGACGCTGTCTGTGAGAGCCGGCAATGAGAAATGATCTCATATGTTTACATATGAGATCATCTCTCATTGGCCGCACAGATCGCCTACCGAACGGCCACTCCGATTGGCCGTTCACGGCGATCTGTGATTGGCTGTGTCCAAGGGAGCGCGCGCGGGGAACGAGGAAAGGGACGGACGTCAATTGACGTCCAGTTGGATTTTCAGGTCCGCGCTGTAGCCGTCATTCGGCTATAGCGCGGGTCTCAGGTGGTTAAAGGTAACTGTTATTTTGATAAATGTTTACCGATGGGTTGTTTGCTGTCTTGTTTTAATTTTGAATCCATTTTCTTCATTTTTAGAATGGGTGGTTAGTACAGAATTCGGTTCCAAATTCATAATACATTACCTAAACGATTTTTTATTTTTAGGCCCAGCCAATTCTCCCGATTGTTCTTCATTATTAGAGATATTTTTTAAAATCTGTATGAAATTTAGTATTCCTTTGACCTTTGAAATGACGGTTTGGCCCTCAACTTGTCTGGAGTTTCTGGGTATCACTATTCATACTAATTTAATGGAGTTTCGGATACCTGAAGAAAAGGTAAACAAGCTCAGGGCTCTGTTATTGGTTTTACTTCGTGAAAATAAAGTGTGTTTAAAAGAGATGCAGTCACTTCTAGGTCTTTTGGCATTCGCATCTAGGCTCATGCCAATTGGAAACGTGTTCTCTATATCTTGCAATTTCTGGTTTAAAATCCCCATTTTCTCATATTAGGATTATACATGATATGAGGGAAAATCTATTAGTTTGGCTGCAATTTCTTACACATTTTAATAATAGGGCTATGTGGCAGGAAGAATTTATTTTGGACAAAGACTTTTTTCTATTCACTGACGCCGCTGGATCTTTGGGTTTTGCTGCAGTTTGGCAATCCCATTGGTGCGCGGAACATTGGAGTCCCATCTGGCGAGCGAAAGGATATTTAAAAAACATAGTTCTTTTGGAATTATTCCCAATTATAGTAGCCCTGGAGATTTGGGGTCCTTATTTTAAAAATAAGCGGATATTGGTCAGAACTGATAATAATGGAGTTATGTATGCCATCAATTGTTTAACATACAAGTCTCCGCCGGTCATTGTCCTGTTGCGCCATATGATCTTCAAATGTCTAAGTTTGAATATTTTTTTTAAAGTGGATGTAAACCCAAATTTTTTTATGTCACAATGTAGAGTATAAGATTTCCTATCATCTGTGCCCAGTCTTGCCACACAGAGTTAATCCAGCTCTGAGCAATCCTCTTTTATTGTTCAGTCAAAATTAACAGACTTCCAGATAAAACCCTGTCTTAATACAAAGTCCATTCCTCTCTCCTTGCTTTGAGTGACAGGTTATTTACATATCTAGCTTGGACATGTTTATCATATGTTATGTTATGTTTATCATAATATGAGGTGATCCACAGGTCATTGTATATTACCAGGATGTGTTATGTGGGGGAGGGGAGGAGTTCTCACTTTTTATACTGTGGATCACCTCATATTATGATAAACATAACATAACATATGATAAACATGTCCAAGCTAGATATGTAAAAAACCTGTCACATCGAAAAAAAAAAATTAAAGCAATTCATGTGGCTGGGAAGGACAATGAATTTGCGGATTCGTTATCTTGCCTACAGATGGATTGCTTCTTCCAGCTATTCCCGGATGCAGACCAGGTGGGAATGCTGTGTCCACCCAATTTATGGGACCTGGTTTAAGGCCCATATCTTAGTGTATTAAGAATTCTGTGGCGCCTTCGACCTGGGTTGGATATCAATCAGCCTGGTTATTTTGGCTTTCCTTTTTGAATTCTATCCAAGAACCTTCGGGTTCTTTTTATAAAGGTTTAGTGTTGCTATTTTTGAACATTTTATTTACTAAGCATTATTCATGGTCATACGTACAGAAGTCTTTGTCTGGAATTTAATTTTTTCTTAAACTTTATAATTTACCTTCTTGCTTACAGTACTTTTCAGTCAAACAAGCTTTCTAAAGTTATAAGAAAAATTATTTTAAAACAGATCCATGTAAACCTATTAATCCAAACATTTTGGGTAAACTTTGTTCGGTTACTGATCAGGTTTGTTTTTCTTCATTCGAGTCAGTGCACTTTCAAGCTGTGTTTTCTGTTATATTTTTTGCTGCACTTATGCCGCGTACACACGATAATTTTTCACGATCATTGAAAAAAACGTTGTTTTTAAAAAACGTCATTTAAAATGATCGTGTGTGGACTGCACATATTTTTTTAGTTTCTGAAAAACGACAAACATTTTTTTCGAACATGCTGCATTTTTTAACGTCTTTTTAAAAAATTTCATTTTTCGGGTTGTAAAAAAATGATCGTGTGTGGGCAAAAACAATGTTTTAAACCCGCGCATGCTCAGAAGCAAGTTATGAGATGGGAGCGCTCGTTCTGGTAAAACTACCGTTCATAATGTAGTAAGCACATTCATCACGCTGTAACAGACAAAAAAGCGCGAATCGTCTTTTACTAACAAGGAATCAGCTAAAGCAGCCCAAAGGCGAATAGAACTTTTGTACGTGTTGTACGTCACCGCGCTTTGTTCATCATTTTTTTAAATGATGGTGTGTGGGCAACATCGTTTTTAATGATGAAGTTGGAAAAACGTTGTTTTTTGGACATGCTGAAAAACGCAGTTTTCTTTCATGCTGAAAAATGATCGTGTGTACGCGGCATTAGGGTTTCGGGGGTTGATTTCTATTCAAGCTTCTGATATTATTTCTAATAAAACTGTTAAAATCTTTATTAGTAGGAAAAGGTAGTTGGATCAATCTATATGTTTGTAATAGTTTTCCCATTTTTCCAGTAAAATTAGTAAACAATTATTTTCATATTAGACCTTTAGCAGGTTTAGGTTTTTTCATACATGAGTCTGGTTCCCCTCCTACAAATTCATATGCGTTTTTAAAAAATGCTTAAAAATTCTGAACTTACAAAATTCTCATCCACATCTCATTTGTTTAGAATTAGAGCAGCTACTGAAGCTTCAAGGTTAGGGTTAGATGTTAACATAATAAAGAAAGTATGTAGATAGAAATCTGAAAGCTACTTGTTATATATTTGTCCTAATCAATTTTTTTGATTCATTGCAGGTAAATGCTGGGTAATTTGGATTATTGGACATTTCTATGTTTTCTGGGCACAACTAATGCCCTGTACACACGATCGGTTCATCTGATGAAAACGAACCGATGGATTTTTTTCATCAGATATCCGATGAAGCTGACTTTCATCAGTCTTGCCTACACACCGTCGGTTAAAAATCAGATCGTGTCCAACGCGGTGACGTAAAACACAATGACCTGCAGAGAAAAATGAAGTTCAATGCTTTCGAGCATGCGTCGACTTGATTCTGAGCATGCGTGGATTTTTGACCAATGGATTTCCCCACAGACGATAGTTTTTTTCTATCGGTTTTTTAACCATACAAAAAAATTAAAACAGGTTCTATTTTTTTTCACAGATGGGAAAAAACTGATGGGGCCCACACACGATCGGTCCGTTTTCATCAGACGAACCGATCGTGTGTACAGGGCATTAGAGCTAAGAAAATAGTTTATGCTGACAATTTTAGGTTTGGATCCGAAGACGTTTAAGGTTTTTTGGAGTGGTAGGAGAGGTATGGTGTGTGGACTGATTTACTTTTAGAAATAGGAAAGCTGCTACAACATTTTTCCCCACTAGATGTATTGATTGTACATCTTGGGGGGAATGATATTGGAAAACGGAAAACATTAGATATAATTTTGGGAATTAGGGACAATTTACACAGGATTCAGTTGTCCTTGCCTCACACTGTTGTGTTTTCTTCCAAGGTTGTGCAAAGGCTGAGTTGGCTTTATATCCTCCTTCAATGCGGGTGAATAAAGCGGTAGCCAAGTTACTTACAGTATTGGGTATTTTACCTTTCAGACATGTGGAGTTAGAGGGCGGTATAAAGGGAGGATGAGATCTGTTTATCCGATATCGGGTTTGATATTTTTAACGCAGACTTGAATTCTTGTGTTGAAAACACCAAGCAGCGGGGTTCTGGGGACAGGTGGTTTTAAGACCGCCTGTCTTTTGGGAAGTTATGAAGTCGGGAATATATTATGCAGCCTGATTCGTAGTGGCTAGGTTGCTTAAAGTTTATATAATTGTTTTTTTATGATGAATTAATATATTGTTTTTAAACCAATAATAAACAGCCGCGGCCTTATAAAATCCAACACTTGTCTGCCTTTCTTTACTTTAAGTTAGGTTTGTTGTTTAAAGTCCTGCGTGCTATCCCATGAGCCTATAGGCTGGGTTCACACTATCTTCCCATGCGGCTCACAGCAGGGGTCCGGTGCGTCCCCATTCATCGTTTCAGGTCCAATTTCAGACAAAATTTTGGGCTGAATTTGGACCTGAAATGGACTAAAAAGACGCACAGGATTGTGCAAATTCGCACTGGAGCCACTGTGGAGATGTGTGACCCGGCTCCATAGAGAACCGGTCTAAATCTCCTGCCATGCGAATTGGATGCACAGAACCCACATCCAATTCGCAATAGTGTGAACCCAGCCTCAAAATAAAATAAGCAGACTCTTTAAAATGTGGCATATAAAAAACTAGGCAGTGTCTAAAGATGGTCATACACATTTAAATACTTTTCATTGCGCCTACAAGCAGAATGGAACAAAAATCAAATAGATTCCTCTATCCACGCTATAAAGGGCAGATGGACAAATCCCCCACTGAGCCTATTTTGATCTGACGGTGGCGACTGCCAGAATGCCCCAGCAGTCTCTACATCTGATTGGATGCAGCTGCTGTTAGGCAGTAAAATGTTTAATTTGTTTCCTTTGATTTTTCAGTTGAAGGATGTCAGGCAGGAGGGCAGGGACAGGGCCACCCACAGTGCGATTTCAGCCAGTTCACCGGAAATTTTCCAGCCTAAATCAGCCATCTGATCAATTAATTTCTATGCGCACAAACACAGGGGTTCTTGGAGACTCAGCAGGGAGCAGGGGACTTGATATACTGTATGCTGTACCATGATATAGCCAGGTACTTCAGCACTTTTAATTTGGTCTCTGATTGATGAGTGCCACATATTATATAACAGCCAAAATAAGAAACGGCTACACCTCATGTGGGCTCCAAGTAAAGTTTATTGGAATATGAAAATATCCAAAATGACACCAGAGGACAGGTAGACGCATTTCATACAACAGAAATGTGCTTAATCATTAGACCCCTTTCACACTGGGGCCGCCCGTGCATTAGCGTTAAAGCGCCGCTCGTTGTAGCTGCACTTTAGCGCTGTTTAAGCTGCGCTTTTCGGCCACTAGCGGGTCGCTTTTAAGCTGCAGAAGAGGGGGTTTAAAGCACCCGTATTTTGAGAGCGATGTATACAGTGCTCTTAAACCGCCCCAAAGATGTTGCTTGCAGGACTTTTTTTAATGTCCCGCAAGCACACCGCCCCAGTGTGAAAAGTCACACTGAAATGAATGGGAAGCAGTTTTCAGGTGCTATTTCTAACGCTAAAACGCCTGAAAACCGCATCCGTGGGAAAGGGGTCTAACAAAGTCATACCTAACAGATACGTGTTATATAGATCCATCCCCTATACAGGTGATAAGGGAATATCAATCAGAGGCAGGTGACAACCTTGATCAATGATTAACCACTTCATTACTGGGCACTTAAACCCCCTTCGTGCCCAGACCAATTTTCAGCTTTCAGCGCAGACGCATTTTGAATGACAATTGCGCGGTCATACAACACTGTACCCAAATTATATTTTTATAATTTTTTCCCCACAAATAGAGCTTTCTTTTGGTGGTATTTGATCATCTCTGCGATTTTTATTTTTTGCGCTATAAACAAAAAAAGAAAACATTTTGAAAAAAAACCACAATATTTTTTACTTTTTGTTGTAATAATATCCCATTTAAAAAAAAAAAAAAATTCCCTGGGTTTAGGCCGATACGTATTCTTCTACATATTTTTGTTAAAAAAAAATTGCAATAAGCGTGTGATTGGTTTGCGCAAAAGTTATAGCGCCTACAAAATAGGGGATAGATTTATGATTTTTTTTATTTTTTATTTTTTTACTAGTAATGGCGGCGATCTGCGATTTTTTTTTTGTCAGGGCTGCGATATTGTGGCGGATGTATTGGACACTTTTGACACAATTTTGAGACCATTCACATTTATACAGCGATCAGTGCTATAAAAATGCACTAATTACTGTATAAATGTGACTGGCAGGGAAGGGGTTAACACCAGGGGGTGAGGAAGGGGTTAAAAGTATTCCCTGGGTGTGTTCTAACTGTGTGGGGGGAGGGGACTGACTGGGGGAGGTGACCGATGCTGTGTCCCTATGTACAAGGGACACAGATCGGTCTCCTCTCTCCCTGACAGGACGTGGAGCTCTGTGTTTACACACAGAGCTCCACGTCCCTGCTGTCACCGCCGATCGCGGGTAGCTGGCGGACATCGCGGCCGCCAGGCACACGCACCGGTATCCCAGCGATGCGCCGGGCACAGTGTTTCCCCGCTGCGCGCCCCCAGTGGCGCGCATGGGGAATGTAAACAACAGGACGTCCAGGGACGTCCACCCGGCACTTGAGAGCTGCGCTGTGGACGTCTTTTGTCTACAGCGCGGATCTCAAGTGGTTAAATCAAAACATACAAGTATAAACACATAAAAACAAATATTCACCAAGGAAAGAATCAATAGAAGAAACAAAACAAATCATAATAAATGAATACATGCAAGAAGATAAATATCACATGTTTTCAACGGAAAAAGACATTGGGTAAACACTGACAAACTAGAATTAAAAGTTCATAATATATGACTACAGATACACACTAAATGTTGCATGTATTGTGCCATAGGAGTTTTTTACTAAAGGCAAATCCACTTTGCACTTGAAAGTACAGTTGCTCTAAATCTGAGGGGGACATGCAAGGAAAGTAAAAAACAACAGCATGTTAGCCTGCATGTGATTGGATGATAAAATCAGCAGAGCTTCCCCTCATTTCAGACAGTCTACAGCGACTGCACTTTTAAGTGCACTTGCAGTGCACTCGTACTGCAACGTGGATTTGCCTTTAGTAAATGAATCCCCATGTGACAACAATGTGACAACTCTGAATATATGTAAAGTCGCACGAGTCCAAAAATATCACATTCATGGGTGGGCAGCAGTAGTTGTGGAAAATATACTAAAGTTCCATCAACCCTATAGGGTGGGAAATATATCAGTTACCTATGTCCACCCTGGACATGTATGAAACCATATGTGGCCAAAGATCTTACATCTGCAGATGGGCAGTAAAAGTTGGGAAAAATGTATTGAAATCTCATCAACCTTATAAAGTTGCATATGATGACATATTAAGCCATGTGGCAACCCTGGACCCTGTATACAATTGCACATGGCCAGAACTATCACACCCATAGGTGGGTGGTAAAAGTTGGGGAAAATATCAACTGGCAGAACTGCAGTAGAGCAACTATAGCTTTACCTTAGCCCATCATTAGGGATCTTAGAACCTCTACAAGCTCTTCCTGCAAAACCCTTTTCCAGGAATGTCTAAATACTTTGTATGCTTGCTAAGCTCCTCTACTCCTTGCCTATCTGCTCTACACAACCTTTTATGTAGCTATTTAGGGAGGAGTGAAGGCAGGGGCGGACTGACAACTCATAGGGCCCCCGGGCAATAGAAGTTTATGAGGCCCCCTGGGTTTACAGATGCCCGTCACGCCAGGAGTAAGTAACAAACAAAACAACATATAGAGTACAACAGTCAGGATGAGCTCCACGCTCACATCAGAGTCCTCCCTTACATCAAAGTCCCAACATTCTCCCTATACATCACAGTCCACAGAGTGCCGCCCTCTGGCAGAGTCCCCCAGAGTGCCGCCCTCTGGCAGAGTCCCCCAGAGTGCCGCCCTCTGGCAGAGTCCCCCAGAGTGCCACCCTATGGCAGAGCCCCCCCAGTGTGCCACCCTATGGCAGAGCCCCCCCAGTGTGCCACCCTATGGCAGAGCCCCCCCAGTGTGCCACCCTATGGCAGAGCCCCCCCCAGTGTGCCACCCTACTGAAGAGGTCCCCAGTGTGCCACCCTACTGAAAAGGTCCCCAGTGTGCCACCCCACAGCAGTGGCCCCCAGTGTGCCACCCTACGGCAGTGCCCCCCAGAATGCCACCCTACGGCAGAGCCCCCCTATGAGAGAGGCCCCCAGTGTGCCACCCTACGGCAGTGCTCCCCAGTGTGCCACTTTCCATCAGTGTCCCCTTACACACACATTTGCACCTTAGTGCTTGGTGTGGCAGGCAGCTGTCAGGAAAAGGCTTTTAATTAGAAAAAATCCACTTGTTGCCGCCTCAGAACTGCACAAGTGAGTCGTAGAGCCAGCGGAATAGTGAACGGCTGTGGTTGGCCTCAGATTGGGCAGCGGGGCATGTGAATAAAGTCCATGCTTGATGTGTGCCATGATGTCACTGCACAGGTGTGCACCCAGCCCTGCCATTCTCCCTGATCTGAGGTCGAGCTCTGCAGTGCACCAATCGGATGGCTCCAAATGGCAACAAGTGCATTTTTCACGGGCATGGGATTGTTAGATCGACTTCTGTTGAGCAGCAGTGGGCACACATGAAACATACAGTATACACACACATGCACAATATACATACACATAGACACACACATTATACATACACATGCATACAGTATACATACAGTATATACACACACATTACACATACAGTATATACACACACACTATACATACATACAGTATATACACACACATTACACATACAGTATATACACACACACACTATACATACAGTATATACACACACACACACACTATACATACAGTATATGCACACACATTACACATACAGTATATACACACTATACATACATACACTATACATACAGTATATACACACACATTACACATACAGTATATACACACACACTATACATACATACAATATACATACAGTATATACACACACATTACACATACAGTATATACACACACACACTATACATACAGTATATACACACACACACACACACTATACATACAGTATATGCACACACATTACACATACAGTATATACACACTATACATACATACACTATACATACAGTATATACACACACATTACACATACAGTATATACACACACACTATACATACATACAATATACATACAGTATATACACACACATTACACATACAGTATATACACACACACACACTATACATACAGTATATACACACACACACACACACACACACACACACACACACACTATACATACAGTATATGCACACACATTACACATACAGTATATACACACACACACTATACATACAGTATATACACACATTACACATACACTATACATACAGTATATACACACACACATACAGTATATACACACACATTACACATACACTATACATACAGTATATACACACATACAGTATATACACACACATTACACATACACTATACATACAGTATATACACACACATACAGTATATACACACACACTATACATACACTATACATACAGTATATACACACACTATACATACATAATATATATACACACACACACTATACATACAGTATATACACACACTATACATACATAATATACACACACACACACACTATACATACAGTGTATACACACACTATACATACATAATATACACACTATACATACAATATATACACACACACACTATACATAGAGTATATACTGTACAAACATACACTATACATACACACTATATATACACACATTATATACACATACAATATACATACAGTGTATACACACACACTATACATTATATACACACACAGTATACATACAGTGTATACACACACTATACATACACAGTATATATATACACATACACTATACAGTATATACACACACACTATACATAGACTATACAGTATACTGTATACACACACACACAGTATATACACACACTAAACAGTATATACACACACACTATACAGTATACACACACACACAGTATATTCACACACTATACAGTATACACACACACTATACAGTATATACACACACACACAATATATATATATATATATATATATATATATATATATATATATACACACACAGTATATACACACAGTATATATACACACACACACACACACACACTATACAGTATATACACACACACACTATACAGTATATACACACACACACACATTCAAAATGTCAGTACAAAGTAGCAACCCCAAAGCTTTGGGATGTCTACACAACAAAGCTTTTTACAGGTAAATATCGTGCTTAAAATAAGTTAAATGCATTCATCATCCTATGGGAAGATTTTTGTTGCTATAAATGGTATGGGCAGCATCTTTTTAAGATGGCACTATTTATCTGATCACTCATTCTGGAGACTTGCCTTTTATATGTACATTGTTGTGTATAAGCATTGGATCTTTTATTTAAAAATAATCATTCTAGAGGCTCTTAAAATGAGAAAAAAAACACAAAGCTATATTTTTAGTAATGCTGCTAATCTTACTGTCTTATGCCATTGGAATTATTGATTCACTATAATGCTACAATGAAGAGACAGATGCCAAGTACATTGTGGAGAAACACAGATGCATTTTTTAAAGTAAAGGTGATAACACTTTAGACATCAAACACTACATTAGCAAAGAACAAATCAAAAATCTAACTAGCATTATTTATCTAAAAGAGAAGTATGGACTTTTTGATTTTTTCCTGAATCATGCTTACCTAGGTGGATACGGCATCAGTCCCCCGCCGACTTTAACTTTGAGAACGGAGCGATTAACATCAATTGGTTCTCAGTGTTTCCTGAGAAGAGAGCTGGTGACTGTCAGTGACCGCTCTCTGCTCTGCCACCTCCTCGCTCATTGGAGCCTCAGCCCACTGTCTGATGAAAACGGGTCACAGGAGTGCAGAACAAACTGAACTTCTGTCATCCACAGGAGAAGTACAGCCAAATTAGCTTTGGCTTCTTTAAGGCAGTTTAGAACCTTTCACAAAGCAAAGTGAATGTGTTTAAAGCGTACTATTTATTGAATAATGGACAAGCAAAAATCTTGTTTTTTTCATTTCCTTTGCATATAGTTGGGTATTCACTGCAAAGTGAATTTTCATTTAGATTCACCTGATTAGCCTTGCTAAGTAAACATGCTTTACTCCTTCAGTAAATAAACCCTTTGTCATATAACAGTAATGTTAGATTTTAAAGGCTTATTATAATTATAAAAATATAATTAAAAATTTAATTAATTTTTTGCACTGGAGACTGCAAAGCATTGCAGCTGCCAATAGTGTATAACTTGTACAATGCACAGGCTCCTGCAAACCCTTCCTTTCAGCCCCGTTCTGTATGGAGGTACAGGCTTTTGATTAACCACTTGCTTACTGGGTACTTAAACCCCCCTCCTGCTCAGACCAATTTTCAGTTTTCAGTGCTGTCACTCTTTGAATGACAATTGCGCAGTCATACTACACTGTGCCCAATTTCATCATTTTTTCCCCCACACAAATAGAGCTTTCTTTTGATGGTATTTAATTGCTGCTGGGTTTTTTATTTTTTGATAAATGAAACAAAAAAGGACCGAAAATTTTGAAAAAAAACAAAACTGTTTCATAGTTTGCTATAACATTTGATGATGGGCAGTCATAGGCACTGTAAATAGGGGGTAAATAGAGGCGCTTGCCAATTAAAATAAATACTAAATACCAAATAACGCACAGCAACGTAAGAATAGTATTGATTGAATCCAATGTATATGTTTCACTCCTGGTTCCAATACCTTCAAAGCATCTAATTGGAGATGAATGAGGTGGAGATAGTGAAAATTAATAATACGAAAATACGGACTAAAAATAATAATTGATAGTCAGCACAATAGTAATAATCCAACGGTATCATAAACAGTGATGACGTGAGCAATAAATAACGTGAAAGAAATCCAAAAGAACACACAGTGTGAAATCTGGGTGATAAATAATGTAAATAGTAACATCAATGATTGTGAATAAAAAATGTTCAGATAAAAATATAATAAGAGGAAAGAAATATTTTAAAAAAATGTAGTGATATATATTAGAGTGTTCAAAATAAAACTCTACTTGTGATGAAAAACGGTTCCAAAAAGGAAAAGTGCAAAAAAACTTATAATAAAGTGCCAATCCAAACTCTTCCAGAAGAGTATTGATGGTGTTTTATAATAAATTAAATAAGTGCTGCAGTCCACCGCACGAAATTCCAGTGTAGTTTAGTGCAGATTATGAAGATAGTTCCAGCCTCTCACCTCAAAACAGGTTAAACCAGCCTGTTAGATGCAATAAAGGATTCCAGCAGTGTACACTCTAAGGGTCCCTCCAAAACGTCCGCCAAGGGTAAAGCTCCAGACCACTCACATGAAAGTAAATGCAAGCTCCATAGTGTAATAAGTTCAACACAATTTTAATGATGGTAAAAAACAAATATTACACTCACATTTAACAGGGAGCAAAACAGCATGCAGCGAGTGTTTGTGTAACAAGGTAGCAGATCTCCGCTCTCGGCCGCGAGCGGGGATGACGTCACCGACGGCACTTTCCTTCACCTGACGCGTTGCGTAGCAGATCAACGCTACTTAGTCATAGGTACCTATGACTAAGTAGCGTTGATCTGCTACGCAACGCGTCAGGTGAAGGAAAGTGCCGTCGGTGACGTCATCCCCGCTCGCGGCCGAGAGCGGAGATCTGCTACCTTGTTACACAAACACTTGCTGCATGCTGTTTTGCTCCCTGTTAAATGTGAGTGTAATATTTGTTTTTTACCATCATTAAAATTGTGTTGAACTTATTACACTATGGAGCTTGCATTTACTTTCATGTGAGTGGTCTGGAGCTTTACCCTTGGCGGACGTTTTGGAGGGACCCTTAGAGTGTACACT
Source organism: Rana temporaria (assembly GCF_905171775.1). Taxonomy (NCBI): domain Eukaryota; kingdom Metazoa; phylum Chordata; class Amphibia; order Anura; family Ranidae; genus Rana; species Rana temporaria. The sequence continues at coordinate 358,295,014 of NC_053489.1, read as the reverse complement.
GCTGGAATCCTTTATTGCATCTAACAGGCTGGTTTAACCTGTTTTGAGGTGAGAGGCTGGAACTATCTTCATAATCTGCACTAAACTACACTGGAATTTCGTGCGGTGGACTGCAGCACTTATTTAATTTATTATAAAACACCATCAATACTCTTCTGGAAGAGTTTGGATTGGCACTTTATTATAAGTTTTTTTGCACTTTTCCTTTTTGGAACCGTTTTTCATCACAAGTAGAGTTTGATTTTGAACACTCTAATATATATCACTACATTTTTTTAAAATATTTCTTTCCTCTTATTATATTTTTATCTGAACATTTTTTATTCACAATCATTGATGTTACTATTTACATTATTTATCACCCAGATTTCACACTGTGTGTTCTTTTGGATTTCTTTCACGTTATTTATTGCTCACGTCATCACTGTTTATGATACCGTTGGATTATTACTATTGTGCTGACTATCAATTATTATTTTTAGTCCGTATTTTCGTATTATTAATTTTCACTATCTCCACCTCATTCATCTCCAATTAGATGCTTTGAAGGTATTGGAACCAGGAGTGAAACATATACATTGGATTCAATCAATACTATTCTTACGTTGCTGTGCGTTATTTGGTATTTAGTATTTATTTTAATTGGCAAGCGCCTCTATTTACCCCCTATTTACATTGTCTTTTGGTGCGTGAGCACTATTTTAGTAGGGGCTGCTGCTTTTATAAATTTTAGCTTAATTTTTATTATTCACAGTCAGGCTGGTTTTGCGCATTGGTTCCCCCCTTACACATAGTCATAGGCACTGATAAGGCAGCACTAATGGGGACTAATAGGTGGCACTGATAAGCACTGATGAGGATGCACTGATAGGTGGCACTGATGGTTGGCACTGGGTACTTATAGGTGGCAATGATAGGTGACACTGAGACATTAATGGGTGGCACTGGTGGGCATTGGGTGGCACTGTGGGAACTGGTAGGTGGCACTGGTGGGTACTGATAGGTGGCACAGTGGGCACTGGCAACTGACACTGGTGGGCACAGAATATGCAAAAAAATACTGATTACCGAGCTTCTGTTTACATCACGTGATCAGCCATCATTGGCTGACAGCTGATCACGTGGCAAGGGACTCAGTGATCACAGAGCGCACCGCGCGTGACCCACAGGATTGTCCATGGACACCCTCCCGGCAATTAAGGCCCGCGCTGTAGCCATATTTCGACTATAGCGCTGGTGGCAAGTAGTTAAGAAAGTGGGAAATAATCAAACAATGAACTACAAAAGTGGTAACATCTCTGTGCTGTTTTATAGGCTCCATTGAACACAAGACCCTCTGCCACTGTGGCAGATGGAATCTGTAATACTTATATTCACAGAACCATATAAGCCATGCACTTCTGTGGCAAACTAAAAAACTAACAGAAGCTTGCAGGGAGAAGCACCACAAGCTTTAGGTAATAGGGGGGTAATTTAAGGGGGGACGAAATGGCATCATGTTTCATGTTAAACCTTAAATATGGGTTTGACTTGAAACAATGTCAGAAAGGTAAAGGTAGAATTAGCCTTAAGGCTGGGTTTACACTATCTTCCCATGCGGCTCACAGCAGGGGTCCGGTGCGTCCCCATTCATCGTTTTAGGTCCGATTTCAGCCCAAATTTTGGGCTGAATTCGGACCTGAAATGGATCAAAAGACGCACAGGACTCCTGTGCAAATTCGCACCCGAACCACTGCGGAGATGTGTGAACCCGCTCCATAGAGAACCGGTTAAAGTTTTTTACCATGCGAATTGGGTGCACAAAACCCACATCCAATTCACAATAGTGTGAACCTAGCCTTAAAGTAAAATAAGCAGACTCTTTAAAACATGTGGCATATAAAAAACTAGGCAGTGTCTAAAGCTGGCCATACCCATTTAATACTTTTCATTGCGCCTACAGGCAGAATGGAAAAAAAATCTAATAGGTTCCTCTATCTACGCTATAAAGGGCAGATGGTCAAATCCCCCACTGAGCCAGCCTATTGTGACCTAATGGTGGCGACTGCCAGAATACCCCAGCAGTGGCTACATCTGATTGGATGCAGTTGCTGTTATGCAGTAAAATGTCCCATTTGTATCCTTTGATTTTTCAGTTGAAGGATGACAGGCAGGAGAGCAGGGACAGGGCCACCCACAGTGCGAATTGCAGCCAGTTCAACTGGAATTTGCCAGCCATCTGATCAACTAATTTCTATGCGCACAAACACAGGGGTTCTTGGAGACTCAGCAGGGAGCAGGGGACTTGATTACTACATGCTAGGAATCTTCAAACTACGGCCCTCCAGCTGTTGCAGAACTACATGCCCCATGAGGCATTGTAAAACTTTGACATTCACAGACATGACTAGGCATAATGGGAATTGAAGTTCCTGGACAACTGGAGGGCCATAGTTTGAAGACCCCTGCTGTATGCTGTACCATGATACAGCCAGATACTTTTAATTTGGGCTTTGGTCTCTGATGGATGAGCGCCACATATAATATAACAGCCAAAATAAACCGCTGCACTTCACGTGGGCTCCAAGTAAAGTTTATTGGAATATGAAAATATCCAAAATTACACCAGAGTAGGGATGCCACATCATCCCTTTAGGCCGGATTCACACTGGTACGACAAACGCTCCAACATTGGAAGCTCATGATGCGTGAAAATTAATGTTTCCCTATGGGAGCCGTCTTGACTGGTCCGACACATGTTGGTCCGACTTTGAAAATGCTCCCTGTACTACTTTGGTCTGACTTTGATACTACTTCAGCCTATTAAATATCACTGAAGTCGGATCACGTCTTGCACGATGCAACTTGTGCTCTGATGATCTTGAGGGGGAACTCCACGCCAAATTTTAAATAAAAAACCATCATGGGTTCCCCCTCTTAGACGATTATGGATTGTAAGGGGAACCCCTACAACTACATCCAAGTGAGCGCCCCCCTCCTGAACCGCACCAGGCCACATGCCCTCAACATGGGGGGTGGGTGCTTTGGGGCAGAACCCACCCCAAAGCACCTTGTCCCCATGTTGATGAGGACAAGGGCCTCTTCCTGACAGCCTTGGCTGTTGGTTGTTGGGGTCTGCGGCCGGGGGGCTTATCAGAATCTGGGAGCCCCCATTAATAAGCGTGCCCCCAGATCCCGGCACCCCACCCTATGTGAATGAGTATGGGGTACATTGTACCCCTAACCATTCACCTGGAAAAAAGCAATAAAACACAGTACACAGGTTTTTAAAGTAATTTATTCCGACTTCTTCTGCCCTTTCTGGCTCTTCTCCACTCTCTCTCCGGTTCTTCACCCTCTGTCTTCTGACGGGTCTCCTCTGCTATCTTCTGCTTTTTTGCCCGCTCTTTTGCTAGCTCTTGCCCGGTCTTCTCCGTCGTCTTCTTCCCTCTTCTCTCGATGTTGACACAATGCTCTCCCCCACTCTAATGTGCGATGTGCCACTATTTATATAGGCATGGGGCGGGGTAACCTTGTGACATCATCTGGAGGCCCCTCTTATGACCGTGACCCCGCCCCATGCCTATATAAGTAGTGGCACACCACGCACCGGACATTGGAGCGGGAGAGACCATCACATCAACATCGGAAGAAGAGAAGAGGGAAGAAGACAATGGAGAAGACCGGACAAGAGCTAGCAAAAGAGTGGGCAAAAGAGCAGAAGATAGCGGAGGAGACCTGGCAAAAGACAGAGGGAGAAGAACTGGAGAGAGAGCCGGAGAAGAGCCGGAGAGGGCAGAAGAAGTCGGAAGAGACCCCCGGAGCTGCCTAATAAATTACTTTAAAAACCTGTGTACTGTGTTTTATTGTTGACACTTTTCCCCCCCAGGTGAATGGGTAGTGATACAATTTACTCCATACTCATTTACATAGGGTGGGGGGGCCCGGGATCTGGGGGCCCCCTTATTAAAGTGGGCTCCCAGATTCCGATAAGCACCCCGCCCGGAGACTCTGACAACCAACGGCCAGGGTTGTTGGGAAGAGGCCCTTGTCCTCATCAACATGGGGACAAGGTTCTTTGGGGTGGGTTCTTCCCCAAAGCACCCACACCCATGTTGAGGACATGCGGCCTGGTGCGGTTCAGGAGAGGGCGCTCGCTCGTCCCCACCCCCTTTCCTGAATGGCCGGGCTGCGTGCTCATATAAGGGTCTGGTATGGACTTTGGGGGGACCACCACACTGTTTTTTCGGCGTAGGGGGTTCCCCTCAAAATCCATACCAGACCAAAGGGCCTGGCATGCTCCTAGAGGGGGAACCCATGCCATTTTTTTTGGCGTGGAGTCCGTCCTAAAGATTAATACCAGACACAGTGCCTGGTATTGTCAGGGATCGAAGTCGGGTCCTTGTTTATTGAAGTCGGACGCACGTCTGACTTTGAGTCGCAGGGCAAAGTCGGATCCAAAGTAGTATTACTGTCATGTTCTACCAGTGTGAGCCCGGGAACTCATGTCGCATGACGTGTGAAAATCAATGTTTTCCTATGAGAGCCGTCTTAACTGGTCCGACTTTGAAAAGGCTCCCTGCACTTCTTTGGTCCGACTTTGATCCTACTTCAGCCCATTGAATATCATTAAAGTCGGATCAAAGTAGGATCCTTGTCCTAACCATCCAAATTGTGACATCCGACATGATGATACAGCAGTAAAAGGAATTTATATCACACTGGGATTGTTTTGATTGGTCAAAGGACAAGTCATACTATCGAATCAAAGTAGTATCCTGTTCATTCAAGTCGGATGGATGTCGGACCAATGTAGGACCGATGTAGGACTGATGTCGCAGAGCAAAGTAGGGCCGATATAGGCCCCTTTCACACGTATGCGACTTGTCCCACAATTTTGGAATGCAAAATCGCATGACAATTTATTCTCTATGATTTTCAATGGCTGCCATTCATATTAGCACTACTTTTTTTCTGAAGCTGGATCCGGCTGGGTTCACACTGGTACGACACGACAGTCATACTACTTTGGATCCGACTTTGCCCTGCGACTTGAAGTCAGGCATGCGTCCGACTTTAATAAACAGGGATCCGACTTCGATCCCCGACAATGCCCGGCACTGTGTCTGGTATGAATCTTGAGGGGGAACTCTGAATTTAAAAAAAAAAACGGCATGGATTTCCCCTCTAGGAGCATACCAGGGCCTTTGGTCTGGTATGGATTTTAGGGGGAACCCCTATGCCGAAAAAACATTGTGGGGGTCCCCCCAAAATCCATACCAGACCCTTATCCGAGCACGCAGCCCGGCCGGTCAGGAAAGGGGGTGTGGACGAGCAAGCTCCCCCCTCCTGAACAGTACCAGTACGCATGCCCTCAACATGAGGGGGTGGGTGCCTTGTCCCCATGTTGATGAGGACAAGGGCCGCTTCCCGACAACCCTGGCCATTGGTTGTCATGGTCTGTGGGCGGGGGCTTATTGGAATCTGGGAGCCCCAGATCCCGGCCCCCCTTCCTATGTGAATGAGTATGGGGTACAAGGTTTTTAAAATAATTTGTTAGGCAGCTCTGGGGGTCTCTTCCGACTTTGGGGGTTTCTTCCGACTTTTTCGCTCTCTCCGGCCTCTGCTCCCGTTGTCCGGTGTCTTCTGCCGGGCTCCTCCGCTATCTTCTGCTCTTTTGCTAGCAGTTGTCTGGTCTTCTCCGTCGTCTTCTTCCCTCTTCTCTTCTTCCGATGTTGATGCAACGCTCTCTCCCACTGTAATGCCATGTGCGCGGTGCGCAACTTGTACTGGCATGGGGCGTGGTCACCGGGTGATTTCATCCGGTGACCCCTGCCTCTTATGATGTCACCCGGGGCATGCAGCCTGGTACAGTTCAGGAGGGGGGGTGCTTGCTCGTCCCCACCCCCTTTCTTGACCAGCCGGGTTGCGTGCTCGGATAAGGGTCTGGTATGGATTTTGGGGGGACCCCCACGCCGTTTTTTGGGTATAGGGGGTTTCTCTTAAAATCCATATTAGACCGAAGGGCCTGGTATGCCCTTGGAGGGGGAACCCATGCCGGTTTTTATGATGTCACCGCTCCATCACCACCCCATCATTCTCAATGGCCAGGGTTGACGGGAAGAGGCCCTTGTCCTCATCAACATGGGGACAAGGTGCTTTGGGGTGGAGACGCAAGGCCCCCCTGCCCCAAAGCACCCATCCCCCCCATGTTGAGGGCATGAGGACTGGTACAGTTCAGTAGGGGGGGCGCTCGCTCATCCCCAACCCCTTTCTTGACCGGTCGGGTTGCGTGCTCGGATAAGGGTCTGGTATGGATTTTGGGGGGGCCCATGCCATTTTTTTAATTTGCTGTGGAGTTCCCCCTCAAGATTCATACCAGACACAGTGCCTGGTATTGTCGGGGATCGAAGTCGGACACATGTCAGACTTCAAGACGAAGGGCAAATTAGTTCGACTGTCGTGTCGCACCAGTGTGAATCTGGCCTCAATGCAGATAGGGCACCAAGTGAGTTTAATTACCACCTTAATTAGCCACAGAACCTGTGTAATTAATATGTGTCCTGGATTAAAGGGATGATGTGGCAACCCTACACCAGAGGACACCAGCAGTGGTCAAGGTAGATGCATTTGATACAACAAAAATGTGCCTAATCATTAGACCCCTTTCACACTGGGGCCGTCTATGCATTAGCGCGTTGTAGCTGCACTTTAGCGATGTTTAAGCTGCGCTTTTCGGCCGCTAGCGGGGCGCTTTTAACCCCCAGAAGAGCGGGTTAAAAGTGCCCATGTTGCGGCTCCCAAACCGCCCCAAAGATACTGCTTGCAGGACTTTTTCTAATGTTACGCAAGCGCACTGCCTCAATGTTAAAAGTCACACTGAAATGAATGGGAGAGTCACACTGAAATTAATTGGAGGCGGGTTTTCAGGTGCTATTTCTAGCGCTAAACGCCTGAAAACTGCCTCAGTGTGAAAAGACATGCCTAACTGATACGTGTTATATAGATCCATCCCCTGTACAGGTTCTAGGGGAATATCAATCAGATGCAGATGACAACCTTGATCAATGATTAAATCAAAACATACAAGTATAAACACATAAAATCAAATATTAATCAAGTGAAACATTTCAGCAAAAGGAAAGAATCAATAGAAGAAAAGAAACAAATCATAATAAATGAATACATGTAAGATGTTAAATATCACATGTTTTCAACTGAAAGACATTGGGGGTTATTTACAAAAGTAAAATCCACTTTGCACTGCAAGTGCACTTTAAAATGCAGTCGCTGTAGATCTGAGGGGGGCATGCAAGGAAAAAAAAACAGTGTTTTTGCTTGCACATGATTGGATGATAAAATCAGCAGAGCTTCACCTAATTTCAGAGCTTTCCCTCAGATCTACAGCGACTGTACTTTCAAGTGCACTTGTAGTGCAGAGAGGATTTCCCTTCAGTAAATCAACCCCATTGTGTAAACACTGACAAACTAGAATTAAAAGTTCATAATATATGAATACAGATACACACTAGTAGCCAGATTCAGAGAGAGTTACGCCGTCGTAACTCTGAATCTGCGCCGTCGTAAATTTAAGTGTATTCTCAAATTGAGATACACTTAAATCTAGCTAAGATACGACCGCTGTCTATTTAGGCCGGCCGCTAGGGGCGTGTACGCTGATTTACGCCTAGAATGCGCAAATCAGCGAGATACGCCTATTTACGAATGTACGCTTGCCCGTCGCAGTAAAGATACGCCGTTTACGTAAGGCGTTTTCAGGCCTAAAGTTATTCCACCAAAAAGATGGCGCAACCAATGTTAAGTATGGACGTTGGAACCGCGTTGAATTTTTACATTTTTACGCCGTTTGCGTAAGTCGTCCATGAATGGGGCTGGGCGTAATTTACGTTCACGTCGAAACCAATAAGTCTTTGCGGCGTAATTTGGAGCATGTGTACTGGGATATGTCCACGGACTGCGCATGCGCCATTCGTTCAAAACGTCAATCACGTCGGGTCACGATTCATTAGCATAAAACACACCCACCTCTTCACAATTTGAATTAGTCGCGCTTAGGCCGGCACATTTACGCTACGCCACCGTAACTTAGGACACAAGTGCTTTGTGAATACAGCACTTGCCTCTCTAACTTACGGCGGCGTAGTGTATATGGCCCCGTACACACGACAGAGTTTCTCGGCAGAATTCACCGAGAAACTCGGTCAAAACCCGGATTCTGCCGAGAAACTCTGTCGTCTGTACAGTTTTGGCTCGATGGAGCCGCCGAGGAGCTCGACGAGAAAATAGAGAACATGTTCTCTATTTTCTCGTTGTTCTATGGGAGAAGGCGGCCCGCCGAGCTCCTCGGCGGCTTCATCCCAGAACTCGACGAGGAACTCGACGTGCTTGGCACGTCGAGTTCCTCGGCCGTGTGTACGGGGCCTATGAGATATGCTACGCCTGCCTAACGTTAGGCTCATCTACGTGAATCCAGCTATTGATGTTGCATGTATTGTTCCATGGGAATTATTTACTAAAGGCATCTCCACTTTGCACTACAAGTGCACTTGGAAGTGCAGTCGCTGTAGATCTGAGGGGGACATGCAAGGAAAGTAAAAAATAGCATTTTAGCTTGTTCATGATTGGATGATAAAATCAGCAGAGCTTCCCCTCAATGCAGATCTTCCCCTCAGATCTACAGCGACTGCACTTCCAAGTGCACTTGCAATCCACTTGTAGTGCAAAGTGGATTTGCCTTAACCACTTAAAGACCGCCGCACGACGATATACGTCGGCAGAATGGCATAGCTGGGCACATGGGCGTATATATACGTCCCCTTTAAGAGCCCAGGTGTGGGTCGCCACCAGCTCCGTGACCACGCCCGTGGGACCCGCGGACCCGTTCGCCGCCGCTGTCACGCGATCGGTCACAGGAGATGATAAACGGGGAGAGGTGTGTGTAAACAAACCTTCCCCGTTCTTCACTGTGGCAATGTCAGTGATCGTCTGTTCCCTGAAATAGGGAACGACGAACACTGATGTCACGCGTCCGGCCCCGCCCCCTACAGTTTGAAACACACATGAGGTCACACTTAACCCCTACAGCGCCCCCTAGTGGTTAAACCCTTCACTGCAATTGTCATTTTCACAGTATCAATGTGTTTTTATAGCACTTTTCACTGTGAAAATTACAAAGGTCCCAAAAATTTGTCAAAAGTGTCCGATGTGTCCATCATAATTTCACAGTCACGAAAAAAATCGATGATCGCCGCCATTAGTAGTAAAAAAATGTTTTTTAATAAAAATGCCATAAAACTATCCCCTATTTTGTAAACGCTATAAATTTTGCGCAAACCAAACGATAAAAGCTTATTGTGATATTTTTTACCAAAAAAAGGTAGAAGAATACGTATCGGCCTAAACGGAGGAAAAAAATAATAATTTATATCTTTTTTGGGGATATTTATTATACCAAAAAGTAAAATATATTGAATTTTTTTTTCAAAATTGTCGCTCTATTTTTGTTTATAGCGCAAAAAGTAAAAATCGCAGAGGTGATCAAATACCACCAAAAGAAAGCTCTATTTGTGGGGAAAAAAGGAAGAAATTAAGAATGCAATTAAAGCGATGCAGTGCCGAATCGCAAAAAGGGGCAAGGTCCTTAACCTGCATATTGGTCCGGGTCTTAAGTGGTTAAGTAAACACCCAGGTGACAACATGTGAATTTATGTAAAGTCGTACAAGTCCAAAAATATCACATCCACAGGTGGGCAGCAGTAGTTGTGAAAAATATACTAAAGTTCCATCAACCCTATAGGGTGGGAAATATACCAGTTACCTATGTCCACCCTGGACATGTATGAAACCATATGTGGCCAAAGATCTTACATCTGCAGATGGGCAGTAAAGGTTGGGGAAAATATATTGAAATCCCATCAATCTTATAGAGTTGCATATGATGACATATGAAGCCATGTGTCAACCCTGGACATATATACAATCACACATGGCCAGAAGTATAACGTCCATAGGTGGGTGGTAAAAGTTGGGGAAAATATACTAAAACCCCCATAGACCATATAGGGTGGTAAATGTACCAGTTCCCTACGTCCAGCCTGGACATGTATGAAACCATTTGTGGCCAAAAATCTCACAACTGCAAATGGGCGGTAAAAGTTGAGGCAAATATACTAAAATCTCATCAACCCTCTAAATATTGCATGTGATAACATATTAAGCCATGTGGCAACACTGGACATGTATGAAATCACACATGGCCAGAAATGTCACATCCATGAGTGGGTGATAAAATTTGAGGAAAATATACTAGTCCCATCAACCCTATAGGGTGGTAATATAACAGCCCAGTGTTCACAGAAAAGAGTCAGAGTACTCCAAAGATAGGCATGGAGGCGCTCGTGGCTGCAGGTTCTTATTAGCATGATGCTAGATATTGATTTATATAAGCATCTTAGAACTGCTGGGACTTGTAGTTCTGTATTGGTTGTGGGCTTCTATCTGGACAATGGGATTGTTTGTCCTTCCCTGACAGAAGTTTGATTGTTGTGATTGTTGCTAGACGAGCCTCAGGGCCCAGTGGCGGCTGGTGCTCAAAATTTTTGGGGGGGCGCAAACAAAGGAAAAAAATAAATAAATTGCAGCCTCACTATGCCCATCAAATGCAGCTACTCTGCCCATCAAATGCAGCCACTGTGCCCATCAATTGTCACCACTGTGCCATGCCATCAAACTCAGCCACTGTGCCATCAATTGTCGCCACTGTGCCTATTGTCGCCACTGTGCCATCAATTGTCACTACTGGACCATCAATTGTTACCACTGTGCCATCAATTGTCACCACTGTGCCATCAATCGTCACCACTGTGCCATCAATCATCACCACTGTGCCATTAATCGTCACCACTGTGCCATCAATCGTCACCACTGTGCCCATCAATTGTCACCACTGTGCCATCAATTATTACCACTGTGCCATAAATTGTCACCACTGTGCCCAGCAATTGTCACCACTATGCCATGCCATCAAACGCAGCCACTGTGCCATCAATTGTCACCACTGTGCCATGCCAAACGCAGCCACTGTGCCATCAATTGTTACCACTGTGCCCATCAATCGTTACCACTGTTCCATCAATTGTTACCACTGTGCCCATCAATTGTTACCACTGTGCCATCAATTGTTACCACTGTGCCCAGCAATTGTCACCACTGTGCCCAGCAATTGTAGCCACTGTGCCCCTCAATTGTCGCCACTGTGCCCAGTAAAATGCTGGCTGCCACTATGACCTGTAAAATGCCCCCCCCCCCCCCTTGTGCGTCCCGAGGATAAGCATCTGGAAGCCGAATACAGCCGCTGGCTCTGATAGGCACTTCCACAACCGCCGTTATTCAGATGGCCAGCGCTCACCAGGGGGCCGGCCATCTGAATATTCGGCGGCAATACATAGATTCATGCAATGCAATGCATGAATCTATGGATATTGTGATCAGTGACGTGTGCGGGGGCCAGAGGGGGCGGCGCTCCAGCGCCCTCTATACATGCACCGCCACTGCCTACCTAGACCTAGAAACATTTTGATAGCCACTTAGGCTTTAGGGGAAGCTGTCAGTGTAAAGGTGGGTAGGGCTATTATTACAGACCTACTTTAAATTTAACGTAAAAGTCCACATTACGGCAAAATAATTTAAAATGAAAACATTGTAATTAAAATTTTATTTTAAAATGTAATTTAATTAAAATGTCATTTTTAATTAAAACAGTATATTGGAATAACTGGTATTTTAAAATACAGGTCATTCTCAAAAAATTAGCATATTGTGATAAAGTTCATTATTTTCTGTAATGTACTGATAAACATTAGACTTTCATATATTTTAGATTCATTACACACAACTGAAGTAGTTCAAGCCTTTTTATTGTTTTAATATTGATGATTTTGGCATACAGCTCATGAAAACCCAAAATTCCTATCTCAAAAAATTAGCATATTTCATCCGACCAATAAAAGAAAAGTGTTTTTAATAAAAAAAAAGTCAACCTTCAAATAATTATGTTCAGTTATGCACTCAATACTTGGTCGGGAATCCTTTTGCAGAAATGACTGCTTCAATGCGGCGTGGCATGGAGGCAATCAGCCTGTGGCACTGCTGAGGTGTTATGGAGGCCCAGGATGCTTCGGTAGCGGCCTTAAGCTCATCCAGAGTGTTGGGTCTTGCGTCTCTCAACTTTCTCTTCCCAATATCCCACAGATTCTCTATGGGGTTCAGGTCAGGAGAGTTGGCAGGCCAATTGAGCACAGTAATAACATGGTCAGTAAACCATTTACCAGTGGTTTTGGCACTGTGAGCAGGTGCCAGGTCGTGCTACAAAATGAAATCTTCATCTCCATAAAGCTTTTCAGCAGATGGAAGCATGAAGTGCTCCAAAATCTCCTGATAGCTAGCTGCATTCACCCTGCCCTTGATAAAACACAGTGGACCAACACCAGCAGCTCACATGGCACCCCAGACCATCACTGACTGTGGGTACTTGACACTGGACTTCAGGCATTTTGGCATTTCCCTCTCCCCAGTCTTCCTCCAGACTCTGGCACCTTGATTACCGAATGACATGCAAAATTTGCTTTCATCCGAAAAAAGTACTTTGGACCACTGTAGCCCAGGTCAGGCGCTTCTGCCGCTGTTTCTGGTTCAAAAGTGTCTTGACCTGGGGAATGCGGCACCTGTAGCCCATTTCCTGCACACGCCTGTACACGGTGGCTCTGGATGTTTCTACTCCAGACTCAGTCCACTGCTTCCGCAGGTCCCCCAAGGTCTGGAATCGGTCGTTCTCCACAATCTTCCTCAGGGTCCGGTCACCTCTTCTCGTTGTGCAGCGTTTTCTGCCACACTTTTCCCTTCCCACAGACTTCCCACTGAGGTGCCTTGATACAGCACTCTGGGAACAGCCTATTCGTTCAGAAATTTCTTTCTGTGTCCTACCCTCTTGCTTGAGGGTGTCAATGATGGCCTTCTGGACAGCAGTCAGGTCGGCAGTCTTACCCATGATTGCGGTTTGGAGTAATGAACCAGGCTGGGAGTTCTTAAAAGCCTCAGGAATCTTTTGCAGGTGTTTAGAGTTAATTAGTTGATTCAGATGATTAGGTTAAGAGCTTGTTTAGAGAACCTTTTCATGATATGCTATTTTTTTGAGATAGGAATTTTGGGTTTTCATGAGCTGTATGCCAAAATCATCAATATTAAAACAATAAAAGGCTTGAACTACTTCAGTTGTGTGTAATGAATCTAAAATATATGAACGTCTAATGTTTATCAGTACATTACAGAAAATAATGAACTTTATCACAATATGCTAATTTTTTGAGAATGACCTGTATACTATAAAGCATAGTGATTGTGGGGGCACAACAATATGAATACTATGTTGCCAATTTTCTTAAACGTGAACTCCCGGATAAAGAAATATTGTCTAAATACAAGAGGCATTTTATTTCTTGCCTGATTTCTGTGTCTTCTTTGTCTATATGTTCCGGGTCTGTGTACTGAGTACTCCAGCATCATGTACAATACTTTATGTCTGTGCTTCCTGTAATAAAGACTGGTCTGTACTGCTCTTAAGCAGACTGTAGTAGGTGAACCTTCTATGTTCCACCCACAGTTCTCCTCCCTGCATTGGCATGGTAATGAGAACATCCACATCTAGGCATTTGATGCACACAAGGGAAATTTTATATCCTTGATATCCTTTGTGGCTATTGACTAACATATTCACATGAAAGTTTTTGGCAATAAACAAAAAAATAGTCTAGGCCAGGGGTCTCCAAACAAAGGGCCAATTTATTGTCCTTTAGACTTTAGGAGGGCCGGATTGTGGCCAGAGGGGCAGAAAATGTCACAGGCCCAACATCAGTGAGAATAAATATGGCCTCAGGGTTGGTGGTCAATAGGAGGAGTATTCCCTCTATTAGTAGTAGTATGCCATCATTGGTATCCTTGGAAGATATAGTGCCCTATTGTTGGTGTCAGAGGGAGGAATAGTGCCTCATATCAGTGGAAGGAATTGTGCCCCAAGGGCCGCATAAAGGCTAGTAACGGGCCACATCTGGCCCTCGGGCCGCAGTTTGGAGACCCCTGGTCTAGGCTATAAGAAGATTGCCAAGACCCTGAAACTGAGCTGCAGCATGGTGGTCAAGGCCATACAGAGGTTTAACAGGACAGGTTCCACTCAGAACAGGCCTCGCTGTGGTCGACCAAAGAATGTGAGTGCGCCTGCTCAGTGTCATATCCAGAGGTTGTCTTTGGGAAATAGATGTAGGAGTGCAGCCAGCATTGCTGCAGAGTAGGGATGAGCTGAACACCCCCAGTTCGGTTTGTAGCAGAACATGCGAACATGGAAAAAGTTTGTTCGAACATGCGAACACCGTTAAAGTCTATGGGACACGAATGTGAAAAATCAAAAGTGCTAATTTTAAAGGCTTATATGCAAGTTATTATCATAAAAAAGTGTTTGGGGACCCGGGTCCTGCCCCAGGGGACATATATCAATGCAAAAAAAAAAACATTTTAAAAATTCCATTTCAATTCAGTGATTTTAATGCTTAAAGTGAAACAATAAAAATGAAATATTCCTTTAAATATTGTGCCTGGGGGTGACAATATTATGCCTGCAAAGTGGTGCATTTTTTCATGTGTTTAAAACAGTCCTGCAGCAAAATTAAATTTCTAAAGGAAAAAAAGTAATTTAAAACTGCTTATGGCTGTTATGTATTGTCGGGTCCTAGCAAATATAGATGAAAATCATTGAGAAAAATGGCATGGGTCCCCCCCCCCCCCCAAAAAATTTTTTTTTTTAAATGGTGTGGGGGTCCCCCAGGCACTATATACTCTGAACAGCAGTTTATATATATGTATATATATATATATATATATATATATATATATATATATATAGGTATTGGTGGTACCAGAACACTGTAAGCCCTCACAGTTACTCTTGGGGGGCACAGGCCCTGCTGTGAATTATTAGATCAAGAATTGTAATTACATGGCCCTGTTAAACAGGGGCAGAAAAATTGGGCCTTTGGTAGTGGTGGTGGCACAACACTGTAACTCCTCACAGATACTCTTGTTGAGCACAGGAACGGGCCCTGCTGTGAAATATCAGATCAAAAATTGTAATTACATGCCCCTGTTGAACAGGGGCAGAAAAATTGGGCCTTTGGTGGTGGTGGTGGCACAACACTGTAACCCCTCACAGATACTCTTGTTGAGCGCTGGAACGGACCCTGCTGTGAAATATTAGGTAAATAAATTGTAATTACATGCCCCTGTTAAACAGGGGAAGAAAAATTGGGCATTTGGTGGTGATGGTGGTGGTGGTGCCACAACACTGTAACCCCTCACAGATACTCTTGTTGAGCGCAGGAACAGGCCCTGGTGTGAAATATTAGATCAAAAATTTTAATTACATGTCCCTGTTAAACAGCACCAAAGCCTCCGCCATGGTTCAGAGCTAAAACCAGCATCTGGTGGTCGCCCCTGGGCGCCCATCTAATAAGGGCTGACGGACAGAAACATTAGCGCATATGACCCAAGGAGCTCCAAATAATTTAATAGATGTCCAATTATGTTATAGAATGTATATATGAACAGATACGGTCATCAGAGGGCTTCCAAAGTGTCTCTACGTCTATGAGAAAGACTAAATGACGAAATAACAAAAGAAGTAGTTAGTATTATAAAAGTTACAGAGGTTCTTAAAGGTATAACATTATAATATACTTGCTATAGGCCGTTTTCTAATGATTAACCCTTTGTTAGACGGTATGTTAACCAACAGTCTGATTAAACAATGGTCATACTTTAGACATGATATTTGTCTGTATGACATAAATTTTTAATTAAACAGTTAGATTTATCTGGATAAAACCGTGAATGTCCCCCTTGTGTGAAGGAGACAGTGGATTAAAATCCAGAGACATCATCATGGTATATCCATTTCCACACCAACCGAGGGAATAGGAAGGTGACAGGAGGCAGGTAGGGAAGTGGCATAAGGGGTAATGGTTGGAGCATCACAATAGTGTGTGATCCATATCAGGGAGGAGCAGATGTTAATTGGGCTGACTCAGATGTTAGAGTCGGAGATCGCAGAGACAAGAGAGAGATGTAATGGAGCATCTAAAGTAAGAGTGGCCATCTCGTGTTACAGGAAGGGTTTAGAGCTAATACTTTCATTGAGGCCTGGGTGTTGAGTGGCCTTGAGGATATAAATCCACCTGGCTTCTATTTGTAAAAGGCTTTTGTCCACTTGTCCTCCTCTTTCGTTGGGGGCAATGTGGGCAAGAGCGAAAAAACCCATCATCCGTAGATCGTGGCCATGAAAAAGGCCCATATGTCTACTGATTGGAGTTTCAAGTAATTTTTTTGATACAGCTGATACATGGTCGCGTATCCGGCAAAAGAAATTGCGCTTGGTTTTCCCAATATAGAACGCACCACAGTTGCATTTCATCATATAAATGATGCCTGTAGTTTGACAAGTGGCCCTGAACCTAGGTGTACATACAGTATGTCTCCGTTAGGTAAACATATACTGTTACCTCTGATGATGTATCTACAGTAGTTGCACTTGGTGCAAGGAAAGGTACCTGTTTGCGTAGGTTTAGGTAATGTCTGAGTGGAATAGTGGCTTGACACTGCACTATCACGTATGGATCGAAAACGTTTAAACGTAATTTCTGGGTAGGTATTGATGAATCTACTAATTTTAACGTCTGAAGTAAAAAAAAAAAAAAAATTGTTTATAGATACTCTGGTGGTGTTGGAGTTCTTTTTACCTTTGGGTGTATAGAGTAATGCATTTCGATCCTGGGTATTTACTCTATTAAAGGCTTTCCGTAGGCAGCTCTTGCTGTATCCCCTGGCCCTCAGGCGAGCATATAATTATTTTGATTCTTGTAAAAAATCATTTTGCTCAGAGCAGTTATGTTTAAGGCGTAAATATTGGCTATAAGGTATACTCACAACCAACGATTTGGGGTGCGAACTAGATGCGTGGAGCAGACTGTTCCCTTCTGTGGGTTTCCTATATAATGTCGAACATAGACGGCCGTCTGTGTCGACATATAGTTCCACATCTAGAAAGGTGATCTTTTTTTTACTACAATTGTGCGTAAATTTCAGGTTATACGTATTCACTTGTAGCTGATTCAAAAAAACATCTAAGCTTTCCTTTGATCCTGCCCAGATCATAAAAACGTCATCGATATACCTGTGCCATGTCAGCACATTTGCCAAGAGAGTATTACTCTCTTCTCCTCCAAAAAGGTTGCGCTCCCACCCCCCCAGCTACAGGTTGGCATAGGAGGGGGCGCCCCCATAGCCACACCCTGCACCTGGAGGTAGTGGGAGCGCTTAAAGAGAAACACATTACTTGTTAGAATATATTCCAACATTTTGACATAGAAGTTATTATACTTCCGTGAATCTTTGTCTCGTTCACTAAGAAAGATCCTAATGACCTGTATTCCATGTGAATGGGGAATAGAGTTGTATAGGGCTTTAATGTCTATAGCGACTAACCAGGCATCCATAGGGATAACTAATCCGTCTGTGATTTTCAAAAGTTCAATAGTATCTTTCATGTGGGAAAATAAACCCTGTACGTGGGGATGTAAGTACTCGTCTATAATTTTACTGGCGTTTTCCGTTAGTGAACCACAGCCTGAGACGATAGGTCGTCCTGGAGGTGGAGTAACGCCCTTGTGCACCTTGGGGAGTGCGTAAAAAGTGGGTGTTGTGGGATTTTCGGTATTTAAAAATTGAAGGGTATTATCATCAATCGTGCCTGTTCTTGTGCCTGTTCTCACCCCTTTCACACACATAACCATTCACTCCCCCACACACTCTCTTGTCTCACATACGTTTCCATAGGACTTTCAGTTCACATGCTTTTTCACTCACATATTTTTTCTTTTCCTTTCTTTTCTTATTTTTCTGCTCCTTTCACCCATTCACCCCTTTCACACACACATTTAATCTATCACTTTTTTCATTTTCCCATATTAGTCTACACATCCTTTCCATGTGTTTTCAGTTTTGGGTCTCATTTGCATTTACATTCTACTGCATAATATGCATATTAATCATGTATTAACCCATTCATCCACACATTCACTCATTCATTTTATATGTTATAGTTCTGCATTTCTAGGACTTTTTATGGCTAATTGATGATAGGATGCACGTTTGTAGACATGTGGAAAACACTTTTAGCCCTATCTGTGTGATACACCTGTGATTATCCTTTTGCCTGATTATCCAATTAAACAATTAGCTTTGAGGGTGTCTACACAATTGCTTTCTATGTTGAATAGAGTATAAATTCCTTCTTTTGCTATACATAACCAGCTATGAATAAGCACTGTATGAGAGTGTGAAACGCGTTAGCCCTTTTTCCTTATTTTTTGCTGTGACATCCATGTTGTGACCAGTTTTTATTAAAAGGAACAAATTTTTATTTTTGGAGTGCGGCCGTCCCGGTTCTTTCTTATACATTTTTGCGTGCCTGTTCTATGTGCACGATTGAGGATTTCTCTGTATTTACTAATATTACAAGTTACTACAGAAGCCGGAACAAGTTTGTACCACTGTTTGTTTTTAAGGATATCCAAGCACATAGATTCATATCCTGCTCTGTTAGGATGACGACATTCCCGCCCTTGTCAGAGGCCTAATCACAATGTCGTCATTGTTGTGTAGATCATTTATGGCTTTTTTCAAAGTTGGACTAATATTGGGAGGGGGACCTGTTTTCCATTGAGTGTTTTCTATCGCTTTAGTGACCTGTAAAACAAAGGCCCAGATGTTAGTGTTACCTTGTAGAACAGGGAAAGACCGAGACTTTGGTTTATAAGTTTTGGGGGTCACATAGATAGGTTTGCTTGACCGAAATTGGATGGACGTTCCAGGTATTACCCCCGGAATCTGGAAGGTCCATCCCTCTTCCTCTGGATTGCTCTCGTCCCACAGGGACATAAGGTCCTGCAGAGCCTGAAGCTCCTGTAGGGAGACCTGATCGAGGTTGGAATTATCATTAACTGGCAATGTGTTACTATCTTGTTGTTTATCATACAAGACTTTAAACATAAGCCGTCTTGCAAAAAGATGGAGATCCTTGATTAGATCGAATTGATCGGCCTCTCCATCCGGGCAAAAGGAGAGACCTAATTGTAATACAGTTACCTGTTCTTCTGAAAGTCTATAGTTGGACAAATTAATAATATTATTAGTGTCCTGACCCTTATTGTCACAGTGATCGGGACCTGCTAGTTTGATTTCTGCAACGTATTGCAGGATGCTATACTTGTTTTACGTTCCATGGTGAAAATAGGGGCAGTCCGTATGTCACCAGAGGTGTTGGAGCTATATTTATTGGGTTCATGACCCGATTGGTGTGCCATAGTGGGTGCTGGCATGGAAATCGTACTCACAACAGGTATCGGTGATGATAGTACAACCGATGTATTGCTGTGTATGCTAGTAGTCTTCACACCGGATGATTGAGATCTCCGTGTTCTTTGAGCTCGTGTACGTTTGTCCTTAAGGGGAAATTGTGATCGTGATAATTCCTGTAGGCTACTATCGGTATCGTTTTTACGTTTTTTTTCCTTTTTGGTCCGCCTACCTATTGGAACGTATGATGCTGATGATAAGGAAGAGGGGCCAAATTCTCAAAACCATGTGTAAATTTAGGATTATCTAACTTATGTCATTTAAGTTACGGCGCCCTAAGTTGGTGTCGTAACTACCGTATTCTCAGTGCATTTGCGCACAAAACTGCGCCATCCTTAACTTAAGTTTCAATGCGTAAGGCGTGGTTATGGCAAGTGGGAATGAAGTGGGCGTGCTTCATTGTAATGAGCCGTGACCCCATGCAAATGAAGTGCCGGCCGTACTGCGCATGCGCGCACGAATCTGGACCTCAATGCGCATGTGCAGAACTTTGGTCAGCGCAATCAGTGAGATAGGTAAAAGGCCAAGCGTACTTAGTTTGAAGATCGCCCTGTGTCTAAATAGCCCCAGTCAAACACACTTCAATTGCAAAAGTATTTCCCTGTGTTCCCTTCCTAAAGCAAGTTGCTTCTGCTTTGAACGTTTGTCAGTGTTTGTTGGTAAGATTGTTTTGTGAGAAAAGTGTTTGTGGAGTTGGAGGGTATAGTTGGTGTTTGTTTTTGCTAATTTGTTTTTTGTTTTGATTGTTTGCCTGTTTGTTTTTCATAATATTTTTTTTTGGGTTTTGTTTATATTTTTTGTTTTCCTTTTTTGCCTGTTTGTTTTCGAATTAATAGTAGCTGTCTGTCTATTTTTTATTTTGGCTTGTTTGTATTTTCTTTGTTGTGTGTGTGTATTGTTGTTTGTTTTTTGGGTGAGTTCCCTGTTGCTGGGTGTTGTCTGTCATGGCTCCCAAGCGCAGGAAGCTTAATTTTACCCTGGCAGAGAAGCATATACTTGCTCAGGGCGTCATTAAATTTGGGCGATTTCTCCATGGCCCTGAGAGCCACACCACCACCCCGGCCAGGAGGAAGGAGATCCTTCAAAAGATCACCGATCGGATCAATGCGGCGGGGGGGGGGGGAGACCAGGACCATCGCTGGAGTTAAAAAAAAAATAAATGACTTGAGGAGCGTGTCCCGGAACAAGCTGGCAACGCTGCATGCCCATACCAGGGGCACTGGAGGAGGGGGACCCTGCCCAGTCAGGATGAGTGAGGAGGAATGGGCAGTGGCCCAGTGTTTCCACCCACAGCAGGTGGTGGGCCTGCCTGGCTTTGACAATGATCCTCTTATGAGGACAGGTAATTTTTTGGAATTTCTATCTGGTGATTAGCATGTGTGGGTGGGGGAAGGGAAGATGTGCCAAGTGTATGGATCCAACAACCTGTGATTGTTTTGTGTCCTCCCCAGATGGCCAGGAGGTTGCAGCCCCATCAGCCCAGGAGGTGGCAGCCCCATCAGCCCAGGAGGTGGCAGCCCCATCAGCCCAGGAGGTGGCAGCCCCATCAGCCCAGGAGGTGGCAGCCCCATCAGGTCAGGAGGTGGCAGCCCCATCAGGTCAGGAGGTTGCTGGCCCATCAGGTCAGGAGGTTGCAGGCCCATCAGGGCAGGCTGCTGCACCACCCCCAAGACAGGCTCATGCAGAGTCCCAAGAAGGGCAGGATTCGCCATGGGAGGGGAGTGCCCACAACTCCCCTAATTTGGATGTTGAGTGGGAGGAGGATGAGGGGGAGGAAGATGACAATATTCTGATTGGGCAGGAAATAATGATGGGCCAAGATATGACCTTTGAATCATCCCCTGAGGGAACCCCACAGGCGCCCAGAAGTCAGGCCACCATCACGGGTCGCCCCTTCCAACCCTCCTCCAACATGCAGCAGCACCCATGGCTCACTCCAACTCCTCCTCCAAGGCCACAAGCCTCAGGGGCAAGTAGGATGCCGACCCCTGAAAACAGGGGGGGGTTGGTGCGTCTGCCGGTCAGTCTGTTGAGGGACAATGTCCGGCAGACCCGCAGTCTGTCTGCAATACAAAAAACAATGAGCAAGGTGGAGCGCAGCCTGGGTGCAATGAGGGAGTCACTGGGTGACGTGGCCACCAACTCCGTGGGGGTCATCACCTGTTTGTGGGACCTGAGGAACGCCACAACAGGTGTGGCCCAGGAGGTGACTGCCCTCACCCAGGCTGTGCAGGCCAATACCCGGGCTGTGCAGGCCAATACGGCTGACATTACTTCCTTTCTGACAAGGATAGCCGTTGCCTTGGAGGGAAGGCCAGCAGGAGGACAGACACCAGGGGAGGCTGCTTCCTCCCCTGTACAGTCCCCCCGCCCTGAAAATACTCCCTCCCCTGCACAGTCCCCCCCCCTGAAAATACTCCCTCCCCTGCACAGTCCCCCCCCCTGAAAATACTCCCTCCCCTGCACAGACCCCCCCCCCGTGAAGATCCCCCAGTCGGCCGTGGCCGTCCCCGTGGTCGTCCCCGTGACCGTGCCCGTGCCCGTGGGCAGCCCAGAAGGAGCACTCGGCAACATCCCTAATTTGCAGGGGTACTTTTTTTTTTTTTTTTTACACTGTACTTATGATTTGGTTTATGTGTGTGAATGATGTGTGAATGTGGGGGGATGGCATTCCTGAAAACATAAGGGTGTCACCCTCAGTTTTGGTGGAGTAGGGATCCCCAGGACCAGGGAGAAGTCATCCTAGGTTCCTGAATGGTGTATGAATGCACAGTGACATAATTGGAGCCGTGGCGGGGCGTTACTGCTCCCAAGTACCAAAGGGGGGGGGGTACTTGGATCTAATCCAATTCGATGTGCATGTGATGTGTCTGTGCTAGGGACCACAGTGACGTGCATTCATGCATTCTCATTGTGAGATAATTAATGTGCGTTTTGTAAATAAAAATAAACATTCTCTTTGGCATATAAGTCATGTGCATTTATTTAGCAAAATAAAGATTTAAAGGTCACATAATCTCTGTGATTTGGTCTGGGCAAATCAAAAACAAAAATATAATTAGGATGCATTTACTGGGCAAAGATGCCTTCAGACAGTTGTCTCCTGATTGCCTGGCCCTCAGCAGACCGGGTAGAGGGGTTTGGAGGGGGGGGATTGCCTGGGTGGGGGGTTAGGTCAGGAGATATCTCCACATGCATGCCCCTTCTTAATGCAAAATTGTGCAGTATGCAACATGCCCCAATAATTTTGCATACAAAGTCTGGGGAATACAATAGTGTACCCCCAGTCTTGTCCAGGCATCTGAATCTTGACTTTAGCATGCCAAAAGTCCGCTCTACTATAGCCCGGGTCTGGATGTGCACCTCATTGAATTTTCGTTCTCCGGGTGTTTGGGGGTTCCTAAAGGGGGTCATCAGGTGGGGTCCCAATGCATATCCTGAGTCACCTGTAAGGGAAAAGACAGGAGGATATTAGTCATGCATGTGCCCCTTGTGATGTCTGCATCATGGGGGGGGGGCATACCTGACACCAATGTCACTCACCAATCAGCCAGCTGTCTCCATACACGTTCATCTCAAAGTCTCTGTAGATCTTGGTCTGCCTTAGGATGAAACTATCATGGCACGAGCCGGGAAACTTGGCACAAACGTGCCAGATGAGGCCATGTGCATCTACGATCATCTGGACATTGATCGAATGCCAGCCTTTCCTGTTTCTGAACAGGTGTTCAGTATCATGGGGGGGCTGGAGTGCCACATGGGTGCAGTCAATCGCCCTGATGATCTTAGGAAAGCCAGCAATATTGTAAAAGTCTGTCATTGCTTGCACACGCTGGTCCTCCTGGGTGGGCATGACAAACTGGTGGCTCATGCGCCGCAGTATGGCAGGGACCACCTGATGTAGACATTTACTCATGGTTGACTGCACCATCCCAGCCACACCTCCAGATGCTCGCTGGAATGAGCCACTCGATAAAAAATGGAGGGTTGCCATAACTTTTTCAAGAGGTGTCAGGGCATGGGAACGTAGGGTTGGGGCGATTAGATCCTCATGAAGGAGTTGGGTGATCTCCAGGATGGCCTCCCTATCAAATCGGTAGTTGCCGATGACCTCATAAGCTGGCATTTGCCAAATATCACGGCGTGGCCGATAAACACGCGCCTGTGCCCTCATCCTCCTCCTCTGTGCCCTCCTCCTCCTTTGTGCCTGTAAGGCAGCAAGTGCCGTCAAAATCATTGCTGGTCCTGGCATTTTTAAACAACAACCTTCACAACTAGAGCTGTAACCTCTAGTCACTTCCTTCTGCAAACCCTTCCACAGCATGTGTAAAATTAGGGCTGGTTTTATAATGTGGAAATTTAGTCAGAAAAACTAACAGGTGCGCACAGGGCGGAAAATACGGCACACACACTTAATTCTGAGAATCGCCCTAACTCCCTCATTTGCATCTTTGCCTATCAAAAACAGCGGCGAGCCTAGCGTAATTTGCGCCCGGGAATGCGCAGGTGTAACTAATTTAAGTACGGCTGAAAATACGGAAATCTTTGCTTAAGTCGTTTTGACGATCGCGCGCAAATATACGCGCCGTGTAAAATTAGAAAAATGGAGTTAAGTCTGCGTATCTCTTTTGAGAATTTGGCCCGAGGTGTCTGAATCTCTTCTGTCCGTCTCTCTAGGGGAAGGTTCCTTTTTGTTAAATGGTTTTCTAATATTATTACGTGACTGATTGGTATGTGTCCATTTATAGGCTTGGGCGTTGTCATACGCCCGTTTGTCTCTCTGAAACGTATATTTTCTTTTGTTTTAGTTAGGTTTGTTGCATATTTTGTGAGATGGTCTTTTAATTGTTTCTCACAAATATTATAACCTGGGTATGTAGTTACATTCCCACTATTTTCTTGCCATTCCATGATTTCCACATCAACCTGTTTGATATCCTGTCCGTATTGATCCCACAAAATCTGCATCATATGGATGGAGCAGGTTTGCAGGTTATTTTCCCATGCTTCCTTAATTTTTGGTTCTATTTTCCTTACATTGGGAAAAATTTGGATACGTAATCCCCAAGGTACTATTTTGTTGGATATATATTGCTCAAAAAAATCCCTGTGCCAGAATAATCTCGTTTTTTTCTCAACTAAACGCTGAAGTCCTGTAAAATAAAGGTTAGCGTCCTCTTCGGATGCCTCATCTTTAAATCTGGACTTCCTAACGTCAGCTACAAAGCCCTCCCAGTCCTTGCCATGGTACCCTGCCATTAGTCCACAAGCCCTGAAAAAAAATATATCGATCTATTGCGTGAAGGGATCCTGTTGTAGGTACCAGTAAACGCAATATTCGATACTAGGCTTGGTATGAAAACCTGTGGAAAACTGATAATGTAAAAGACAAAGATAAGTAATATAACAATATTGATAATAAATCATTAATTCATAACCTGGTGCCTGACTGAGAAAGGCACCCTAACGAAAGAGAAGTATAGATGGCTTATTGCCAAAAATAGAATAACAGTATTCCAAGTATTCACTCGGATCGCTGTGGTTGCAGAGCAAAATATATAAGAAATAAACTCAATAGATATTCCAGTGCAGTATGCTCTATATAGTGATTTTAGGCAGGTGTTTAAATCCACCTAATATTATAGAAAATGAAGAAATATATAGAGCTTGCACTTGAAGATGAAATGTAGGTAGCCAAATGCATTACCGTCCCTGGTAGAGAAATGAATATGTATTCCCAATTACGGATGGGGCATGGGACTATACGAATGCAAATTGGGTATGTCAAAAAGCCAATAAATCAAAGATAATAGCTCTGGAACCACAGAGATCATACAGCGAGACAAGATTTATATAAAAAAATATAATTTTAATTATACATATTATTCATACAAAAAAGGCTAAAAAACATGATCATATGAGAGATTGTAATTCAACATTAGTTGACTTATATATTATCATATACTGTGGGTCCTACATGTTTCGCCCATTGGGGCTTCCTCAGGGGGATGCCACAACCGATGTATCGATCTTTAGTGTGCGCGGTCTGGTACACGATAACTGCGGTCTCCGCGGCAGATTCGCCGCGAGATCGCCGTTATCGGTGGCGGGAGAGGGCCCCCTCCCGCCGCTCTCCCACGCCCTCCGCCGCTTACCGGAGCCGTCGGTAGCGGCGGAGGAGATCGGGTGCGTTCGGCAGCTGAGCAGGGACGAGACTGAAGGAAAAATCTCCTTCACCCGTCCCCATAGCTCTGCTGGGCGGAAGTGACGTCAAAACGTCAGTCCCGCCCAGCCTCTTAAAGAGACAATTTTTTTTTTTTGTCATTTGAAAAAATGACAGTTTCAAATTTATTTTTTATTTTTTGCATTTTAGTCTAAATATGAGATCTGAGGTCTTTTTGACCCCAGATCTCATATTTAAGAGGACCTGTCATGCTTTTTTCTATTACAAGGGATGTTTACATTCCTTATAATAGGAATAAAAGTGATCAATTTTTTAAAAAGTAATAAAATAAATAAAAATAAATAAGAAAACAAAAAAAAATGTTTTAAAGCGCCCCGTCCCGACGAGCTCGCGCGCAGAACGCATACGCGAGTAGCGCCCGCATATGAAAACGGTGTTCAAATCACACAAGTGAGGTATCGCCGCGATCGTTAGAGCGAGAGCAATAATTCTAGCCCTAGGCCAACCTCTAGAATTTTTTAAACATCGCCTATCGAGATTTTTAAGGGTAAAAGTTTGACGCCATGCCACGAGCGGGCGCAATTTTTAAGCGTGACATGTTGGGTATCATTTTACTCGGTGTAACATTATCTTTCACAATATATAAAAAAATTGGGCCAAAATTATTGCTGTCTCTTTTTTTAATTCAAAAAAGTTAATTTTTTCCAAAAAAAGTGCGCTTGTAAGACCGCTGCGCAAATACGGTGTGACAAAAAGTATTGGAATGACCACTATTTTATTCTCTAGGGTGTTAGAAAAAAAATATATATAATGTTTGGGGGTTTAAAGTAATTTTCTAGCAGAAAAAAATGTTTTAGTCTTGCAAACACCAAATCTGAAAAACACCTAAGGTCTGGAAGTGGTTATTTAAACAAGAATTTTTTTGAACAAGAGAAAATGTTTTTATCCATCACTATCCTTTAACAAACATTGACGTAGAGCACATAGGTACCTCTAGGATGATCGTGGAATGTAGGCCAAGGAATCAACAAGCAAAATTGCTATGTTGTATATAACAAGGTGCGGCTGGATCAATATATGCGGATCATGCAACGCCTGCAGTCCTAATAGGGAGTGTATAGAAGCGGTCTTACAATGTAGTACATCTTATATCATGATCAGGTAACATGACACAAAAAGGAAATGTTTTGAAAAGATGAACAGAAATATGGTGATGTGTTGTAAATGAGAATAAAATAATAATAAATTAAAATAGAAAATTATTATATTATTGTATACAGTATGTAAATATAGGTAAAGCTCCTGACCCATACCATTGAGATCAAGTAAAAAATATATTAGTTAAGTAATTAAAGTTAGTTGTATTCTATAGGATTTTATATATATATATATATATATATATATATATATATATATATATATATATATATATATATATATATATATATATAGGTAATGAGCGTGTAAAGGAGCTTCCTATATTACTGCAGTTTTGGTTTCAATGTTAATTGGATCAATTAATTATAGGCGGAGAACAATGTCTCAGCCTCTGCAGAATTTAATTATAAATAGATTCATATATAGATTTGCATTATCATTTTGCAAATTACATTAATTATAAAGTATAAAGAATTTTTTTGTTATGTATGTTGTGTCCCGCAAAGAGCACAACAAATATTTATGTAAATAATGAACTTACATGAAATTGTTCCTATATCGAAAAATAGAGCTGGGAAGACAAGGAAATCTCTCACACACAGCAGTGTATTATTCACCACTGAATAATTATGCCTGAACGGCAAGCTAAAAAATATAATAAATAAGTAAATCAAATTAATTTTGGGAAAAAAGTCTACTGATCAGTTGTTACATTGGTATATATGTATACAACGAAAAAATATGAAAAAATACCTCTAATCGCACTTCCAATGAGGAAGTGCGAGTAAGTACTCGGATCCTCAATGAGAGATAGAGAGAGGCAGCTAAAACAGCAAACAGGAAAAACAAAAAAGGAAAAACCATATAAGTGCGTTAGGTTGCGCAGATTATATCGATATATACCGCTTCCAGAGTTCACCACTGTGAACATTGGTAATGTGTTGGAAAGAAAGAGACTGTTACCTTGTTTTGAGCTAGTGTGTGTGAGGTCTTCCCTGAGTGGCCTGTGCGGCTTGTGTGTGCTGACAGGGCTCCTATATAGTCCCACAGCGTGTGACGTAGGAGACGTCAGAACGCTGTGATGGGCGTATCTAGTGCATCATTGGGAGTGTCCAAGGTCCACCTCCCAAGTGTGTCCCGCACCTGAATTACCCCTTATTCCACTTCCCTACCTGCCTCCTGTCACCTTCCTATTCCCTCGGTTGGTGTGGAAATGGATATACCATGATGATGTCTCTGGATTTTAATCCACTGTCTCCTTCACACAAGGGGGACATTCACAGTTTTATCTAGATAAATCTTACTGTTTAATTAAAAATTTAGGTCATACAGACATAGAAATATCATGTCTAAAGTATGACCATTGTTTAATCAGACTGTTGGTTAACATACCGTCTAACAAAGGGTTAATCATTAGAAAACGGCCTGGCCTATAGCCAGTATTTTCGAATGTTATACCTTTAAGAATCTCTGTAACTTTTATAATACTAACTTTTATACTTCTTTTGTATTTTCGTCATTTAGTCTTTCTCATAGACGTAGAGACACTTTGGAAGCCCTCTGATGACCGTATCGGTTTGTATATACATTCTATCATATGCCATCGCTATATAACATAATTGGACATCTATTAAATTATTTGGAGCTCCTTGGGTCATATGCACTAATGTTTCTGTCCGTCAGCCCTTATTAGATGGGCGCCCAGGGGCGACCACCAGATGCTGGTTTTGGCTCTGAACCATAGCGGAGGCTTTGGTGCTGTGACCGCCCTGATTCCGTGCTTATATCCCGCGCCTACCATCTGCATAGAGACTAGCCATCGCACTCATGTCCCGCCCATGGGGCGTGTCATCACGTCCAACCGTATGGACATGGGCGGCATTCAGGTGCGGGACACACTTGGGAGGTGGACCTTGGACACTCCCAATGATGCACTAGATACGCCCATCACAGCGTTCTGACGTCTCCTACGTCACACGCTGTGGGACTATATAGGAGCCCTGTCAGCACACACAAGACGCACAGGCCACTTGGGGAAGACCTCACACACACTAGCTCAAAACAAGG
Organism: Rana temporaria; assembly: GCF_905171775.1. Classification (NCBI taxonomy): domain Eukaryota; kingdom Metazoa; phylum Chordata; class Amphibia; order Anura; family Ranidae; genus Rana; species Rana temporaria. The sequence goes on along the minus strand of NC_053489.1, from coordinate 358,266,090 downwards.
TAACAGTCTCTTTCTTTCCAACACATTACCAATGTTCACAGTGGTGAACTCTGGAAGAGTTATATATCTATATAATCTGCGCAACCTAACGCACTTATATGGTTTTTCCTTTTTTGTTTTTCCTGTTTGCTGTTTTAGCTGCCTCTCTCTATCTCTCATTGAGGATCCGAGTACTTACTCACACTTCCTCATTGGAAGTGCAATTAGAGGTATTTTTTCATATTTTTTCGTTATATAAATATATACCAATGTAACAACTGATCAGTAGACTTTTTTCCCAACATTTATTTGATTTATTATATTTTTTAGATTGCCGTTCAGGCATAATTATTCAGTGGTGAATAATACACTGCTGTGTGTGAGAGATTTCCTTGTCTTCCCAGCACTATTTTTCGATATAGGAACAATTTCATGTAAGTTCATTATTTACATAAATATTTGTTGTGCTCTTTGCGGGACACAACATACATAACAAAAAAATTCTTTATACTTTATAATTTATGTAATTTGCAAAATGATAATGCAAATCTATATATGAATCTATTTATAATTAAATTCTGCAGAGGCTGAGACATTGTTCTCCGCCTATAATTAATTGATCCAATTAACATTGAAACCAAAACTGCAGTAATATAGGAAGCTCCTTTACACGCTCATTACCTATATATATATATATATATATATATATATATATATATATATATATATATAAAATCCTATAGAATACAACTAACTTTAATTACTTAACTAATATATTTTTTACTTGATCTCAATGGTATGGGCCAGGAGCTTTACCTATATTTACATATACAATAATATAATAATTTTCTATTTTCATTTATTATTATTTTATTCTCATTTACAACACATCACCATATTTCTGTTCATCTTTTCAAAACATTTCCTTTTTGTGTCATGTTACCTGATCATGATATAAGATGTACTACATTGTAAGACCGCTTCTATACACTCCCTATTAGGACTGCAGGCGTTGCATGATCCGCATATATTGATCCAGCCGCACCTTGTTATATACAACATAGCAATTTTGCTTGTTGATTCCTTGGCCTACATTCCACGATCATCCTAGAGGTACCTATGTGCTCTACGTCAATGTTTGTTAAAGGATAGTGATGGATAAAAACATTTTCTCTTGTTCAAAAAATTTCTTGTTTAAATAACCACTTCCAGACCTTAGGTGTTTTTCAGATTTGGTGTTTGCAAGACTAAAACATTTTTTTCTGCTAGAAAATTACTTAAAACCCCCAAACATTATATATATTTTTTTTCTAACACCCTAGAGAATAAAAAAGTGGTCATTCCAATACTTTTTGTCACACCGTATTTGCGCAGCGGTCTTACAAGCGCACTTTTTTTGGAAAAAATTAACTTTTTTGAATTAAAAAAAGAGACAGCAATAATTTTGGCCCAATTTTTTTATATATTGTGAAAGATAATGTTACACCGAGTAAAATGATACCCAACATGTCACGCTTAAAAATTGCGCCCGCTCGTGGCATGGCGTCAAACTTTTACCCTTAAAAATCTCGATAGGCGATGTTAAAAAAATTCTAGAGGTTGGCCTAGGGCTAGAATTATTGCTCTCGCTCTAACGATCGCGGCGATACCTCACTTGTGTGATTTGAACACCGTTTTCATATGCGGGCGCTACTCGCGTATGCGTTCGCTTCTGCGCGCAAGCTCGTCGGGACGGGGCGCTTTAAAAAATTTTTTTTTGTTTTCTTATTTATTTTTATTTATTTTATTACTTTTTAAAACATTGATCACTTTTATTCCTATTATACGGAATGTAAACATCCCTTGTAATAGAAAAAAACATGACAGGTCCTCTTAAATATGAGATCTGGGGTCAAAAAGACCTCAGATCTCATATTTAAGACTAAAATGCAAAAAATTAAAAATAAATTTGAAACTGTCATTTTTTCAAATGACAAAAAAAAAATTGTCTCTTTAAGAGGCTGGGCGGGACTGACGTTTTGACGTCACTTCCGCCCAGCAGAGCTATGGGGACGGGTGAAGGAGATTTTTCCTTCAGTCTCGTCCCTGCTCAGCTGCCGAACGCACCCGATCTCCTCCGCCGCTTCCGACGGCTCCGGTAAGCGGCGGAGGGCGCGGGAGAGCGGCGGGAGGGGGCCCTCTCCCGCCACCGATAACGGCGATCTCGCGGCGAATCTGCCGCGGAGACCGCAGTTATCGTGTACCAGACCGCGCACACTAAAGATCGATACGTCGGTTGTGGCAGCAGCTGCTGCCGTTACCGAGATATCAATCTTTAAAAACAGGACGTACATCGTCGTGCGCAGGTCTGGAAGTGGTTAATTCTTCGCTATGTTTATTTATATACATCTATGTTCTTTGGCTATTGAATCATTTATTCCATTTTTTACATGATGAACAATGATGACTTTGATGTTTTGAACACTGTGATAAATGAATTATATATTTGCAATGTCTCATTAAACTTTCATCTATCTAATATAGATTGTCTTATACTTACATCCCCCTGAGGAAGCCCCAATGGGCCAAACATGTAGGACCCACAGTATATGATAATATATAAGTCAACTAATGTTGAATTACAATCTCTCATATGATCATGTTTTTTAGCCTTTTTTGTATGAATAATATGTATAATTAAAATTATATTTTTTTATATAAATCTTGTCTCGCTGTATGATCTCTGTGGTTCCAGAGCTATTATCTTTGATTTATTGGCTTTTTGACATACCCAATTTGCATTCGTATAGTCCCATGCCCCATCCGTAATTGGGAATACATATTCATTTCTCTACCAGGGACGGTAATGCATTTGGCTACCTACATTTCATCTTCAAGTGCAAGCTCTATATATTTCTTCATTTTCTATAAAATATAAAATATGGATTTAAACACCTGCCTAAAATCACTATATAGAGCATACTGCACTGGAATATCTATTGAGTTTATTTCTTATATATTTTGCTCTGCAACCACAGCGATCCGAGTGAATACTTGGAATACTGTTATTCTATTTTTGGCAATAAGCCATCTATACTTCTCTTTCGTTAGGGTGCCTTTCTCAGTCAGGCACCAGGTTATGAATTAATGATTTATTATCAATATTGTTATATTACTTATCTTTGTCTTTTACATTATCAGTTTTCCACAGGTTTTCATACCAAGCCTAGTATCGAATATTGCGTTTACTGGTACCTACAACAGGATCCCTTCACGCAATAGATCGATATATTTTTTTTCAGGGCTTGTGGACTAATGGCAGGGTACCATGGCAAGGACTGGGAGGGCTTTGTAGCTGACGTTAGGAAGTCCAGATTTAAAGATGAGGCATCCGAAGAGGACGCTAACCTTTATTTTACAGGACTTCAGCGTTTAGTTGAGAAAAAAACGAGATTATTCTGGCACAGGATTTTTTTGAGCAATATATATCCAACAAAATAGTACCTTGGGGGTTACGTATCCAAATTTTTCCCAATGTAAGGAAAATAGAACCAAAAATTAAGGAAGCATGGGAAAATAACCTGCAAACCTGCTCCATCCATATGATGCAGATTTTGTGGGATCAATACGGACAGGATATCAAACAGGTTGATGTGGAAATCATGGAATGGCAAGAAAATAGTGGGAATGTAACTACATACCCAGGTTATAATATTTGTGAGAAACAATTAAAAGACCATCTCACAAAATATGCGACAAACCTAACTAAAACAAAAGAAAATATACGTTTCAGAGAGACAAACGGGCGTATGACAACGCCCAAGCCTATAAATGGACACATACCAATCAGTCACGTAATAATATTAGAAAACCATTTAACAAAAAGGAACCTTCCCCTAGAGCAGTGTTTCTCAATTCCAGTCCTCAGGCCCCCCCAACAGGTCAGGTTTTCAGGATTTCCCTCAGATGAAAAGGCTGTGGTGATTACTAAGGCAGTGAAATTGATCAAATCACCTGTGCAAAATAATGGAAATCCTGAAAACCTGACCTGTTGGGGGGGGCCTGAGGACTGGAATTGAGAAACACTGCCCTAGAGAGACGGACAGGAGAGATTCAGACACCTCTTCCTTATCAGCATCATACGTTTCAATAGGTAGGCGGACCAAAAAGGAAAAAAAACGTAAAAACGATACCGATAGTAGCCTACAGGAATTATCACGATCACAATTTCCCCTTAAGGACAAACGTACACGAGCTCAAAGAACACTGAGATCTCAATCATCCGGTGTGAAGACTACTAGCATACACAGCAATACATCGGTTGTACTATCATCACCGATACCTGTTGTGAGTACGATTTCCATGCCAGCACCCACTATGGCACACCAATCGGGTCATGAACCCAATAAATATAGCTCCAACACCTCTGGTGACATACGGACTGCCCCTATTTTCACCATGGAACGTAAAACAAGTATAGCATCCTGCAATACGTTGCAGGAATCAAACTAGCAGGTCCCGATCACTGTGACAATAAGGGTCAGGACACTAATAATATTATTAATTTGTCCAACTATAGACTTTCAGAAGAACAGGTAACTGTATTACAATTAGGTCTCTCCTTTTGCCCGGATGGAGAGGCCGATCAATTCGATCTAATCAAGGATCTCCATCTTTTTGCAAGACGGCTTATGTTTAAAGTCTTGTATGATAAACAACAAGATAGTAACACATTGCCAGTTAATGATAATTCCAACCTCGATCAGGTCTCCCTACAGAGCTTCAGGCTCTGCAGGACCTTATGTCCCTGTGGGACGAGAGCAATCCAGAGGAAGAGGGATGGACCTTCCAGATTCTGGGGGTAATACCTGGAACGTCCATCCAATTTCGGTCAAGCAAACCTATCTATGTGACCCCCAAAACTTATAAACCAAAGTCTCGGTCTTTCCCTGTTCTACAAGGTAACACTAACATCTGGGCCTTTGTTTTACAGGTCACTAAAGCGATAGAAAACACTCAATGGAAAACAGGTCCCCCTCCCAATATTAGTCCAACTTTGAAAAAAGCCATAAATGATCTACACAACAATGACGACATTGTGATTAGGCCTCTGACAAGGGCGGGAATGTCGTCATCCTAACAGAGCAGGATATGAATCTATGTGCTTGGATATCCTTAAAAACAAACAGTGGTACAAACTTGTTCGGCTTCTGTAGTAACTTGTAATATTAGTAAATACAGAGAAATCCTCAATCGTGCACATAGAACAGGCACGCAAAAATGTATAAGAAAGAACCGGGACGGCCGCACTCCAAAAATAAAATTTGTTCCTTTTAATAAAAACTGGTCACAACATGGATGTCACAGCAAAAAATAAGGAAAAAGGGCTAACGCGTTTCACACTCTCATACAGTGCTTATTCATAGCTGGTTATGTATAGCAAAAGAAGGAATTTATACTCTATTCAACATAGAAAGCAATTGTGTAGACGCCCTCAAAGCTAATTGTTTAATTGGATAATCAGGCAAAAGGAAAATCACAGGTGTATCACACAGATAGGGCTAAAAGTGTTTTCCACATGTCTACAAACGTGCATCCTATCATCAATTAGCCATAAAAAGTCCTAGAAATGCAGAACTATAACATATAAAATGAATGAGTGAATGTGTGGATGAATGGGTTAATACATGATTAATATGCATATTATGCAGTAGAATGTAAATGCAAATGAGACCCAAAACTGAAAACACATGGAAAGGATGTGTAGACTAATATGGGAAAATGAAAAAAGTGATAGATTAAATGTGTGTGTGAAAGGGGTGAATGGGTGAAGGAGCAGAAAAATAAGAAAAGAAAGGAAAAGAAAAAATATGTGAGTGAAAAAAGCATGTGAACTGAAAGTCCTATGGAAACGTATGTGAGACAAGAGAGTGTGTGGGGGAGTGAATGGTTATGTGTGTGAAAGGGGTGAGAACAGGCACAAGAACAGGCACGATTGATGATAATACCCTTCAAAATTTGAAAATACCGAAAATCCCACAACACCCACTTTTTACGCACTCCCCAAGGAGCACAAGGGCGTTACTCCACCTCCAGGACGACCTATCGTCTCAGGCTGTGGTTCACTAACGGAAAACGCCAGTAAAATTATAGACGAGTACTTACATCCCACGTACAGGGTTTATTTTCCCACATGAAAGATACTATTGAACTTTTGAAATCACAGACGGATTAGTTATCCCTATGGATGCCTGGTTAGTCGCTATAGACATTAAAGCCCTATACAACTCTATTCCCCCATTCACATGGAATACAGGTCATTAGGATCTTTCTTAGTGAACGAGACAAAGATTCACGGAAGTATAATAACTTCTATGTCAAAATGTTGGAATATATTCTAACAAGTAATGTGTTTCTCTTTAAGTGCTCCCACTACCCCCAGGTGCAGGGTGTGGCTATGGGGGCGCCCCCTCCTATGCCAACCTGTACCTGGGGGGGGTGGGAGCGCAACCTTTTTGGAGGAGAAGAGAGTAATACTCTCTTGGCAAATGTGCTGACATGGCACAGGTATATCGATGAAGTTTTTATGATCTGGGCAGGATCAAAGGAAAGCTTAGATGTTTTTTTGAATCAGCTACAAGTGAATACGTATCATTATCTTTACGCACAATTGTAGTAAAAAAAAGATCACCTTTCTAGATGTGGAACTATATGTCGACACAGACGGCCGTCTATGTTCGACATTATATAGGAAACCCACAGAAGGGAACAGTCTGCTCCACGCATCTAGTTCGCACCCCAAATCGTTGGTTGCGAGTATACCTTATAGCCAATATTTACGCCTTATTTACGCGTAACTGCTCTGAGCAAAATGATTTTTTACAAGAATCAAAATAATTATATGCTCGCCTGAGGGCCAGGGGGATACAGCAAGAGCTGCCTACGGAAAGCCTTTAATAGAGTAAATACCCAGGATCGAAATGCATTACTCTATACACCCAAAGGTAAAAAGAACTCCAACACCACCAGAGTATCTATAAACAATTTTTTTTTTTTTTTTTACTTCAGACTTTAAAATTAGTAGATTCATCAATACCTACCCAGAAATTACGTTTAAACGTTTTCGATCCATACGTGATAGTGCAGTGTCAAGCCACTATTCCACTCAGACATTACCTAAACCTACGCAAACAGGTACCTTTCCTTGCACCAAGTGCAACTACTGTAGATACATCATCAGAGGTAACAGTATATGTTTACCTAACGGAGACATATGTACACCTAGGTTCAGGGCCACTTGTCAAACTACAGGCATCATTTATATGATGAATGCAACTGTGGTGCGTTCTATATTGGGAAAACCAAGCGCAATTTCTTTTGGCCGGATACGCGACCATGTATCAGCTGTTTTAAAAAAAATTACTTGAAACTCCAATCAGTAGACATATGGGCCTTTTTCATGGCCACGATCTACGGATGATGGGTTTTTTCGCTCTTGCCCACATTGCCCCCAACAAAAGAGGAGGACAAGTGGACAAAAGCCTTTTACAAATAGAAGCCAGGTGGATTTATATCCTCAAGGCCACTCAACACCCAGGCCTCAATGAAAGTATTAGCTATAAACCCTTCCTGTAACACGAGATGGCCACTCTTACCTTAGATGCTCCATTACATCTCTCTCTTGTCTCTGCGATCTCCGACTCTAACATCTGAGTCAGCCAATTAACATCTGCTCCTCCCTGATATGGATCACACACTATTGTGATGCTCCAACCATTACCCTTATGCCACTTCCCTACCTGCCTCCTGTCACCTTCTATTCCCTCGGATGGTGTGGAAATGCATATACCATGATGATGTCTCTGGATTTAATCCACTGTCTCCTTCACACAAGGGGGACATTCACGGTTTAATCTAGATAAATCTAACTGTTTAATTAAAAATTGAGGTCATACAGACATAGAAATATCATGTCTAAAGTATGACCATTGTTTAATCAGACTGTTGGTTAACATACCGTCTAACAAAGGGTTAATCATTAGAAAACGGCCTGGCCTATAGCCAGTATATTCTAATGTTATACCTTTAAGAATCTCTGTAAACTTTTATATACTAACTTTTATACTTCTTTTGTATTTTCATCATTTAGTCTTTCTAATAGACGTAGAGACACTTTGGAAGCCCTCTGATGACTGTATCGGTTCGTATATACATTCTATCATATGCCATCGCTATATAACATAATTGGACATCTATTAAATTATTTGGAGCTCCTTGGGTCATATGCGCTAATGTTTCTGTCCATCAGCCCTTATTAGATGGGCGCCCAGGGGCGACCACCGGATGCTGGTTTTAGCTCTGAACCATGGCGGAGGCTTTGGTGTTGTGACCGCCCTGATTCCGTGCTTATATCCTGCGCCTACCATCTGCATAGAGACTAGCCATCGCACTCATGTCCCGCCCATGGGGCGTGTCATCACGTCCAACCGTATGGACATGGGCGGCATTCAGGTGCGGGACACACTTGGGAGGTGGACCTTGGACACTCCCAATGATGCACTAGATACGCCCATCACATCGTTCTGACGTCTCCTACGTCACACGCTGTGGGACTATATAGGAGCCCTGTCAGCACACACAAGCCGCACAGACCACTCGGGGAAGACCTCACACACACCAGCTCAAAACAAGGTAACAGTCTCTTTCTTTCCAACACATTACCAATGTTCACAATGGTGAACTCTGGAAGCGGTATATATCTATATAATCTGCGCAACCTAACGCACTTATATGGTTTTTCCTTTTTTGTTTTTCCTGTTTGCTGTTTTAGCTGCCTCTCTCTATCGCTCATTGAGGATCCGAGTACTTACTCACACTTCCTCATTGGAAGTGCAATTAGAGATATTTTTTCATATTTTTTCGTTATATACATATATACAATGTAACAACTGATCAGTAGGTTTTTTTTCCCAACATTTATTTGATATATTACATAGTTACATAGTTACATAGTTAGTCAGGTTGAAAAAAGACACAAGTCCATCCAGTTCAACCACAAAAAATAAAAATAAACAAAAAAAAATAAAAAACACAATACAATCCCATACACCCAACTCCATACCCACAGTTGATCCAGAGGATTATTCATTTATTATATTTTTTAGCTTGCCGTTCAGGCATAATTATTCAGTGGTGAATAATACACTGCTGTGTGTGAGAGATTTCCTTGTCTTCCCAGCTCTATTTTTCGATATAGGAACAATTTCATGTAAGTTCATTATTTACATAAAAAATTGTTGTGCTCTTTGCAGGACACAACATACATAACAAAACAATTCTTTATACTTTATAATTATGTAATTTGCAAAATGATCAAGCAAATCTATATATGAATCTATTTATAATTAAATCTGCAGAGGCTGAGGCCGATACTCACGACCAAACATGTTCGCTCGAAATGTCCGACGGGCTGTTTCCGGCGTACAAGGCTGTTTTTTCATTTGGCCCGCTGGCTTGTACACACCAGCGGACGATATTTCCCTGCGGACCTGAACGCGTGCACGTAATCACGTTTGACGTCACTATAAAGGGAAAGGCCAAGTCAATGGCGACGCCCTCTGTTCCGCTTTTGCTAGTTACGGCTTTGCTCGTGTTAGTGAAGGTTTGGTTAGAGCTGATTCGCGCTTCTCGGTCTCCAGGCTTTAGCAGGTAGTATTTTCTCGTTCAGTGCGTTGTGCTTGTGGGTACGTAGTTGGCATTCGGGTACAGGCGTGCAGTTCGTTCTGCTTAGCAGATTCGTACTGTGCGTTCGTATCTGTGTGTCGTGCGTTCTTTGCAGGTACCGCTGGATTTGATTGTGCTTTCTGTTGGAGTGTGTTCTTGACTGACCAGCCGGGCCGGTTTGAAGCCATGATGGAGCAGCAGCGTCAATTTTCGCGAGTTGGTGCTGTTTATGGATGGCTGCTGGATATGTTCCTTATTCCAGTTACTTTGGCCAGAAACAGGGGGCGGAGGCGTTTCTGGACCAAGAATTGGTTGCGCCAGCGTGACCAGTTCTCACATATGCCTCTGCTTAGGGAAATCCAGGAGAATAATCCTAATGACTATAGGATTATTCTCCGCATGACGGACCCCGTATTCAACAGTCTGCTGGAACTTCTGTCCCCCTATATCACGAGGCAGGACACTGTGATGCGCCAAGCCATCACGGCCGAGCAGAGGCTTATTGCCACGTTGCGGTACCTGGCGACTGGGAGGAGCCTGCAGGACCTCAAGTTCTCGACAGGCATCTCTCCGCAGGCGCTTGGGGTCATCATACCGGACACGTGTGCTGCCATCATTAAAGTTATGCACGAGGAGTATATGAAGGTAAGTTTCCTCATTTTAACCTCACAATGTGTCTTTAATAATGTGGCAAACTAACTTTTTATTTTATTTCCCAGATATGCTGTGTGTTTAACTAACGTTCCTTTTCTCCACTATGCATGTTGATATCAGCTTTTACATGTTCTTTTTATTTTGGCCTACCTGCATATTTTGATCTTACCCAATATTAACCTGTCCAGCATGCTATCTTCGGGCCAACCCCCACCATGCCACTTTTTTATTTTTTTTTGGTTTTCTAAAAACAGTTTAAACACCCCCCCACCCCCCCCTTCAAAGTGTTTTTGTACCCCATCAGAGGGCTGTGGAGTTCTTATTAATTAAGTGGGCCTATATCTTTGTGCCCCGAAATTCTCCCTTCATAATTTGCAAATGCTATTTTAAAATTGTAAAGTTGCACAAGGATGCTTGTAGGATTATGTTTGCTAAGTTTAAGTGCCAAAGTACTAAATCTCTTTTTTTGTTTGTCCCCACAGCTACCCTCCACAACCACAGGAATGGCAGTCTGTGGCTTCCCAATTTGCCCAGCGGTGGATTTTCCAAACTGCGGTGGAGCAATAGATGGGAAACACGTCCGCATTGTGCCCCCCACCCCACTCGGGGTCCTACTATTATAATTACAAGGGTTATCATAGTATTGTGTTGATGGCGGTGGTGTCGGCACAGTATGAGTTTCTATATGTGGATGGGGGAAGAACGGCCGGATGTCAGATGGGGGAGTGTTCGCACGGACTGATTCTATGATCGTCTCCAAACTGGTGGTCTGGCAATGCCACCAGATGAAGATTATGTGGAAGGGACTTCCGTTTGTGTTCCTAGCGGACGAGGCTTACGGCCTTGGACCTCACCTAATGCGGCCTTTTCCCCAGAGGACCCTCATCTCAGAGAGGAGTGGTTCAATTTTCGGTTGTCCAGGGCTCGGAGGGTAGTCGAGAATGCCTTTGGGATCCTCAGCAACCGGTTCCGCCTGATCCTGAACATCGATACATTTGGCGGAATATAAATTGAACACCATTATATTTGCCTGCTGCATTTTGCACAATTTTCTACGCAGGCACTCCCAGACGTACCTAGCCTCCATGGGCTCTGAGGCAGGACTACCCTCAGAGAACATTCCTGGCCTGGACACTGGTCGCGCTGGCTTGGCCCCCAATCTGCTCGTGAGGTACGCGACAAATATGTTGAGTACTTCATGGGTCGGGGGGGCCATTGCTATGCCAGATCATATTTCTTTCTAATTCGGCCCCCCCAAAGAAAGGAATATTCTCACAACTAATAAATAATTAGACCATTGGACTTTATACAGTTGTTTGTCATTACTGCTTTTTCTCTATTTTTCTGTCTTCCAGGTTCTCTCCAAAAATAGTGCACTTCTAGTGCCAGATTTACTTACTCAGATGTATTAACTAACCACATTTGCACATTATTCACTCATCTACTAACTGGGTATTCAGTTTAGAAATAAGAAGCCACTCATTTTTCTGCTTTTGATGTCACAATTTTTTTTTTTATTTTAGTCATTTTTTAACAAGAAATGTGTATTTTTAGGCAGAAAACATTTCCTGCAAATTTTTGGAACAAAATATTGGCTTTGAATTATTTATTTTTTTGTCTTTATTGACAGTGATTAGCAATAATACTGATCGAAACACAATGTAAGACTAATTTCACTGAAACTATACGCAAGAATTTTTGGGCTTGTCTCCTATATATCTATCTCTAGAGATAGATATAGATATATATATATCTATCTCTAGAGAGAGATATATATATATATATATATATATATATATATATATATATATATATATATATATATATATATATATATATATATATATATATATATATACACACTTCTATACATAATTTTTTTAGACTTTGGTTCAAAATTAAAGTTCTTATTTAGTTTGATTTTCAATAACCCAGACTAATTTATGGAGAAATTTTTTTGGTTATTTATTTTATTTTTTTATTTTTTTGGTATTTGTTTCGAAGACATTTATTTACATTTAGAAATGTTTGGGTATTGTTTTTATACAAAACATTTTTTGGCTTTGTATTTGTTTGTGTATAATTGTTTCAACAAGATTTTAACACAACAAAAATTTTTTTGTTTTTTTAAAGAAAATTGGTTAACTTATTTCTTTAGGTGAGATTTCTTGTTCGTTTTGTGATCTGAAACTGTAAACATTTACAAACCAAAAAAGATCAACACCAAACAAAAATTTTAAAAAAGAACAGCAGTCAGTCATGGATGGTGTGCTTTCACACTGGAACACGCCAAAATTTCGAAATGCACACATTCAGTGAAAACTCGCCAAATGTCATTGGTTAAACAGACAAATGGCCACATGTGCTATCTGACATCATGGGTGATCAATGTCTGTGTTTTGTGGGAGCAAACCCTTCCTCTCAACTACTTGAGGATCGAGGAGGGGTTTGTACCCACAAAGCACAGACAATAGATAGTCTGTGATGGCAGATAGCACATATTGGCACACTGTGTGTGCATTTCGAAATTTTGGCGTATTATAAAGTAAAAAAATTAAAAAGGGTTTTGTGGGCGGGGGATGGGCGGGGGATGGGCTTCTGTGGTTCAGTCTTTGACACGGCCCATCATGTCAATGATATTTTTGTAATTCTGTTCGATGACTAGCATCCTTTGGCGCATGTTGTCCATTTCCGTGCTACACTCTGAAATGACATTTCGCACATTCTGCTCCATGACTAGCATCCTTTCCCGCATAATGTCCATTTCCGTGCTGCACTCCATTACCTGCTGTACAATTATAGAAGCACTTGCACGTGAAAAATGTGCTACACCATCTTCATCCCCTAAAAAGAAACAAATTGGCATTCAAAATCTGTAAATACTTTCCAGCCTATCTGCATATGTTTGGCCCTATTAATATAGGGGTGACACTGACCTGATGGCCTGATAATTTCCACATCCCCAATTTCTTCATCTTCTATCACTCCTCCTTCTTCCACCACCTCCCCATCATCTTCTATCACTCCTCCTTCTTCCACCACCTCCCCATCATCTTCGACTCCTCCTTCATCCATCAATCCACCTTCTTTCAATTCGCCAAATTGTTCTTCCGCCACTTGCCCATCATCTGCTATAAATTCTAAGTCCAAAATTACTTCTTCCTCCTCTCTTCCTTCCTCCTTTCTTCCTTCCTCTTCTCCTTCCACATCCTCTTCTCCTTCCACATCCTCTTCTCCTTCCACATCCTCTTCTCCTTCCACATCCTCTTCTCCTTCCACATCCTCTTCTCCTTCCACATCCTCCTCTCTTCCTTCCCCAGCCTCCTCCTGCTCAACATGTGGAGGTGTTTGATTTTGTGGGTGTCTGGCCCTCTCTGCCTCCTCCAATTGCTGGCGTCTTCTTTCCCCTATAAGAAATAATAAAAAACAAAAGGTATACTCATCAGCACACAGATATTGGATATCATAAATCGCACACATTGCATAGACGATACATTTATGATGATTTTTGGTTGTTTATTCTTTCAGCAATCCTCCATTTTTGGCGTAGTTCTAGGCCAAGCTCTGATCCTGCCCATTTTTTGCAAAGAAGTGACACACATGGATGTCCCCCCAAAACATTAATTCTCGTCGACCCTCCAAATAAATATACTTTGATTATTGAGACACAGGTGCTTTGCATTTCCAGATGTTAAAACATCAGCTTTATTTGCATTTTGGAGAATGAATCTTGTTTGCCTGTCACATGCACTCAATTTAATTTCTGTGATTTTGCTATTCAACAATGTTGGAAAACCAAGTTTGGGGCCAGTCAGCCATGTCCAGGTGTGTTGTTCCTGGAGTAACGTCACATTTTTGCAAAACAATGTCATATTACGCGTGTTTACTATTTCACGAAATTTGGTAAAGGTTGTTATTTGACATAAACACAATACAGTATCTACACGTGTTCAAAAGTACAAGCAGGCCAAGGAGGCAGATGTGAAAAAATACATGTCAACAGATTATTGCAGACATTCCCCCCCCCCCTTAAATAATATGGACTTACTTTTACGCAGAATTTTGAGTATCTTCTTCATGTGATGTGGCTCCCTCAATTTTAAATCGGACCAACGCTTCCGGAGTTGCTCCTTTGACCTGGTGACACCAAACATTCTCCTCATTCTCCTTGCCACCTTGTCCATTATGTGTGACTTTCTACGGTTCGGTGTTTTGTAGGGCCCACATTCACCATCATAATCCTTCCTCCTCATGATGTAAACCAACTCCACCATTTCTTCAAACGCCATATTAGTGGCTTTATATCTTTTAGGCCTGGATCGGGACGGTCCTGCCTCTGTCCCTTCACTTGCGCCATGAGAGCTCCGTGCCCGCTCGTGTGACATCGCCATCTTTCCTTCCCACAGAGATTAGGGGCGTGGAAACGAGGAAATGTCCCGTCAGGGGCGGAGATGAGGGCGGGGATTCTTGCATATGCGGAGTGTCGCGAATGCCAACAACGTATTGACGTAGGTTACGCGGAGAATATTCGCGCGATTCCAGAACCTACACAGTTAACGCCATATTTAATTTTTCAATTGATTAGGGGCATGGCAAAGGTGACGAGGGCGGCGTTTCATACATACGCGGAGTGGATAAAAGGCGCTTGACGTGATTACGTAGGTTACGTGTTAATTCAGCGAGCGTAACAAACGAGGATTTTGAGAGAGGCAGGTAAGAAATTTAAACATGGGATCAGCAGCGGGCTCTAAAATGTAGAGCCATGGGATGGGGGTTTGGTCTGTTGGTTGCACAGTTTTATTAAGCTATTATGTCTCTTGGATACCAGAATGTGATTTTCGTACCCAAATGCTTTTGTAGACATCACAAAATAGAGAGGTCA
The DNA here is from genome assembly GCF_905171775.1 of Rana temporaria. Lineage (NCBI taxonomy): Eukaryota > Metazoa > Chordata > Amphibia > Anura > Ranidae > Rana > Rana temporaria. The sequence goes on along the minus strand of NC_053489.1, from coordinate 358,250,873 downwards.
AAAATGCTGTGACTCATTATCAATTATGTAGGGTGTATTCAGATCAGGCCAAGTATTGTTCTGTGTTGGTTGGACAGAGGTCATTAGGAAGTTTCTTTCATGTAATCAATGCTGAGGGGCAGGATATCTACACATGCAATAGTGCCTTGATGAATGCTGTCATTTGTAATAATTGTGTATGGTTGTACATTTCTATTATTTCCTGCAATGTAACCAAAGGGGCGGCATGTATAAAAAAAATGTTAGCTAAAACCAACCAATGGGGCAGAGCTGGCCAGCATTTTCTAAACAAGAGACACTGTGTTTGTATTTCTATATAGGTACTACTTTTTAAACAACATATTCTATCAATGTAAATGTTGAGGCTTTTTTTAATTGTGTTTTTGGTTTCTTTTTATTTTTTCAATCTAGAATAAAAAAGACTAAATCATAATTTCACAATGGATCTCCTGCAGACCCAAGAGATTATCCAGCACTTGCTGGATAAATTTAGGGAAATGCCCATCCTGTGGGATTCAAAGCAGCCCACCTACCACAATAAGGACGTACGAGCGGCAGCACTTGAACAGCTAGCAGCATACATGAGGACATGGGTGCCAGAATGCAGTGCCAACATGGTGAAGGATAAACTTGCCAACCTCAGGGGCACATATAGGAGAGCGTACAAAGCTCACCAAAAGCAGCTAAGATCTGGAGCAGCAGCAAGACCACCAAAGGAACCCAAGCTGTGGTATTACAACCAGATGTCATTTTTGCGGGATCAACTGGAAGGCAGGCCATCAATGTCAAGTCTGAATCCCAACCTTACCTCCACGCTACCTCCCAGCGGGACTTCCCCAGATCACCACAGCCCTGCAGAGTCAGATGAAGAGGGCCTGGCTGACAGAGAGGCAGATCTGCGCCTCTACGATGATGAGGTATAGTAGTTTCATAACTATTTATGTAATAATATTAATTATTGTTTGATTCTTGACTTGATATTGGTTAATAAAATACAAGCTGGGAAGTAAAAATCTAAAGTCGTGGGCAAACAAATAGGTGTCAGGGATGACAACTGCAGGGGTCAGAGGGTGAGTCTGTTTTCAAGTTTAAATTCAAGGCAAAAAATAAGATTAAAGCATGAAAATGTGAGTGATTATATTCCTAAATATATTACAACATGTCCCTTTTTTTTACACAGGAAGAAGAGACCAGCCAGGAGGTGGCAGATCCTCTCCTCACTGTCAGCCAGGACGAAGGGGTCAGTGGCAGCCAGGAGGAGGCCGGGCCCAGTGGCGTTCAGCAGCTCCCCAGGACAAGCACCACCAGCCAGGCTCCTCCCCTTTATATTAGGCCACCGGGCCGTAAGAAGAAATTGGGGGCAGTGGAGGAAGCCAGCCTCAAAATGATTCAGGAGGCGAGTGCCATCATGAGGGCCCCCCTCAACCCCACTGAGGCCTACAGTGCCTCCGTGGCACATGATCTGAATAAAGGCACGGAGGAGCAGAGGCAATTGGCCAAGGGCATCATCAACCAGGCCCTTTGGTGGATGCAGAGGGAGCTGCTGACCCCAGACACTGGGCTATGTGACCCGGCCCGGCTTGCTGAACATCATACTCCTGCTGCCACATCATCCCCACCTGCAAGGGCCCAGGGAAGACCCGCTGTAAGGCAGCCTGGAAGGAAGGTTGCAAGGAAGAGGAGACGTTGATGCCCTGCCTTCCATTTGATCCCCCACAAATGGCATCTTGTTTGGACTACCACAGCTTGGGTTCCTTTGGTTATGTGCTGCTGCTTCAGATTTTATTTTGTGTGCCTCCTGAGGTTGGCTAGTTTATCCTTCACCATGTTTGAAATGCAAGTTTGCATGTATTTTGCTAGCTGTTCAAGTGCTGCCATTCTGTTTTTGTTCCTTTTTATCATTTGCTAAAATAAAAGCCTTTTTGTTGATTTGAAAAACGTGCCTATTGTTTGTAATACTGTGGGTATTATTTTAGGCATCAAACATTACAAACAAATAAAATGTTTAATCTAAAATATTCACTAACTCATGGGGGGGGGGGGGCATTTGGTGTGCCAACATGGTAGACAATTTAAACAACCTTCAAAATAATCCAGTTAAATATACAAACAAAAGCTAAATCAAAACTATTTCCTATTAAAATCTTCTAAATGGTGACATAACTATAAACACCTAAATAAAGTGGGAAAGATAACCATTAAACATTAAAAGCAAAAAATTTAACATGTGGAGGACCACTAAAAATATGATACGTCGGGCCAATAAAAGTTTGCTAAAATCTTACTACATCACAGCTAACAAATGTCACTTTTCAGTATGGAACAACTCAGTTGAAATAACATGAGCTAAATAACTGATTAGTTATAGCAAGAGAAGAATGAATAAAACGACGGCATCAAGCGTTGTTTATTGTGTGGTTTGCTTCAGTGTTCTATTGCTAGAATTAATCTTTCTATTGACGAATGTGCCATATCCCAAACAAACGTGAGTTTTACCTGAACGAGCGCTCCCGTGGCCTCATTTAGTCTGAGCATGCGCGGGGTTTTTGTACGTTGGTTTTGTGTACTCACCACCAAACATGTCCGTTCGGACAGGATTTGAGCGGACGGTTTTAAAACAAGTTTGCAAATAAATGTCTGCTGAAAAACGGCCCGGCGGGCAAATGTACGGTGAAATTCTGTACGCTCGTAACTACACACGACCAAACATTTCTGCTGAAACTGGTCCGCGGGCCAGTTTCAGCAGACATGTTTGGTCGTGAGTATGGGGCCTGAGACATTGTTCTCCGCCTATAATTAATTGATCCAATTAACATTGAAACCAAAGCTGCAGTAATATAGGAAGCTCCTTTACACGCTCATTACCTATATATATATATATATATATATATATATATATATATATATATATATATATAAAATCCTATAGAATACAACTAACTTTAATTACTTAACTAATATATTTTTTACTTGATCTCAATGGTATGGGTCAGGAGCTTTACCTATATTTACATATACAATAATATAATAATTTTCTATTTTAATTTATTATTATTTTATTCTCATTTACAACACTTCACCATATTTCTGTTCATCTTTTCAAAACATTTCCTTTTTGTGTCATGTTACCTGATCATGATATAAGATGTACTACATTGTAAGACCGCTTCTATGCACTCCCTATTAGGACTGACGGGCGTTGCATGATCCGCATATATTGATCCAGCCGCACCTTGTTATATACAACATAGCAATTTTGCTTGTTGATTCCTTGGCATACGTTCCGCGATCATCCTAGAGGTACCTATGTGCTCTACGTCAATGTTTGTTTAAGGATAGTGACGGATAAAAAAAATTTCTCTTGTTCAAAAAATTTCTTGTTTAATTAATTCTTCGCTATGTTTATTTATATATATCTATGTTCTTTGGCTATTGAATCATTTATTCCATTTTTACATGATGAACAATGATGACTTTGATGTTTTGAACACTGTGATAAATTAATTATATATTCGCAATGTCTCATTAAACTTTCATCTATCTATTAGATTGTCTTATATACTTACGTGTCCCTGAGGAAGCCCCAATGGGCGAAACATGTAGGACCCACAGTATATGATAATATATAAGTCAACTAATGTTGAAATACAATCTCTCATATGATCATGTTTTTTAGCCTTTTTTGTATGAATAATGTGTATAATTAAAATTATATTTTTTTATATAAATCTTGTCTCGCTGTATGATCTCTGTGGTTCCAGAGCTATTATCTTTGATTTATTGGCTTTTTTACATACCCAATTTGCATTCGTATAGTCCCATGCCCCATATTGTAATTGGGAATACATATTCACTTAAAATGTATAAAAATTATTTTAAAATTATCCATGAATTGAAGGTAAAGAAATCAAGATCGATAATAGGTAAATAACATTCCTCAGAGCCTGTAACTAATAATTGGAAACACAATCCAGATCCAATAACCCATCTAAGGACCAGTGTGCTATGTGTACAATATTTAATAAAATACAGAAATAAATATTAAAATATAGGTTAAAAGTTGAAGGTAAAAAAAGAGTAAATAAGAGATTAATAATTTGATATAAAACAATTTAAATCAAATTGTGAGGAGCTCATGTATCCACCAGGATTCTGATTGACTGAGTTTTATGACCTTATTATCACCCCTCCAATGGGGTTTATAGTTTTCAATCGCCCATACCAATAAGGAGGAGGGGTTTCTGTTGTGAAACCGGTCATAGTGTCTAGAAAGGCTATGTTTTTGAAATCTGTTCTTTATGTTTTGTGTTCTCTCAGTCTTTTCCATAATTCACTTTTTGTTCTTCCAACATACTGGATCATACACTCTAGGAGATATACCACCCCTTCTGTTTTACATGAGATAAAGTCTTTTATCTGGTATTCTCTACCAGTAACAGATAATTTGAAACTTACTTTTTTATTTTTATTTTCTTTTGTGTGCCTACAAGTATAGCATGTTTTACAAGGATAGAATGCCTTTACTTCAAAAAAAAGAAAAATTTCTCTGGGGAACGGAGTCCAGCACATTTGGACAAACTTGATTAGTATCCATTCACAATGTCCTTTTTTCTGCAGAGGGGATTGTTGCTGGAAGTGGGATACTTTCCAATCTTTCACGCAGGGTGCGTGTTCGATGCAACAGTCATCAGGAATCATACCGGTTATCTACCTTGATCAGCATCTGAGGAAGAGAAGATCCTGATACTCTTGCCATTTTGCGATTTTAACTCACCACCCACCAGTGTGTGAGTCCACTAATTACGGTAAGAGTACCGACCCTTATTCTAGGGTGGCGGGATCACTACCCTTGTATCTGATGTTTTCACCTATGTGATACCACGATGGATGTCCTCCTTTCTTCGTTTGTGCAATGGAAATCACCTATCAGTGGTTTAGAGAAATTTCCATTCTTATATGGGACTTATATATTTATTTGTGTGTGATAACTGTCACTTCATATACTTGCACCCCATTTATCACTCCTCTTTGATCAAGGGGAGTGTGTTTCACGTTTTTGAAGTCACTTCGATTTCCTTGATGCAATCTCACTTGTGACTGAGACCAGGGCCGGCCTTTGCGGTGTGCGGACAGTGCGATCGCACAGGGCGCCATAACAACATGGGCGCCTGGCGACCGCACAGATTTTTTTAATTCGCCTGCGTGTTTAAGTAGTGGGCGGGGGGGCATGCCGCACCCTGGGGGTGTCAGGCCGGCGCCCCCCCCCCCCACGACTGAAAGAGGACCTTGCCGGGTGGCATTGGCGTGGTGCCTGGCTTTGCAGGGGGGGTGCCGCGCAAGCCGCATCCCAGCGAGCCGTCGGCACACCCGGGACCTGGCCGCAGTGATTCCCCCTTCTCCTTAGGCAGCTCCGCGGCTCTGAGTCTCGGCTGCCTGTGACTGTCTCAGTCACGCAGCCGAGCAGTGAAGCAGCCTCCCCCTTGCCTGTACTGTGCTGTGTGTGCAGCACGCGCAAGCAGGTTATCTGAGCCTGCTTGCTTTACAGGTCTGAAGGGGGGGTCGTCTGTATTTAGGGGGGGGGGTTCTTTATTGTAGGGATGATCTGTATTGTAGGGGGGGGTTTCTGTATTGTGTGTGTGTGGGGGGGTTCTTTATTGTTGGGGGGGTCTGCACTTTAGGGGTTGATCTGTATTGTAGGGGGGGTGTTTTATGTATTGTGGGGGGGGGTTTCTTTATTGTAGGGCTGATCTATTGTAGGGGGGTGTTTTGTTTTGTGGGGGGGTTCTTATTGTAGGGTGGTCTGCACTGTAGGGGTGGTCTATTGTAGGGGGGGTTCTGTATTGTAGGGGTAAATCTGTATTGTAGAGGGGGTTCTGTATTGTAAGGAGAGATCTGTATTTTAGGGAGGGGGTATGCACTGTGCGGGTCTGCGTAAACATGCAGGGGGTCCAGAACTGTTAGGGGGGGTGTCTGCCGTTACATACAGGTGTCTGGGGGCTGTGTAATGTAAAGGGTGCAGGGTGCTGTGTATGTAAAGGGGTCCAGTGGTGCAGGGTGCTGTGTAATGTAAAAGGGTCCAGTGGTGCAGGGAGCTGTGTAATGTAAAGGGTCCAGAGCTGTGGGGTGCTGTGTAATGCAATGGGCCCAGAGGTGCAGGGTGTGTGTAATGTAAGGGGCCCCAGTGGTGTAAGGTGCTGTGTAGTGTAAAGGGGTCCAGAGGTTGCAGGGTGCTGTGTAATGTAACGGGGTGCTGTGTATGTAAAAGGGCCCAGCGGTGCAGGGTGCTGTGTATGTAAGGGCCCAGAGGTTGCAGGGTGCTGTGTAATGTAAGGGGCCCAGTGGTGCAAGGTGCTGTGTAGTGTAAAGGGGACCAGAGGTGCAGGGTGCTGTGTAATGTAAAGGGATCCAGAGATGCAGGGTGCTGTGTAATGTAAAGGGGTCCAGAGCTGTGGGGTGCTGTGTAATGTAAGGGGCCCAGTGGTGCAAGGTGCTGTGTAATGTAAAGGGGTCCATCCAGAGGTGCTATGTAATGTAAAGGGGTCCAGAAGTGCAGGGGGCTTTGTAATGTAATGGGGCCCAGAGGTGCTGTGTAATGTAAAAGGGGTCCAGAGGTGCAGCGGGTGGTGTAATGTAATGGGGTCCAGAGTGCTGTATAATGTAAAGGGGCCCAGAGGTGCAAGGTGCTGTGTAGTGTAAAGGGGTCCAGAGGTGCAGAGTGCTGTGTAATGTAAAGGGGCCCAGAGGTGCAGAGTGCTGTGTAATGTAAAGGGGCCCAGAGATGCAGGGTGCTGTGTAATGTAAAGGGGCCCAGAGGTGCAGGGTGCTGTGTAATATAAAGGGGTCAATTGGTGCAGGGTGCTGTGTAATGTAATGTGGTCCAGAGGTGCAGGGTGCTGTGTAATGTAAAGGGGCCCAGAGGTGCAGGGTGCTGTGTAATGTAAAGGGGCCCAGAGGTGCAGGGTGCTGTGTAATGTAAAGGGGCCCAGAGGTGCAGGGTGCTGTGTAATGTAAAGGGGCCCAGAGGTGCAGGGTGCTGTGTAATGTAAAGGGATCCAGAGGTGCAGGGTGCTGTGTAATGTAAAGGGGCCCAGAGGTGCAGGGTGCTGTGTAATGTAAAGGGGCCCAGAGGTGCTGTGTAAAGTAAAGTGGTCCAGAGGTGCAGGGGGCTGTGTAATGTAAAGGGGTCCAGAGGTGAAGGGTGCTGTGTAATGTAGAGAGGTCCATTGGTGCAGTTGTGGAGAGGGGTACACAGTAGTGACAGAGATATAGAAGGATGCAGGGGGCACAGTGGGGTGTTTTTACATTTCACGGGGGGGGGGGGGCAGATATAGGATCCGCCCCGGTGCCAATGCTCTAGGTACACCTGGCAGGCCACAGGCAGATTCTGCCGGAAAGACGGCATGGCGACTGTCCTTGCCTTGCTATGAGGAGCTCATATGCCATGCACACTGAGAAGACAAAAGAGGGCAAAAATCCACAGAAGCAGGCAGCGGATGTAAAAACTTTTTTCTGTAAGTAAATTCTTTTTTTATAAGTGCAGTGTACTGCTTAATGTCCGTTTTGTATTTTCTTTTTTAAATAGGGTGTTTCTTAAAGGAACTGTAAATGCAAATGTTAAAAAATACGTTATTGTAATTATGTTTGATATTTGATAGTAAATTTACAGGTAGTGTTATTATACCATGCGATTTACTTTATAATGTGGCGTTATTATAGCGTGTGATTTACTTTATATGTGGCGTTATTATAGCGTGTGATTTACTTTATAAGTGGTGTTATTATAGCGTGTGATTTACTTTATAAGTGGCGTTATTATACCGTGTGATATACAGTATATGTGGCGTTATTATAGAGTGTGATATACAGTATATGTGGCGTTATTATAGAGTGTGATTTGCAGTATAGGTGGCGTTATTATACCGTGTGAATAAAAGTTGTATTTTTATCATAGCTTGTAATCTTTTTGTTGGGAACTTAACGGAATGGAAGGTTTTAAATGGAGCTGGTATTGGAGAAATGGGTGTGGTTACCGAGGGGTGTGGTTACCAAGGGGCGTGGTTACCAAGGGGCGTGGTCACTAGGGGGCGCTGTAAAGCTTTCTCGCACAGGGCGCTTAAAGGCCTAAGGCCGGCCCTGACTGAGACATACGTGTTTCAGTGTAATTATTTCTTCATTATTATGTTGTTTGACATATATTGTTTGATACCTTTGAACACATTGTCTTACTATTGGCGCTGCACATCTTTTTCACCTTTAGGTATGTTCTCTTGCCATGGGGTATAGTGGCAGCTATACAATGGAAGATAGCTGTTAGTATCTACCGACTTGAAGTGAGTTTGTGTCACCAGTCTATCCTCTTCTTTTGAGATTTTTTCGTCAATTATTTACCAAGTCAGTTTTATATTTTTATTGTTTGTATTCAAGTCAAACCAAAAATCTATCAGACTTTCTCTGTCACCAGCCCAGATTACGATGATGTCATCAATATATCATTTGAATAGGAGTTGTTGCGGTTTTTACTGTATAAAGCATCCTCCTCCCATTCAGCCATATACACGTTGGCTACACTAGGCGCCAGGGCCAGATTAAGAACATCAAGGGCCTGGTGCTGAGGATTTTGGTGGGGCCTTTTATAAATAATAAATAAATGCATGGGAATGACATGAACGCAGCCCGGCAAGGCAAGTGACCAAAGGATCAGAACCCAGAAGAAAGACCGGGTGAAGATGGAAGTGCCCAGGCCCCGTCTGATTCATCACAGCGCAGCACTGGAGGGCTCAGTCTGAAAATTTAAGGTGTACACTAATGTGCTAATATGCTGTGCATACTTGTACATTGTGGCATAACCTACCCCAGGGCCTCTAAAAAGTAGTAATGTCAGGAAAGTTTACTACCACTTTAATATCACAGGATCCCAGGAGCCTCTCATGGGGCCCCTACTGAGCCAGTGGCCCTTGGGCAGTGCCTAAGTACATAGTTGGCAACATTTAAAAAATATTTTCAGGGGGGCGTGGCCTGGACATGGCTGAGTGAGGAAGCAGATCTTTGGATCTCCCGGCCTCGTCCTCCCTTATACCGGCCAAAGAACTGAAAAAACAGGCATGCAATCTGCCAAAAGAACTAAGAACAAAGGGACAACCAGACTCACCCGTTCTGGGACCAAAACGGGCGATTTGCACAACTATTTCCACCCTCATCCGCTGATCTCCCCGGGAGCGAGAGTGACGGCGCCACGTGGCACACCGCATGGCGGCCTAAGTGACGATATCGACCAAGCTCTCTGGACATTCCATCCGGACGACGACCCGGCAAACCCTGCCACACCGAGTGCACCTGAGACGCACCCAACTATGTCTAGCCCCGCTTCGGAGATGGAGGGGGGATCGACGGAACGGGAGATCCGGGAAAACCGGGCCCTCCTGCAGACCCTCCCCACCCGCTCAGATATAGAGACTCTCATCCTCAAGCTTGAGGAGACGCACCGGAGAGACTACCAGGAGGTCCATGCGGAAGTGTCCACCTTATCGGACAGAGTGACCACGGGCGAGGGGTCGCTAGCAACTTTAGAGCAGCGGGTGACTGGCCTGGAACGTGACAGAGACCTCCACAGAGAAGCAGCAGTCACACTCCAACTACACCTGGAGGAGGTTGAAGACCGGAGCCGCCGCAACAACCTGCGGCTCCGGAGGATACCGGAGACGGTGGAAGCCGAGACGCTGAATGATGTGCTGCTGGGGCTTTTCCTGGAGGTGCTGGAGGACCCGGAGGAACCGGTGGAGGTCGATCGCGCACATCGCGCGCTAAGCCCGAAGTCGGATGACCCAGCCAGGCCCCGTGATGTTGTGTGCCGTCTGCTTCGATTCGCACAAAAGGAGCGAATCATTAGGGGAGTGTGGGACCGTGGCGAGATCACCCTGGAAGACTCGACCATCAAGATCCTGCCGGACCTGTCGCGGGTGACGTTGCGCCGCCGAGCTATGCTGAAGCTGATCCTGGACCTCGCCAAGCAGCGGGGATACACGTACCGATGGGGTTACCCGCTGGCAGTGACCTTTCGGAAAGACGGGGCAGCATTCACAGACCAGACGCCGGCGGACCTTCCGGCCCTCTTCCGGTTTCTGGATGCAGACCAAATCCCGGTTCCCGACTGGCTACAGCTGCTGCCTCGTGCCCAAGGCCGAGGAGGCCCATCGATCTACAGACCCAGGCTAGGAGCGCGCCAACAAGGCCGAGGACGGAGGAGACGCCGTGCACCCTCAGACGGAGATCACTGTGAGTAGGCCGTAGGCCGCAATCCCCAGACAGTTACACTTACCTTCCCTATGTTGAGCCGGCGGCCCTGCTCTCCCATCCTAGCCGACTGCTTGGCTGATTGACTGGGCCCTCCCGGAGGACCCATTGTGGCCGATCCCCCGTACGTGGACCCGCCTAAATATTGCCTTAATGGAGGCCCGGAGTTGAGGAGACAGAGCCACGGCCTAGGTCACTGAACACCCTCCCTTGATTGATTTACTATTGTATTTTGGGACCGGGGGTCCACACCACCGGCTCTGTCTATCCACCTACCCACTTAGGCCTGCGCTCATACGCTAGGTTAAGCCTAGTGAGCGTGCTAGCTGTTTAAGCTAATTTAGAAACTCTCTCTGACCACACCACCTGGTGTTTGTTATCCCCTCAAACCCTCCCCCCCCCCTCCCCTTACCACAACCCCAGCCTACGATCCACTTTTAGGATACAGGCCGGACCTCCTCTAATTACCCACACAATCTCTCCCTCCCCCCTTACCCGCGAGCATGGATACGCTAACGGTAATCTCGTTCAACGTAAAAGGCCTGAATGCGCCTGAAAAACGCAGAATGCTACTCCATGACATGCCAGAGGGCAGATATTGTCCTATTGCAGGAAACGCACTTTCGGGAAAACAGGCTTCCAGTACTTAAAAACAGATACTACCCCACAGTATACCACTCCTCCTACTCAGACGCTAAATCCAGGGGAGTTTCTGTGCTTATTGCAGCCGGGGTACCCTGGACGCTTGGGGATATACAGAGAGACCCCGGGGGGCGGTTTCTATTTATAAAGGGACGTATTGGCACGACAGAAGTTACGCTGGCAAACCTGTACGCCCCGAATGATCACCAGGACGGTTTCTTGACGCGACACTTAGACCGACTGACACGATACGCCACTGGACATTTAATTGTGGGGGGCGACTTTAACATCCCTCTGACCCCGCATAAGAACACATCCTCAGGACTGTCCTCATCATCAGCAAGAACCCGCAGTCGAATTCAGACGGCGCTCCATCGCTCCCAACTAGTGGACGCTTGGCGACTATTTCACCCGGGGGAGAAAGACTTCACTTTCTTCTCCAGACCCCACCAGGTGTATTCTCGAATTGACTACTTTCTAGTAAAGCATAGAGACCTAAACGCAGCCAAGGACGTTAAGATAGGAACGATCACCTGGTCCGACCATGCCCCGATCACGCTGATCTATGCCTTGTCAGAGCTCAGCTCCGAGAGGAGACACCCGTGGAGATTAAATGAATCCCTGATACAGGATCCTGAAATCCTAGCTGACGTTGCCAAAGAACTGGGACACTACTTTAGAGACAACACTACGCCGGACAGTAGGCCAGAGGTGGTGTGGGAAGCCCACAAAGCGGTCGTACGTGGTATCTTCATTAGGCACGGGGCGAGGAAGAAGAGACTGAGGACGGAACAATTGACTACCCTGCTATCCAAAATACAAATTTTAGAGACACAACACAAACAAACACCGACGAGACAGCTGGGACTAGAGCTTGACACCGTGCGGAGACAGGTCACGGACGTTCTGTGGTACAAGGCGAGGGCAGCCATCCAAATATGCAGACATAAGGTATACGAGTCAGGAAACAAATGAGGGAGGATGCTGGCCAGGTCACTACACGCGCAGAATTGTGCCTCATGTGTGCCACACATTGTCAGCCGTGGGGGGCGGAAAGTATCCACACCGCAGACAATCTCACGGGAGTTCAGGGAGTTCTACAACACCTTATATAACCTACCCAGTACATCCGGAAATCCCGACGCGGCCCTTTTACAAGACTACCTGACCTCATCGGACATGCCGGCCTTGTCCTCAGATGACAGAGACTTGCTTGATGAACCCATTACCCTGCCTGACCTACAATCAGCCTTGGGCAGCACTAAACGGGGCAATAGCAATAGGAGGAAGGAGATGGACAGCCGCACTCCGAAATAACTTTTCAAAAAAGTTGTCTTTTATTTTCAAGCAGGAACATGCATAATCACCACAACCATAAACCAGGACAGCCGACTAGTTTCGCACTCTTGCTAGTGCTTAATCACTAAACGGGGCAAAGCTCCGGGCCCGGATGGGCTGACGGTGGCGTACTACAAGGCGTTCCTTCCCTCCCTGGGCCCTCAGCTAGTTTCACTGTTTAATAATCTTGGGACAGGGGCGAAATTACATGTCTCGACGTTACAAGCCCAAATAGCGGTTATCCCTAAAGAGGGGAAAGACCCAGGCCAATGCGGTAGTTACCGCCCTATTTCACTTCTGAATGTAGATCTCAAGCTCCTTACCAAAATTCTAGCGACCAGGATCCAGTGCCATTTCCCAGGCCTAATTCATCTTGACCAGGTGGGTTTTGTCCCCACCAGAGAAGCAAGGGACAACACAGCTAAGGTCCTGAACCTGGTACACGCGGTCAATATTGCAAAGACGCCTTGTGTCTTTGTAAGCACCGATGCCGAGAAGGCGTTCGACCGCGTCAGCTGGGAATTCATGTTTCAGACATTGACATACGTAGGGATGGGCCACAAAATGATGAATTGGATAAGGGCAACGTATACGGACCCGTCGGCTAAAGTCAGGACCAACGGAGTACTGTCCGAATCATTCCAGATAAACAACGGGACGCGACAGGGGTGTCCCTTATCACCTCTACTCTTCGCACTCACCCTTGAGCCTTTTCTACGCCATGTACGGACGAACCCCAATATTTCGGGAGTTAGGATAGGAGAGGGAGAGTACAAGGTTTCCGCCTACGCGGATGACCTGCTCTTCTCTTTGACCGACCCGGCGACATCCTTGCCCAGTCTGTTAAAGGAATTTGAGCTGTATGGTCGGCTATCTAACATGAAAATAAACATGAGTAAATCAGTGGCGATGGGAATAGGGATTCTGAGACCACGTCTAGATTACCTCCGTGGCAGTGCCGGGCTGCAGTGGACAGACAAAGCCCTGAATTACCTCGGTACACGTATCCCCCCGAACCTCTCTCGGACGTTTCAACTGAACTTTCCACCGCTCTTAACGGCAGTCCAGAAGCTATTGGATCACTGGACCACCAGCCTCCATTCCTGGTTCGGTAGGTGCAACATATTAAAAATGTCCATATTGCCAAAATTTACCTACCTCCTTCAAGCCCTCCCCATACACATTCCTACAGATTTTTAAAAAAATGTACAGACCATGTTCAAGACCTTCCTGTGGGTGGGGAAACACCCCCGGATACACAGAACGGTGCTGACACTGCCCAAGGTGCACGGCGGGATGGCTATGCCCGAAGTTCGGAGGTACTATCACGCAGCCCATCTGAACCGCCTGGTCGACTGGTGTCGACATAAGGACACAAAATTATGGCCCCGCTTGGAACAAGCCCAGAGCGGCGCCGCTGCAGACGGCGCCGTGGTGTCCCACTACACTGCCCAGACCAATACGAGCCCATCCACTGATAGGTACTACAGTTAAGGTGTGCGCCAAACTGCTGCACCGGACAAGGCCGGTGCCGGATGTCACGCCTTTGCACCCAGTGCTGGGCAACCCCCAATTTGAACCAGGGATACAGGATGCGCGGTTTCGGGCTCTGAGAGAGTCGGGGGTCTTTCAGGCCTCCCACTTTAGCGTGGCGGGCCGTTGGAGAACGCTGGCGGAGTTGATGGACCCGGGAGGGAATTACTGCCTAGACTTCCTAAGAGCTCACCAGCTCATCCACTACCTACGAACTATGACACCCCCACCGGCAGGTACACACGCTCTCACGCCCCTAGAGGAGCTGTGCTTGGGCACCGACGCTCTTCCACACGCCCTATCTATTCTGTACACCACGCTGGCCACGCCGACGGACGGGTATCAAATCCCATGCATTGCGAAATGGGAGCAAGACTTGCGCCGCTCATTTTCGGCGAAGCAAAAGCAACAGATTTTGACGTTCACGCACAAGTCCTCTATCTGCACAAAGATACAAGAGACAAACTATAAAGTAATGACACGGTGGTATCGCACACCGGCTCTCCTTAGCAAACTATTCCGAACGACGTCGGACCTCTGTTGGCGATGCCAGGGCGAAACGGGCACGTTGCTCCACGTATTTTGGTCCTGCCAAAAACTGAGACCCTTCTGGTTGGAGGTCCAAAAGATCTCCCAGAAGTTCACGGAACGACAACTCCCTGACGACCCAGCCTTCTTCCTGCTGCACGCCAATGACATCCCTGCCCGAGTGTACAAAAAATCAATCCTTCGACATCTCCTGGACGCTGCTAAGGCATGCATCCCTATCAGATGAAAATCCCCAGACCCACCGACTGTTGCAATGTGGTTGAGGAAGGTGGACGACATTAGCAGGATGGAAGACTTGATCCTCTCAAACCAGGACAGACAGGAAGCCTACAAGGCCACATGGCAGCTGTGGAATATTTACATCTATTCAGATGAGGGACAGAACCTTAGAGGCCAGACCTAGACATGCAAGATGGAAAGGTCCCACTGCTGAAGCATTGATAGACAGACCGTACTAGGTCAAATAAGACTGAGATCGTTCGGAACGAGTGGACCCATGCTCGCGGGTTCCCCCAATTTCCCCTCCCCCTCCTCACCTCTTTCCTTTTCCTCTTTCCCCACCCCGCTCATTTCTGGGCCCCCCCAATGGGCTACCAGCCCACGGGGGATCCCTCTCTCTTGGCTCCCCAGACCACGGCCTGGGAGCTGCTACTGCTCGCTAACGCTCTTTTCCTCTGATACTTCTCCGAAAATAGGAAAATGTGGGCGGATTCGCAGATCCTTTATAATACGAATTTACTAGCATAATATGTGTGTCTGCTGTGTAGTTTTACTTATGTATATTGAATTGACACAAGGTTTTGCACTTTAACTGTGATCCGGGCGGTGACGCCCACTGTTGTGAACAAATAAAGAATTTTGAAAAAAAAAAAATATTTTCAGGGACAATTTTTAATATAAGTGCTATATTTAGAGTAGCTGATATCCCCTATGTTCCTCTATACATCATAGTAGTAATCACAAAATTAAATGAGTACTAATAATGGGGCAGAACAAATATGAGAACTGAGATTTCCTTTAGTTGAACTAACAAAAGTGTGCCTATTCTAGAGATGGTAACATTGAGGATATTCAGTATAATTTTAAAGAACTGTTTTTGTGGGTAAGCGACATAGGGGAGAAGTATGGACGGTATATAAGTGGGAAGTATGTGCAGGTGAGGGAGAGGAATGTGGAGGGTCTAACAGTGGGCACTATGTACAGGAGAGGAGTGCAAAGGGTACGGCAAAAGGCACTATGTACAGGAGAGGAGTGTGAAAGGTATGACAATGGGCAGTATGTACAGGAAGAGTGTGGGGGTATGACAGATGGTAGTACGTACCAGAGAGAAGTGTGGAGGGTAGGATGGGGCAGTATGTACAGGAGAGGAGTGTGGAGGGTATGACAGTGGGCACTATGTATAGGAGAGGAGTGTGGAGGGTATGAAAGTGAACGCTATGTATAGTAGAGGAGT
This sequence comes from Rana temporaria, assembly GCF_905171775.1. Taxonomy (NCBI): domain Eukaryota; kingdom Metazoa; phylum Chordata; class Amphibia; order Anura; family Ranidae; genus Rana; species Rana temporaria. Next base: position 358,235,068 of record NC_053489.1, on the reverse strand, counting down.
GTGGAGGGTATGACAGTGGGCACTATGTATAGGAGAGGAGTGTGGAGGGTATGACAGTGAGCAGTATGTACAGGAGAGTAGTGTGGCGGGTGCAACAGTGGGCACTATGTACAGGAGAGTAGTGTATGACAGCAGGCACTATGTACAGGAGAGGAGTGTGAAGGGTATGACAGTGGGCGCTCTGTATAGGAGAGGAGTGTGGAGGGTATGACAGTGGGCACTATGTACAGGAGAGGAGTGTGTAGGGTATGACAGTGAGCACTATGTACAGGAGTGGAAGGATATTTAGGGACTGCGTAGTAGTTAAGCGGGTCATACACGGATTGAAATTACGCCAATTATGCAGAGACCAGCCATAGTCGATCTATGTATGGGCTAGCTGGTTTTACACAAGTCAATCTATTAATCGACTTGAGTACAACCAGCCTGTTAGGTTTTTCCCAAAACAATCAGTGCTGCCAGCTATAGTTAGCAACACTGATCATTGTACTCACTGGCAGAACACAATAACACTGCAGGAGTGATTCCCCCATCCACAGGTCAGCAGGTGAGAGGGTGTGTGGGGACAGGCTGGGGAGAGATACTAGTCAGTGGCTGGGTATGCACTGGTAGTATCAGAGCCAGATACACACAGGTTACATACGCCACGATCGTTAGAGCGAGAACAATAATTCTAGTACTAGACCTCCTCTGTAACTCTAAACATGTAACCTAAAAAAAATTTAAAGCATCGCTTAGGATACCAAAAAAATCGTGCCAACTTAACTAACTAGTGTTTTTTTTAATGAATTAAACATTTTTTTTTTACAAAAAAACATGTTTGAAAAATTGCTGCGCAAATACCGTGCTAGAGCTGCACAATTAATCGTTAAAAAAATCGTGATCTCGATTCAACCCCCCTGACGAGCTTCAATGCAGAGTTTGCCGATTCTTTCATATAACAAGTGGAAAGACTTTCAGCTATCAAAAGAAAATATCTGGGCAGTCTGCCAAGTTTTTAACAGGAAACATTGTAACTAACCTTCCTTCTTAGATCAAAGGGATACACTTCTGTGTGTAAAGAAAAAATCTGGGCAGTCTGCCAAGTTTGTAAACAAAATGAAACATTGTAACTAACTTCCTTCTTAGATCAAACTTCTGTGTGTAAATGCGGGAAATTCAACCACTTAAATTCCAACACTTGTTTCTTAAAGGATCACTAAAGGAAACATTTTTTTTTCCTGAAATGACTGTTTACAGGGTATAGAGACATAACAGTTAACTGATTCCTTTTAAAAACGATTAAAAATAGATAAAAATCAATCATATAATGTGCCTCTTAGAAGCAAAAACGAAACTGAAAGTAGTTTAGTCTTTGCATGTTATTTTATGCCTCTGTGCTGGACAGTGCCATAGAGAGTCATGGCTAGGAAAATGAAACTAAACTCTCCCATGACTTTTTTCATACGGAGCCAGACAACCAGGAAGTGTCCAGAACAGAGCAGTTTTACAGCAACATCAGAGCAAAAACGAGCAATGAGGACATGAAACCAGGACTGCAGTAAGGTAAAGGAAGCTATTTAGCTAAAAAAAAAATTCCTTTAGTGACCCTTTAAGTTAAAAAGCAATATTTTTTGCTAGAAAATTACTTGGAACCGCCAAACATTATATATATTTTAGCAGAGACTCTAGGGAATACAATGGCAATTGCTGCATTATTTTATGTGACACTGCATTTGCCCACTTCAATGAATAATAAAAAACATAAAAACAAAACAGTGAAGTTAGCCCATTTTTTTTTAATTATGTTTTAATGTGAAAGATGATGTTACGCCGCAAGAATCGTGAGAGAATCATGATCTATCTTCTAAGCAAAAAAATTGCAATTCTCATTTTAGCCAGAATCGTGTAGCTCTATACCGTGCAACATAAAAAGTGCAAAGACCACCATAGAGTAATTTTCTAGCAAAAAACAAATGATGATTTTTACATGTAGTAGAGGAGTGTCAGAATTGGCCTGGTTGGCAAGGGGTTAATTACCATGAGTAATATACAAATAATTATTATAAGCCCTGTGATCCTATCAGTTTGCTGCAGTGTGTGAGCTTGTATTTACAGTATATTGGCCGCTCTGAATGTAGCTTCTGACAGGCTGTGCAAGCAGGCCTGTATCTCCGGAACATAAATGATAGCCGTCCCATATTTTGACCAGTTGTGGGGTAGGTCTTTAACTGCCTACCCCCCAAATGTGGGGTTTCTGTGACCTCTGGTCGTCGAGCTACAACCCCCGAAGTCGATCTTTTTTTTTTTTCCTGAATTTTTTTTTGTTGGGGCAAATGGTCCTATCTTGAGAAAGGGGCCTGGAGCTGCAGCTCCAACAGCCCCCTTGTTAATCCGGCCCTGCTAGGCGCATATTTCGTGCCCATTGCTATTCCACAAATTTGTTAGTAATACTTTTTTTCCATACCAAAAATAATTGTGTTCTAGGCTATACTGTACACTTCAATCCACTAAATTCTCTCACAGCGCATTTCGTCGCTTGTATTGCTTCTTTATGATTGATAATTGTATAAAGCGATGCAACATCCGCTGATACAAGATACACTGGTCTATCATCAAATTTAATGGTGTCCAATAATTGTATCAAATGTTTCGTATCTCTAAGATACAAGTTGGTTTTCTTCACCACAGGCTGTAGGAACCAATCTATATACTCGCCTATCCTTGCTCCAACTGAATTTATTCCGTTAACTAAGGGTCTCCCTGAAGGTTTTTCTTTGTTCTTATGGATTTTAGGGAGAATATATTTTTCAGGGATCCAACATCCAGTGGTTGAAGGTATTTCTCTTCTTCCTTGTTTAATAGGCTTTTTTCCATGCCCTTTCCTACTAATTTTGCTAGATTGTCTTTATATCCTACTATTGGGTTACTGGGTAGTTTTTGATACGTATCTTCATCTCTTAGTTGTCGATCCAATTCCTCCTGATATGCTTTCTTTGATTGTATTACTATGGCTCCTCCTTTTTTAGCCTGCCTTACTATGACATTGTTCCTCTCTTCAAGTTTTATAATGCCAATCTTTATATCACCAGGATCATGTATTTTCTTCACTTTCTGATCCTGGAGATCTTTTAGAACCATCCTTCGGAATACTTCTATATGTAGCGCCCCCTTACTTTCAGTATGGGCACTACGCTAAAGTTAGTAGGGAATGGGAGAGTTACCTTGCTCCCATTCTGAATTGTTAAAGTTGGGACTTCTGTCACTCCAGAAACATCCACTGGGTCAGTCTGTGCTCCAGGGATGCAATACCATCCCTGGCCGGCAGTTGGCGCCAGAGGGGTTCTGGCAGAGCAACTTTCCCCAGCAGCCAATCAGAGAAGTTTCTCCCTCCCAAGGCATGCTGGGGAGGGGTATATCTGTGACAGGTGTCATGTGCTAACCTAGTTTCGCGGGGTCCCGGTTCCAGGTCCGGCATCCACTTTCAGGGTGCGCGCATCCATGGACCCCACCAGCGAGGCCCGCGAGGCCAAAATTGCAGTCTACATAAACCCTCATCCTGAGGTAAAAAGGGACTCCAGTGACTTACTGGATTCCCGGTTCTATTGAAAGGATCCCAGGCTGGGTGCCGTTCGATTGGGGAGCCGGCTTGAGGGGAACCCGGAGGCAGGTTGTCCAACAGGGCTTGAGCGAGCCAATCGGGGATCGGGTGACCGGAATGGTGACAGGTATGTGCTGCTGTCATCCGGTGACCTATGCTAAAAACCTACTGGGAGGATTCGCTCAATCTATCCATCTAGCTCACCTAAAAGTAATTGGCCTGTGGCAGAGGCCCTAGAGCCGGGTCTGTGAGAGAGATCTGTTCCTCCCAGAAAATCCTAAGTGACACTTCGGCTGCCAGGCTTGTGAGAGGGGTCTGTCTGGGGGCACTTTACCCACTCCAACTAGAGTGGCGACAAATAACAGTTTGGTACTCTATTGAGCAAGTACTGCTCAATTAATATCCGGGCCTGACACTGCAAGGTTCTTCTTTCTTCATCAACCTGCTCTTCCCACTAAATGTTGATGTTGGCCGTGTTTGGCCTGGAATTAAGCATTGGAAAACTCTTTATTCACTGTCTGGACTTTCCCTCACTGCTTTGTTCTCCAACTGCACCCATACGCCACATTAAGGTAACTCAATATGCCGATCCCAAAAACAAATCAGCGGCTCCTGCGGGGGTAGCGCTACATATGTGTCCTTCAGTTCCAATCGGAGGATTGAACAAAGATTTATTTCTCAAGTTGCTAAACTTGATCTTGTTTTCCACAGTATTATTTCTTATTATATTCTCTCCTGGTTTGTTTAGCATAGATTTCTTTAAGTGTAGGTTCCTGGCAAATTTGTTGAGCTCTACATAGGCATTCAATTTGTTTAAGTTCTTTTTAGGAGCAAACTTAAGGCCCTTATCTAATACTTGTATTTCTTCTTTCGTGAGTTCCACTCCATAATTATTTATTATTCCTTCTCCGATCACTCTCTTTTATTTCTGTTTCTTGGCTCCTGCTCTAAATCCTCGCCTCGATTTGCATTTCCTCCAGACATGCGTTCTGATGTTCTTCTCAGTGTTCTCCTTGGATGTTTTTCCCTGTCTCGACCTTTCTGTGGATCTTGATTTTTTCCTTCCTATTCATATTGTTACGCTGTCTATGTACCTTAACTGTAAGTTTTTTACCTTTCATTAAATCATTTTGCATAAATTACTACACAATGGAGGCTTTCCTTTGCATGACATTGAATGGTTCTTTGCTGAGAGTCTGAAAACCCTGGAAATAGATCTGGCAGAGTGGATCTGTCATAGGAGTGGTACTATCGGGGGAGCCTGGGGACGAATCGGCCAGTACGGACCTGTCATTGAGGTTCATTGTCCTCATTTATAAGGTGAGAGGCTGGGGGAAACACTATTACACACATCGGAGATTGGCTGGACGATGACACTATATCACTTGATGAACTATATCACACATTTAAAGTGATGGTCACAATTGAATCCTTATTGCACCGTGTATGGGACTGTTCTTCATTTTTATATTGGATTCATTTTTGGTACATTGATTTCATCTGATGTTTTATATTTTTTATGTATTTTGTACACTTTATTTTGCTGCTATTTTTTGCACTACCGTTTTTTTGCACATCTTTGCACAATTATTTATTTGCACTTGGACTACACTTTTTTTTAGCACTTTTTATATTGCTGCAGGTTTTTTTTTTGCACAGATTGTCTAAAGTGTATATGGATTTTGTCTTTTTAGGATTTTAGCGTATTTATTAATTTTATTAATTTCGTTATCCACTTTTTGCACAATAATATATATTTTTTTATTTTTTGTTATGTTTATCATTGCTGCCTTTAATCATTTTCTGCACAGATTGAATTGCTTATTTTGCACATAAACATTTGATTATCATTGTTCCACGTATGCTGTTTTGACCCATGGCTATGGTCTGGACCCAGTATTGAATCAGATTTTGTTATACTCAGGAGAGGTTAGTTTTTAATTACTTCTAGTGGACATTAATACACATTGTTTGGAGGGCAGATTGCTGCTTTTCTCTATATTCTCAGTTTTTTTTAATTTTTCAATATTCATTGGTATTGTTGTTATAGCACTGGTTTGCTAATCTTTGGCTATACAATTTCTAGAAGAGAACAAGTGAAGGGCGCATCAGTTATTTGGTTTCCATCCCTTTTATGGAATTTCCAAAGATTTTTTTTGAAGAGGTCTATCTGTGTTAAGATTGTCATCTGTATTATATAGGATTAATTAATTTAGTTTATTCAATAAACGCCACATTCTCTGTTTTATCTATTGCTATACCTTCATTCTCTCAGTGCAGGTTTTTGAGAGGACTGGAGGTATAGTGGGGTTGGAGATCCCAGATGAGGAGAAAGGAGAAGTCCACTGAGGATGGCCTTCGCTGCAACTGAACCCAGGTCACTGCCCCTGGAGTTCCCCAGGTCACGCTCCGTAGGGAGAGAGGGGAAGCAGCCACTCAGGACACAAGGGATAGTGATGGGTAAGTCGAGGCTGGGGCAACAGGCAGATGAGGGTAACCAAGGGACAGGCCAAAGGTCAGGGCAACAGGCAAACAGGAGTAGTCAGAGACGAGCCAAAATCCGTACACAGAAAGGTTAACGTAGCACACAGCAAACAGGAACACAAGCTAGCAAACAAAGTTGAACAGCAAAGCAGACCTGCAGTGCACTAGTTAATATAGAGTTCCTGTGATGGCCTGGGGTGGAGCCATACAGGGAGGAGAGGTGATAAAAGGCAGCCAGAAAGAGAGTAAGGCCTCCAATGGACACATGGAGGAGAAGGTAAGCTGCCAGACATTATTGCATGTCCATGACAGTACCCTCCCTCTTACGAGGCATCCCCCTTCCCCGTCTGGGCCCAGGTTTAGAGGGAAACTTCAGATGAAACTTTTTTAACAGACGAGGTGCAAAGACCTCAGATGCAGGGACTCAAGACCTCTCCTCAGGGCCAAACCCTTTCCAATGAACAAGGTACTGAAGAGCACCTCTACAGATTCGGGAATCCAGAACTTGACTGACCTTGTAATCCTGATTATCCTCAGAGACCGGCGCCATGGTAGGGAGAGGACGAGAGAACGTATTGGGGACTAAAGGCTTCAGAAGGGCAACATGGAAGGAGTTAGCAATTTTAAGGCTTTTGGGAATCTGAAGTTTGAAACAAACCGGATGTAGTTTAGAAGTTATAGTGTATGGACCAATGAATCTTGGAGCAAACTTCAGAGAAGGAACTCTGAGCTTGATGTTCCTGGTGGAGAGCCAGACTTTGTCCCCTGACTGAAGAGAAGGCGGTTTGCCCCTGCGGCGGTCAGCAAAGCCTTTAAATTTGTCGGCAGCTGCCCGGAGGGAATCATGAACGTCACTCCATATAGAATTGAAGGACTCCTGAGCTGAAGCCAAAGCTGGGATATCCGAAGAACAGGTCATGGGAAGCGGAAGTTGAGGATGTCTTCCATAAACTGAGAAAAAGGCTGTCCTCTGTGAACTGGTATTTACATGATTGTTATGAGAAAATTCCCCCCACGGAAGTAGAGAGGACCAGTCGTCATGATGAGCGGAGACTAAGGTGCGAAGAAAAACCTTTAACTCCTGATTAACCCTATACGTCTGCCCATTGGATTGAGGATAGTAAGAAGAGGAGAAATCCAAGGCAATATTGAGGGATTTGCAAAAGGCTCTCCAGACAGGAGACGTAAATTGAACACCCCTGTTGGAAACAATATGAGAGGGAACCCCATGGAGGCGGAACATTTTTCGAATAAAAATGGGAACCAAGGCAGGAGCAGAAGGAAGGCCAGGAAGGGGAACAAAATGAGCCATCTTGGAGAACTGATCGACTACCACCCAAATGACCGTATTACCTTCAGACAATGGGAGATCGGTGATAAAATCCATGGCAATATGAGCCCAGGGCTCCTTAGGAATGTGTAAGGGCATGAGGAGACCAGCAGGAGCTTGTGTGGAGGATTTAGACTGAGCACAGACATTACAAGCCTTGACATAGTCTTTGACCTCCGAGCGGAGATTTGGTCACCAGTAGTGACGACTGATGAGTAAGAAGGACCACAGGAATCCAGCGTGGCCCGCCACCTTGGAGTCATGTCCCCAACGAAGGATCTTAGCTCTTAGCTCAGTGGGAACAAAGGTCTTACCAGGAGGAATTTTTGAGTCCAGGGTGGTAGAATGGGCAACAATGCATGAGGTTGGGATGATCGGCTCAGGTACAGGAGTAGACTCCTCGTCCAAAGTGTCAAAGAACCTAGAGAGCTTATCAGCCCGACCATTGCAGGAACCAGGTTTGTATGTAATCGTGAAATTAAAATGGTAAAAAGAAGAGACTTCACATGGCCTGTCTGGGATTCAGACGTTTATCATTCTGTAGGTACTGTAAATTCTTGTGATCGGTGAAGATCGCTATGGAGTGAGGGTAGCTCAGACTGGCTAGGGCCTAGGGAGTGTTGGCGTCTTTTTTCTATGGACCTCTCCTGAAAACGAATATCGATCTTGTTGCACAAGGAAATGACATCGTCCAGAGCGACGGGGATGGTTCTTCCCGCTAATTCGTCTTTCACTCGGTCAGAGAGGCCATGTAAAAAGGTAGCGACCAGGGCCTCATTGTTCCAGCTCAATTCAGCTGAGAGGATACGGAACTGGAGAGCATATTGTCCAACTGAACAGGATTCTTGGCGGAGACATAAAAGAGCACTAGCCGCTGAAGAAACCCGAGCTGGCTCCTCAAAGATGTTACGAAAGAGCTTCAAGAAGTCGGACAGGCTGGAAACTACCGAATCATTCTTCTCCCACAGGGGGGCAGCCCAGGCTAGAGATTCACCGGAAAGGAGGGAAATAATATAGGCTACCATAGCCCGATCAGACAGGAAGTTTTAAGGCTGGAGCTCAAAATGAATGGTGCATTGGCTAAGAAACCCCCTGCAGGCATTGGAGTCTCCAGAAAAATGGATTGGAGGTGGAAGTTTCAGCGAATGCAATTCTGAGACTGGTGCGACAGGCGCAGCCACTGGTTGTACTAGGGGTTGCGGATTCGGGATTCCCAACAAGGTCTGAAGCTGTTCAAAGCGGGAAGCCAGATCTATGCCCTGTAATGGATCGTCTGCGGGGCGCAGAGAGTCGGCCGGGTTCATGGCTGTTCAAACTGTCAGGTCACCTGTGGCCAGGTGACAAATGCACCCCGTTGGAGACAGGGGTGCACCGCAAGGTAGTAAACCCAATAGCGGACTGCTGCGGATGGAGAGGAAGCGTGAGCCAAAGATTCCCCAGGGCGCGGAGTCTAAGGTACAGCAGGTGTTCACCAGAGCCTCTAGTGGTGAGGATGGCCTTCGCTGCAACTGAACCCAGGTTGCGGCCCCTGGAGTTCCCCAGGTCACGCTCTGTAGGGAAAGAGGGGAAGCAGCCACTCAGGACACAAGGGAAAGTGATAGGTAAGCCAAGGTCGGGGAAACAGGCAGACGAGGGTAACCAAGGGACAGGCCAAAGTTCAGGGCAACAGGCAAACAGGAGTAGTCAGAGACGAGCCAAAATCAGTACACAGAAAGGTTAACGTAGCACACAGCAAACAGGAACACAAGCTAGCAAACAAAGTTGAACAGCAAAGCAGACCTGCAGTGCACTAGTTAATATAGAGTTCCTGTGATGGCCTGGAGTGAAGCCATACAGGGAGGAGAGGTGATAAAAGGCAGCCAGAAAGAGAGTAAGGCCTCTAATGGACACATGGAGGAGAAGGTAAGCTGCCAGACATTATTGCATGTCCATGACATCCGCCTTGTTCTTTGATGTGGGTCTTTCAAGTGCTGTTGCCAACGGACTGCATGGGAGGTCATCATATGTCTGGTCAAGCATGTGGTGCCCAAGCGGCTGCTGTTTTGGCCATGCTTGATCTGCTTCAGACATAGGTTGCAAACAGCAATGGTGCGACTGCGATCTACTGCACACGTGTCAAAAAAGGCCCACACCAAAGAACTTTTCAAAATCAGTGGGAAATCAGCAGCGCCCTGCACCTGCGGAGCTCTGTGGTGTGATGCAATAGGGTGTCTGCCCTTAAGATGCCTCCTGGAGTGTATCCTGCCTTGTTGGAGATGTGCCTCCTCCTCCTCCTACTGCCAGTTTCTTGTCCTTCTTGGACACCCCCTTTCTCTAGGCTCACATTACTCCCAACACCGGAGCCTTCAAATCGCTGCGCAATCTCCAGCAGCATGTAACCGACACTGTGGTTGAAAAGTTCGGGGGACTCCTCCATGCATGATGGTGGGGCTACGGAAGGAGTGACTGTGGACACGAAGCCGGTGGAATAGGCCGATTTGGCAGCTGCATTGGAATGCAAACTACTCTGAGCCTGGGTGACAGAAGATGAGGAGGATGAGGACAGCTTTGTTATGCATTCCATCAACTGTTCTGCATGTTCTGGCTCAAGAACACGGCCAGCAGCAGAAAAATTGGACAAGTGTGCCCCATGGCTATGTGCAGGGGATGCACCATGTCCACGACCAGCACTGTTGACTGTAGACACAGAACCTGCTAGCCCTCTTTTAGTGGCTTGTGAGCGTCTGCCTCTCTGCCTCTGGTGGTCTCTCGGACATGATGAATTTTTTGTTTTGCAACCACACTACACTGTATTAGATACTGTGTACGCCACCAGAAAGGTAGTAGCAACTGCACTACGGGTGCACTGTACTGTATGGTGTACACCACCAGAAGTGTAGTAGCAACTGCACTACGGCTGCACTGTATTGTGCACTAAGTACACAACCAGAAAAGTAGTTGAAAGTGCACTACGGCTGCACTATATTGTTTAAATCAATAGAAGTGTAGTAGCAACTGCACTACAGGTTCACTGTATTATGTACTGTGTACACCACCAGAAAAGTAGTAGAAACTGCACTATGGGTGCCCTGTATTGTGTACTGTGTACACCACCAGAAGTGTAGTAGCAACTGCAATACGGCTGCACTGTATTGTGTACTGTGTACACCACCAGGAAAGTAGTAGCAACTACACTATGGGTGCACTGTATTGTGTACACCACCAAAAGTGTAGTAGCAACTGCACTACGGGTGCACTGTATTGTGTACACCACCAGAAGTGTAGTAGCAACTGCTCTATGGCTGCACTGTATTGTGTACTGTGTACACAACCAGAAAAGTAGTAGCAACTACACTACAGGTGCACTGTATTGTGTACACCACCAGAAGTGTAGTAGCAACTGCACTAAGGCTGCACTGTATTGTGTACTGTGTACACCATCAGAAGTGTAGTAGCAACTGCACTATGGGTGCACTGTATAGTGTACTGTGTACACCACCAGAAGTGTAGTGGCAACTGTACTACGGCTGCACTGTTTTTTTATTTTGGCACATGGTTCCCCTTAAAATCCATACCAGACCTGAAGGGTCTGGTATGGATTTTGAAGGGGACCCCTATGCCATTTAAAATAAAATTGGGTGCAGGGTCCCCCTTAATATCCATACCAGACCTGAAGGGCCTGGTATGGAATTTGGGGGGACCCCAACGCAATTAATTTTTATATTTTGGCTCGGACTTCTCCTTAATATTCATACCAGACCCAAAGGGCCTGGTAATGGACTGGGGGGGGGGGGAACCCATGCCGTTTTTTTCATTGAGTTTTATCTGTATTGCCGAGACCCAACAATTCATTATAGCCGCAAATTTTAAATTACCTTTTTCCTTTAGAAATGGCATTTTGTATTGGGACTGTTCTAAACACGGGGAAAATGCACCATTTTACAGGCATACTATAGACACCCCTAGGCACGAAATTTAAAAGAATATTTCACTTTTATTGTTTCACTTTAAGCATTATTAAAATCACTGCTCCCGAAAAATTGCATTTTTTTAAACTTTTTTTTGCATTGATACATGTCCCCTTGGGCAGGACCCAGGTCCCCAAACACTTTTTATGACAATACCATGCATATCAGCCTTTAAAATCAGCACTTTAACATTTTTCATGTTATTCTGCCATAGACTTTTAAATGGTGTTCCACAGCTTTCAAATTTGCCATGAACACCGCAAATTGTTCGCTATTCGGCAAACAGGCGAACACCGGATGTCTAGCAAACAAAATCTCTTCCTCTTATGCATTTAATTTCTGCTGTTAAATCAGTGAGAGAGAAATTTCAGGATTGTACTGCTGTAAAAAAATATCTAATCAGGGTAGACTCAGCTTCGGCTATCATTGTATGTCTGCCTCTCCCATAGCCAAGTCTGCAGTACTCCCTTTTTTTTTTAATGCTGCCCCTGCCGTGCCCTCCTCTGTGGAGACCACAAACTCATTTTGTACCGGTGCAGTGGTGCATGTCTGTCTTTGGGCTGGATTGTCATTTGGTTCTTTAGCAGTAGTGCAGCCAAAGTTTTCACGTTTCTACACGGCTTCCTTGTATTTCATCTTGGCGGGAAGCTGGGAAAGGGTGTAATCTTGAGAGGCAAATTTAGTTGAAAGTTGATTGTCTTTATTTTGTTAAGTCTTGTTAGGTCTCAGACCATCATTTCCTGGTGCAGAGGAAATGAAGGAATCTGCCAAGGTAAGTAAAGTGGATAGTAGTGCACAATTCCAACAGGATCAATGTCAATAGATAACAAGTGGACAAGGCAGAACAAGCAGCTGATCACATCAAACTATGCCTGGTACCTAACATTTCTTATATGGGAATGGTACCAGACAGAATCTAGAAAATAATGTCTCTTGTCCAGTGTCGGCTGTCAGGAGCATGTACTAAAATCGACTAACACTGGCAGTGTGGGAAAAGGCCTAAGTTACCGGAAAAATATTAATGGGATCTTGTACTGTGATAAAACTACAGTATATGGTCACACCCTTATAACTGCTGTAGATTGGTGACAGGACCAGATTAAGAACATCATGGGCCTGGTGCTGAGGATTTTGGTGGGCCTTTTTTTATAAAATAAATAAATAAATAAAAATGCCCAAAAAAAATTGTTATAACAAATTTAATTAAATAGAGAGAGGGAGGATGAGAGAGGGAGGATGAGAGAGAGAGAGAGAGAGAGAGAGAGTGAGAGTGAGAGATATTCTTCGCATAGACCATTGGCCCATATTTTCCACAATCAGGAATTTATTCCAGGATTGAATATAACAGCTTTCCGGTGATGGCTGAATAAGGACATGTTCAGAATAGGACACTTCTTCACGACATCCTGGATAATGAGCAGGAGTCAGGCCACTACACCGCTTCCAGTTTAGTGCAAATGGGGGCCTTCATGCTCCAGTGTTTTAAGAGGGACCCCCGTATAAAAAGCATAAAGGGCAAGGACCAGTAATAAGTGACAACGTACTTAGACCCCCGGTACAAACAAAACATGGTGGAAATGTTACCACTTCCAGGCCTTGCTTCGAGAAATGCTGCATTCTGCTTTTGCGTGTGCTGGCAGAGGAATTTCCACTCAATGAGAAACAGTTGCGGGTACCAATCCAACATGCAAGAAGAGGACGGTTTGAAGATGTGTTGGTCACTAATGATATGAGATCATTCTTTCATTCGTTCATTCTGAACCCCTGGACTACTGGGTGGGCAGGCTTGACCTCTGGCCAGAGCTTGCACAATTTGCAATGGAACTGTTGGTCTGCCCCTCGTCCAGTGTCCTGTCCGAAAAGACGTTCAGCGCAGCAGAGTGGGCGTGACCGATAAGCGCACTCACCTAGCTCACGACAGTGTTGACTACCTCACATTTCTAAAAATGAATGAGGCATGGATCTCGGAGGAATTCAACACATGTGACCAATAGATCATGTTTGATTCAAATTCCTCATGAAAGGCCACAAATATCCGCCACCACCCATAACAATTCATGGTCCCTGTCTTAGGTAAATACAGCGGCATAAAAGGCCTTTTATGTCCGTTGAATGCCTAATTTTTGGGGCCTGCACTTATTTATCCTGTAAATGCCTAATGTACCACCAGCCACAGAATACAAAGTTGTTTGCTGTCAGGTGAACGCCTGTGGGCTAGTTTTTGGGGCCTGTATTGGCCGACACTTACTTTTGTATCCAGTGAATAGCTTAATGTACCTCCAGCCACAGAATACAAAGTTGTTTGCTGTCAGGTGAACGCCTGTGGGCTAATTTTTGGGGCCTGTAATGGGCGACACTTACTTCTGTATCCGGTGAATAGCTTAATGTACCTCCAGCCACAGAATACAAAGTTGTTTGCTGTCAGGTGAACGCCTGTGGGCTAATTTTTGGGGCCTGTAATGGGCGACACTTACTTCTGTATCCGGTGAATAGCTTAATGTACCTCCAGCCACAGAATACAAAGTTGTTTGCTGTCAGGTGAACGCCTGTGGGCTAATTTTTGGGGCCTGTAATGGGCGGCACTTACTTCTGTATCCGGTGAATGCCTAATGTACCACCAGCCACAGAATACAAAGTTGTTTGCTGTCAGGTGAACGCATGTGGGCAAATTTTTGGGGCCTGTATTGGCCGACACTTACTTCTGTATCCGATGAATAGCTTAATGTACCACCAGCCACAGAATACAAAGTTGTTTGCTGTCAGGTGAACGCCTGTGGGCTAATTTTTGGGGCCTGTAATGGGCGGCACTTACTTCTGTATCCGGTGAATAGCTTAATGTACCTCCACCCACTAAATACAAAGTTGTTTGCCATCAGGTGAACGCCTGTGGGCTAATTTTTGGAGCCTATACTGGCCGACACTTACTTCTGTATCCGGTGAATAGCTTAATGTACCTCCAGCCACAGAATACAAAGGGCTAGATTCACGTAGAGTTAAGCCGGCGTATCAGTAGATACGCCGTCGTAACTCTGAATCTACGCCGTCGTAAATTTAAGCGTATTCTGGAAACCAGATACGCTTAAATTAAGCTAAGATACGAGCGGCGTAAGTCTCCTACACCGTTGTATCTTAGGGTGCAATATTTACGCTGGCCGCTAGATGGCGCTTCCGTTGAGTTCGGCGTAGAATATGTAAATGACTAGATACGCCGATTCAGAAACGTACGTACGCCCGACGCTAATTTTTTACGTCGTTTACGTTAGGCTTTTTCGGCGTAAGGTTGCTCCTGCTATTATGAGGCGTACGCAATGTTAAGTATGGACGTCATTCCCGCGTCGAATTTTGAAAATGTTATGTCGTTTGCGTAAGTCGTTCGCGAATAGGGCTTTGCGTAAATTACGTCCACGTCGAAAGCATTGACGATTTGCGGCGGAATTTCGAGCATGCGCACTGGGATTCTTTCGCGAACGCCGCATGCGCCGTTTGTTAAAGACGTCATTTACGTGGGGTCATGTTTTATTTACATAAAACACGCCCACCTCTTCTCAATTTGAATTTGGCGCGCTTACGCCGGCTGATTTACGCTACGCCGCTGCAACTTACGGAGCAAGTGCTTTGTAAATACTGCACTTGCCCGTCTAAGTTGCGGAGGCGTAGCGTAAATAGGATATGCTACGCCCGCAGAATAATTACGTCCCCCTACCTGAATCTAGCCCAAAGTTGTTTGCTGTCAAGTGAACGCCTGTGGGCTCATTTTTGGGGCCTGTACTGGTCGACACTTACTTCTGTATCCGGTGAATAGCTTAATGTACCTCCAGCCACAAAATACAAAGTTGCTTGCTGTCAGGTGAATGCCTGTTGGCTAATTTTTGGGGCCTGTAATGGCCGACACTTACTTCTGTATCCGTTTTTTCGCTTAATACTTCTGGTAGGTCAGTGTCCATATTGTGGAACTATTTGTGCACAGCTAGTAAGTATTTTGTGGCTGCAAATATGACCTACAGGTTTTTAATGTTCGCCTGCCAGTAAAGTCAATGGGGCCCGCCGCAAACTTGCGGTTCGCGAACATTTGAAAAAGTTTGCGGTTAGCGTTCGCAAACCGCCCCATCAGATGTTCGTCCATCACTATTGGCGAGTAAACACAGCTTGTCTTCATATGCCCAGGCATGGGAGATGGACTTGGGCCTGTAATGGGACCTGAATAAATGGCACTGTCACTTCCAGAAATCTTACAAAGGAATTCTCAACACAAGCCTAATAGAGGCAAATGTTAAAGTTTTTACACGTTGGTATTATGTCCCCTCCAGACTTCCTATAATTTTTTCTGAAGCCTCCCCCCCCTCTGCTTTCGGGATTGTAAGCAGGTGGGTACTATGCACCATATATGGTGGACTTGCCCATGTATCAGAAGCTTCTGGAACAGGTTCTTCAACCTGGTAAGGGAAGTTATGGGAATTGGAATCCCACAAACCCCCCCTATTGCATTATTGAAACACGAAATAGAAGGTGCCCCCAAACTCACCAATAATCTTATTTTCTTTATGCTCCTAGGAGCAAAACTTACTGTTGCAAAGGCGTAAAAAACAAGCAAGGTATCATTGATTGCCGCAAAGTGGAAAATTACTTAGATCTTGACCCAAAAACAAATCACTGTGAAATTATTAGACAGGGTGCCCAGGTTCTTTCAGCCGACCCATCGACAGCTGTCCTCCGAATCCAGCATCAGGGAACGCCTAGACCGACAGGTGTCCGACTACATCGGGTTAACGGCCGATGTGGACGCACTGAGAAGTGATGAACCCCTGGACTACTGGGTGGGCAGGCTTGACTTCTGGCCAGAGCTTGCACAATTTGCAATGGAACTGTTGGTCTGCCCCTCGTCCAGTGTCCTGTCCGAAAAGACGTTCAGCGCAGCAGAGGGGGCGTGACCGATAAGCGCACTCGCCTAGCTCACGACAGTGTTGACTACCTCACATTTCTAAAAATGAATGAGGCATGGATCTCGGAGGAATTCAACACATGTGACCAATAGATCATGTTTGATTCAAATTCCTCATGAAAGGCCACAAATATCCGCCACCACCCATAACAATTCATGGTCCCTGTCTTAGGTAAATACAGCGGCATAAAAGGCCTTTTATGTCCGTTGAATGCCTAATTTTTGGGGCCTGCACTTATTTATCCTGTAAATGCCTAATGTACCACCAGCCACAGAATACAAAGTTGTTTGCTGTCAGGTGAATGCCTGTGGGCTAATTTTTGGGGCCTGTAATGGGCGGCACTTACTTCTGTATCCGGTGAATGCCTAATGTACCACCAGCCACAGAATACAAAGTTGTTTGCTGTCAGGTGAATGCATGTGGGCAAATTTTTGGGGCCTGTACTGGCCGACACTTACTTCTGTATCCGGTAAATAGCTTAATGTACCTCCAGCCACAGAATACAAAGTTGTTTGCTGTCAGGTGAACGCCTGTGGGCTAATTTTTGGGGCCTGTAATGGGCGGCACTTACTTTTGTATCCGGTGAATAGCTTAATGTACCTCCAGCCACTAAATACAAAGTTGTTTGCTGTCAGGTGAACGCCTGTGGGCTAATTTTTGGGGCCTATACTGGCCGACACTTACTTCTGTATCCGGTGAATAGCTTAATGTACCTCCAGCCACAGAATACAAAGGGCTAGATTCACGTAGAGTTACGCCGTATCAGTAGATACCGTCGTAACTCTGAATCTACGCTGTCGTAAATTTAAGCGTATTCTGGAAACCAGATACGCTTAAATTAGGCTAAGATACGAGCGGCGTACGTCTCCTACACCGTTGTATCTTAGGGTGCAATATTTACGCTGGCCGCTAGGTGGCGCTTCCATTGAGTTCAGCGTAGAATATGTAAATGACTAGATACGCCGATTCAGAAACATACTTACGCCCGGCGCTATTTTTTTATGTCGTTTACGTTAGGCTTTTTCGGCGTAAGGTTGCTACTGCTATTATGAGGCGTACGCAATGTTAAGTATGGACGTCGTTCCTGCGTCGAATTTTGAAAATTTTATGTCGTTTGCGTAAGTCGTTCGCGAATAGGGCTTTGCGTAAATTACGTCCACGTCGAAAGCATTGGCGATTTGCGGCGGAATTTCGAGCATGCGCACTGGGATTCTTTCACGAACGCCGCATGCGCCGTTCGTTAAAGACGTCATTTACGTGGGGTCATGTTTTATTTACATAAAACATGCCCACCTCTTCTCAATTTGAATTTGGCGCGCTTACGCCGGCTGATTTACGCTACGCCGCCGCAACTTACGGAGCAAGTGCTTTGTGAATACTGCACTTGCCCGTCTAAGTTGCGGAGGCGTAGCGTAAATAGGATACGCTACGCCCGCACGTCTGACAGGTAAGTGTACCCTAATGTGTTAATATGCTGTGCATATTTGTACATTATGGCATAACCTACTTCAGGGCCTCTAAAAAGTAGTAATGTTAGCAAAGTTTACAACTGCTTTAATATTACAGGATCCCAGGAGCCTCTCATGAGGCCCCCTACTGACCCAGTGTCCCCTAAGCAGTGCCCAAGTGCATAGTTGCCAACATTTCAAAAATATTTTCAGAGACACTTTTTTAGTGTGGTATATTTAGAGTAGCTGACATCCTCTATGTTCCACTATACATCACAGTAGTAATCATAAAATTAAATGAGTACTTGTCAGGGATCAGATAAGAAACTGAGTTGATGAGGTCGGCCTCTCTTTCATCTCCTGTCCTGGCTCCGCTGAAGGTGAGACAGAGAAAGGTGAAGGACAAGAGGGACATGAGTGCCTGAAGAGGAAAGTCCCAGGTGAACTGCTTTCCAGGGTTCAGCCGCCTGGAGTAAGCTGCGGTGTGCAGAGCAGGAACAGGAAACAGCCAGGCAGATAACCAAGGGTTAACAGTAGCCAGGAACATAGACAGGAGCAGGGTCTCAGGGATAGACAGGTTCATCAGCAGACGGACAGCGAGGTCCCAAAACAAAAACAGAGCCAGAGTCAGTAACGGAGCCGGGTCAGAGATGGGTAGCAGCAGAGGCGGCTCTCTATTTAGGCACATGAGGCGGCTGCCTAGGGCCTCACACTCACAGGGGCCTCGCGGCCGCCCAATTTGCCTCTCACGCTCCAGGTTCTATCTGTAAAAGCCGTGCGGTCACACAAAGCAGCCGAGCTGCTCATTCAGCCCGTGCCGCTCTTCTGGCATCTCCCTCCGCGTCTGGCTGGCTGCCTATTCTTGCCAGACGGCGGAAACTATTACTGCTCTTTTGACTTTTTGTGAATAGAAAGGAGGAGCTCTGGTGGATCATGGATCCCATCCCAGCGCCTGTTGCAGCCTGACCGACTGCCCAGAGAGAACGTGAGTACCTGGCCGGCCGCACCGCACCCTGTGTGCCTGGATAGGAGGAGTGGCGGGAACTGATCTTTCCATATTCTTTCTGCAGCCGCTGAATGGCTGCTTCTTCTACGGGCGTTCATTGGTTGCAGAAAGAATATGGAAAGATCAGTTCCTCCATGTGCAGCTGTCCCCAGCCCGTCGCTCCTCCTATCCAGGCACACAGGGGTGCGGGTGCAGCCGGCCAGGTATTTACGTTCTCTCTGGGCGGTCAGCCAGGCTGCAACAGGCGCTGGGCTCCCCAGCTCCCCCATGCTCTCCCCCAACTGTGCTGCCAAGTCCCCCCACCGTGCTGTCCAGTCCCCTCACTGTGCTGTCCAGTCCCCCCCCACTGCTCCCCCATGCTCTCCCCCCACTGTGCTGTCCAGTCCCCCCCAGCTCCCCCCATGCTCTCCCCCACTGCTCCCCCCATGCTCTCCCCCCCACTGTGCTGTCCAGTCCCCCCCACTGCTCCCCAGCTCCCCCCATGCTCTCTCCCCACTGTGCTGTGCAGTCCCTCCACTGCTCCTCAGCTCCCCCCACTGTGCTCCCAGTCCCCCCCACTGCTCCCCAGGTCCCCCCATGCTCTCTCCCCACTGTGCTGTGCAGTCCCTCCACTGCTCCCCAACCCCCCATGCTCTCCCCCCACTGTGCTCCCCAGTCCCCCCCCCCACTGCTCCCCAGCTCCCCCAAGCTCTCCCCCACTGTGCTGTGTAGTCCCCCCACTGCTCCCAGCTCCCCCATGCTCTCCCCCCACTGTCCTCCCCAGACCCCCCATTCTCCCTCCCACTGTGCTCCCCAGCTCTCCCCCCCACTGTGCTGTTCAGTCCCCCCACTTCTCCCCAGCTCCCCCATGCTCCCCCCACTGTGCTGTCCAGTCCCCACACTGCTCCCCAGCTCCCCCCATGCTCTGCCCCCACTGTGCTGTCCAGCCCCCCCCCATTGCTTCCCCATGCTCTCCCCCCACTGTGCTGTCCAGTCCCCCACCCTGCTCTCCAGCTACCCCCCCCACTGTGCTGTCCAGTCCCCCCCAGATCCCCCATGCTCTCCACCCCCCACTTTGCTGTCCGGTCGTCGTCCCCCCACTATTTCCCACCTCCCCCCAGTGCTCTGTGCTCCATGGCTCCCCCACAATGATATCTCCCCACAGTGCTCTCTGGTCCTCCCTGTCTCCCCCCATACTCTCCCCCCAAGTGCTCTCTGACCCCTGGGCTCCTTGGCTCCCCCAACAGTGCTCTTCAGCCCCCCAGAGCTCTCTGCTACCCCCCATGCTCCCTAACCCCCCACCCAGTTCTACATGCACCCCCAGTGCTCTCTGCCCCCTGTGTTGTCCAGTTTCCCCCAGTGCCCCATGGCTCCCCCTGTGCTTTCAACTTCCCCCGTGCTCTCTAGATTCCCCCCCCCCCCCCCACAGTGCTCTCCAGCCTCCACAGTGCTCTTAAGCTCTCCCCTTGTGCTTTCAAGCCCCCACTTTTCTCCCTGGCTCCCACTATGCTAACCAGCTCCTCCCCAGTGCTTTCCAACTCCCCCCCTGTGTTCCCTGGCTCCTCCCATGCTCTCCACCACACTGTGTTATCCAGCTCCCCTGTGCTCTCCACCCCCCACCCTCCCTATGCTCTTCTGCCCCTTCCCCAGTATTCTCTGGCCCCTATGCGCTCCATCACCCCCCCCCCCCGTGCTCTCTGCCCCGCCAGGCTCTCCACTTCCGCCAGTGCACCCCCCTCTGCTGCTCTCAGCCTCACTCCTGTGCTCTCCGTCACCCCTGTTCTCTTTTCTGGTCCCCCCACCCCCGGGCCGCTTTGCTAGGTTTCCCCCTCTTTTCCCTCCATCTGCTGCTGGGGTCTCTCAGGCTGGGGAGCGGGGAAGGAACAGCTATCATGGGATGCCCAGTCTATTAGCCAGATTCAGTAAGACTTACGACGGCGTATCAGTAGATACGCCGTCGTAAGTCCGAATCTGCGCCGTCGTATCTTTAAGCGTATTCTCAAACTGAGATACGCTTAAATGTTGCTAAGATACGAACGGCGTAAGCCTCCTACGCCGTCGTATCTTGGCTGCATATTTACGCTGGCCGCTAGGGGCGTGTACGTGGATTTACGCCTAGAATATGTAAATTAGCAATATACGCCAATTCACGAACGTACTTGCGCCCGATACGCTGTTTACGTAAGGCGTTTTTCAGGCGTAAAGATAAACCACCAAAAAGATGGCGCAGCCCATGCAAGGTATGGACGACGGAACAGCCATGGTATTTTACGTTGTTTGCCTAAGCGTATGTGAATGGGGCTGGGCTTAGGTGACGTTCACTTAGAAAGCATTGAGTATTTCCGACGTGATTCTGAGCATGCGCGCACATGCGCCGTACAAACGGCCCTCATTTACATGGGGTCATGATTCATTACCATACAACACGCCCCCTACCTGCCTATTTTGAATTAGGCGGGGTTACGCCGGGCCATATGCGCTACGCCGACGTAACTTAGGAGGCAAGTGCTTTGTGAATACAGTACTTGCCTCACTATGTTACGTTGGCGTAGTGCAAATGGGATGCGCTACGCCGACATAAAGATACGCCACCGTACATAAATCTAGCTATATATTTTGTCCCAGTCTGGGCCTGGCGGGCAAATTGAGCAGCGAGGCTTGCAAGGATCGATAGTCCTTGAGGGACAAGAGCTCTAAAGACCTCCCAGGACTGGAGGACAGGCTGACTGGGGCCGAAAAACGAGGACGGGTGGAAGGTAAAGGTGACCAGGGACCACTCCATCTCACAGAAAACAGATCAGAACAGAACCCACCCAGGACACTGTCCCCACCCAGAATGAGAACGGACCCTGCCTGCAGCTGGCTGTCATGAACATCCTGCTGTCATGAAAAGTACCGTACCAAGCATCACACACAGCTTCCCACAGACAGGCACTTGCAGACAGGGATGGGGCTAGAGAGCTCTCTCCGTCTCCCTCTCCCTCTCTCTGTCTCCTTTTCCATCCCTCACACTCTATCTCTCCCCCCCTCTCTCTCCCTCCCCTCTCTCTCTCTCCCCCCCTCACTCTCCCTCCCCACTCTCTCTCCCCCCTCACTCTCCCCCCTCTCTCCGTCTCATCCCCTCTCTCCCTCTCACCCCCCTCTCTCCCTCTCACCCCCTCTCACCCCCTCTCTCCCTCTTTGCACTGGAATCCCCCACTCTCCCTCCTCTCTGGATGTGGAATGATTCAGTGACACCCCCTTTCCATTCTCCCAAGGCACAGGGGAAAATCCTAGAGGGGTTGTCACCTTGCTGGGTCCCAGATGTTGTATTGGCTGCATATGTCTGATGGGTGAGGAGGGTGCCCTGGAAGTGGTGCTGATTGCCTGTGTGCTAGATCCACACATCTTTCTGCAGTCATTTTTACTTGCTTGATTTTTTTTTATCCATTATGGGCGTGAGTGGGGCCTTGTGTCAAAATTTTGCCTAAGGCCTCACAAAGCCTAGAGCCGCCTCTGGGTAGCAGTACAGGAACAGAACACAGAGCCAAGGTCAAGAGCAAGCCGGGTCATAAACTGGGAGAGCACACAGGATCAGAACGGGATACAGGAACACAGTTGAAGATCAGTCAGCAAAGCATAGGAGGCTAGACTCCCTTTAAATAGGCCACCTAGCCACAAGGGGAATAAAGCCGGCTATGTGTACGCGTGCACAAATGTGATCGTGGACTCCTGTGCGCGTGCGCCTGTTTGCCGTTCTATGGTAAACTCTATGCTCTTGCGCACATCTATGCGCCAGACGTCTCACAGGGATTCCCTGACATTGGCCCCTCCTTAGGGGCAACCTCCGGATGCCCACAAGTGGCCGGTTTTTGGTTTGAACCTGGAGGTAGGCTTGTATCAGCCAGGGAGCATGAACATTAGAGGCAGGTTCCCAGGAGTTATCCTCAAGGCCATAACCCTTACACTTAATGAGGAATTGAGTTCATCCTCCCCTCTTCCTACAGTCCAGAATAGCCTCTACCTCATAGTCTTCATTACCTTAAACCAATAATGGGGTGGGAGAGGCACAGAGGCTGTATAATATGGGCACAGAGGCTGCATATTATGGGCACAAAGGCTGCATTTTATGAGCACAGGGGTTGCATATGATAGGCACAGTGGCTGCATTTGATGGGCACAGTGGCTGCATATGATGGGCAAAAGTGGCTGCATATGATGGGCACAGTGGCTGCATATGATGGGCACAGTGGCTGCATATGATGGGCACAGTGGCTGCATATGATGGGCACAGTGGCTGCATTTTATTGGCACAGAGGCTGCATTTTATGGGCAGAGTGGTTGCAATTGATGGTGCAGTGATTGCATTTTATGGGCACAGTGGCTAAAATTGATGGCACAGTAAGGCTGCAATTGATGTGTTTTTTTTCAGTATTGTTCAGAATTTTTCATTTTTTTTTGCGCGCCCCCCAAAAAATAAAAAATGAGCACCAGCTGCCACTGGTGGAGGTTATGACAGTGGGCAGTATGTACAGGAGAGGGGTGTGGAGGGTATGGCAGTGAGCAGTATGTACAGGAGAGGAATGTGGAGGGTATGACAGTGGGCAGTATGTACAGGAGAGCAGTGTGGAGGGTATGGCAGTGGGCACTATGTACAGGTGAGGAGTGTGGAGATTATGACAGCAGGCAGTATGTACAGGAGAGGAGCTGGGAGGGTATGACAGCGGGCAGTATGTACAGGAGAGAAGTGTGGAGGGTATGACAGTGAGCAGTATGTGCAGGAGAGGAGTGTGGAGGGTATAAGAGTGGGCACTATGTACAGGAGAGGAGTGTGGTGGGTATGACAGTGAGCAGTATGTACAGAAGAGGAGTGTGGAGGGTATGACAGCGAGCACAATGTATTGGAGATAAGTGTATGACAGCAGGTACTATGTACAGGAGAGGGGTGTGGAGGGTATGACAGTGAGCAGTATGTACAGAAGAGGAGTGTGGAGGGTATGGCAGCGGGCAGTATGTACAGGAGAGAAAAGTGTATGACATTGGGCAGTATGTACAGGAGAGGATTGTGGGGGGTATGACAGGGGACATTATGTATAGGAGAGAATGGTTGAGGGTATGATAGTGGGCACTATATATAGGAGAGGAGTGTGGAGGGTATGACAGCCGGAACTATGTACAGTAAAGGAGTTTATGAAAGTGGGCAGTATGTACAGAAGAGGAGTGTGAAGGGAATGACCGTGGGCAGTATGTACAGGAGAGGAGTGTGGGGGGTATGTCAAGATGGGCGCAGAAGCTGCATATGATGGGTGCAGGCTGCATATGATGGGCACAGAGGCTGGATGATATGGGCACAGAGGCTGCATATAATGGACACAGAGGCTGCATTTTATGGACACAGTGGGGCAGATTCATCAAAGAGATACGATGGCGGATCTCCTGATCCGCTGTCGTACCTCTGAGTCCAGCCGGTCGGATCTATGAGGCTGATTCATAGAATCAGATTCCGCATAGATCTCCCTTAGATCCGACTGGTGTAAGTGACTTACACCAGTCGAATCTTAGGCTGCAATCTACCGCCGGCCGCTAGGTGTCGTCGCTTTTTTTTACGCGTCGGATATGCAAATGAGGACAACTGACGATTCAAGTCCGTACGCCCGCCCGTCGCTTTTTTTAAACGTCGTTTGCGTTTGGCTTTTTCCGGCGGATAGCTACCCCTGCTATATGAGGGGTAGCTAATGTTAAGTATGGCCGTCGTTCCCGCGCCGAGATTCAAACTTTAAGTCGTTTGCGTAAGTCGATCGGGAATACGGATGGCCGCAATTGACGTAGCCGCCGCAAACAATGACGTCCTAGCGACGTCATTTGGAGCATGCGCACTGGGAAATTTCGCCGGCAGCGCATGCGCAGTTAAATCGGCGCGGGAACGCGCCTGATTTAAATTGTACACTCCCCCTAGCCGCGGAATTTGCATTCCGCCGGGGGAGTTACGATCCGACGGTGCAATTTTCGAGGTAAGTGCTTTGTGAATACTGCACTAGCCTCGCTAAATTGCACCAGCGGATCGTAAAACACGTAGATCGAGCGGATCTAAAGATCCGCTGATCTACATGAATCTGGCCCAGTGGCTGCATTTTATGGACACAGTGGCTGCATTTTATGGGAACAGTGAGGCTGCAATTGATGGTTTTTTTTTCAGTATTTTTCAGAATTGGGCAGTATGTACAGCAGAGGAGTGTGGAGGGTATGACAGTGGGCAGTAGGGATGAGTCTGATGTTCGAGTCGAACGCAAGTTCGACTTGAACATCAGGTGTTCGCCTGCTCGCCGAATAGCAAACAATTTGGGCTATTCGCGGACAAATTCGAAAGCCGCAGAACACCCTTTAATGTACAGGAGAGAAAAGTGTATGACATTGGGCAGTATGTACAGGAGAGGATTGTGGGGGGTATGACAGGGGACATTATGTATAGGAGAGAATGGTTGAGGGTATGATAGTGGGCACTATATATAGGAGAGGAGTGTGGAGGGTATGACAGCCGGAACTATGTACAGTAAAGGAGTTTATGAAAGTGGGCAGTATGTACAGAAGAGGAGTGTGAAGGGAATGACCGTGGGCAGTATGTACAGGAGAGGAGTGTGGGGGGTATGTCAAGATGGGCGCAGAAGCTGCATATGATGGGTGCAGGCTGCATATGATGGGCACAGAGGCTGGATGATATGGGCACAGAGGCTGCATATAATGGACACAGAGGCTGCATTTTATGGACACAGTGGGGCAGATTCATCAAAGAGATACGATGGCGGATCTCCTGATCCGCTGTCGTACCTCTGAGTCCAGCCGGTCGGATCTATGAGGCTGATTCATAGAATCAGATTCCGCATAGATCTCCCTTAGATCCGACTGGTGTAAGTGACTTACACCAGTCGAATCTTAGGCTGCAATCTACCGCCGGCCGCTAGGTGTCGTCGCTTTTTTTTACGCGTCGGATATGCAAATGAGGACAACTGCCGATTCAAGTCCGTACGCCCGCCCGTCGCTTTTTTTAAACGTCGTTTGCGTTTGGCTTTTTCCGGCGGATAGCTACCCCTGCTATATGAGGGGTAGCTAATGTTAAGTATGGCCGTCGTTCCCGCGCCGAGATTCAAACTTTAAGTCGTTTGCGTAAGTCGATCGGGAATACGGATGGCCGCAATTGACGTAGCCGCCGCAAACAATGACGTCCTAGCGACGTCATTTGGAGCATGCGCACTGGGAAATTTCGCCGGCAGCGCATGCGCAGTTAAATCGGCGCGGGAACGCGCCTGATTTAAATTGTACACTCCCCCTAGCCGCGGAATTTGCATTCCGCCGGGGGAGTTACGATCCGACGGTGCAATTTTCGAGGTAAGTGCTTTGTGAATACTGCACTAGCCTCGCTAAATTGCACCAGCGGATCGTAAAACACGTAGATCGAGCGGATCTAAAGATCCGCTGATCTACATGAATCTGGCCCAGTGGCTGCATTTTATGGACACAGTGGCTGCATTTTATGGGAACAGTGAGGCTGCAATTGATGGGTTTTTTTTCAGTATTTTTCAGAATTGGGCAGTATGTACAGCAGAGGAGTGTGGAGGGTATGACAGTGGGCAGTAGGGATGAGTCTGATGTTCGAGTCGAACGCAAGTTCGACTTGAACATCAGGTGTTCGCCTGCTCGCCGAATAGCAAACAATTTGGGCTATTCGCGGACAAATTCGAAAGCCGCAGAACACCCTTTAAAAGTCTATGAGAGAAATCAAAAGTGCTGATTTTAAAGGTAAATTTGCAAGGTATTGTTATAAAAAGTGTTTGGGGACCTGGGTCCTGCCCCAGGGGACATGTATTAATGCAAAAAAAATTTTTAAAAATTAAATTTTTTTCGGGAGCAGTGATTTTAATAATGCTTAAAGTGAAACAATAAAAGTAAAATATTCCTTTAAATTTCGTACCTGGGGGGTGTCTATAATATGCCTGTAAAGTGGCGCATTTTTCCTGTGTTTAGAACAGTCCCTGCGCAAAATGACATTTCTAAAGGAAAAAAGTAATTTAAAACTACTCACGGCTATAATGAATTGTCGGGTCCCAGCAATACAGATAAAAGTCATTGAAAAAAAACAGCATGGGTTCCCCCCAGTCCATTACCAGGCCCTTTGGGTCTGGTATGAATATTAACCACTTGCCCACCGCGCCATAGACATTTTACTGCTACAGCGCGGTTGAGGGGCCACTTGCGCGCCCCCTGGGGCGCGCTCCTGGAATCATCCGTGAGCTAGACCCGGCGCATCACGGATCGCGGTAAATTGCCGCTGATAGCGGCCGTTTACGACGTGATCGCTCCGTCAAATGACGGAGCGATCACTTGTAAACAAACCGGCGTCATTTGATGATGTCGGTTCCTCCCTCTCCTCTCTGTACCGTTCGGTACAGTGTGAGGAGGGGGGGGGAAGCGGGTGTCAGCAGCAGCACTGAGGGCTGGATCTGTGACAACTGCAGTCACAGATCCAGCCATCCATTAATCCCAGCTCAGCTATCCCTGCGCAATACTCTGCAATACCCCAATACTCTGCAATACCCTGCGCAATACTCTGCAATACCCCAATATTCTGCAATACCCTGCGCGATACTCTGCAATACCCCAATACTCTGCACGATACTCTGCAATGCCCTGCGCGATACTCTGCAATACCCCAATACTCTGCAATACCCTGCGCGATACTCTGCAATACCCCAATACTCTGCAATACCCTGCGCGATACTCTGCAATACCCCAATACTCTGCAATACCCTGCTCCATACTCTGCAATACCCCAATACTCTGCAATACCCTGCGCGAAACTCTGCAATACCCCAATACCCTGCGCGATACTCTGCAATACCCCAATACCCTGCGCGATACTCTGCAATACCCCCCATACTCTGCAATACCCCCCATACTCTGCAATACCCCCCATACTCTGCAATACCCTGCACGATACTCTGCAATACCCCCAATACTCTGCAATACCCCGCACGATACTCTGCAATACCCCAATACTCTTCAATACCCAAATACTCTGCAATACCCATTTTTTTAAAGCGCCCCTTTCCCCGTGTGCTCGCATGCAGAAGCGAACGCATACGTAAGTCCCGCCCACATATGAAAACGGTGTTCAAGCTACACATGTGAGGTATCTCTGTGAACGTTAGAGGGAGAGCAATCATTTTGGCCATAGACCTCCTCTGTAACTAAAAACATGTAACCAATAAAAGTAATTAAAGCGTCGCCTATGGGGATTTTTAAGTAGCGAAGTTTGGCGCCATTCCATGAGTGTGCGCAATTTTGAAGTGTGACATGTTGGGTATCTATTTACTCGGCGTAACTTCATCTTTCACATTATGAAAAAAAATTGGGCTAACTTTACTGTTTTTTTTTTTTTTAAGCACAAAACTTTTTTTTTTTAAAAACACGCGTTCAAAAACTTTCTGTGAAAATACCATGCAAGATAAATAGTTGTAACGGCCGCCATTGTATTCTCTAGGGTCTTTGCTAAAAAAGCATATATAATGTTTTGGGGTTCTATGTAATTTTCTAGCAAATAAATGATTATTTTTACATGTAGGAGGGAAATGTCAGAATTGGCCTGGGTGCTCCAGAACGCCTGATGGTGCTCCCTGCATGTCGGGCCTCTGTATGTGGCCACGCTGTGTAAAAGTCTCACACATGTGGCATCGCCATACTCGGGAGGAATAGCAGAATGTGTTTTGGGGTGTAATTTGTGGTATGCATATGCTGTGTGTGAGAAATAACCTGCTATTATGACAGAAACTAGATTTTATTTTTATTTTTTTTTACAGAATTTTCAGTCGTTTTTCTTTTATAGCACAAAAAATAAAAAACCCAGAGGTGATCAAATACCACCAAAAGAAAGCTCTATTTGTGTGGAAAAAAGGACAAACATTTCAAATGGGTACAATGTTGTATGACTGAGTAATTGTCATTCAAATTGTGAGAGCACCGAAAGCTGAAAATTGGTCTGGTCAGGAAGGGGGTTTAAGTGCCCAGTGGTCAAGAGGTTAAGGGGAACCCCGAATTAAAAAAAAAATACGTGGGGGTCTCCCCAAATTCCATACCAGGCCCTTCAGGTCTGGTCTGGATATTAAGGGGAACTCTGCGCCAATTCTTTTTTTTTTTTTAAATGGCGTAGGGGTCCCACTCAAAATCCATACCAGACCCTTCAGGTCTGGAATGGATTTTAAGGGGAACCCCGCGCCAAAATAAAAAAAATGGCATGGGGTTCCCCCCAAAAATTTATACCAGACCCTTATCCAAGCACACAACCTGGCAGGCTGCATGAAAAGAGGGGGGGGGGTGAGAGAGCGCCCCCCTCCTGAACCGTACTAGGCCACATGCCCTCAAATCACCATGTCCCCATGTTGATGGGGCATTGATACATGTCCCCTGGGGCAGGACCCAGGTCCCCAAACACTTTTTATGACAATAACTTGCATATTAACCCTTAAAATTAGCACTTTAGATTTTTCACGTTCGTGTCCCATAGACTTTAACGGTGTTCAAACACATTTTTGACTGTTCGCATGTTCTGCTGTGAAACGAACCGGGGGGTGTTTGGCTTATCCCTAGTGGGCAGTATGTACAGGAGAGGAATGTGGAGGATATGACAGTGGGCAGTATATACAGGAGAGCAGTGTGGAGGGTATGACAGTGGGAGCTATGTATAGGAGAGAAGTGTGGAGGGTATGACAGTTGGCAGTATGTACAGGAGAGGAGTGTGGAGGGTTTGATGGGGCAGTATGTACAGGAGAGGAGTGTGGAGGGTGTGACAATAAGCAGCATGTACAGAAGAGTGGTGTATCACAGTGGGCGGTATGTACAGGAGAGGAGTGTAGATGGTATGACAGCAAGCACAATGTATAGGAGATAAGTGTATGACAGCAGGTACTATGTACAGGAGAGGAGTGTGGAACGTATGACAGTGAGCAGTATGTATAGGAGAGAAGGGTGGAGGGTATGACAGTGGGCACTATGTATAGGCGAGAAGTGTGAAGGGTATGACAGGGAGCAGTATGCACAGGAGAGGAGTGTGGAGGGTATGACAGCGGGCAGTATGTACAGGAGAGGAGTGTGGAGGGTATGACAGTGGACAGTATGTACAGGAGAGAAATGTGGACGGTATGACAGTATGTAAGCCAAGTAGCGAAAGCTAAAGCTACCCACAAAAGGAGTCAAAGCAATCACAAAGGAAACTACAGACATATCATGGAGTGGCACCTTTAAAGTAACACAGAGCGGCAAGCCACGCAGCTGGTGCCTAGATTTAGAAGCAACAAACCACATGACTAGCAATGAGACCTTTTGCACAAACACTGGGGTAGATTCAAGTAGGGGAGCGCACTACTACGGCGGCGCAGCGTACCGTTTTTACGCTACGCCTCCGTAAATTACTTGAGCTACGCTTCATTCACGAAGCATTTGCTCCGTAATTTGCGGCGGCGTTTCGTAAAAGTGGACGGCGTAAGCGCGCGTAATTTAAATGATCCCGTAGGGGGCGTGGATCATTTAAATTAGGCGCGTTCCCGCGCCGAACGTACTGCGCATGCTCCGTCGGGAAAAATTTCCGACACGCATTGCGATAAATGACATCTATGGATACGCAGGCGTAATTGCTTGCTGAATCCACCCCAAAGTTTTCCTAGCAAACTGGAAAAGCATCACATCAGAAGGTAAAGGCCAGAGCTTTCTGAACGGGCTCCCTGAACTGTATTACACCACAAGGAGGCAAGCAGAGTATCCTTGTGAGTATCCTTGTAAAGAAAGTGCTGTATGTTCCAAAACTAGAAGGCAGCCTTCTACCAGTGAAGTCTTGCAAAAAAAAGTCTTGCAAACAATGGTCTCACAGTTAAGTTCCAGGGTGATGGATGCACAATTCTCAATAATAAGCGATTCCTCGCAAAAGGAAAACTGGATGATCACCTATACAGGTTCATCACCACAGACCAGCAAGCCACTATATTCTCCAATGACCTACACAGCAAATGTATTCGCTTATGGCACAGACTGCTGGGGCACAGAAGTCCAGAGCCTATACAGGACATTATAAAGAGAGGCTTATCACAAGATTTTACAATAGCGCCTTGCAAAGTGCTCATGAAATGCAAGTGCTGTAGAGAAGCAAAAGCCACTCGTGCTCCCTTTTCCACAGGCATCTCAAAGAAAAAACACCCACCCCCTGCAGCTCATACACAGTGGGCTGGATTCAGGTACAAGAGAAAAATGTGATACTGCGCTAACTAACTAAGTAAACAAGGAATAAATAAGCTGCAACAAAAATTGTGATATACACACAATATACAGACAAAAGGAAAAAATAAGTTGCGCTAAACAATAAGTGAGTATAAATTATTAAAGTGAATAATAATAAATATAAATAAATTGATATAAATAGTGTCCATAAGGTCCAACGGACAAAAAAAAAAAACGTACAAAAAAATCGTACAAAAAATCGTAGTGAAAGTTCAAATCAGGTGAGTGAATTAATAAATAAAAAATATATGCAACGTGACTGGCAAGCATAAATCCTCCACCGGTGCAATAGATGAATATATGATTATGCGCTTACCAGAAGGGCAAGCAAACAAGGCTTGCAGCTGGAACCCCCAGCTAGGGTCTTTATCAGGAACTGCCACTGATAGTCTGGATGGTATTCCTCCAATTAAGTGGATAGGTTCAAAATCCAGGGTGCATGAAAGAAATATATATCATATGGTGATGTACCGCAAATGAATCGAATTAATAGCACACCAAAGGAAAGCCGCCACCGATAGGTATCACCAAATAAGGGGGACTCTTACCAGATTTATAAAACAGAACGCTTGTGGCCAAACCCAGCCAGGGCCTTTAAAAGATTGCCTCCAATTAACCAGCAAGAGCAACAAGGACTCTTACAAGCAGCCAAAGCGAAGTATATCACCAAAAGAAAAATGAGATCCACATAGTGATGTACCGTAGATGAAATTATTTAATAAAGCAAATTGCACTTATATAAAAATCAGTCAGTATCAGCATAAAAAATTTCGAGCCGGCCGGCTACTACGAACGGCTACTACGAACGCCCGTCCTTCGGGACCCAGCACGTCAAAGCGTCTCCTCCTCCCGACGTACGTTTCGTCAGTATGTGACGTCGTGTGTGTGCGCTGCCCTTGATTCACGGAGCAGTAGCTCCGTAAATTGCGTGGGCGCGCCGGCAAAATGCCCGGCGTAAGCGCGCCCGCAATTTAAATGATCCCGTAGGGGGCGGGAATCATTTAAATTAGGCGCGTTCCCGCGCCAAACGTAATGCGCATGCTCCGTCTGGAAAATTTCTCGATGTGCATTGCGGCAAATGACGTCGCAAGGACGTCATTTGCTTCAAAGTGAACGTGAATGGCGTCCAGCTCCATTCACGAATCACTTACTCAAACTACGTAAATTTGAAATTTCACGACGCGGGAACGACGGGTATACGTAACATTGGCTGCCCCTGCTAATAGCAGGGGCAGCCTTACGCGAAAAACGCCGTACGGAAACGACATAAACTGCGTACGCAGGGCTCGCACAACGTTGTGAATCGGCGTTAGTATGCAATTTGCATACTATACGCTGAGCACAACGGGAACGCCACCTAGCGGCCATCGCAAGAATGCAGCCTAAGATATGCGGGCATAAGAGCCTTATGCCGCACATATCTTAGGCTGCAGTCGGCGTAACTAGGTTCCTGAATCAGGAGCATTCGTTACGCCGGGGCAAGTAAGCAATTGCGCCTGTGTAACTATGGTTACACAGGCGCAATTGCTTCTTGAATCCAGCCCAGTGACGTATGCAGTCCCATGAAAACTCCAATGTCAGGCGGAACAGATATCTACTGACTTTTATTAATGATAATTCCAGGTACACAACTGCTTATCTGATGAAACACAAGAATGAAACAGAGAAACTTCAAGAGTTTGTTGCCATGTCCGACAATGGGGGAGAATACATAAGGAAAGAAGTGGCCTCTTACCTGAAGAGACAATGAAGAGTACACCAGACAACCACACCATAAAATCCTGAACAAAACAGTGTAGCAGAAAGGAAAAATCACACTCTCATAGAAATGACCAGGTTCATGCTGTCGGATGCCAAACTACCTCACAAGTACTGGGGAGAAGCAGTCATGACTGCAACCTACCTACAGAACAGACTACCCTCAAGAGCCATTAAAAGTACATTCGAAATGTGGCATAGATCAAAGCCAGGAAGGGCATGCAAGTGAAACACCTATATGTTAAAACTGCTTTCCTATATGGAGACATTAAGGAAGATCTCTACATAGAGCAACCACCAGGGTTTGAGCAAGTAGACAACCTTGTGTGTAAATTTCAGAAGAGCATCTGTGGTATTAGGCAATCTGCAAGGATGGGGAATGAGAAAGTGAACAAAGTGCTTACTACACAGGGATTCTCAAAAAGTAAAACAGACCCCTGTTTCTATTGCAAGAATCAAGAAGACAGATGGATAGTATGCAAAGTGTTACTGTGCTAGCGCAGTGAGTTCAGGGGGATCACAGCGCTAGCACTGAAACGCGTTGCATTCTGGTCCTGTGACGTCATCTCCCCTCATGCTGTTGCGTCCCAGCGTGCGCTCCAGCCCTCCATCCAGCCGCCGCACAGTTTACCCGGAAACCTCCTGTGTGGGAAAACAGCCATCTGCATTCATCTATGCAGCACACGTGTATCCTTGCAACACACAGCAGCTGCTACAGGGGGACTTTACCAACACGGCTGAGAGACTGACTATCCTGTGGACCCCATCCATATGCCTAAATACAGTAACTTCTATGTGAGTACTTTGATGCGGTCTATACATTCAAGTTTACAGTCTTTTCTAAGTGGCGCCTGTTCTTGTTGTTTTTCTCTATTACATATTTGGAGTTCGGCTTCAGCTCCCCATACAAGGCTGCCCAGATTCTACAGACTGTTATCTCACTCTAGAGCTTGTTGCTCAAAGGACTTTTTTACTTGAAATGTGTTATATCTTCTAATTTCAGCGTGCGCCATTAGTGGGCCAGATTGAAGAAGCTATTGCGCCCGCGCAACCGCGCAATAGCTGTTTTGCTCCCGCGTAGCGAATGCCCCTGATTCAGGAACATCGATACGCGGACTGCAGCCTAGGATATGACAGACATACTGTAAGCCTCCTCATGCCTTCATATCTCAGGCTGAATTCTTGCGTTGGCCGCTAGGGGGCGCGGCCATTGTGATCGGCGTATAGTATGCAAATTGCATACTACCACCGATTCACAAAAGTTGCGCGGGCCCTGCGCACGCAAGGTACGGAGTTTCCGTACGGCGACTTTACCGCAAGGTTGCTCCTGCTATAGCAGGGGCAGCCAATGCTAAAGTATAGCCGCCCTTCCCGCTCGTGAAATTTAAATTTCACGTCGTTTACGTAAGTGATTCGTGAATGGCGCTGGACGCCATTCACGTTCACTTCGAAGCAAATGACGTCCTTGCGACGTCATTTGCCGCAATGCACGTCGGGAAAGTTTCCCGACGGAGCATGCGCTGTTCGCTCGGCGCGGGAGCGCGCCTAATTTAAATGATTCCCGCCCCCGGCGGGATCATTTACATTAGGCGCCCTTACGCCGGGCTATTTAGCATATCGCCCGCGCAATTTACGGAGCTACTGCTCCGTGAATCGCGGGCATATCAAAATATTTGCGTGGGCGCAGAGCAAAAATCGTTGCCCTTTGCCCACGCAAATATTGCGCGGATCTACCTGAATCTGGCCCAGTGTGTATATAGTAAGTTATTGACATTCAATACTTCCTGTCAGTGGAGATGACTGCCGATGCACCACCAAGCTTTTGTTGAAGCAACGTCATAGTTATATCCAGAAGAAGCTGAATGTAGTTTGACAAAGCACATGCTGTTGAAAAGGGGTGTTGGAAGAAAAACAGCAGATAGCTTTCAATACTTTGAACTATATACTGTATGCATTGTACCTGTCTATCCAGCAGGTGGCACTGTAGTGTGTATCTTTGGTAATGTAATCAGAGGAAGTGTTGTCTCTCTCAGTGTATGTAGTTGTATCCTCCTTGTTCCTGTTCCATGATAAAGACATGCTGTAACATATGTTCAGCTATTTCTCCATAAGAGTAATATAATCTCTGCAAACAAGAAGCTTCCAGCGTATTATATCAATACTCTGCACAACAATTTTGTGGGTAAAATAACTATAGCATATGGGTGCTGTGTATACAGTGAGTAGGCTTTATTTAGTAGGTTTTATTTAACCTTTTCCTAATAAGCTCTTTCCAATATTAGCACAATGTGGCCACACCCACCATTGGGCATGGCTTGTTAAACTTGCCACTTTATTCTACTCTTCTGGGCTTCAACAGGTTTCCCCGGGTCTTTCATAATCCTAGCAACACCCATGGTGATACAACTGCTTTAGAGGCCAGATGCTCTGCACCGCCTTCATGTAATTTTTGGTGTTGTATTACATAGCATTAGGATGTTATTGTTTTGTAGAATTCTGACATCTTGTACTGGTTTGTGGCTACTACAACTTGTTTACTAATGTAATCTTGGAATGTTTTTCTGTCCTCCCCTAATGATTACAGCTAGTTAGTTAAGTCCTAACTAGTACCTCCCCAGCTTCTTCCACTTTCCTTCAGTCAGTGTCACTACTTCACAGAGAGAGGGTTTTACAAAATGTATTGCCTTCTTACACTTTAAAACACTGGAATAACTTCCTCTGTACTGCAATTGCGGAAGTAAAATTGTGCTTGATTCAATTTCTGTTTTTCATTAAAGAGTTAAAGGAGTTGTAAAGGAAAACTTTTTTTGCCTAAAATGAATGTCTGCAAGGTAGACAGACAGAATGAAGACTGTAGAAAAAGACTGGACAGCCGCACTTCCACGAAATTCTTAAAATGTTGCTTTTATTGGTAAAAAATGGAAACAACACTACAGTTCACAGCAAACAGTGGGGTGGATAGCTGACGCGTTTTGCACTGGGGTATCAGCACTTAGTTATAGGTGATGAACTCGCCTAAGAAATAGAGCAACTTCTGAGCAAAAACGAACAATGAGGAAGTGAAAAGAGGAATGTCTGCAGGTAAAGGATGCTTATTATGAAAAAATGTTTTTTCCTTTACAACACCTTTAAGCTGCCTGTGAATGGTGCCAAATTAACAGGTAACCCTATTGTCCAGGCAGACTGGGTCTAAGGAGGTATGTAAATGGATAAAGCGGCATTTGAAACAGAACATCTGATAAATGGCAATGTTTGTCGTAGACATTGGAAAAACTTGATTTACTATGCTAACGTTTTTTTTTAATGCTATACCTTTTTTACTTTTTATGGTTTACTAGAGTTCTTAGAAGCACAATATTACTTTCTTTCATCATCTCAGTGTGTCTGGCAAATAACATTCTGTCTATGCTTTACAGGAATTTTGTGCCGTTTGCTATTTGTAATAAACCCTAATGACTTGTATTTGTTGATGGAGTTCTTGAATGCTTGAACGGGATTACACAGTTTTTTTCCATGTGGTGGCCTAAGTATACCCTCTGACGCTTATACGCTTGCACTGAGAAAACATTGTACAAGTGTAGATGTTAGAATAGCAAATAACGCAGGTGAGCAAAAATACTTTAAAGGCTTAAAGTAGAATCCCAGCCTTTTCCCCAAACATTTTTACCAGTTTTGATTAGGATTTATTGCTGTGTATACCATATTGGCAAAATCAATTATCACTATTTGTTCTGGGGACCACTGTTACCAGTATGGAAAGTCAGCAGGTGTCAGAGGGTGTGTTACTGGCCAGATCACATGGTGGAAACAGAGGGAAAAAGCCTGAAAAAAAAAAGAAAACAAATGCAGCCAACACATCTTATGACTAGTAAGCTGCAATATATTACATTTTTGGTTCTGGCTTTAAGACCTCTTTAAGCCAGGATCACACTGATGCGATGCGGGAACCAGCGCGATTACAGCGCTGGTTCCCGCATCGCTCCTCTCCTGCAGGCAGTACTCACTGCCTTGTGTGAACCGCTGCGGGTGTCATTAACAAAGTTAACAAAGTTAATAACACCCCCAGTTTAGTTCACAGATCGCAAGTGTGAACTGTGAACTCCCACAGGAATCGGATCACATAGGTGAGAACACCCATGCGATCCGATTCTAGTGCAGGGAAAAACAAGTCCCTGCGCTATTTTCTGTGCGAATCTAATGCAAGTTCAGCCATACAACTGTAAGGCTGAACTCGCATTGCTCAGAGATTGCATGTGATCGGCACCTGCAGTGTGGGTGCGAATCACATGCAATCTCTGAGATCACAATATCGTGAACACGGGCTAAAGCTAAACTTTAGGTAGATATAAAGCACATAATTTAATGTAGCTATGTAATCACGAATGCATCTTTAACCTCCCTGGCGGTATGATTCTGTCTGGAATTACGTACCAAAAGCAATTATTTTGCAAGGAGATTTGGCGTTTTATACTGTAGGCCTGTAATTCTTATGAATAACTCACTTAAATCTGACCAAGCAAGAGTCTTGTAGGCATCCCGGGTATGATTTTTTTTTAAACAAAATTATAAATTATAATATAATAAATAATTATAAATAATTATAACAAATAATAATATAATTCTAATAAAAATTATTCAATAATGTAATCAACTCAAAATCACTGAAATTTGCTCAGTTGCAGAATTGTCGCTGTCATTATTTTTTTTTTTTATGACGAATTTCCCCACAAATCGCTATCGCACATTTCTGCGAGTGATTATAATTTATTATCGCTGTTTTCTAGCTGATCTAAAACCATTTTTGACATAAAGGGACACTTTTGGACAATCTACAGTTTTTAGGCAGAAAGAACATTTTTTATTATATAAAAGTACATGCAGGGCACTGGGCAGACCACTAGGGACAAGGGGGGGGGTGTGTATTTTTTACATACAGTACTGTAATCCATAAGATTACAGTATACTGTATGTAAAGTGTTTG
Source organism: Rana temporaria (assembly GCF_905171775.1). Classification (NCBI taxonomy): domain Eukaryota; kingdom Metazoa; phylum Chordata; class Amphibia; order Anura; family Ranidae; genus Rana; species Rana temporaria. The sequence continues at coordinate 358,197,318 of NC_053489.1, read as the reverse complement.
TTTACTTTTTTGAATTTGGCGCCGTTCTCCGCCCCTGTGCGTCGTAACGTCGCAGGGAACGGAGATCGGCGGCACACGGGGACACTGTGAATCGAGCGAGGAGGTCCCGCTCGCTCACACAGCGGGGTGGCATCGCTGGATCCAGGAAAAAGGTGTGACGGTATTGGTATGATATCCCCGTCAACGTTCCCTTCTTCCCATAACGAAAATCACCCCAATATTCCACGAGGAGGGATATTCCTGGAATCGCCCAGAAAGCCACACATGAGACAAGCTTACTGCTGGAACAACACAGACTTTAATGGTTTTCTTCTCAGCTTTTTATACAGTCCAAGACATTGAAGCAACAATGAAATCTCCACCCCCCCTAATCACACACTAAGGCTAATTACTAAAACATTCTAGACAGGTCGGCACCGACCGACAATTATAATGTCTAATCACTGCACATTCCTTAAACAGCATAACAACAAACCACCTTCACACACTGAGTTTCCTAAGCAGACTTTTCGTCTGCATCCAGTTTGACACCTATTAACACCTCTGAGAATCACTAGGTTGTAGACAGCGTTATCACACAATTAAAGGCCTTTCAAAAGCTAGCCTTATTTAACATATGAACAGTCTTTACAGAGAGAGATGAATCACACACACATGAAAACACCTGTTACCTCTAACCCACAGCATTAAGTTAGCAGGGAGAGAATTAGACTGAAGCATATAGGCAATTGCATCACACAAGGTAAGTAACTTGCCTGTGGATCCAGCGAGAAGGTAAGCCGCGCCGCTGCACACTCTGCACGTCCACCCCGAGCGTGACTCGGGGATACCGATCCTAACATTGGAAACCTACCCCGAGTCATGCTCGGGTTTACCGCCAAGGGGGTTAAATGTATTTTTAAAATACAAACAAAGTTAATATCTGAATTTGGCATGGTATCAGCCTCTTGCCGTCTCTGTATAGAAGAATTAGAGTGTAAGAAGAAATAGCAGCAAATGGAGCTAATCAGTTTATAAGCAGGGGATACATCCCCTGTAGGCAGGTTGAAATACACTATCTCACAAAAGTGAGTACACCCCTCACATTTTTGTAAATATTTTATTATAACTTTTCATGTGACAACACTGAAGAAATTACACTTTGCTACAATGTAAAGTAGTGAGTGTACAGCTTGTATAACAGTGTAAATTTGCTGTCCCCTCAAAATAACTCAACACACAGCAATTAATGTCTAAACCCCTGGGAACATAAGTAAATACACCTCTAAGTGAAAATGTCCAAATGGGGCCCAAAGTGTCAATATTTTGTGTGGCCACCATTATTTTCCAGCACTGTCTTAACCCTTTTGGGCATGGAGTTCACCAGAGCTTCACAGGTTGCCAGTGCCACTGGAGTCCTCTTCCACTCCTCCATGATGACATCACAGAGCTGGTGGATGTTAGAGAACTTGTGCTCCTCCACCTTCTGTTTGAGGATGCCCCACAGATGCTCAATAGGGTTTAGGTCTGGAGACATGCTTAGCGAGTTCATCACCTTTACTCTCAGCTTCTTTAGCAAGGCAGTGGTAATCTTGGAGGTGTGTTTGGGGTCGTTATCATGTTGGAATACTGCCCTACGGCCCAGTCTCTGAAGGGAGGGGATCATGCTCTGCTTTAGTATGTCACAGTACATGTTGGCATTCATAGTAGGTGAGGTTGAAAAAAGACAAGAAAAAAGTCCATTAAGTTTAACCTTGTATGTTGTGGACGTTCAGGTGCTTATCTAATAGTTTCTTGAAACTTTCGATGCTCCCCGCTGAAACCACTGACTGTGGAAGGGAATTTTACTTTCTTGCCACTCTTATACCGCGTACACGCGATCGAATTTTCCAACAAGAAAACCGTGTTTTTTTTCCCGACGGGGAAATGTTGGCTCAAACCTGTCTTGCAAACACACGGTCACACAAATGTTATCGGAAATTCCGAATGTCAAGAATGCAGCGACCTACAACACTACGATGAGCCGAAGTTCAAAGATTTCGAACATGCGTAGAATTTTTGTGCTTTGGAATTGCATACAGACGATCGGAATTTCCGACAAAAACTTTTCCCGTTGGAAAATTTGAAAACCAGCTCTCAAATTTTTGCTGTCAGAAATTCCGACAGAAAATGTCCGATGGGGCCTACACACGGTCGGAATTTCCGAGCAAAAGCTCATATTGAACTTTTATTGTCGGAAATTCCGATTTTGTGTACACGACATTACAGTAAAGAAGCCTCTATGCAGTTTAAAGCGGTCCTCCACCCTAAAGTGGAGTCCCGCTGATCGGAACCCTCCCCCCCTCCGGTGTCACATTTGACACCTTTCAGGGGGGAGGGGGGTGCAGACACCTGTCTAAAGACAGGTATTTGCACCCACTTCCGGCCACACGATACGGGCGAAAGACGGGCATTCCGTCACATCCCGTCTGTCGCCCGTTGTGTGCTGGGAACACTCGGCTCCCAGCACACAGCGTGTGAGCCAATCGGCGGGCGCAGCGCGACTCGCGCATGCGCCGTAGGGAACCGGGCAGTGAAGCCGCAGCGCTTCACTTCCTGGTTCCCTCAGCGTGGATGGCGGGGGGAGCAGCAGAGTGACGAGCGATCGCTCGTGCTCTGCTGCGATCGGCGCTGGACTCCAGGACAGGTAAGTGTCCTAATATTAAAAGTCAGCAGCTGCAGTATTTGTAGCTGCTGACTTTTAATATTTTGTTCCCATGGCACATCCGCTTTAAGGTTAAACTTTTATTCTTTTTTATTTTAATGCGTGGCCATGTGTCGTAGGCCCCATACACACGAAAGAATCCATCCGCTGAAAAATCCCAGCGAATGGGTTTCAGCAGATAGATCCTATGGTGTGTACACTCCAGCGGATCTGTTTCCGCGGATATTTATCCCCTGGGATGGATTCCAGCAGATCAAATATTTGCTGACATGCTAAACAAATCTATCTGCAGGAATTCATCCCAACGGATGGATCCGCTGGTCTGTATAGACTCACCGGATCCATCCGTCCGAAGGGATCCCCCGCATGCGTCGTAATGATTCGACGCATGCGTGGAATTCCTTATATGACAGCGTCGCGCACGTCGCCGCGTCATAATCGCGGCGCCGGCGCGACACGTCATCGCCAGAGGATTTCGCCGCGGATTTCAATGCGATGGTGAGTACACTCCATCGCATAGAAATCCGCTGAAATCCTCGAGAGGATTTATCCGCGGAAACGGTCCGCTGGACCGTATTCGCGGATAAATCCTCTCGTGTGTATGGGGCCTTATGGAACTCCCTTCTGCTGAAAAGTTTTATACCTATTGTGGGGTCACCAGTAGGGATGAGCTTCGTATTCGAGTCAAACTCGTGTTCGACTCGAACATCGTATGTTCGATCGTTCGTCGAAATACGAACAAAACGGGTCGTTCGTGCCAAATTCAAGTTACGTTTCACAGACCATAATTCACTGCGGCATCGCTGGCTGATGATTGGCCAAGCATGCACTATGACCCGCATGCTTAGCCAATCACAGCTTGCAAAAAACGGAGAGCCATAATTGGCCAAATCCAGGGTGGCTTTGGCCAATTATGGCTCAGGGGGTTTAGTACACGCCCCACACTATAAAAGGCCGCCTGCAGGTCGGCCTTGTGTAGTGTGTTGCGGTGGTTAAGAGAGGAAAGAGAGAGTGTCATTTTTTGCAGGTAGATAGAGCAGGCAGGCAGACAGGCTAGTAAGTTAATGTTACAGTGTGTAAAGGATATATATACATCCCAGGTGTTGTACATATATTTATACACTGTATAGTTTAGCTAGATCAGTTCTTCCTAATTTTCTCGCAGGCAGGTGATTGTGCTAGCTGCAGTATTCTTACGTGGTTTATTGCCTGTGTCCTCTGTAGTTTGCACCTAAAGCTACTTGGTGTGTACTGGCCGTGTGCTCTGTAGTTTGCACCTAAAGATTCTCAAAGACGTTTTCACAGGCATACTATAGACACCCAGCAGGTACAATATTTAAATGAATTTTTTTTATTTTTTATTTAACCACTTCCCGACGGCCGCATGTAAACATGCGGCGGTCGGATTCCCGCGGGGAGCGATCCGGGACGACGGCGCGGCTATTCGTTTATAGCCGCTCCTTCGCGATCGCTCCCCGGAGCTGAAGAACGGGGAGAGCCGTATGTAAAGACGGCTTCCCCGTGCTTCACTATGGCGCTGCATCGATCGAGTGATCCCTTATATAGGGAGACTCGATCGATGACGTCAGTCCTACAGCCACACCCCCCTACAGTTGTAAACACACACTAAGTGAACACTAACTCCTACAGCGCCCCCTGTGGCGATTCAGTTCGCATGTGTTGCGCTTTACAAGTCTCTCTCTCTCTCTCTCTCTCTCTCTGTGGTTAACTCCCAAACTGCAACTGTCATTTTCACAATAAACAATGGGCTGGATTCAGGTAGAATTGCGCATTTTTTACGGAGGCGCAGGGCAACGTTTTTGCCCTGCGCCCCCGCAAATTTGCTGCGCTGCCCTTGATTCACGGAGCAGTAGCTCCGTAAATTGCGTGGACGCGCCGGCAAAATGCCCGGCGCAAGCGCGGGAAATTTAAATGATCCCGTAGGGGGCGGGAATCATTTAAATTAGGCGCATTCCCGTGCCGATCGTAGAGCGCATGCTCCGTCGGGAAACTTTCCCGTCGTGCATTGCGGCAAATTACGTTGCAAGGACGTAATTTGCTTCAAAGTGAACGTGAATGGCGTCCAGCGCCATTCACGAATCACCTACGCAAACTACGTAAATTTCAAATGACGGGTATACGTAACATTGGCTGCCCCTGCTTACGCAAAAACCGCCGTACGCAAACGACGTAAATTGCGTACGCAGGGCTCGCGCAACGTTGTGAATCGGCGTTTGTATGCAATTTGCATACTATACGCTGAGCACAACGGGAACGCCACCTAGCGGCCATCGCAAGAATGCAGCCTAAGATATGCGGGCATAAGAGCCTTATGCCGCGCATATCTTAGGCTGCAGTCGGCGTAACGAGGTTCCTGAATCAGGAGCATTCGTTACGCCGGGGCAAGTAAGCAATTGCGCTGTGTAACCTATGGTTACACAGGCGCAATTGCTTCTTGAATCCAGGCCAATTCAATTTAAATGCATTTTTTGCTGTGAAAATGACAATGGTCCCAAAAATGTGTCAAAATTGTCCGAAGTGTCCGCCATAATGTCGCAGTCACGAAAAAAATCGCTGATCGCCGCCATTAGTAAAAATTTTTTTTTTTTATAAAAATGCAATAAAACTATCCCATATTTTGTAAACGCTATAAATTTTGCGCAAACCAATCGATAAACGCCTATTGTGATTTTTTTTACCAAAAATAGGTAGAAGAATACGTATCGGCCTAAACTGAGGAAAAAAAACATTTTTATATATGTTTTTGGGGGATATTTATTATAGCAAAAAGTAAAAAATATTGCATTTTTTTCAAAATTGTCGCTCTATTTTTGTTTATAGTGCAAAAAATAAAAACCGCAGAGGTGATCAAATACCACCAAAAAAAAGCTCTATTTGTGGGGAAAAAAGAACGCCAATTTTGTTTGGGAGCCACGTCGCACGACCGCGCAATTGTCTGTTAAAGCGATGCAGTGCCGAATCGCAAAACCTGGCCTGGGCATTTAGCTGCCTAAAGGTCCGGGGCTTAAGTGGTTAAGCATCATTAAAATCACTGCTCCTGAAAAAATTACCGTTTTTAAAACTTTTTTTCCATTGATACATGTTCCCTGGGGCAAGACCCGGGTTCTCAAAGACGTTTTACAACAATAACTTGCATATTAGGCTTTAAAATGAGCACTTTTGAATTCGAACGCTCGAGTCCCATAGACGTCAATGGGGTTCTAAATGTTCGCGCGAACGTTCGGTCTGTTCGAAGGTTCTGGTGCAAACCGAACGGGGGGTGTTCGGCTCATCCCTAGTCACCAGTAGACATGTGCAGACTGGAATATTTTGTTTAGTTTTTTCGTTTTCGTTTGGAAAATAAATTTATTTAGTTACTCCCGAAAATCGTTTTGATTTATTTCATTTTTCGTTGGGGAATAGCTTTCGCCTGAAAATCCAATAATACTTGGTTTCTGTCGAATGGTCAAAAGAATATTCGCCGGAACGTCGAATCTTTACGTCGAATCGTACATTTTCGTTCGAATATTCCGCCTACAAGAATTCTAATGTTGTATGACTAGTAATAATGTCGAATCTATTCTCTATAATGTCGAATCTATTTTCTCATAAATCGAAATCTATTCTCTGTAATGTCGAATCTATTATTTCTATAGTGTCGAATCTTTTCTCTATAATGTCGAATCTTTTCTCTATGATGTCGAATCTTTTCCCTATAATGTCGAATCTCTCTATATCGAATTTTTACCGCAACGAAAACGAAAATAAAGCATTTTTTATGTCGGATCTTTCGGTTTTCGTTTCTTGCACTTTCGTTATCGTTTGTTAAAACGATAACGAAAAAACCCGATTTTCGGACGAAAATGCATTCTAACGAAAACGAATGCACATGTCTAGTCACCAGTATGGTATTTGTAAATTGAAATCATATCCCCTCTCAAGTGTCTCTTCTCCTGAGAGAATAAGTTCAGTGCTCGTAACCTTTATTCATAATATTCTCCAGACCCTTTATTAGTTTTGTTGCCCTTCTCTGTACTTGCTCCAATTCCAGTAAATTCTTCCAGAGGACTGGTGCCCAGAACTGGACAGCATACTCCAGGTGCGGCCAGACCACAGTCCTGTTGAGCGGAAGATTTATCGTTTTATCTCTGGAGTTAATCCCCTTTTGAATGCATGCCAATATTCTGTTTGCTTTGTTAGCAGAAGCTTGGCATTGCATGCCATTGCTGAGCTTATCATCTACTAGGATTCCCAAGTCCTTTTCTATCCTAGATTACCCCAGAGGTTCTCTCCCAGTGAATAGATTGCATTCATATTTTTGCCACCCAAATGCATTATTTAAATTTTTTTCACATTTAATCTCATTTGCCATGTAGTTGCCCACCCCATTAATTTGTTCAGATCTACTTACAAGGTTTCCACATCCTGCAGAGAAGTTATTACCCTGCTTAGCTTAGTATTGTCCACAAATACAGAGCTGTTCACCCCATCCTCCAGGTTGTTTATGAATAAATTAAATAGGATTGGTCCGAGGACAGAACCCTGGGGGACCCCATTTTTCACCCCTGACCATTTTGAGTACTCCCCATTTATCACTACCCTCTGAACTCGCCCTTGTAGCCAATTTTCAATCCATCTACTCACCCTATGGTCCATGTCAACTGACCTTAAACCTTCATGATTCTCTCAATGAACTGTAGCTCCCCAGTGCCAACAGCACTCATGTAGCCCCAGACCATGACACTCCAACCACCATGCTTGACTGTAGGCAAGACTCACGTGTCTTTGTACTCCTCACCTGGTTGCCGCCACACAAACTTGACACCATCTGAACCAAATAAATGTATCTTGGACTAATCAGACCACAGGACATGGTTGCTGTAATCCATGTCCTTAGTCTGCTTGTCTTCAGCAAACTGTTTGCGGGCTTTCTTGTGCATCATCTTTAGAAGAGGCTTCCTTCTGGGATGACAGCCATGCAGACCAATTTGATGCAGTGTGCAGCATATGGACTGAGCACTGAGAGGCTACCCCACCCCTTCCACCTCTGCAGCAATGCTGGCAGCACTCATATGTCTATTTCCCAAAGACAACCTCTGGATATGATGCTGAGTATGTGCACTCAACTTCTTTGGTCAGCCATGGTGAGGCCTGTTCTGAGTGGAACCGCTGTATGGTCTTGGCCATCGTGCTGCAGCTCAGTTTAAGGGTCTTGGCAATCTTATAGCCTAGACCAGGGGTGCCCAACCAGTGGCAAAATCACAGTGAATATATGGGCATATCTGTTCTGCAGTGGTTACTGGGCTGCTTTCGAACTGACCCACAGATGCAGAGCACTTCACATGCGGGTTACCTGCATTGAGCCATAGACTTCTGTTAATAACTGCGAGTTTGGTGAGCTTTCTGAAAGTGCACCAAACATGCAGAATACATGCAGAATATAATAGAAGTCTATTGCAAAGTGCAGGAAAGCCAAAGGTACACTGCGTTGCACCCGCGGTGCGGGTAAAGCGCAGCACATCAGAAAAAATAGAATAGTGGGTTGTGTCCGTATACACTCTGAATATGCGGAGCGGACACGGACCTGCCATCCACGCGCTCCGCTCATTGCGGCCCGCGACCGGTTACCAAGTCGCTTAAGTGGCCCTCGTGCTTCAAAAGGTTGGGCATCCCTGGCATAGACCATCTTTATGTAGAGCAACAATTATTTTTTTCAGATCCTCAGAGAGTTCTTTAGCATGAGGTGCCATAATGAACTTAGAGTGACCAGTATAAGAGAGTGAGAGCAATAACACCAAATTTAACAAACTTGCTCCCCGCACCTGAGACCTTGTAACACTAATGAGTCACAGGGAGGGAAAATGGTTAATTGGGCCCAATTTGGACATTTTCACTTAGGGGTGTAAATTCTTCAGTGATGTCACATAAAGAGATATAATAAAATATTTACAAAAATGTGAGCGGTGTACTCACTTTTGTGAGATACTGTATGTGGTTGTAGCTGGCTGGGGGAAAGGGTTAACTGTTGTAAGCTCAGTTCCTGGGCTTTTTGGTCCTAACCAGCTCACCTATGCTTTAAAAAGGGGGACGGCTGAGGTCCAGGGCCCTTCTGATCTCTTTTGGTCCGCTTAAGGCAGCAGGACTTTCCAGGCAATGGAAAATGCCAAGATCACCTCATGGAGGTGTGCCTGGGAAGCCACACTACAGTAGCTTAAAGTGGAGGTTCACCCGGAAATAATGTTTTTTAACCTTAGATTCCTGCTCATTTTGTCTAGGGGAATCGGCTAGTTGTTTTAAAATCAAAGCTGTACTTACCGTTGTAGAGAGCGATCTTCTCCGCTGCTTCCGGGTATGGGCTGCGGGACTGGGCGTTCCTATTTTGATTGACAGTCTTCCGACGGTCGCATCCATCGCGTCATGATTTTCCGAAAGTAGCCGAACGTCGGTGCGCATGCGCAGTATAGAGCCGCACCGACGTTCGGCTTCTTTCGGCTACTTGTGACGCGATGGATGCGACCGTTGGAAGCGTGTCGGAAGACTGTCAATCAAAATAGGAACGCCCAGTCCCGAAGACCATACCCGGAAGCGGCGGAGAAGATCGCTCTCTACAACGGTAATTACAGCTTTGATTTTAAAACAACTAGCCGATTCCCTTAGACAAAATGAGCATCAATCTAAGGGTAAAAAAATTTTTATGGGTGAACTCCCGCTTTAAGGAGGAGGATGTTGTTTATATTGAACTTTATGCTGTAACTTGTTCAATAAAGTTACATTAACCATTCTGAGCCTGGTCTGAAGTTATTCAAAGAGGTGCATGTTGGTTCTGGCATATCTAAAGAACTTGGGTCTGTAAGACATAAAGAGTAGGGATGAGCCGAACACCCCCGCGTTCGGTTCGCACCAGAACCTTAGAACGGACCGAACGTTTGCTTGAACATTTAGAACCCCATTGACGTCTATGGGACTCGAACGTTCGAATTCAAAAGTGCTTATTTTAAAGCCTAATATGCAAGTTATTGTCGGAAAACGTCTCTGAGAACCCGGGTCCTGCCCCAGGGAACATCTATCAATGGAAAAAAAGTTTTAAAAACTGTCGTTTTTTCTGGAGCAGAGATTTTAATGATGCTTAAAGTGAAAAAAAAAAATCCTTTTAAATATCGTACCTGCTGGGTGTCTATTATATGCCTGTGAGGTGGCACGTGTTTAGAACTGTCCCTGCACAAAATGAGATTACTACAAGAAAAAAGTCAGTTAAGACTGCTTGCGGCTTTAATGTAATGTTTGGTCCCTGCAATATGGATGAAAATCACTGAGAAAAATAGCATGGGTTTCCCCGCCCCCCTTCCCCCAGGTCATTACAAGCCCCTTTGGCCATATATACTTTGAACAAACAAGACAGGGAATGTAGGTTTGTTGTTAAGTAGAATCTGTTTTGTAATTTTCAACTGGTACTTCTTTAAAGTGTAGCTTCAGCCATAAAATCTTTTTTTAAGCTTTTCTGAAAACACAGAGAAGGGTTATCACCCCTGTAACATTTGTTTTGCTGTCTGTGTGTATCTGTTCAGAAGATTGCACCTCACTTTCTGTCCCAATGACAAATGATTTTTTGAAAATTAGTTTTTTTTTGTGAAACAAGGATATGTGATAAAGCATCAGTGGACAGGAGACACCTTTTACAGAAGAGAATTTCCCTTCCTAGGGGTAGATTTCCTCTCACTTCCTGTTGTCTCCTTCCGTTTGCAAGTAGGAGTCGTTTGTAAGTTGGATGTTTGAAAGTAGGGGCCTGCCGTATATACTCTGCATAAATTTGGGCCCTAGGTGTTGGTGTTGCCACAACACTGTAAGCCCTCACAGTTAGTCTTGGTGGGCTCTGGAACGCCCTGCTGTGAAATATTAGATCAAGAATTGTAATTACATGCCCCTGTTGAACAGGGGCAGAAAAATTGGGCCTTAGGCACTGGTGCTGGTGCCACAACACTGCAACCCCTCACAGATACTCTAGTTGGAGTGCAGGAATGAGCCCGCTGCAAAGCATTGCATCAAAAATTGTAATTACACGCCCCTGTTAAACAGTGGCAGAAAAATTGGGCCTTAAGCACTGCTGGCGGTGCCACAACACTGCAACCCCTCACAGATACTGTAATTGGAGCGCAGCAAAGAGCCACATGCAAAAAATTGCATCAAAAATTGTAATTACACGGCCCTGTTAAACAGGGGCAGAAAAATTGGGCCTAAGGCACTGCTGGCGGTGCCACAACAATGCAACCCCTCACAGATACTGTAATTGGAGCGCAGCAAAGGGCCAAATGCAAAGAATTGCATCAAAAATTGTTATTACACGCCCCTGTTAAACAGGGGCAGAAAAATTCTTACTAGCTATCAGCAAGATCATTGAGGAGGAAAAGGATATTCAGTCAGCATAACAGGACAGTCACTCAGCATCAGCATAGGCAGTCTCCAAGGGATCTGACATTTCAAAAAAATTATTCAGTTACATCAGCATCAGGTGCTTGGTAGCTGGTTGTTGATCCAAGCCTGATTCATTTTTATGAAGGTCAGTCGATCGACGGAGTCGGTGGAGAGGCGCACCCTGTGATCGGTCACAAAGCCTCCAGCAGCACTGAATGTGCGTTCTAAAAGAACGCTGGATGCAGGACAAGCAAGTAGCTCACATTCGTACTGTGCAAGCTCTGGCCAGTGATCCATCCTCAAGACCAAGTAAGCCAGAGGATTTTCGGTGGGGAAGGTGTCCAAGTCTGATCTTGCCCCTAGGTATTCCCGCACCATGTAGACCAGACGCTGGCGATGGTTGCTGGAACCGGTCATACCTTGGGGCTGCGGACTAAAAAATTGTCTGAACGCATCGGTCAGATGGCCACTTTCTCCACCGCTCCTTCTGTGACTCACCGAAGCCTCAGCAACATGTTGTCCAGGACCAGGATTTGGCAATCCCCCAGGTTCTGGGAACGCGTTGCACAGACCTTTCTGCAAGGCCTCCCGAAGATGTTTCATCTTCTGCTCCCTCTGCGACGGCAAGATAAGGTCTGCAACCTTACTCTTGTAACATGGATCAAGGAAAATTGGCAGCCAGTAATGATCCCTCTCCTTGATACCACGAATACGAGGATCCTTACGCAGGCTTTGCAGGATCAGGGAGGCCATGCAGCGTAGGTCTGCACAGTCCTCTGGGTCACTGAGGGCGACAGGATCCGCAGCCACCTCATCCCAGCCACGTAAAAGTCCATGGGTTCCTTGGGGCTGTAAATGATCCCTTGAAGACTGCTGCTGCTGATGCTGAGTGCTAGGCTCCACCTCCATGCTGCTGATACAATCATCCTCCTCCTCCTCCTTTTCCTGTGTGCTAGGCGGGCAAGCAGGACCACTGTCTGGATAAAGGGGGCCTTGAGAGGTAAGGAAGTCCTCCTCTTCCTCCCTCTGTTTTTGCCTCAATGGCCCTGTCCATTATTCCACGTAGTGTGTGCTCCAACTTGTGAATAAGAGGGACAGTCTTACTGATGCATGCACTGTCACTGCTCACCATCCTTGTGGCCTCCTCAAATGGTGACAGGACAGTGCATGCATCCACTGGCGTGGGGAAAAAAAACAAGCTCCCCTGACCCAGTTCTATTGCCATATTGGCACAGGTACTCATTGATGGCCCTCTGCTGCGTGTGCAGCCGCTGCAGTATGGCCAACGTAGAGTTCCATCTGGTGGGCATGTCACAGATTAGACGGTTCTTGGGCAGGTTGTTTTTGCCTTTGGAGGTCTGTCAGCCGAGCAGTGGCATTATATGACCTTCGGAAATGCACACAGACATTCCTGGCCTGCTTCAGGACATCCTGTAAGCCTGTGTACCTGCCCAAGAACCGCTGCACCACCAAATTCAGAACATGAGCAAAACAGGGCACATGGGTCAGTTGTCCCTGTCGCAGGGCAGAGAGGAGGTTTGTGCCATTGTCGCTAACCACCATTCCTGGCTTAAGCTGGCATGGCGTCAACCACCTCTGAGCCTGCCCCTGCAGCGCTGACAGAACCTCTGCCCCGGTGTGGCTCCTGTCTCCCAAGCACACCAGCTCTAGCACCGCATGGCATCCCTTTGCCTGCATTCCTGCGTAGCCCCTTGTACGCCTACGGAGCACGACTGGTTCTGAGGACACATCAGTACAGGAAGAGGCCACAGAGGAAGAAGAAGAGGAGGGGGTGGAGGAGAGAGGTGTGTCACAACCAGTAGTAGTGTTTTGGAGGCGTGGTGGCGGAACAACCTCCAACACTACTGTACCTTGCCCTGCGTCCTTCCCAGCTGCCAGCAGAGTCACCAAATGCGCCGTGAAAGAGAGGTAACGTCCCTGTCCATGCCTGCTGGACCATGAGTCAGCGGTAATATGCACCTTACCACTGACCACCCTGTCCAGCGAGGCATGGACATTGCCTTCCACATGCCAGTAGAGAGCCGGAATCGCCTTCCGTGAAAAAAAGTGGCGTTTGGGAACTTGCCACTGAGGTACCGCACATTTCACAAACTCACGGAAGGGGGCAGAATCTACCAACTGAAAAGGCAGCAGTTGAAGTGCTAGCAATTTCGCTCAGTGAGCATTCAACCGCTGGGCATGTGGACGGCTGGGAGAGTACTTCTTTCGGTGCTGCAGCAGCTGGGGCAGGGAAGTTTGTCTGGTAAAATCTGCCATCGGTGTACCGATAGTAGATTGCCCGCATGTACTACTAGGTTGTGACACACCTAATTCTACACCTTCAGTACTATCAGTGCAGGCTTCAGAGAGGACTGAGGGTATAGTGGGGTTGGAGTTCCCAGCTGATGAGGGGCAAGGGGAGGTCCGCTTTGTTCTTTGGTGTGGGTCTTTCTGGTATGCTTGCCAACGAATTGCATGGCAGGTCAACATATGTCTGGTCAAGCATGTGGTGCCCAAGCGGGTGATACTTGAAATTTCGGAAATTCGAAGTTAGGAAATTCAAAAATTCGAAAATGCGAAGTTAGCAAAGTTCTAAATTTTGAAATTTGAAAATCTGTAAATGAAAATTCTGAAAAATTAGAAAACCCGTAAATCTGAAATAATAACTAACTAATAATAACCTAACTATTAAATTATAGGTATTGGAATTTTCTTTATTAATAAAAGGACTTTTTTCTACGGTGTGTGTGTGTGTGTTTTACAACTATTTACACTTCCTTTGTGAAATGGTAGGGGTACAATGTAACCCATTACCAATTCACATAGGGGGGGGGGCAGGATCTGGGGGTCCCCTTTGTTAAAGGGGTCTTCCAGATTCTGATAAGCCCCCTGCCCGCAGACCCCCACAACCACCAGCCAGGGTTGTGGGGATGAGGCCCTTGTCCCCATCAACAAGGGGACATCCTCCCGATGTTGAGGGCATGTGGCCTGGTACGGTTCAGGAGCGGGGGGGCCGCACTCTGTCCCCCCCTCTTTTCTGCGGCCAGCCAGGTTAACATGCTCGGATAAGGGGTCTGGTGTGGATTTTTGGGGGAACTCCACGTCATTTTTTTTTTATTGAAGCGGGGTTCCCCTTAATATCCATACCAGACCTGAAGGGCCTGGTAATTAAATTTGGGGGGACCCCCACGCTTTTCTTTTTTTTTATGAATGAATTCTCTCTGAATTGCCGGGAGCCGACAATTCATTATAGCCGCGAGTCCAGTTTTAAATGACTTTTTTTCTTTCAGAAATGACACTTTGTGCAGAGACAGTTCTAAGTACAGGAAACATGCGCTATTTCACATGCTTACTTTACACCCCCCCTAGGTACGAAATTTAAAGGAATATTTCACTTTTATTGTTTCACTCTAAGCATTATTAAATTCACTGCTCCCGAAAAAAAACAGTTTTTAAAACTTGACAGGGGAGTAGAGAGAGATCTGCTGTTCCTAGTAAACAGGAACAGCTCTTGGTCTACTCCTCCAATCAGTATATTCCCCCCAGTTATAAACACCTCCCTAGAGAACACCTAACCCCTTCATCACCCCCTACTGGTCACCACTTTCCTGCCAGTGACATTTAAGCCCCTTTCACACTTGTGTGACTTCAAAGTCGCGTTATCTTACTGCGATCTCGCGGCCGTGATTTTGCCGCCATTCACGGCTGCAATTTTAGAGCATGCCTGTGAAAGTGGCATTAAAAAATCGGACCAAAGTAGTGCAACGACTTAAAGTCGTACTAATATGAATGGTTGTAATTGAAAATCATGGGAAACGACTTGTCATGCTACTCTGCCATCACAAATCGTGGAACAAGTTGTATAAGTGTGAAAGGGGCCTAATGCAGTAATCAGTGGCTATTTTTAGCTCTGATCGCTGTATAAGTGTCAATGGTCCCAAAAAAAGTGTCAAAAGTGTCTGATCTGTCCACTGCAATGTCGCAGTCCTGCTAAAATCGCAGATTGCAGTCATTACTAGTAAAAAATACATAGGCCCAGATTCACGTAGGACTTACGCCGACGTATCTCGAGATACGCCGCGTAAGTCTAAATGTGCGCCGTCGTATCTGTGCGCCGTACCCAAAGAACTAGATACGCCTAAAAATAGGCTTCTTCCGTCCGACGTAACTTTCCTACGCCGGCGTATCGTGGGCGCATATTTACGCTGGACGCATCTAGCGCTCCCATTGATTTCCTATTCAAATATGCAAATGAGGGAGATACGGCGATTCACGAACGTACGTGCGCCGGCGCAGGCTACGCGCGGTGCGCTTAAGTTGTACGTCCGGCCTAAAGTTATCCCTCATAAAGCTGGTGTAACTCAGCAACAGACGTGCACAGGTCAGCTGGAGAGCAGCTGCAGCAGCACTGTTACGGACGAGCTGAGCAACCACACTTGCAGGACAACACATCTGTATGCCAACATGCCAGGGGCAGCCGTGGTCCTAGCACTACTACTGTGTCCACAGGCACATAGGAGGGCACGGGAGAGGATATACCGAACGCGCATGAAGTCTTTGGCATGTGTGAATCGGAGGTTTATCGCATCTTCAGATTCAGCCCTGCTGCCATCCTGGAATTACTGTAGTCACACTGTAGCCTGCAATCCTCACCGTGTGAATACACTAAAAAAAAAAAGGCTCATAACCTAAACATGAAGGGAAAAAAAAGGCTCATAACCTGAGCATTAAAAAATAAAAAAAAAGGCAATCAATTGCCCCGTCGTGGGCTACGTCTGGTGCCACGGCTCTGGCTCCTTAGTTTTCTGGCGGGAGCCTCAGGTGGGGGTGGTGGGGCATCAGGAGGAGGCTTATCCTCAGGTCTGCCACTCCTGGCAGGTGCTGGCTGCCTGCCCTCGAACGCCAGGGCAATGCGGGTGAGCACTGCGTTTGTTTGAGCCTACATCCGCAGCTGGCGGGTGGTGGTGTGCTGCTGGTGGCACCTCCTCTGCCTCCCCTCCGCCTCGATGGCAGCACTTATGGCCTTTACAGCCACTGTCAGGCTCTTGACCTCTGCCACGAGGCATGAGGTTGTGGCCTGCAGCTCACCAACGCAGGTGACCACAGCTGCACAGTTGCCACTGATATCCTGCAGACTGTCGTTAATCTGCGCCGAGGAGGCCAGGCTGTCTGCCACACGTCGCGAATCCCTGGCTACAGCACCCATATGGCGGGTCTGGTGGGCCTGATCCCTGGCAAGATTTTCCTGAAGGGACTCAGGAACACCCCTGGTCTTGTGGGTAGCCTTTCTGGGGGCAGGAGAGGCTTGGGGCTGTGTATAAGGGGAGGCCCTTGAGGGGTTTTCCCTGATGGTGGAGGAGGGTAAGGGGCTTCCCCTGATGTGGGAGGAGGGTGAGGGGCTTCCCCTGATGAGGGAGGAGGGTTGGGAGGGTCCAGGGATGATGGGATCCTCAACAAGGTAGACCACTTCCTCCAGGTCCCCGTGCTCCTCCACAACTTCCTCCAGAGGAGAGGTGTGGGTCGCCAGGTGTGGGTCGCCCAAGCAGCCGACGATGGCCCAGCTCTCTCCAGCACATCTGTGGATGACACAAAGCATTCACATGTTGGTGGACCCACACACTTGTCACAAATTCCCTTTCACCCCCTCACATGCTACACACCGGATAGGAGATAAAACACACTTACCTGTCCTCAAGGCCTGGTCCCTGGAGTCGAATCCCTCCATGCCCTCCACCTGATCCCGCTGCAGACATTGGGCGACGACCTCCTCCTCATCCGTCAACCACAGATCAGAGGCTGGTCCTCCTCCCGTGCCCCTGGCGTGCTTGCTCATAAGGGCCAACTTGTCACGGACCCGACGTCTGAGGTAATTTATTTTTTTATGCACATCGTCGGGGGTCCTGGTCTCGTTACCCACGGCATTGACCTCCAAGATGATCTTCTCATATACAGTAGAGACCAAAAGTTTGGACACACCTTCTCATTCAAAGAGTTTTCTTTATTGTCATGACTATGAAAATTGTAGATTCACACTGAAGGCATCAAAACTAAATATAAAAATAAATAAAATATATTTCATATTCTAGGTTCTTCAAAGTAGCCACCTTTTGCTTTGATTACTCCTTGGCACACTCTTGGCATTCTCTTGATGAGCTTTAAGAGGTAGTCACCTGGCGCAGCACCCCATCACTCTCCTTCTTGGTCAAATAGCCCTTACACAGCCTGGAGGTGTGTTTGGGGTCATTGTCCTGTTGAAAAATAAATGATGGTCCAACTAAACGCAAACCCGATGGAATAGCATGCCGCTGCAAGATGCTGTGGTAGCCATGCTGGTTCAGTATGCCTTCAATTTTGATTAAATCCCCAACAGTGTCACCAGCAAAGCACCCCCCGCCATCACACCTCCTCCTCCATGCTTCACAGTGGGAACCAGGCATGTAGAGTGCATCCGTTCACCTTTTCTGCGTCGCACAAAGACACGGGGGTTGGAACCAAAGATCTCAAGTTTGGACTCATCAGACCAAAGCACAGATTTCCACTGGTCTAATGTCCATTCCTTGTGTTCTTTAGCCCAAACAAGTCTCTTCTGCTTGTTGCCTTTCTTTAGCAGTGGTTTCCTAGCAGATATTCTACCATGAATGCCTGATTCACACAGTCTCCTCTTAACAGTTCTAGAGATGTGTCTGCTGCAAAAGGTGGCTACTTTAAAGAACCTAGAATATAAAATATATTTTCAGTTGTTTCACTCTTTTTTGTTATGTAGAATTCCACATGTGTTAATTCATAGTTTTGATGCCTTCAGTGTGAATCTACAATTTTCATAGTCATGATGAAAATAAAGAAAACTCTTTGATTGAGAAGGTGTGTCCAAACTTTTAGTCTGTACTGTATCTCCCTCTTACGTGCCCTGCTGGTCTGGGCACTGTGGGCACCATGGAGGAACTTATCATATTTGGCAATTGCCCTAATAATAATTGCCCTCTCCCCCTTGTTAAAGTTTTTTTTCCTCTTGTCCTTGCCTCCATTTCCAGCTGCCACCATCGCTCAGCAAAAGTACCTTGCTTCAGGGGGGGAAACAAACAGGATGTACTTTTGCGCCAGACGGGCATATGGCTGGGCATATTTATGCGCTCGTTGTAATCCGGTCGGCCGGCGTATCCCAGGAAGTAGCGCCGGCGTAGTTGTGAGCCTGCGCACAGGGGAGCGATCGTACGTCCACGTCACTGCGCATGCGCCGTTCATGATACGACGGGCGTAAAACACTGCTCCACGTTTGGATCATCATTTGCATAAAGTCACACCCACTTACACTTACGCTGGCTTACGCCAACTAAATTACGTTACGCCGGCGCAACGTTGGGAGCATTTCCATTGAGAATACTGTGCTCGCCGCACTGCGCAACGTCGGCGTAGCGTATATTCGATGCGCTACACCCGCCTAAAGATGCGCCGAGGTATGTGAATCTGGCGCAATATAATAAAAAAATGCCATAAATCTATCCCCTATTTTGTAGACGCTACAACTTTTGCCCAAACCAATGAATTTACGCTTATTGCAATTTTTTTTATCTCAAAGATATGTAGAAGAATACGTATTGGTCTGGTCTAATATGATGAAGAAATTCGTTTTTTAAAATATTTTTTAGGATATTTATTATAGCAAAAAAAAAAAAAAAAAATATATATATATATATATATATATATTTATAAATTGTCTCTCTTTGTATGTATATAGCACAAAAAATCAAAACCGCAGAGGTATTCAAATATCACCAAAAGAAAGCTCTATTTGTGGGGGAAAAAGGACGTCAATTTTGTTTGGGAGCCACGTCACATGACCACGCAATTGTCAGTTAAAGCTACGCAGTGCTAAATCGAAAAAGTGGCCTGGTCTTTGGCCAGCCAAGTGGAGGTTCACCCAAAAAAGAAATTTTTAACATTACATTCAGCCGAGTTGTCCTAATGACAATCGGCTGTTTTTTTTCCCCCGTACATACCGTATTTTCACTGCCGCTTCCGGGTATGTCTTCTGCGGGACTGGGCGTTCCTATCTGATTGACAGGCTTCCGACCGTCGCATACTACGCGTCACGAGTTGCCGAAAGAAGCCGAACGTCGGTGCGCAGGTGCCGTATAGAGCCGCACAGACGGTCGGCTTCTTTTGGCAACTCGTGACACGTAGTATGCGACGGTCGGAAGCCTGTCAATCAGATAGGAACGCCCAGTCCCGGAGAAGACATACCCGGAAGCGGCGGTGAAATACGGTATGCACGAAAAAACAAACAAAAAACAGCCGATTGTCATTAGGACAACTCGGCTGAATGTAATGTTAAAACATTTTTTTTGGGTGAACCCCCGCTTTAAGTGGTTAAAGGAGTTGGCGAGACTGCATGTTCCATATCATCGTCCTATATTGACCCACTGCTTCATGACAATGTGTCTATGCCAATCTAGGGCTCTAGATAGATGTACTGCAACGTGATATTAGACATTTGAGCTACCGGAATTTTTTTTTTTATTATTTTCATTTTAACGTTTTTTTTGCTTTTTCGGAAATTCGGGAAATTCAAAAATTCGGACTTCGGAAATTTAAAAATTCGGAATTCGAAAATTCAAAATCAATTTTATTTGGGTACAACATCGCATGGCCGAAAATTGTCAGTTAAAGTGACGCAGTGTTGTGTTGCAAAAAATGGCCTGGTCATTAAGAGGGCAAATCCTTCCGGTCCTTAAAGCGGGGGTTCACCCTATAAAAAAAAAATATATATTTTTTTCTTCTAGCATAAAATTCGGCATAGTAGCGCGAGCTACAGTATGCCTGTCTTAATTTTTTTATCCCCGTACTCACTGTTATATCGTACATAGAAGATTCCGACTGCCCACGGGGGATGGGCGTTCCAATCCAGACGGAAGGTGATTGACGGCCGGCTCTGGCGCGTCACGCTTCTCCGGAAATAGCCGAAATAGGCTTGGCTCTTCACGGCGCCTGCGCATAGCCGAGACCTACTCCGGCTGTCTTCGGGGAGCGTGACGTGCCAGAGCCGGCCGTCAATCACCCTCCCTCTTGAAAGGAACGCCCATTCCCCGCGGGCAGTCGGAATCTTCTATGTACGATATAACAGTGAGTACGGGGATAAAAAAATTAAGACAGGCATACTGTAGCTCGCGCTACTATGCCGAATTTTATGCTAAAAAGTTGTTCTGCAGGGTGAAACACCGCTTTAAGTGGTTAATCTCCAGGCAGGGCACCGGATGCATAGATTCCAATGTTGTTGTTTTTTTTTTTAAACACATGATTAGAGCCTGAGTCTTTAATTGGCTTCAAAAAAGGATGGGCTCGGGGAGCACCATCGCCACTGAGCATAATGCTTTCAGTCCGTACTAAGGACCTGTCATTACAGCCACCTGACACCGATCCCTGCTGCCTTTTCACACACAGCCAGCCTTCAGTTACCTGTACTGCAGCATGTGTCCCACCAGACTTTCCTGTGGCTTCCCTAGCACAGACACCGTCTGTGCTTACCACCAACTGTTTTTATTGGTTGAACTAAACAGACTTGTGTCTTTTTTCAACCAGACTAACTATGTAACTATGTAACCGTCTCTCTCATTCCCATCCAGCTCCGCCCCTTTCTTAGTAATTTTCATAGCTTGGTTTTAGATGTTGTAGATCAATGCTATGATCTGAGAGGTGCCAGGCTTGGTCAGGAGCTGGCGGCATGTCGGGTCGATCGACGGGTAGAGCGCGATCAATACGTTGCCGACCGCAGACTAGCAGATTTATATACACACTAACAAATTAAAGCCAAAATCAAGCTCACACGTTATAAGCAGTTACAGCAACTGTTTTTTTTTCTGTTGGAATAAAGATTTTATATAAATGAATAAAAGTTGTATTGTAAGCACCCCTGTCTGTTGTAATTGGTTTGTCTCATCCCTCTAACCGCTACATCTGCAAGAGAACTTTAAAAAAAAAGTGACTTATTGGCTAGATCTCCATCTGAAAATAAGGGAAAGAATGACTTAAAAGAAAACTAATGCCGCGTACACACGGTCGTTTTTTGTGATGAAAAAAAACAATTTTTTCTCATGAAAAAAAACTAAGTTTTTCAAACTTCATTTTAAAAAACGATGTTGCCTACACACCATCGTTTTTTCAAAATGCTCTGGCAAAGCGCGGTTACGTTCAGCACGTACGGCGGCACTCTGTTTCATTTAACCACTTCCTTACTGGGCACATATACCCCTTCCTGACCAGGTGAAATTTCAGCTTGTGGCACTGCGTCACTTTAACTGACAATTGCGCGGTCGTGCGACGAGGCTCCCAAACAAAATTGACGTCCTTTTTTTCCCACAAATAGAGCTTTCTTTTGGTGGTATTTGATCGCCTCTGCTTTTTTTATTTTTGCGCTATAAACAAAAATAGAGCGACAATTTTGAAAAAAAAACAATATTTTTTACTTGTTGCTATAATAAATAGCCCAATTAAAAAAAAAAAAAAAAAAATTCTCAGTCTAGGCGATACGTATTCTTCTACATATTTTTTGGGGAAAAAAAAAAAATCGCAAGAAGCGTCTGGTTTGCGCAAAAGTTATTGCGCTTACAAAATAGGGGACAGAATTATTATTATTTTTTATTATTTTTTTTTTAATACTAATTGCGGCGATCAGCATTTTTTTTCGTGACTGCGACATTATGGCGGACACATCGGACACTTTTGACACATTTTTGGCGCCATTCACATTTATACAGCGATCAGTGCTATAAAAATGCACTAATTACTGTATAAATGTGACTGGCATTGAAGGGGTTAACACTAGGGGGTGAGGAAGGGGTTAAATGTGTACCCTAAATTGTGTTCTAACTGTAGGTGGAGGGGGGGTGACTGGGGGAGGTGACCGATCTATGTCCCTATGTACAAGGGACACAGATCGGTCTCTTCTCTCCCCTGACAGGACATGGATCTCTGTGTTTACACACAGAGCTCCACGTCTTGTCCCTGTAGCCGCCGATCCCGAGTCCCTGGTGGACACCACGGCCGCCAGGCACTCGCATCGGCATCTCAGCGATGCGGCGAGCACGCGCGCGCCCACGCCGCTGGATGCGCGCGCAGGCCGTAAAAAGACGGCCTGTTAGAGATTCAGAACCACCCCGCGGCCGTATAAAGTCGTACGGCCGTCGGGTAGTGGTTAAGCTTGCTTCATAACTTGCTTCTGAGCATGCGCAGGTTTAAAAACATCGTTTTAAACGTCGTTTTAGCTACACACAGTGATTTTTTATGACACAAAAAACGATGTTTTGAAAAATGACATAAAAAATTGAAGCATGCTCGAATTTTTTTTTGGTCGTTTTTCAGAAGACATAAAACAACGTTTTCCCCACACACGGTCATTTTAACCACTTGCCGCCCGCCAATGACAGATTGACGGCGGCAAAGTGGTTGCCTAATCCTGACTGGACGTCATATGACGTCCTCAGGATATTGAGCCGCTGCGCGCCCCCGCGGCGATCGTTGTTGCGGGGTGTCAGTCTCTCACGGAGACACTTTACCACGTGATAAGCCGTGTCCAATCACGGCTGATCACGATGTAAACAGGAAGAGACGTTGATCGGCTCTTTCACACTCGCATCTGACAGACGTGAGTAGAAGAGAGCCAATCGGCGGCTCTCCTGACAGGGGGGGTTCGCACTGATTGTTTATCGGCGCAGCCCCCCCTCGGATCGCCACACTGGACCACCAGGAAATTAAAAAAAAAAAAAAATGGGCAAAAAATAAATAAATAGTAAAAAAAATACAAATAAAAAACGTCAGAAAAAAAAAGATGCCAATCATTGCCCACAAATGGGCACTGATTGGCAACATGGATCCATCAGTGCCACCCCTCAGTGTCCATCAGTGCCACCCCACAGTGTCCATCAGTGCCACCCCACAGTGCCAATCCGTGCCCAGTGCCCACCTATCAGTGCCCATCTGTGCCACCCATATGTACCCATCAGTGCCACCCATAAGTACCAAATCAGTGCCACCCATATGTGCCGCCCATGAGTGCCCATATGTGCCACCTATGAGTGCCCAGTGCCGCCTATGAGTGCCCTTCAGTGCCGCCTATGAGTGCCCATCAGTGCCGCCCATGAGTGCCCATCAGCGCCACCTATGAGTGCCCATCAGTGCCGCATACCAGGGCCCATCAGTGCCGCATACCAGGGCCCATCAGTGCCGCATACCAGCGCTGCCTATCAGTGCCACCTCATCGTGCCCATCAGTACTACCTTATGGGTGCCCATCAGTGCCACCTCATCGGTGCCCATCAGTGCCACCATATCAGTGCCCGTAATTGAAAGAGAAAACGTACTTATTTACAAAAAAATTTACAGAAAAAAATAAAAACTTTATTCAAAATTTTCAGTCTTTTTCTAGTTGTTGCGCAAAAAAAAAAATCGCAGAGGTGATCAAATACCACTAAAAGAAAGCTCTATTTGTGGGGAAAAAAGACGCCAATTTTGTTTGGGTACAGTGTAGCATGACCGCGCAATTGTCATTCAAAGTGCGACATGGCTGAAAGCTGAAAATTGGCCTGGGCGGGAAGGTGCGTATGTGCCCTGTATGGAAGTGGTTAAATTACGTTTTTAAAAATTTCGTTTTTTTTTCATCACAAAAAACGACTGTGTGTACGCGGCATTAGGCAGCCACCACATCTAAAAATTGGTAAGTTGCAAAATGATAAACATTTGTTTTTTGGTTTAATACTACATTAAGCCTTGAGAAACATTAAGAAAGTATTTGCTACCTATATTGTCCAGCAGGAGGCAGCAAAGTCATGCAAAAGTGTAATTGCACAAGGTTAGGTTAGAAAAAAATGGTTTATTACGAAAGTCAAAAACCTGTACAGATATAGATATATTGTAGCAGCATCAGCCATCTTTATCTAGGATTCCATAAATGATGACACCCTTTCATAGAGCTCATTCCTATTGCTAGCATCCATATAATTTGATGATGGTGATTACTTTTATGATTATTATTATTTATAATAATATGAGAAGGAGAAGAAGAAATCATAACACAGGGTTTGCTGTGCCGCAATCTGTCTAGTTAATCTGTAGCTCTAACATCCACCAATCAAGAGCCTGCAGAGAACGAGCAGATGGCAAAATATTACGTAGGCTACCGTCTTGTGAGGCCTCTCACTTTCATCCCCATGCCTCAGCAGGCTGCTGAATTTAACCACAAATGCTCATAGTCTTTCAGACATAGCAAAAATAACTGAAAAGAAAACACTTTAAAGTGGTTGTAACAGATTTTCCCCCTAAATAGCTTCCTTTACCTTAGTGCATTCCTCCTTCACTTACCTCATCCTTCAATTTTGCTTTTAAATGTCCTTATTTCTTTTGAGAAATGCTCACTTCCTGCTCTTCTGTCTGTAACTCCACACCGTAATGCAAGGCTTTCTTACTGGTGTAGAGAAAGCCTCTTGAGGGGGGAGGGGGCGAGCAGGAGTGTCAGGATGCCCACTAACACACAGCTCCTTTCTCTATTTGCAAAGTAGAGTGTCCTGACTTGCCTGCTCGCCCCCCATACATGTGCGCTACCAGAAAATTCGTTTTTTTTTCGTTTTAACCGTTTTTTTGCTTTTCGGAAATTCTGGAAATTCGAACATTCGGAATTCGGACATTTAAAAATTTGGAAATTCAAACATTTGGAATTCAGAGATTTCAAAATTCAAAATTCGGAAAAGCAAAAATTCGGAAATTCCCATTTTCAAATTTTAGATTTTCGAATTTTGGAATTTCGAATTTTCAAAAATAAAAAAATGAAAGAAAATCTGTAAAATTCGAAATAATAACTAACTAATAATAACTATTAAATTAGGGCAGAGACGGAACTTTGGGCATGGATGGAACTTTGTGCATATATCACGGTCAATTTGGGTACTATCCTATCAGACTCTACTGGGTTACACCCTGGAGTCCATCCTGTTCTGAGGGAGACCCAGGAGACTGGCACCTTTGCATAATAAGGTGTCTGTTGACCAAACTAGAGGGTGCCAGGTGATACATCAATGGGGTGAAAACTTCCTCGTAGAGGCTGTGTCTCAAGCTTAGCAGTCCTATAAAGAAGCTTTCAGTTACTGGACATGGGAGAGGTACACCTAGTTGATGTCTCACCTGAGAGGTTGAATCCCTGCACGAGTAATGCCAGTAACTACATACAGGAACATGCCCTGTTAAATAAAGGGAATAAACGCTGGCTAACAGGGTACAGTATGCCTTCACCACATGGCACTGCAGCATCTCACAGTGGTTGATAAGACTATTACCCTGTATGTGCAGAGTATACACTGAATCAAGTGATTGTTATCTGACCAGTGGTTTTCTCCCAGAGATGTGCAGACACAGATAGAGGTTCACGCAGGACGCTTATTTCTGAGGAGTAACCCAACAGAGGAGGGGTGTACTATTCAGCACTATATAGGGGGAATAGGAGCTGGGATTGGTGTTAGTAATAGAGTGGATGGCGGTCTCCTGAGGAACAAACCCGCAGCCATGGCTTCAGACAATAAGCACGGCTTTGTTGCTCAGAGAGATTGGTGACAGTTGTGACAACATGCAACAAAGTTACATAAATACCCAGTTTAATATGGCTCACGATTTTAAGAGGTTGGAAGAGAATGTGATAGGGTATAGGACAAAAATATGTCATTGGCTCTGGCGTACATGCAGGGGCAGGCGGAGTTATTGACCAGTATCAGGCTGAGTGTACAAATCTCTGTATGATGGGCGGTAGCTTGAGGAGTTAGCATCACCGCTCAGTAAGACTTTGACAAAACTCGTCGCTTACACTAACCCAAAGTGGTAGTCAAAGGCCGGGATGGGCTGTACTGGTTTGGATTGTGAGAGGTAAGGTGCTGTATGATCCCATATACGGAAGTGCAGACTCGGTCTGTAGATATGTTGGCATCAATGAGCTTACTGACTGGGGATTCTATCTTGGTGCATTTGGGGCTAAGTGACCCACATGTGATCAGAGGGTACGGAAGCTGAGAGCAGGTTGATATTTCCCCCTGTCAGAAGTGTGACCACGATGTCTTTTGCATTCCAGGTCAATACACGGTGGTGAATCAGGAATGTTGGGAAGGCATTTCACTCTGTGTTCTGGATGGGGAGATCATGGCGGGGGAGGAAACATCTAAGCATTATTTAGGACATAGGTAAGTTTTGTTTCTTTGTCCTAGAGGATACCAATGGGGTGTTAGTCATGGAACTAGGGTGTTTCTTTAACCTACCAGGTGGTAGAGGGGCAGGGTCACTGAAATCTAGTCACAAGGATGGAGTTTTTTGGGGTTTTGTCATTGTTTCAATGGTATATGTGCTGTTAGACTCAATACCGAATGCCGGGGTACTGGTGCTGGTATCACATGTCTAATCATGCACTGTTGTCAGCACTAGGTTGAATTATACCAGCTGGGCACACTACCTTGGGGAGTCTATTGTACCTATTCTCTTGTCCTTGGGATGGATATAGACGGAACCCCGGGTTACACCCGAGTTGCCCTGAAGAAGGGTTTTATAGCAAACCTGACATCCCCTTTACACTTACTGAAACTTCCGTTGGGATTCGGGGAGGAATTAAAAGTTAGGTAGTTAAACTTTGGGAAACAGGATTTAAATGGTGCCAACAGTTTGTGCAAGGCGTGAATAAAAAGGCCCGTCTCAAGGGGTTTATAATCTAAGGGGAGGGGGTGGAACAAATATAATAGCTGCTGGGAATTATCGGACATGGAGCTGGCTGAGAGAACATTTTAGGTGGAGGTGGGGTAGGCTTCCTGAATAAAATATTTTTTTGGACACCTAGGTGTGGAAAGGGTAGCACCTGGCTGGACATATGGGGGTGGGGAGAATATTCCCCCATTAGAGCAAAGAGAGACCTAATAGATACTGCCTTAGGAGCAGGAGGTGTTGTCCTGAGTAGCCTAAACACAAGGGATTTAGAGGTACTCAGAAACAAGCTAGGAAGGTTGGCATAGCATGTTGGGGAAGGGGTTGAGGTGCAGCTAGATGTGAATCATATCCTTGAAAATCTACAACATGCTCATATTGATGCTACTGCCTCATTGTCTGAGATAAGGAAACAGAAGTTCACCGGACTGTTAGCGGGATTATCCAAGGTACAGGAAGACATCCAACTTGCTTTATCTTGCACCCAGGTACAATCAGAACTGTCCCAGGACATCAGAGTAATGATTGTTTTTTTTTTTTTTTCAGCAGGACAATTTCCACTAAATTTGAGAAAACAAGCAGGTAGGGTAGTATCCAAATTTGCTATGAGTCATATGGATTGGTAGATGACTCAATTCCATGGCTGTCAAAACCTGACTTGCACAGTCTCATCCCTGATTCCAGTCGCCGGGATTGAACATCGTGCTTATACCACAGTTAATTTGGGTACTATCCTACCGTGTTACACCCCCGAGTCCATCATGATCTGATGGTTTCTGAGTCTGAACAACCTCAAATGATTGATACTGGTGGGTGCTGGAGAAGGGAAGGGGTGGTGTTATGTCAAGGGAAACAGGATAGGATCATGAGACAACAATGCTGGCACAAGGAAGGGTCGTGTTTCCTGGATGCCGAGGAATTGTCCCAACCTTATGTAAAATACTTGGGGCAAGGGTATTGGTGCTAGTATTGAATGTCCAATGATGCCCTATATTCTGCCTACGGGTTGAACTGTACTTAGCGGGGTACATTACCTCAGGGAGTCTACTGTACATCTTCCCCGGTCCTGAGAATAGATATAGCTGAGACACAAGGACGTACCCCTGTTACTCCAGAGAAAAGGCTTGATGTCAAAACCTGACACCCCCATACATCTTCAGAAAAAAAAAATATATATATAATAATAATAATAATATATATATATATATATATATATATATATATATATATATATATATATATATATATATATTATTATTATGTGTGTGTGTGTGTGTGTGTGTGTGTGTGTGTGTGTGTGTGTGTGTATATATATATATATATATATATATATATATATATATATGTATCCAATTGTTATTTTTTTTTTTTTTAGTAATTTTTTTTATTTCTATTTTTTTTTTATTCATTTTTTATCCATTACAATTTTTTTTTACTTTTCATTTTTATACATTTTTAAAAATTTTTGTAAAAGTTATTTTTTATTCATTTTTTATCCATTACAATTTTTTTTTACTTTTCATTTTTATACATTTTTAAAAATTTTTGTAAAAGTTATTTTTTATTCATTTTTTTCTCTTTTCTCTCTTGGTTTTATTTCAATTTTTATAAATTTTTTAATCAAATTTCTCATTTTTTTTTTGTCAGTTTTATTTTTTATTTTTTTGTTTTTTTTCTCAAATTTTTCTCCCTAAAGTGTTATGGTTATAATTTTTTACTTTTAATTTTTTTAAAGTTTTTTTTTCATTATTATTATTTTTTTTCTCTCTCATTTCATTCAGGGGTTTGAACTTTGTCCACCTGACGGGGGGAGTAGTGCATAGACCTGGAAGGAAAAAATAAATAATGCATTGTTTTTTTAATTGCCCTTTTGTTAGAGAACTATATATTATTTTTTATTATTATTCTTTGGTTTGGGGAAAAGCCTCTAAATTTTTTTTTAGTAATAAGTACAGTCGGGTTTGACTAAATTCTAAAAGTGTTTTGGCAATCATTGTTTAGTCTCTCTTTTTTAATATTTTTATTTTTTATGTTTTCAACCCGACTTGTAAATTGTTAAGTGACCATGGTCATGTTCACCTGTTGATTACCAGTATGAGAGAGAAGTCTGAACAATATTTTTTTTATTTTTATTTTTTATCGCCGTCAGCTAAAGTTGACAGGGCAACTAGGTATTAGTTTTTTTTTTAATACCGATTCAATGCTCTTTAACAATCTAAAGTGGAATCTAAACTGGAGAGCTTGGTTGGAGCAGCATTGAATCTGTAGTTTTTATTTTTGTGTTTTTTTCTATTCTCCTTATTCTTTTTCATTACTCACCTCTCTTCCTTTCCTCCTTTAATATTATGCTCTCTAAGGGCCAGATTCACATACATTTAGATAGGCGCAGCGTATGAGAGATACGCTACGCCGCTGTAACTTACTTTTTCATTCTTTGAATCCACAAAGAATTTGCGCCGTAAGTTACGGCGGCGTAGTGTATCTCTCGGCGCGAAATTCAAATCGGCGGGTAGGGGGCGTGCTTCATTTAAATGAAGCGCGTCCCCGCGCCGAATGAACTGCGCATGCTCCGTTTCGAAATTTCCCGCCGTGCATTGCGCGAAATGACGTCGCAACAACGTCATTTTTTTTTACTTAGACGTGACTTACGTCCATCCCTATTCACGGACGACTTACGCAAAAAATCAAAAAAATTTAAAATTTAGACGCGGGAACGACAGCCATACTTAACATGGCAAGTCTATCTAAACACCGCAAAATAGCAGCTTTAACTATACGCCGGAAAAAGCCAACTAGAGATGACGTAAAAGAATGCGGCGGCCGCGCGTACGTTCGTGGATCGTCGGAAAAAGCTCATTTGCATACCTGACCCAAAAAACGACGCAAACTCCACCCAGCGGACGCCGAAGTATTGCATCTACGATCCTAAGGCGTACGAAGCCGTACGCCTGTCGGATCGAACCCAGATGCCGTCGCATCTTGGTTTGAGGAATCAAACTAAAGATACGACGCGGGTAATTTGAAAGTACGCCGGCGTATCAGTAGATACGCCGGCGTACTCTCTCTCTGGATCTGGCCCTAAGTTTTTATTTTTGGCTTCTATCATACATCTTCTCAGGATAATGTAACTAGGACATCAGTCATATCATTTTGTTTTAAAGGCGCGTGAGCATTCCTGCCCGCCAGTGCCATATTGTACACCCATTTGACCAAAGTATCCCTGGACATCCAGGTTTTTATGTCTTAAAGTAATCCTACCTCCCCTAGTCTACCTACGGCTTTATAGTCATAAAGGCCACCCCACTGCTCCTGTCTGACTGTACACTGACGTTCTCCTTTCTCCTTTTGTATTCATACATGACTGTCCGGAGACCCACCAACCACCAACTGAAGAAGCAACGACAACCAAGTCATTTTTTTTTTAAGACAAACGTGCCATGAATAAGACTCTCCTAAACCTTCCTTCATCATGCTGAAAAAGTACTGTCTCGCGATTCGATCCAATGGTGACAATCAGAACACCATATTTCCAAGATACAGGACTAAATATATAAGGATCCCGCAATCAATGTTGGAATTCCACTCCTCCAATGCAGAGGGGCGATGAAACATTGCAGTACAGACACTCATGGTTCAGATCTGAAGTTTCAAAGGCACCAGGACTGTCTCAAGTCTACCTTGATGAGTTATGGCGAGTTCAAGAAAGAAAGAGGCCGCAGTGGTGGTGGGGGAAGGGTCGGGGCTTCTGGGCCGTTGTGAGTGGGTACCGTATCATTGAAAGAGGACATAAGTTCAATCATGAACTTCAGGGGGAACTGTAATGGCTAGGTTGAACATCTTCATATTCATATCTTGAATTCAACCACCATGTCCCTGATGAATGTGTGCGGGTGTATATATATATATATATATATATACACAGTATATATGTGGGTGTTTGGGCGCATGTATATGTATATATGCACACATGTATATATGAAATATATATGTGGTCAAATATAGCTGTATATGACTTTACAGTTACAATATATTTTCTCATAGGAAGTGTCCCCTCATTACCTAAAAAGGAGTTCCTGTCATCCCCTGTCTGAAGACCACATTTAGATTGACTGTGTTAATTAGACAATAATATCAGGTGTGTGTGTATAGAGATTGGCCAGACAGGAAATATCCATTTAGCCAGGTGTCTTGTGATATGCTAATTGTGGGAACTGGATGAGGTAGTGTTCACAAGACAAGTTTTGTTGTTGATAAATATGCAAACTCCAAGACAGTTCATGTCAAGAGGATGTGACAACAGGGGGTTACTGGGTGGGGGGTCCTTATGTGTCATTCTGAAAAGACACATATTCAACCAATCATATCAGAGGTTTTTTTTAATTCTTAGAGCGGGAAAATTAAATCTGAGGGGTATAAAAAAAACAGTCCTAGCTTGACTGGGGAACAGACTGAATCATGAGTGTATGATGTCCTGATCAAGCAGACTGAATCATGATGGATGAGCTGACCTAGACATGGTGATGTGATGTAATATCTCTCTCTCTCTCTCTCTCTCTCTCTCTCTGTTTTAACAAGTGATATCATTTATGTTATGCTTGTAAATATTGGATTAATACAAGTGTCTTCTCTGTACCAATAAATGTAATCCTTTTTCTCTTTTTCGCACCCCTATCGTTTGCTTTAATTTTTATATAGACAAAAAGGTTTTTATAGCTTATTTTAATTATTTATGTGCAATATTAATATTTCTATGACAGGTTCCCCCCAAATATCCATTCCAGACCCTTCAGGTCTGGTGTGGATTTTAAGGGGAACTCCACCCCAAATATTTTTTTAAAATGGCATGGAGTTCCCCCAAAAATCCACACCAGACCCCTTATCCAAGCACGTTAACCTGGCCGGCCGCAGAAAAGAGGGGGGGACAGAGTGCGCCCCCCTCTCCTGAACCGTACCAGACCACATGCCCTCAACATGGGGAGGATGTCCCCATGTTGATGGGGACAAGGGCCTCATCCCCACAACCCTTGCCCGGTGGTTGTGGGGATCTGCGGGCGGGGGGCTTATCAGAATCTGTAAGACCCCTTTAACAAAGGGGACACCAGATCCTGGCCCCCCCCATGTAAATTGGTATTGGGGTACATTGTACCCCTACCATTTCACAAAGGAAGTGTAAATAGTTGTAAAACACACACACACACACACACACACAACCATAGAAAAAATTCCTTTATTAATAAAAAAATAAAAAATAAATCCACCGGTGGCAATCCACTCAGTCCCGGCTCCCTGCTCCAATGTTGTCTGTATCCAGCGATGGGTGATCTCCTCTCCTGTCCAGCGATGAGAAGATCTTCTGGGATCCAAAGCGCAGCATCTCCGGCCTCCTCTCTCCGCCGGACACAGCCTGGCGAATGACGAGGCTGAAGCTATGACATTTCTTTTATTGGTGAGGCGGGGCCACCCGTCACGTCACCCCGCCCCCTCTGACGCAAGGGGGAAGCCAGGCTTTCCAAGTGACATAGCAGAGGGTGCGTCAGAGGGGGACGGGGTCACGTGACGGGTGGCCCTGCCTCACCAATTAAAGAAATGTCACAGCTTCAGCCGCATCATTCGCCGGGCTGTGTCCGGCGGAGAGAGGAGGAGGGCGATGCTGCGCTTTGGATCACGGAAGATATTCTCACCGCTGGACCGGAGAGGAGATCACCCGTCGCTGGATACAGACAACGTTGGAGCAGGGAGCCGGGACCAAGTGGATTACCATCGCTGGATTTTTTTTCTTTTTTTTTTATTAATAAAGGACTTTTTTCTACGGTGTGTGTGTGTGTTTTTTACAACTATTTACACTTTCTTTGTGAAATGGTAGAGGTACAATGTACCCCATTACCAATTCACATAGGGGGAGGCCAGGATCTGGGGGTCCCCTTTGTTAAAGGGGTCTTCCAGATTCTGATAACCCCCCTGCCCGCAGACCCCCACAACCACCGGGCAAGGGTTGTGGGGATGAGGCCCTTGTCCCCATCAACACAGGGACATCCTCCCCATGTTGAGGGCATGTGGCCTGGTACGGTTCAGGAGAGGGGGGGCGCACTCTGTCCCCCCTTCTTTTCTGCGGCCGGCCAGGTTAACGTGCTCGGATAAGGGGTCTGGTGTGGATTTTTGGGGAACTCCATTTTTTAAAAAAAAAATATGGTGGAGTTCCCCTTAAAATCCACACCAGACCTGAAGGGTCTGGAATGGATATTTGGGGGGAACCCCACGTAATTTTTTTTTAAAATTGACGGCAGGGTTTCCCTTAATATCCATACCAGACCTGAAGGGCCTGGTAATTGAATTTGGGGGGACCCCCACGCTTTTTTTTTATTTTTTATGAATGAATCCTCTCTGAATTGCCGGGAGCCGACAATTCATTATAGCTGAAAGTCCGGTTTTAAATTACTTTTTTTCTTTCAGAAATTACACTTTGTGCAGGGACAGTTCTAAGTACTGGAAACATGCGCTATTTCACATGCAGTCAGAATATGCTCAGTCTAATGCTCCAATTCCGACGTGTGTCGTAAGGTAAGGCCTAAAATACGCACCTGCCACACTTCACTCTGCCACTCCGGCCATCCGATCGTCTATATCAGATGGCCCTTCCTGACAGCTCACTCTGGACCCCCCTGTTTTAGTTACACAGCGCAGTCACCATCACTTATTCATTGACATTTTTTTCTTTCTGGTGAGGACAGATTACCAGGTGCTTGCAGCAGTGCCCCCTTTAGCTTTAGTCACTGATAGCGCAGGAGCCCCCCTTTTACATTTGAATAACATTTATTATTATTATTTATTATTATTATTAGATTGTTACGTTCCATTTGTTATTTTGGATAATTTGTAACTTTGGATGAATTTGTATTCATTACGTTCACTAACAGCCAAATTTGAAAGGAAATTTAAATGTCTAATCTCCTAATTTACAAAATATAGAATTTCGAATTTTCTGAAATTTGTTCATTCCCCCGACTTAGTTGGAGTAGGCAGTAAACTTTGGTGGGGGTGGGTCAGCCATGCCTTGTGACTACTGACCTCTGGGAACCTGCATTCTGACATTTGAGCCCTGGGGGAGGTCCCTATTCCAATTCCTGAGTTCTAACTTTATTCTTTAACCACTTGAGAACCGCGCTATACACGAAAGACGGCCACAGTGCGGCTCTCAACTGCCGGGTGGATGTCCTGCTGTTTACATTCCCCCGCGCGCCGCCAAGGAAAAACTGTGCCCTCCGTGTCACTTGATGCCGATGCGCCTGCCTGGCAGCCGCGATGTCCACCAGGTACTTACGATCAGCAATTACAGAGGCAGGACGTGGAGCTCTGTGTGTAAACACAGAGCTTCACGTCCGGTCAGGGAGAGAGGAGACCGATGCTGTGTCCCTTGTACATAGGGACACAGATCGATCACCTCCCCCAGTCAGTCCCCTCCCCCCACAGTTAGAATTACTCCCAGGGAATACATTTAACCCCTTCCTCGCCCTCTAGTGTTAACCTCTTCCCTGCCAGTCACATTTATACAGTTATCAGTGCATATTTATAGCACTGTTCGCTGTATAAATGTGAATGGTCCCAAAATAGTGTCAAAAGTGTCCGAAATGTCCGCCGCAATATCGCAGGCCTGACAAAAATCGTAGATCACCACCATTACTAGTAAAAAAAAAATCATAAATCTATTCCCTATTTTGTAGGCGATATAACCAGCTATAACGTAAACCAATCAATATACGCCAATTGCGATTTTTTTTACCAAAAAAAGTAGAAGAATACGTATCGGCCTAAACTGAGAAATGTTTTTTTTTTAAATTGGGATATTACTGTAACAAAAAGTCAAAAAATATTGTGTTTTTTTCAAATTTTTTTGTCTTTTTTTTGTTAATAGTGCAAAAAATTAAAACCGCAGAGGTGATCAAATACCACCACAAGAAAGCTCTATTTGTGGGAAAAAAAATTATAAAAATATAATTTGGGTAGTGTTGTATGACAGCGCAATTGTCATTTAAAATGCGTCAGCGCTGAAAGCTAAAAATTGGTCTGGGTGGGAAAGGGGTTTAAGTGCCCAGTAAGAAAGAGGTTAAGGGGAAACCCTAACCCTATCCCTAACCCAAAAACCTGTCCCTAACCCTAAACCCTAGCCATAGCCCTAACCCCTACTCCTAACCCCCTAACCCTAACTCCTAACCCCAATCCCCTAACCCTCTAACCCTAGCCCAAACCCTCTAAACCTAACCCTAATACCCTAACCCCAACTGCTAACCCTAAGCTATAACCACTAACCCTAACCCTAATGCTAACCCTATCCCCTAACTCCTATCCCTGACCCCAACCCTAACCTTAACCCCTAAACCATAACCCTCTAGCCCTAACCCTATAACCCTAACACCTAGCCCTAACGCTACCCCTAACCCTAGCTGTAGCCCTAACCACTAACCCCCAACCCTAACCTCCAACCCTAACCCTAGCCATAACCCTAACACTAGCCCTAACCATAACCCCCAACCCTCTAACCCTAACACTCTAACCCTAAGCCTAACACCCTAACCCTAACCCCATAACCTTAACTCCTAACTCTAAAACCTAACCACTAACCCCCATCCATAGCCATTACCCTAACCCCTAACCCTAACCCTATAACCCTCTAATCCTAAACCTAACACCTTAACCCCTAGCCCTAACCCCCTAACTCCTAACCATAACTCCTAACTAGGGATGAACTCCGCATTCGATTCCAACGTATGTTCGACTGGAACATCGTCTGTTCGACCGTTCGTCAAAATACGAACAAAACTGGTCGTTCGCGCCAAATTCGAGTGACGAGCCACAGCCCATAATTCACTGTGGCATTGCGCGCTAATGATTGGCCAAGCATGCACTATAACCTGCATGCTTGGCCAATCACAGCGCCGTCAGTACAGAGAGACGTAATTGGCCAAAGCCAGGGTGGCTTTGGTCAATTATGGCCCAGGGCTTTAGTACACGCCCCACACTATAAAAAGGCCGCCTGCAGGGCGGCCTCGTGTAGTGTGTTGCAGCGCTGGTTAGATATCAGTCGCAGAGAGAGAGAGAGAGCTAGATAGAGCAGGCAGGCTAGTCAGTTAAATTTACAGTGTGTAGAGGATATATATACATCCCAGGTGTTGTACATATATTTATACACTGTATAGTTTAGCTAGATCAGTTCTTCCTAATTTGTCAGGCAGTTGATTGTGCTAGCTGCAGTGTTCTCACGTGTTGTATTGCCCGTGTGCTCTTCTTTAGTTTGCACCTAAAGCTACTTGGTGTGTACTTCACGTGTGCTGTGTAGTTTGCGCCTAAAGTTACTAGGTGTGTACTGCACATGTGCTCTTTAGTTTTCACCTAAACCTACTTGGTAAAAATTGATGAGGAAGACTAGGACAGCCGCACTCCAAAAAAGCGTTCCTTTTTAATAAAATAGGTCACAAAACTGACATGTCACAGCAGAGATTAGAAAAACACAGCTGGCGCGTTTCACACTGTCATACAGTGCTTAATCATAGCTATAGTGCGGCTGTCCTAGTCTTCCTCATTAATTTTTGCATTTAATTGCATTGCCGGCACCCAGGGTTTTGGATTTGGTGAGAGAGTTCTTTGGTCATCGGAGCGGTCACCCTTTTTCTCATAAAACCTACTTGGTGTTTACTGCACTTGTGCTCTATAGTTTGCACATAAAGCTACTTGGTGTGTACTGCACGTGTGCTCTGCAGTTTTCACCTAAAGCTACGAGGTGTGCGTACTGACTTTGTCCTCTGCAGGCCATTGCCTGCATCTCCATAGAACATTAAAGCCGCAAGCAGTCTTAAATTATCTTTTTATTAAAGTAATCTCATTTTGTGCAGGGACAGTTCTAAACACATGCCACTACTATAGACACCCAGCAGGTATGATATTTAAAGGAATTTTTCACTTTTAGCATCATTATAATCACTGCTCCAGAAAAAAGACCGTTTTTAAAACTTTTTTTCCATTGATACATGGTCTCTGGGGCAAGACCCGGGTTCTCAAAGACGTTTTCCGACAATAACTTGCATATTGGGCTTTAAAATGAGCACTTTTGAATTCGAACGTTCGAGTCCCATTGACGTCAATGGGGTTCTAAATGTTCGCGCGTTCGGTCCGTTCGAAGGTTCTGGTGTGAACTGAATGGGGGGGTGTTCGGCTCATCCCTA
Source organism: Rana temporaria (assembly GCF_905171775.1). Classification (NCBI taxonomy): domain Eukaryota; kingdom Metazoa; phylum Chordata; class Amphibia; order Anura; family Ranidae; genus Rana; species Rana temporaria. The sequence goes on along the minus strand of NC_053489.1, from coordinate 358,160,296 downwards.
CTCCTAACCTTCTAACCCTAACATTAAACCCTAACCCCAACCTTTAACACCAACCCCTAACTCTTAACCCTAACCCATACCCAAATTCTAACCCTAGCCCTAACCCTAGCTGTAGCCCTAATCACTTACCCAAACCCTATACCTAGTTATTAACCTAACACTACCCCTAACCCTTAAATATAACACCCTAACCCCTAACCCTAACTATTAACCCTAACCCCCAACCCTAGGCATAACCCTAACCCTAATCACTAACCCCCGACCCTAACCCTCTAACCCTAGCCCAACCACTAACTGCTAACCCTAACCCTGGCCCTAACCACTAACCCATCACCCTAACTCCTAACCCCAAACAACTAACTCCCAACCCTAACCATAAACCTAACCCCTGACCCTAACCCTCTAACCCCCTAACCCTAGCCATAGCCCAACCACTAACTGCTAACCCTAGCCGTGGCCCTAACCACTAAACCATCACCCTAACCCCAAACAACTAACTCCCAACCCTAGCCATAAACCTAACCCCTAACCCCAACTCATAACCCTAGCCCTAAACCTAACCCCTAATCCCCAACCCTAGGCATAACCCTAACCCCCAACCCTCTAACACTAACCATAGCCCTAACCCTAGCTGTAGCCCTAACCACTAACTGCTAACCCTAACCACTAACCCCAACCCCCTAACCGTAGCCCTAACCACTAACCCCAACCCTAAACATAAACCTAGCCCTAACCCCCACCGCTCTAACCCTAACCTCCTAATCTTATCTCCTAACCCCTAACCCTAACTCCTAACCCTTAGCCCAACCCGAGTCCTAACCCTAGCTGTATCCCTGTATCACTAACCCCCACCCTTAACAATAACCATAAACCCTAGACATAACCCTAATCCCTCTAACCCTAACCCATAAACCCCTAACCCTAACCATTATACCCTAACCCTAAAATTAACCCCTAACCCTTATATCCTAACCCCAACCCCTTAACTCTAACCCCTAAACCCTAGGCATAACCATAACCCAATCCCCCAACCTAACCATCTAACTGTAACCCCCTAACACTAACCCTAGCTGTAGCACAAACCACTATATGCTAGCCCTAACCCCAACCCTAACCCAAAACAACTAACCCTAGCTGTGGCCTATAACCACTAACCCCTAACTGCTACCACTAACCCCTAACCACAAAACCCTAGCCATAAACCTAGCCCTAACCCCCACCGCTCGAACCCTAACCCCCTAATCCTATCTCCTAACCCCAACTCCTAACCCTTAGCCCAACCCTAGCTGTAGCCCTGTATCACTAACCCCCAACCCTAACAATAACCATAAACCCTAGACATAACCCTAACCCTAATCGTTATACCCTAAAATTAACCTCTAACCCTAACCGTTATACCCTAACCCCAACCCCTAATCCCCAACCCTAGGCATAACCCTAACCCAATCCCCCAACCCTAACCCTCTAACCGTAACCCCCTAACCCTCTAACACTAACCCTAGCTGTAGCACAAACCACTATATGCTAACCCTAACCTCAACCCTAGCTGTGGCCCTAACCACTAACTGCTACCACTAAGCCCTTACCCTAACCCTAGCCCTTACCCCTAACTGCTAACCCTAACCCTTTGCCCAACCCTAACCCTAGCTGTAGCCCTAATCACTAACCCCCACCCCTAACCACCAGACCTTTAATCCTAACCATAACCCTCTAGCCCTATAACCCTAATCCTTTTACCCTCTAACCCTAAACATAACACCCTAACCCTAAATCTAACCCCTAACCCTAAGCCTTAAATCTTGAATTTCCAAATTTTCGAATCTCAGAATGGTGGTGCCCAGTCCTCATCCATGCTGATGCCGCCTGCTGATGGTGTCCATGCCTCCTTCATGCTGATGCCCCCTGCCGATGGGGTCCATGCTGATGGGGTCAATGTTGATGTCGCCTGCCGATGGGGTCCATGCCTCCTTCATGTTGATTCCGCCTGCCGATGGGGTACATGCCTCCTCCATGTTGATGCCACCGGCTGATGGGGTCCATTCCTCCTCCATGCTGATGCCGACTGCCAATAGGGTCCATGCCTCCTCCATGCTGATGCTGCCTGCCGATGGGGTCCATGCTGATGCCGCCTGCCGATGGGGTCCATTCCTCCCCCATTCTGCCGCTTGCCAATGGGGTCCATTCCTCAACCATTCTGCTGCCTGCCGTGGTTTGACCTACCATCTGCTGCCAAGTCTGCCGTCCGGCTGGACTATGCTGATTCTGGGGCTGGCTACCGGCAGGACTATGTTGATCTCGGGGCTGCCGCCTGGCCGGACTATGCTGATCCCAGGACTGCTGCACAGCTGGACTATGCCAATACCTGTGCCACTGCCCAGTCTGATGTGCCTCCGCCTGTTGCCCAGCCTGCTGATCCGGTGCCTGCTTCCCAGCCTGCCTCTGGACCTCCTGTCTGTGCTCAACAACCTTCCTGCCTCTTAGGGTCTGCTGTATAATGACAAGTCTACCATTGATCTTAGAAATCTTCTCCCTACCACCCCACCAGGTTCTATTGACTCTATGCCAGCTGCTCAGTTGGATTGTAATGCAAAGGCTGAGTGTCCATCTGCTAAGGGGTCACCTGCTGGGCCTGAGATTCATTTGACGTTTGCCTCGATTGAGTCCCTCTGGCTGTGACCTGGATGCAATTGCCACAGATCCGGGTGTACTGTGGGATCCCGGGATGGGTAATCAGTGCCTCGGAGAGACCTAGGTTGGTTTTTGATGTGCAGAGTAAGTCCTGGAAACCAGGCAAGCTACAGGGTTATGATGAGATACTTCGGTGTCTGGGTTCTGGTAGTGTCACATGACCCCAGGGCTAAGTCTGCAGATAACCTGTGGAACCTAGCATTGGGGTACCTGCTGTCTTGAGGAACTACCAAATATTGTACATCCCAGAGGATCTGACCAGCAAAAAACCCAGCCAGATTTGGGACCCTGGCGGCGGGGTTCTCATCAAGCCTTCAGACATTGACAGTGGGGTACTGAGTTGGCTTACAGACCCTGGTGGTGGGGCCTTATGGAGTACCCAGAGGCCACTCCTTAAAGGGGGAATCTGTCAGGGTTGAGTTCATCTGCTTTTAGCACTGGGGTTCACATGGCCGATGGCTGCAGTTCCAGTGTCCACCAGCAGGTTTCTCCAAGAAGCCAGCAGGTTCTGATCAGCCACACCTGGCTCCAGCTGCCAGGTGGATATTTTTGCTGCTCCTCCCTTCCCCCAGGGCATCACTATCCTGTCTGATCACCTCCTTGCTACCAGATTGTGCCCGATACCTATCCTAAACCTGCCTATCTCCTGGTCCATCCTGCACCCCTCCTTCCTTGCTCCCTGCTCTTGTACCCAGTCGTGTTCATTCCTTGCATCCAAGGCCGGCCCTACCATGGGACCCAGTGGTACCATGGGTCCTGAGTGGCACTTTCAGGGGGGTGGTAAACTGCTGCCCATGAGCAGTGGCAGAACTGTCGCCCGCAAGCCAGCCTGTCTGCTGCTTATTCCACAGTGAGGAAGCCCAGCACCGCTGCTGTTAGAGGTGACAGGAGTGCGCCGGGACAGACAGATTACAGCCACTACTTCATTGCTCATTACATTGATCGCTGTAGATGGGGACTGGAATCTCCGCCCCCTGTTCCACCCCCTACCTCTCCTCCAGCTGTTTTTTAAAGCACGGCCACCGTCCTGCAGAAATACAGAGACATCCCTGAGGTGGAGCCTCCTGGTCTCTGCTGTTTGAGTGGGCGGGATGGGGGTGCGCCTGACCTACGAGATCGTGCCATCTGGTGTGACAGTGAGCAGAGGGAGACAAGCCATTGTGTGTGGACTGTGGAGGTAAAATCATCTTGCCATACCTTGTGTAGCTTGCAGGCACCTCTATGCTAAATCTGCTGGATTACTGCAGTTTAGCATGAAAGTGCTGCCTGTTAGCTGACAATTGGGCTTAATGATTGAATTTGTCACCGTCTCCAGGTTTTCACTGCCCCCTGGTGTATACCCTCCTCACACCCCCCCTGGTGTATACCCTCCTGACCCCCCCCGGTGTATACCCTCCTGACCCCCCCCGGTGTATACCCTCCTGACCCCCCCCCCGGTGTATACCCTCCTGACCCCCCCCGGTGTATACCCTCCTGACCCCCCCCGGTGTATACCCTCCTGACCCCCCCCCCGGTGTATACCCTCCTGACCCCCCCCGGTGTATACCCTCCTGACCCCCCCCCCGGTGTATACCCTCCTGACCCCCCCCTGGTGTATACCCTCCTGACCCCCCCTGGTGTATACCCTCCTGACCCCCCCCTGGTGTATACCCTCCTGACCCCCCCCTGGTGTATACCCTCCTGACCCCCCCCCTGGTGTATACCCTCCTGACCCGTCCCTGTTGTATGCCCTCCTGACCCCTTCCTGGGGTGTGCCCTCCTGACCCTTTCCTGGTGTGTGCCCTCCTGAGCCTCTCTGCCTCTGACTGAACCCCCCCACCACCACCGCTGCCTCTGACTGAACCCCCACCATCATCACAGCTGCATTGAATGGAACCCCCCCAACCACCACCACTGTTGCATGTAAATCTAACCCCCTAATACATTACATTTTCGTTTTAATTGTCATGATATAAAATAATGAATGTGGGGGCCTTTGGTGGGCGTTATTTTTTTTGGGGGGGGGGCAGCATTTTAATTTTTGGGCCCAGGCAGCACAATGTATTGGGCCAGCCCTGCTTGCATCCCTGTTACCTTTGTACCTTATATTGTCAATATTGTATATAGATAGTAGTTAAGTTTATTAGTTATCTTTGTTCTTGTTTCCTGGAGTGGTTTATATTTATTGGTGTGTGTTCTCTGTAAATATAACTTTGACCTTACTCAGAGCTTTTTTTCTCAGAAAATAGGTGCAGGAACTCAACCACGACCCCGTTCAGATTTCATAAACAGTAGAAGGGTCTTAAAGGGGCATTAAATACCAGAATTGCATTACATACAGAGTGTAGAGTTCAGGGGGTTACACACAGAGTGCAGAGCTGTCACTTGTAAACACAGAAACCAGACTTCTGTGTTTACAAGTGATTGTGGTGAGCAGGCACCAAAGGGTCTGAGCCAAAGGTGGTGGAACTGAGTTCCCCCAAGTTCCCCCTGAAAAAAAGCCCTGACCTTACTCAAGTTGCTCTCAGACAGTCAGTCATTTACCTACCCTGTTTCTACAACATGTCTTCAGATTACATGGAATCCCTCAGGGCTAGGGATGAGCCAAACACCCCCCTGTTCGGTTCGCATCAGAACATGCGAGCAGGCAAAAAATTGTTCGAACACGCGAACATTATTAAAGTCTATGGGACACGAACATGAAAAATCAAAAGCGCTAATTTTAAAGGTTAATATTCACATTATTGTCATAAAAAGGGTTTGGGGACCTGGGTCCTGCCCCAGGGGACACGTATCAATGCAAAAAAAAGTTTTAAAAACTGAATTTTTTTCAGGAGCAGTGGTTTTAATAATTCTTGGGCCCCGTACACACGACCGGATCGATCTGCTGGGATTGATCCGCGAATCAGTTCCAGCAGAAAGATCCGGTCGTGTGTACGTCCGAGCGGACATTTCCCAGCGGATAAAAATCCAGCCAACGGATTCCCAGCGGATAAAAATTTCTTAGCATGCTAAGAAATCTATCCGCTGGAATCCAGTCCAGCGGACTGATCCGGTCGTCTGTACAGACTCACCGGATCAGTCCGTCCGCTCCCATCCCTCTAATGCGTCGTAATGATTCAACGCATGCGTGGAAGTATTTACCTTCCAGGGTCGCGCACGTCGCTGCGTCATCGTAGCAGCACGTCACCGCGGATGTATTCCGCTGGGATTTTGATCTGATGGTGTGTACAGCCATCAGATCAAAATCCGCCAGAGGATTTATCCGCTGGAAACGGTCTGGCGGACCGTTTCCAGCGGAAATCCTCTCGTGTGTACAAGGCCTTAAAGTTAAAGAACAAAAGTAAAATATTCCTTTAACCACTTCCCGACCGCCGCATGTAGATATACGTCGGCAGAATGGCACATGGGCGTACCTGTACGTCCCCCCGCTACATGTGGCGGTCGGATTCCCGCGGGGAGCGATCCAGGACAACGGCGCGGCTATTCGTTTATAGCCGCTCCGTCGCGATCGCTCCCCGGAGCTGAAGAACGAGGAGAGCCGTATGTAAACACGGCTTCCCCGTGCTTCACTGTGGCGGCTGCATCGATCGAGTGATCCCTTTTATAGGAAGACTCGATCGATGACGTCAGTCCTACAGCCACACCCCCCTACAGTTGTAAACACACACTAGGTGAACCCTAACTCCTACAGCGCCCCCTGTGGTTAACTCCCAAACTGCAACTGTCATTTTCACAATAAACAATGCAATTTAAATGCATTTTTTGCTGTGAAAATGACAATGGTCCCAAAAATGTGTCAAAATTGTCCGAAGTGTCCGCCATAATGTCGCAGTCACGAAAAAAAAATCACTGAACCCGCCATTAGTAGTAAAAAAAATTAAATAATAAAACTATCCCCTATTTTGTAAACGCTATAAATTTTGCGCAAACCAATCGATAAACGCTTATTGCAATTTTTTTTACCAAAAATATGTAGAAGAATACGTATCGGCCTAAACTGAGGAAAAAAAAATGTTATATATGTTTTTGGGGGATATTTATTTTAGCAAAAAGTAAAAAATATTGCATTTTTTTCAAAATTGTCGCTCTATTTTTGTTTATAGCGCAAAAAATAAAAACCGCAGAGGTGATCAAATACCACCAAAAGAAAGCTCTATTTGTGGGGAAAAAAGGACGCCAATTTTGTTTGGGAGCCACGTGGCACGACCGTGCAATTGTCTGTTAAAGCGACGCAGTGCCGAATTGTAAAAACCCCTTGGGTCATTTAGCAGCATATTGGTCCGGTCCTTAAGTGGTTAAATTTCATACCTGGGGGGGGTTTGTATAGTATAAAACAATGTATCAAAATCACAGAACTGGGGTTCAGAATGATAAAATAGCGCTATATGGCTGGGTGTGGTCCAGTTCCAAAAATAGACCCAAAAGTCAGAAAAGATAAATATTGTGACAGGTGATCAAAGAAAAGATGTTTTAGAGCACCTTACACCAATCTAATGAAATCACCAATAAGTGGGTCCTGCTTTCCCACTGTGGTCAAAACTTACCACTAATGACGTAAACACAGCTATGAATAGCTTCTCATATGTCAAAATATCCTCTTTCTTCCAAACAGGTCATGGGATTAAAGCTCAGTGGAGGCACATAGAAGAAAACAAAAGGCACTACAATAGTATAATTCTGCTTACCAAAGTGCCCCCCAAACAGTTAAAACCCCCATCAGATAATGCCTGTACAGGAAATCCCTTGTAAATAAGCAGAGTAAGGAAAGGTATCACCAGTATCACCGCCGTCCTCCACGTCTAGGGGCCGCGCGCATGCTGTGCAGCGTTTGTATAGATGCGGCTTGATTGGTCAGCAGTGGAGCGCAGTCTCCTTACTTCCTTGTGGCGCCGTTGTAGCCACGTTCTGACGCGTTTCGTCACTTCCGACTTCGACAGAGGGCGTGGCTACACAGCGCTGTCACTTTTTCTTTATACTCCTAGAACAGCGGCTATTGGTTACGATCGTCCCATCCCTCCTATCCCGATTGGTGCAACTCAGGCAGGAAGTAAGATGGGGACGTCAGCCGTGTTAATAAGGAGAAATAAAGATGATGTGAAATATCCACAACTACACTTTTAATCAAAAAATTAAAACACTAATACAGTAAAAGCAAATTTATATGCTCATTCCTGTATACCAGGATAGATCTGATTTTAGTCAGATCGAGTGAGCAGTAATTTAATAGGTATCAGTTATGTGTCCAACACCGCACTAATAAAGCCTGGTAAGGCTACTATAGGTGTTACTAAATGTCTCTATATTAGATATGTATGTATATGTGAGGGGTTTCTTTACATGTAGCTGGAAAGCTTAGAGGATTTAGGTGACTCTAGCCTTCAAAGCCTCAAACAGAAAAAGAAGATTTTTTAATGTTAGCAATCATTTATGTAAACACCACAGATATGGTCTATGAATTATAAGCTATATAAAGATATAGATACTGTTAGGTAGATTCACAAAGAGTTAGGCCGGCTTATCTACAGATAAGCCGACCTAACTCTGAATCTAAGCCGACCTATGTTTAAGTATTCTCTAACAGAGATACACTTAAACATATCTAAGATTGCAATGTTTTGGCTTACCGCTAGGTGGCGCTTACATTGCGGCCGGCCTAGATTATGTAAATGAGCATTTACGACGATTCCCGAACGAACGTGAGCCCGCCGCAGTCGATTAACGTGGTTTCCGTACGCGATAGGCCGCCTAAAGTTATTCCACCTATGAGGTGGAATAACAATGTTAAGTATGGCCGCCGTTCCCGCCGCGAGGTTCGAATTTTTTACGTCGTTTGCGCAAGTCGTCCGCGAATCGGGATTTACGTCGTTTACGTACGCATCAAAATCAATAGGCCCGTACGGCCTACTTAGCCGCAATGTGCACTGGGAAATGTAGTCGCCCGGCGCATGCGCAGTGACAAAAAACGTCAAAAAACGTGAGGTCAAGCCTCATTTCCATACAACACGCCCCCTCCAAGTCATTTGAATTAGGCGCGCTTACGCCCGCTCGTTTTAGGCTACGCCGCCGAAAATTAGCAGGTAAGTGGTTTAAGAATCACTACTAGCCTAAATAATTTAGGTGTAGCCTAAAAAGACTAGGCTAGGCCGTCCTAATTTTAGGCCAAGGTACGTGAATCTACCTATCAGTTCCTTTAAAAAACGGGGTATATATCCACTTCCATACCAGGTACTTACGCAGCTTCCCGCCCAAGCCAATTTTCAGCTTTCAGCACTGTCGCACTTTGAATGGCAATTGCGCGGTCATGCTACACTGTACCCAAACAAAATTGGCGTCCTTTTTTCCCCACAAATAGAGCTTTCTTTTGGTGGTATTCGATCACCTCTGCGATTTTTTTTTTTTGCGCAACAACTAAAAAAAGGCTGAAAATTTGGAAAAAAAATTACGTTTTTATTTTTTTCTGTTAATTTTTTTGTAAATAAGTTTTCTCTTTCAATTACGGGCACTGATATGGCGGCACTAATGGGCACCGATGAGATGGCACTGATGGACATCGATGAGGTAGTACTGACGGGCACAGATGAGGTGGCACTGATTGGCGGCGCTGGTATGCGACACTGATGGGCACACATAGGCGGCACTGATGGGCACACATAGGCGGCACTGATGGGCACACATAGGCGGCACTGATGGGCACACATAGGCGGCACTGATGGGCACACATAGGCGGCACTGATGGGCACTCATGGGCGGCACTGGGCACTCATAGGCGGCACAGATGGGCACTCATGGGCGGCACTGATGGATACTTATGGGTGGCACAGATGGGCACTGATAGGTGGGCACTGGGCATGGATGGGCACTGTGGGGTGGCACTGGGGTGGCACTGATGGACACTGGGGTGGCGCTGATGGACACTGGGGTGGCGCTGATGGACACTGGGGTGGCAGCACTGATTTTTGCCAGGTTGCCAGTCAGTGCCCATTTGTGGGCACTGACTGGCATTTTTTTTTTCTTTTTTTTTTGTTTTTTTTTTTTTTTTTTTCTGTCATTTTTTTTTTTTTTTTTCTGTCATTTTTTTTTTTTTGCCCACCCTGGTACTCCAGGGTGGGCATCCCTGGTGGTCCAGTGTGGCGATCCGAGGGGGGGCTGCGCTGATAAACAATCAGCGCTAACCCCCCCTGTCAGGAGAGCCGCCGATCGGCTATCCTCTCCTCGCGTCTGTCAGACGCGAGTGAGGAAGAGCCATCGGCGGCTCTTCCTGTTTACATCGTGATCAGCCGTGGTTGGACACGGCTGATCACGTGGTAAAGAGTCTCCGCCGGAGGCTCTTTACCGAGATCGGAGATGCAGGGTGTCAGACTGACACCCCGCATCACCGATCGCCGCGATGCGCGCCCCCACGGGCGCGCGCGGCATGAAATCCTGCAGGACGTTCTAGAACGTCCTGTCAGGATTTCATAACCACTTCCCGGACGTAAATCGGCCATAGGCCGGGCGGGAAGTGGATATCCATAAGACAATAAAGAATTGGTTAGACCCTCACTGATAACAATATTGTTAAAAAAAGGTTATATATATCTCCATAGAAAAATATATATAAAAGATATATATAAAAAAATTCACATACATACATATAAATATATATAAATATGCATATAAAAATAATTAATAAAAACAAGAATAATTTTATTTTTATTAAAAAAAATATATATATATATTTAAAATAAATAAATATATATATATATATATATATATATATATATATATATATATATATATATATAAAAAAAAAAGGAAACAGATGTATACATAAAAAAGAAACAAATAGGAGAACGGCAGGGGTTGACAGAGGATCATAATGGTGTATCCATAGTTATCCAAGTGACACCCTTGATAGGAACCGGAAGTAAACATTCCACAAAATAGTTCATAGTGTCTCAAAAATTGTATCCATATATATATATAAATAGGTTGGAATTTCTCAATAGTATTCCAAAAGGGATTAAAACTCTAAAATGTAGAGTAATAATGAGTAAGGAGACGAGAAAAATGAGAAAATACTAAACACATGTAAAAAAATGACTAAAATTTTTTTTTGCAATATAGAAAAAAAATTCAATAAAAACGAGTAAAATCACTCCAGAAAGTAAAAGTATATATACCCGGGAATTATGTTAGTCACATGTGTGACATTCAAACAGAAAACACATAAGGGGGCTGATTTACCAAGCCTTTACTCCATGACTCATGGAGTAAAAGCAGGAGTAGCAGCCGTTTGGCCATTTACTAAAGAAATACGCTGCTAGTGCAGTGTATTTCCCTAGTTACTAATGTGCTCCGTGCGCCCAGGAGAGGGTGCATTGTGCACCAGTACAGACCTGGCGCACGGCACATTAAACTGTAAATTGCGGGGGTTTGGGCGGGAGTTTATTAGGGGGGGAGGTGGGGGGATGCAGGGGAAGTGAAGTGACATGTGTTTTGAAGTGTTTGGCGGGCCGAATTGAAAGGGAAAGTGTTTTTTGAAAACAGATCCCCGTACGCTTGCACAGTGCGCCTGAACCTCGGGAGGTTCATTTGCATACTGGGCATGCGCAGAGAGAAAAGTCAGGGATTCCCGTGCGCCTTGTCAGTACGCCGTGAAAATCTTGGTAAATACCAAGCGGCGTACCCGTGATTGCGCTGCGTGACGCGGCGCACGGGAATCTCCGAGCTGTTTTCAGCCCTGAAGGGGAACTCGGCGCCAAATTTCAAACTTGAAATCGGCGCGGGTCCCCCTTCAGGGCTACATTAGGCTCTTAGGCTTGGTCCGGAACGTGAGGGGTTAAACCCGCGCCGATTCGGCGCTGGGGTCCCCCCCAGATCCAAACCAAGCCCTCATCCCAAGCATGCAGTCTGGCCCGGACAGGAATGGGGGAGGGGACGAGCGAGCGCCCCCCCCCCTCCTGAGCCGTACCAGACCGCATGCCCTCAACATGGGGGAGTGTGTGCTGTGGGGGAGGGGGGCACTGCCCCCCCACCCCACAGCACTCTTGCCCCCATGTCGATAGGGACAAGAGCCTCTTCCCGACAACCCTTGCCATTGGTTGTCGGGGTATGCGGGCGGGGCTAATCGGAATCTGCGAGCTCCCTTTAATAAGGGGGCCCCCAGATGCCGGCCCCCCACCCTATGTGAATGAGTATGGGGTACATCGTACCTCTACCCATTCACATGGGGGAAATGTAAAGTAAAAAAAACACACCACACAGAATAAAATATTTTATTAATCTGCTCCGGAGCCCCCCCTTTCTTCTTTAGCTCTCTTAGAAGGGGGGGTTTCTTCTCTCCCGATCTTCCGCCGGGACCCTGGGCTTCGGTGATTTCTGCCGGGGGAGGGCGCCATCCCTCGGTCCTCTCCGGAGCCTTCCGCCGGATGCCCCCACCCCATTTAAGCTCTTTTTCATTAGGGAGGGGCATCCGGACTTCGGGGTCTTCTGCCGGGGGATGGCGCCTATCCCCCGGTCTTTCCGGTGCCTTCCGCCAGGGTTCCGGTCTTCCTGGTCTTCTGCCGGGGGTGCGCCAACTCCCCGGTCTTTTCTCTGCTCCCTCTTCTGCCTGGCTCCCCCGCGGAGCCAGGGCTTTCTTCCGTCTTCTTTCTTCTCTCTTCCTTCTTCTGCCTGTCTCCTCCGGGAGCACAGGGCTTGTCTGCGCTGTCCTCTCCCTTCTCTTCCATTGGATGTTGACACGACGAGGTTCCGCGCTGACATGCCGTGTCAGCGGCGGGCATGGACTTATATAGGGCAATGCCACCATGTGACCTCAACCCATGTGACATCACATTCCCTGGGCATGATGGGAATGTGATGTCACATGGGTTGAGGTCACATGGTGGCATTGCCCTATATAAGTCCATGCCCACTGCTCAGACGGCATTCCAGCGCCGGACCTCGTTGTGTCAACATCGAATGGAAGAGAAGGGAGAAGACAGCGGAGACAAGCCCTGTGCTCCGCGGAGGAGACAGGCAGAAGCGGAAGGCATCGCAGAAGCCCGGAGAGTGGCGCCCTCCGGCGGAAGACACCGTGGAAGCCCGGGACCCTCCCCCAAAGGCAGGAGCCTCCCTGGTGAAGGGGGTCCCGGTGAATTACGTCGCTGAAGACGGGGGTGGGGTGCCAGTGCACCCCCCCCCGCAGAAACCGTCGTGGAAGCCCGGGACCCTCCCCCAAAGGCAGGAGCCTCCCTGGTGAAGGGGGTCCCGGTGAATTACGTCGCTGAAGACGGGGGTGGGGTGCCAGTGCACCCCCCCCCGCAGAAACCGTCGTGGAAGCCCGGGACCCTCCCCCAAAGGCAGGAGCCTCCCTGGTGAAGGGGGTCCCGGTGAATTACGTCGCTGAAGACGGGGGTGGGGTGCCAGTGCACCCCCCCCCGCAGAAACCGTCGTGGAAGCCCGGGACCCTCCCCCAAAGGCAGGAGCCTCCCTGGTGAAGGGGGTCCCGGTGAATTACGTCGCTGAAGACGGGGGAGGGGTGCCAGTGCACCCCCCCCCCCGCAGAAACCGTCGTAGTAGCCCGGGACCCTCCCCCAAAGGCAGGAGCCTCACTGGTGAAGGGGGTTCCGGCAGAAGATGGCGAAGCCCGGGGCCTAATGGGGTGGTGGTGGGGGGCCCCGGCAGAAGACCCCCGGCTGACTAATAAATTAATTTATTCATGTGTGGTGTATTATTTTTTTCCATTTTTTTCCCCAGGTGAATGGGTAGGGGTACAATGTACCCCCATACTCATTCACATAGGGTGGGGGGCCGGAATCTGGGGACCCCTTTATTAAAGGGTCTCTCAGATTCTGATAAGCCCTCCGCCCGCATACCCAGACAACCAACGGCTAGGGTTGTCGGGAAGAGGCTCTTGTCCCTATCGACATGGGGACAAGAGTGCTTTGGGGTGGGGGGGCAGTGCCCCCCTCCCCCACAGCACACACTCCCCCATGTTGAGGGCATGTGGTCTGGTATGGCTCAGGAGGGAGGGGGGCGCTCGCTCGTCCCCACCCCCATTCCTGTCTGACCAGACTGCGTGCCTGGGATAATGGCTTGGTTTGTATCTTGGGGGGGACCCCACGCTATTTTTTTTTGCGCGGGTTTAACCCCTTATGTTCCAGACCAAGCCTAAGAGCCTGGAGGGAACCCACCTTATTTTTTTGGGGGGGGTCTGGAGTTCCCCTTCATGAACAGCGATCTGTCATTTACACATGTCAGTCCCACCCCCCCCCTACAGTTAGAACACACCCAGGGAACATATTTAACCCCTCCCTCGCACCTAGTGTTAACCCCTTCCCTGCCAGTGGCATTTTTAGAGTAAGCAATGCATTTTTTACAGCACTGATCGCTAGAAAAATGCCAATGGTTCCAAAAAAGTGTTCGATGTGTCCGCCATAATGTCGCAGTACCGATAAAAATCGCTGATCGCCCCAATAACTAGTTAAAACAAAAAAAAACAATATTTTGTAGACGCTATAACTTTTGCAAAAACCAAACACTAAACGCTATTTGCGATTTTTTGGAACCAAAAAGATGTAGAATACGTATCGGCCTAAACTGAGGGTTTTTTTAGTTTTTACAATATATATTTTTGGGGATATTTATTATAGCAAAAAGTAAAAATAATTTTGACATATGTGGGCGGGACTTACGCAAGTCCCGCCCACATATATAAACATCGTTCAAACCACACATGTGAGGTATTGACACGTGCCTTAGAGCGAGAGCAATACTTTTACCACTAGACCTTCTTTGTAACTATAAACTGGTAACCTGGAAAAAAAAATAAAAGGTCGCCTATGGGGATATTCACGGAATTCATTTTGGCCCCATTGCAGGAGTGTTTCCAATAGTAAAGCGTGACATGTAAGGTATCTATTTACTCAGTGTAACATCATCTTTCACATTATCCCCAAAAATTGGGCTCACTTTTGTGTTTTGTTAATTTTTAACCACTTGAGCCCGGACCATATTTCTGGTCAATGACCGGGCAAGTTTTTGTGATTCGGCACGGCGTCGCTTTAACTGACAATTGCGCAGTCGTGCGACGTGGCTCCCAAACAAAATTGGCAACCTTTTTTTTCCCACAAATAGATTATTAAATGTGCGTGTTTACTTCTGTCTTTAACACCTCCCCTTCAGGCTGGAAAGCATCAGATCAGGGGAAACAAAAAAAAAAAGCTCTCATTCCATTGCAGCTTGGTTCCTACATGTGTGATGAACTGAGCATGCTCAAACACTTAGAAAAAAAATATCCTTTCTTTTTAAAAGGTGAAAAACACTCATTGGATGCTCATAGAGCGTGGTTTGGGTTAATTGCAGGTGTGCCCAATTACAAGCTCACCCAAACTAGAGACTGCAATTTGGTCATGTGATTTCAATTGCTTCATTACTAGCACTGTTATAAAAAGCTTGGATCGATCAGTCCTCAGCTGCCCTCAGAAGGGGCAGGCTGGCAGAAATGCTGTTGCTAAACACAAATGTGGTTTGTTGTATGGGTTTTGTTTTATTTTGCCAATGGTTTTGGTTTATTTTTAAATGATGTTCACTTTGATGTATTTGTCTATGTGGCCTTATTTTATGAAAAATGTGTAAAGCTATGGTTGTTTAGAATTTTGAAATGTATTTTTGTTTGTTTGTCTTTTTTGCTTTCCTTGTTTTGTTGACCAATAAAAATTACTTTAAAATTGTTAAGTTTGTCTTTTGTTACTTTTTCATGCTACATATGTTGACAGCTGCAGCTGAAATAGGTTTGGGCCTAACAAATTATGTGTGATTTTTGTCTAAGCTTCTTTCCTGGTGTGTAATCATGAAATGTTTGCCATGTTTATTCTCCCTGACTTTAAAGACAAAAACTGGTAAGTATTTTATTTTTTCTGCAGTGGTCCTCAGCCCTCAAGTACCCCTGACAGGACATGTTTTGTGGATTTCTCTTATCAAGAATTGCTGTCCAGACTGTATTTTAAAGCACATGTGCAAGATGAAGGAAAACCTGCAAACATGGCCTGTGGGGGGGGGGTTTGCTATTGGTGGACAGGCTTGACGTGCTGATTTACAGCACTGTGCTTAAATCTAGCGCAAGGCAATCCTATTCAAATTGTGGGTGTTTGAGGGAAGCCAAGTGAGTGTTAGAACCCCTGCTTTGTGTTTTTTATTTTTGTGTTGAGCTTTGTGTCCCTTTTCTTAAAATTGGCTTCACTTCCTGTCACACAGCTGAACAGGAAGTGAGGTTAAAACCCTACCAGTGTCATTTCTTGGGGACACAGGTCAATCTAACTAGTGTCCCCATTAAGCAAATTGCACTCCAGCACTGCTGTGTACACCCCAAATCATGGGTCTTCAAACTACGGCCCTCCAGTTGTTCAGGAACTACAATTCCCATCATGCCTAGTCATGTCTGTGAATGTCAGTGCATTACAAGGCCTCATGGGATGTGTAGTTCTAAAACAGCTGGAGGGCCGTAGTTTGAGGATCCCTGCCCAAAATGATTATTTAGTTTGGGGTTTAGTAAAGGCAAAGCCACTCTGCAGTACAAGCATAGTTGCTGAAAATCAGAGAGGAAGCACTGATGGTTTTAACATCCAATCCTGTAGAAGCAAAGTTGTTTTGTTTTCTTTCTTCCTTGCTTTGCACTTGTAGTGCAAAGTGGATTTGCCTTTAGTCAATGGACCCCAAAGTCCAAGATCCCTAATAATTTGGGGTGTACACAGCAAAATGCTAGAGTGCAATTTACATAATGGGAAACTATTTAGATTGATCTGTGTCCCCAAGAAAAGATATTAGTAAGGTTTTACCCTCACTTCCTGTTTGGCTATGTGACAGGAAGTGAATGAATTAGAAAGGGTGAAGACACCTCACAAATGTTGTCACTATCAGGGGTGCAGACATCCCCAAAAAAATGAGCAGATAATACTTATTTGCAAATTAATAATTTTTTAGTTAACATTGGGTGGGGTGCTCTAACACACACATTCCTACATATTAGCAACGCTCTATCCTGGCCTATTGGCATGGTTATATTTTCTTAGGGCTCTCACTAAAACTCTATGAAATTTGTGCTTAAACTAGAACCAGGGGCGGACTGACAACTCATGGGGCCCCTGGGCAATAGAAGATTATGGGGCCCCTCTGGCTTACAGATGACCACCACGCCAGGAGGTAGTGCAGAGGCGGGCAGCTAAAATCTTGGGATATTCACATTAAAAGCATGTCATTTTCGGACATATCGGGGACAGATCTAAAAAAAACACAGATTTTTACATACTGTCCCTGGTTTTACTGAGCCTGGCAACCCGGATGGGGCCCCCTAGTGGCATGGGGCCCTCGGGCAGTGCCCGAGTGACTCAATGGTCAGTCCGCCCCTGACAAGAACTATAATCAACAAGTTTTATTTTCTTTAATTTTGGATAGAGTGAGGGAGGGTTATAGGCCCTGTCAGTTTATTTTGTATTATCTGTGTCCAATTGGGGAGATTTGCCTTCACTTCCTGCCCCATAGCCAAACAGGAAGTGAGAGAAAAACTATGCAAATTAACCACTTCCCGCCCAGCCTATGGCCGATTTACGTCCGGGAAGTGGTTACACAATCCTGACAGGACGTCCTGCAGGATTTCATGCCGCACGCGCCTGTGGGGGCACGCAGCGCGGCGATCGGTGATGCGGGGTGTCAGTCTAACACCCTGCATCTCCGATCTCGGTAAAGAGTCTCTCACGGAGACGGAGACTCTTTACCACGTGATCAGCCGTGTCCAATCACGGCTGATCACGATGTAAACAGGAAGAGCCATCGATGGCTCTTCCTCACTCGCGTCTGACAGACGCGAGTATAGGAGAGCCGATCGGCGCCTCTCCTGACAGGGGGCGTTCGCGCTGATTGTTTATCAGCGCAGCCCCCCCTCGGATCACCACACTGGACCACCAGGGTGTGCAAAAACAAAAAAAATATAGAACAAAAAAACAAAAAGCATTAAAAAATAAGAAAAAAGATGCCAATCAGTGCCCACAAATGGGCACTGACTGGGAAAATCAGTGCCACCCCACAGTGTCCATCAGTGCCACCCCACAGTGCCCATCCATGCACAGTGCCCACCTATCAGTGCCCACCTGTGCCACCCATAAGTATCCATCAGTGCCACCCATAAGTGCCGCCCATCTGTGCCGCCCATGAGTGCCCATCAGTGCCGCCTATGAGTGCCCATCAGTGCCGCATAGCAGCGCCGCCAATCAATGCCACCTCATCTGTGCCCGTCAGTACTACCTCATCGATGTCCATCAGTGCCATCTCATCGGTGCCCATCAGTGCCGCCATATCAGTGCCCGTAATTGAAAGAGAAAAACTTATTTACAAAAAAATTAACCTTAAAAAATAAAAACGTTTTTTTGTTTCAAAATTTGCAGTCTTTTTTTAGTTGTTGCGCACAAAAAAAAAACCCAGAGGTGATCAAATAACAACAAAAGAAAGCTCTATTTGTGGGGAAAAAAGGACGCCAATTTTGTTTGGGTACAGTGTTGTATGACCGCGCAATTGCCATTCAAAGTGCGACAGTGTTGAAAGCTGAAAATTGGCTTGGGCGGGAAGGTGCGTAAGTGCCTGGTATGGAAGTGGTTAAGGGAATCCAGTGCCCCCCCAGAACTAGTGTGTGGGTCCCCTGAAAATTACTGGGCGGGGTTATACAAAAACAGGGTGTGACCTTGACAGGAAGGGGTGGGTCATTTTTCTATTAGGAGGTGCAGATATGTAGTCAGGCCTAGGGCAGAACCAAACCTAAATATACTACTGCATATTAGGGCTTATTTAGACCGGATCCAATTTACAGCGTGTTTTTATATTGTGGGAGGAAACCCACGCAGGCACAGGGAGAACATGCAAACTCCATGCAGATGCTGTCACGGGCGGGATTCGAACCAACGACTCTTTTGCTGCTAGGTCAAAGTGCTATACACTACACCACTGTGGTGAACGAACATGATTGCAGCTGAAAGCATGAGATCTTTTATTTATTTTTTCAATACCATGCTTTCCAGCCTTATTGACCCCGCCTCTCTCCATAAAGAGGACCTGTCACACACTAGTCCTATTACAAGGGATGTTTACATTCCTTGTAATAGGAAGAAAACTGATCTTTTTTTTTTATTTTTTTATTTCAGTGTAAAAAATTATAAAACTAAATAAAAATAAATAAGAAAACCCATTAAAAATTTTTTAAAGCGCCCCGTCCCGACGAGCTCGCGCACAGAAGCAAACGCATACGCGAGAAGCGCCCGCATATGAAAACGTATTCAAACCACACAAGTGAGGTATCGCCGCGATCGTTAGAGTGAGAGCAATAATTCTAGCCCTAGACCTACTCTGCAACTCAAAAAATGCAACCTGTAGAATTTTTTTAACGTCGCCTATCGAGATTTTTAAAGGGTAAAAGTTTGACGCCATGCCACGAGCGGGCGCAATTTTTAAGCGTGACATGTTGGGTATCATTTTACTCGGCGTAACATTATCTTTCACAATATATAAAAAAATTGGGCAAAATGTATTGTTGTCTTATTTTTTAATTCAAAAAAGTGATTTTTATCCAAAAAAAGTGCGCTTGTAAGACCGCTGCGCAAATACGGTGTGACAAAAAGTATTGCAATGACTGCCATTTTATTCCCTAGGATGTCTGCTAAAAAAAAATATATAATGTTTGGGGGTTCTGATTAATTTTCTAGCAAAAAAATTTAGATTTTCACATGAAGGAGAGAAGTGCCAGAATTAACCCGGTGGGCAAGTGGTTAAAGTACTCATGGCTATAAAGAATAGAGTCATTGCTCATTAAAAAAAAAAAAAAAAAAAAAGGGGGTCCCTCCAAATTAAATTACCAGGCCCTTCAGGTCTGGAATGGATATTAAGGGGAACCCCGCCGTAAAAAAACCCCCAAAAAATGGCGTGGGGTCCCCCCAAATATCCATACCAGACCCTTCAGGTCTGGTGTGGATTTTAAGGGGAACTCCACCCCAAATGGAAAAAAAATGGCGTGGAGTCCCCCTAAAAATCCACACCAGACCCTTATCCGAGCACGTTGACCTGGCCGGCCGCAGAAAAGAGGGGGGGACAGAGTGCGGCCCCCCCCCCTCTCCTGAACCGCACCAGGCCACATGCCCTCAACATGGGGAGGATGTCCCCATGTTGATGGGGACAAGGGTCTCATCCCCACAACCCTTGCCTGGTGGTTGTGGGGGTATGCGGGCGGGAGGCTTATCAGAATCTGGAAGACCCCTTTAACAAAGGGGACCCCCAGATCCTGGCCCCCCCCCTATGTGAAATGGTAATGGGGTACATTGTACCTCTACCATTTCACCCCAAAAAAAATGTCAAAGTGTTAAAAATGACAGTAGCCGGTTTTTGACAAATCTTTTAATAAAATCTTCTTTTCTTCTTTCCTTCGGGTTTCTTCCGCTGCTTCTATCTTCTCGTCCACATCTTGCCCGACGTGTTCTTCTATCTTCTCCGTCCGTCCTTCAGCCTTCTGGTCACGCATCTTGCCCGTTGTCTTGTCCTGTCTTCTTCTCCGTCCTTCCGCCAGCCTCCTCGCATCTTGTGTCTTCTCCGGTCTTCTTCTCGGTCCGCCAGCCTTCTCGTCCCCGGACTCAGCGTTTGAATTTGAATTGGGCCGTCGTGTTCCCGCTCCTGGGACCCGCCCCCCTCTGACGCCACAAGTAAACTCCTTAGAAGGTCATGTGCGTCAGAGGGGGGCGGGGTCACATGAGTGTGACACGGCGGGAACTTCTTCTCCGGGCGGCGCGATTGAAATTGAATTCCCCCGCTGTGTGACGCTCTGTGACCCCG
Organism: Rana temporaria; assembly: GCF_905171775.1. Classification (NCBI taxonomy): domain Eukaryota; kingdom Metazoa; phylum Chordata; class Amphibia; order Anura; family Ranidae; genus Rana; species Rana temporaria. The sequence goes on along the minus strand of NC_053489.1, from coordinate 358,139,800 downwards.
CCCCCCTCTGACGCACATGACCTTCTAAGGAGTTTACTTGTGGCGTCAGAGGGGGGCGGGTCCCAGGAGCGGGAACACGACGGCCCAATTCAAATTCAAACGCTGAGTCCGGGGACGAGAAGGCTGGCGGACCGAGAAGAAGACCGGAGAAGACACAAGATGCGTGACCAGAAGGCTGAAGGACGGACGGAGAAGATAGAAGAAGACGTCGGGCAAGATGTGGACGAGAAGATAGAAGCAGCGGAAGAAACCCGAAGGAAAGAAGAAAAGAAGATTTTATTAAAAGATTTGTCAAAAACCGGCTACTGTCATTTTTAACACTTTGACATTTTTTTTGGGGTGAAATGGTAGAGGTACAATGTACCCCATTACCATTTCACATAGGGGGGGGGCCAGGATCTGGGGGTCCCCTTTGTTAAAGGGGTCTTCCAGATTCTGATAAGCCTCCCGCCCGCATACCCCCACAACCACCGGGCAAGGGTTGTGGGGATGAGACCCTTGTCCCCATCAACATGGGGACATCCTCCCCATGTTGAGGGCATGTGGCCTGGTGCGGTTCAGGAGAGGGGGGGGGGCCGCACTCTGTCCCCCCCTCTTTTCTGCGGCCGGCCAGGTCAACGTGCTCGGATAAGGGTCTGGTGTGGATTTTTAGGGGGACTCCACGCCATTTTTTTTTCAATTTGGGGTGGAGTTCCCCTTAAAATCCACACCAGACCTGAAGGGCCTGGAATGGATATTTGCCGGGAACCACACGTCTTTTTTTTTTTTGGTTTTTACGGCGGGGTTCCCCTTAATATCCATTCCAGACCTGAAGGGCCTGGTAATTTAATTTGGGGGAACCCCTACACATTTTCTTGTTTGTTTTATGAATGAATCCCTTTAGAATTGTCAGAGCCGACAATTCATTATAGCCGCGAGTGAATTTTTAAATGACTTTTTTCCTTCTGAATGTCACTTTGTGCAGGGGGAGTTCTAAGTGCGGGAAAAATGCGCTATTTCACATGCTGACATTACACCCCCCCTAGGTACGAAATTTAAAGGAATATTTCACTTTTATTGTTTCACTTTAAGAATTATTAATTTCACTGCTCCCGAAAAAACGGCCGTTTTAAAAAATAAAAAAAGCATTGATACATGTTCCCTGGGGCAGGACTGAGGTCCCCAAACACTTTTTAGGACAAAACTTGCAGATTAGCCTTTAAAATGAACACTTTTGATTTCTCCCATAGACTTCTATAGGGAGTTCAGCGCGGCTTTTCATATTAGTTTCAATGCGCCGGCTGCTGCGCTGGTTCATGCGCCCAATTAAGCCTCCACCCGGAGTACTAATTAACGCATGAACCAGCGCAGCGCACAGAGCATAGTAAATCAGGCCCATAGTGTCATAAAACCATAAGGTATATTTATCTGAGCTAACTAAGAGCTAGGGGAAAGAGCTTTTAGTAGTCACTAATGAAGCAGTTTATGTCAAGATCGACATTCAATCCCTTTGGCAATAATGTATCAGCTGCGTATATCTATTCTGTTTCTCATTTTGATAGTTCCCTCACAATATTGGACCCTCTCCATGTTGGTCCAATATGGTCTATTCCCCAAAATTTGAGGCCTGAGGGATCCTGATCATGGTGTAACTTGAAATGTAATGAAACATTATGGTCTTTATATCCCAGTTTGATATTTGCCACATGCTCCGCTATCCTTACATTCATAGCTCTCTTGGTGCAGCCAATATACAACAGTTTACAAGGGCATTCCAGCATATAGACCACATGTGTCATATTGCAGGTAATGAATGCCTTTATGGCAAACTCAGTCAAATTTGAGGTAGAAGTGAAAGATTCTATGCAGCCTCTTGGTCTAGCTGCTTCTTTGCATGGGAGGCACTTACGACAGTATACCTGTAAAGTAGCGCATGTTTCCTGTGTTTAGAACTGCCCCTGTACAAAAATGTAATTTCTAAAGGAAAAAAAGTCATTTAAAACTACTCGCGGCTATTAATGAATTGTTGGGTCCTGGCAATACAGATCAAAGTAATTGAAAAAAATGGCAGGTGTCCCCCCCAGTCCATTACAAGGCCCTTTGGGTCTGGTATGAATATTAAGGGGAACCCCGAACAAAAAAAAACGTGGGGGTCCCCCCAAATTCCATATCAAGCCCTTCAGGTATGGTATGGATATGAAGGGGAACCATGCACCAAATTAAAATAAATAGCGTGGGCTCCCCCCAAAAAATCCATACCAGAACCTTCAGGTTTGGTATGGATTTTAAGGGGAACCCCGCACCAAAATAAAAAACATGGGGGTCCCCCCAAATTCCATATCAAGCCCTTCAGGTTTGGTATGGATATTAAGAGGAACCCTGCACCAAATTAAAATAAAATAAATAAATGGCATGGGCTCCCCCCCAAAAATCCATACCAGACCCCGCACCAAAATAAAAAATGTGGGGGTCCCCCCAAATTCCATATCAAGCCCTTCAGGTTTGGTATGGATATTAAGAGGAACCCTGCACCAAATTAAAATAAATAAATGGCGTGGGGTCCCCCCAAAAATCCATACCAGACCCTTATCCAAGCACGCAACCTGGCAGGCCGCAGGAAAAGAGGGGGGACAAGAGAGCGCCCCCTCCTGAACCATACAAGGGCCTCATCCCCACAACCCTTGCCCGGTGGTTGTGGGGGTCTGCGGGTGGGGGGCTTATCGAAATCTTGAAGCCCCCTTTAACAAAGGGGAACTCCAGATCCCGTCCCCCCATGTGAATTGGTAATGGGGTACATTGTACCCTACCATGTGTAAAAATTTGTAAAAAACACAGACACAGCTGGACAAGTCCTTTATTAAAAATAGGGGATTCCCTATGATAAGTACGAGTGACCCTGCCCCCTCTAACACTTCATGGGGGTTTCGTTCCTGCTGGAGAGTGGAGACTGCAGCGTCGCTGGAGAATGGATTATCATTGGACAATCGACGGGATTACATCGCTGGAATCTATTTTATTTTTTTTTCACATGGTGGGGGTGGGGATCTGGAGTTCCCATTTGTTAAAGGGGGCTTCCAGATTTCGATAAGCCCCCCGCCGGCAGACCCCCCACAACCACGGGCAAGGGTTGAGGGGATGAGGCCCTTGTCCCCAAGTTAAGGGCATGTGGCCTGGTACGGTTCAGGTGGGAGGGGTTGCTCTCTTGTCCCCCCTCTTTTCCTGTGGCCTGCCAGGTTGCATGCTCGGATAAGGGTCTGGTTTGGATTTTTGGGGGGACCCCACGCCATTTTTTTATTTGGTGTGTGGTTCCCATTAATAGCCATACCAAATCTAAAGGGCCTGATATGGAATTTGGGGGTACCCCCATGTTTTTTTTTGGTTTGCGGTTCTCTTTAATATTCATACCAGACCCAAAGGGCCTGGTAATGGACTGGGGACTGACCCCTGACGTTTTTTTCAATAACTTTGATCTGTATTGCTGGGACCCGACAATTCATGAATAGCCGCGAGTAGTTTTAAGTGACTTTTTTTCCTTTAGAAATTACATTTGGTGCAGGGACAGTTCTAAACACGGGAAACATGCGCTTCTTCACAGGCATACTATACACACCCCCCAGATTTAAAGGAATATTTCACTTTTATTGTTTCACTTTAAGCATTATTAAAATCACGGCCGTTTTTAAAACTTTTTTTGCATCGATACATGTCTCCTGGGGCAGGACCCAGGTCCCCAAAGACTTTTTATGACAATAACTTGCATATTAACCTTTAAAATTAGCACTTTTGATTTCTCCCATAGACTTTGAATGGCTTTTCGAATTTGCCACGAACACCCCAAATTTGTGGTGTTTTTCCAACTTGTGTTCCTGGAACCCCCACACTGGTACGAACAGTTTTCTAAATTAGGAGTTCTGTCAGGGGAAAACTCTCATCTGCAGTTGCCTTGCAAAAACTGGATCATTGCCTGACTCCTAACTTGATATCGCAGTCAACTAAAAGCACTTCTCTTCAGTGTCAGTCTGTTGGTATAGAAAGAAGGGTAAGAGGCCACAAGCCTCGGGACTTTGACAGTGTCAAGTAATTAAAATGACCAAAATGATCATTACAAATAAATAGAAAAGTAGAAAATTTATTACAAAAATTTTAAAAATAAACACATGAGACAGTTCATATTCAGAGAGCCTACTTAATCCTAAACAGGTGTACAAAGAGCCAAAACTCTCGAAATGTTTTGCTCCAGGTGGAGCTTCTTCAGGAGATGGTTCGATGGCATTTAATTATGTACTAGAAATAAAGAGAGAATATGAGTGCTCATGTAAATCTTACAAAAAACATATATACGTATAACACCTAACCTTTGCTTACCATATGTCTTATTCAAATCTATTTTATCTCTAAGAGATCCAATACATTTGGCATCTTTCTTTTTTCTCATCTGCAGGGTTTTGCGAGACACCCTTCCTCTTCCAGGTTTCTCTTCGGGGGATTTCTCTGTGGCGCATTTCCTTTTACATCTCCTCACGTTTTTCAGTTTTTTCATTTCGTTGCATTTTGTACTTTGTTATATATTTTGGGCCAGATCCACATACATGTAGAACGGCGCAGCGTATATGAGATACACCACGCCGCCGTACCTTACCTGGCGCATTTTCGAATCCTCAGCGAGTTTGCGCCGTAAGTTACGGCGGCGTAGTGCAATTCTGGCGGTGTATTTGAAATTGGGCGGGTTGGGGGCGGGGTTCATTTAAATGAAGCGCATCCCCGCGCCGAATTAAATGCGTATGCGTCGTTCCTAAATTTCTCGCCGTGCATTGCGCTAAATGACGTTGCAACAACGTCATTTTTTTAACTTAGACGTGAGTTACGTCCATCCCTATTCACGGACGACTTACGCAAAAAAAAAAAAAATTCAAATTTCGATGCGGGAACAACGTCCATACTTAACATGGCAATTCTATGTATACGCCGAAAAATACCAGCTTTAACTATACGCCGGAAAAAGCCGACTACAGACGACGTTCGAAAATGCGACGGCCGCGCGTACGTTCGTGGATCGTCGTAAATCGCTAATTTGCATACCCGACACGGAAAACGCCACCCGGCGGATGCCGAAGTATTGCATCTTAGATCCGAAGGCGTACGAAGACGTACACCTGTCGGATCTAACCCAGAAGCCGTCGTATCTTGTTTTGAGGATTCAAAACAACGATACGATGCAGGAAATTTTGATCTGATTTAATATTTTTTCAATATATACCTCCTTGATATCTACTTTGTTTAAAACTATATTATATTTTAGGGCTGTGCGTTAAACGCGATATTAACGGCGTTAACGCAAACCCATGTTAACGCCGTCAATATTTTTGTCGCGCGATTAACGCAGGAGCCCTCGGGTGGACATGCAGAGTGTGCAGCGGCGCGGCGCGGCTTACCTTTTCGCTGGATTCACAGACAAGTTACTCACCTTGTCCCTGGATCCAGCGATGCCACCCCGCTGTGTGATCGAGCGGGTCCTCCTTGCTTGGCGGGTCCTCCTCGCTCGATTCACAGTGCCTGTGTGCCGCCGAGCTCCGTTCCCTGCGACGTTACGACGCACGGGAGCGGAGAACGGCGCCAAATTTAAAAAAGTAAACAAACACAATACACACAGTATACTGTAATCTTATAGATTACAGTACTGTATGTAAAAAATACACACCCCCCTTGTCCCTAGTGGTCTGCCCAGTGCCCTACATGTTCTTTTATAAAATAAAAACTATTCTTTCTGCCTGAAAAACTGTAGATTGTCCAAAAGTGTCCCTTTATGTCAAAAATGGTTTTAGATCAGCTAGAAAACAGCGATAATAAATTATAATCACTTGCAGAATTGTGCGATATTTGTGGGGAAATTCGTCATAAATTAGAGCGATTAATCGTGAGTTAACTATGACATTAATGCGATTAAAAATTTTAATCGTTTGACAGCACTATTATATTTATGTTTTTGTAAGTTTTACATGAGCACTCATATTCTCTCTTTACATCTAGTACATAATTAAATGCCATCGAACCATCTCCTGAAGAAGCTCCACCTGGAGCGAAACATGTCGAGAGTTTTGGCTCTTTGTTTACCTGTTTAGGATTAAGTAGGCTCTGAATATGAACTATCTCATGTGTTAATTTTTAAAAATGTTGTAATAAATGTTCTACTTTCTATTTATTTGTAATGATCCTTTCACTTTGGTCATTTCAATTACATGACACTGTCAAAGTCCCGAGGCTTGTGACCTATTACCCTTCTTTCTATACCAATTGTTAATAGGGATGTGGTGTCTGTATCCCCTTATGCTCACTCATACCTTTATAAAAATTCTGTCAGTCTGTTGGCAGCGTATTGTTTTTGTTTTTTATGGATAGCTTATAGACCTGTTTTTAGACAAAGAAAAATCCTTTTAAACTGATGTGTGGATATTGGGATTAGGGTCAACATTTTATTCTATATTTAAAGGGTAATGCTTTGTTTTATACTTTATAGCAGGGACTTCCAAACTTTCTAAACAAAGAGCCAGTTTACTGTCCTTTAGACTTTACGAGGGCCAGACAGTGGTCAGTGAAATGGTCCTGAAATCACTGGTAAAAAATAATATCCGTTGTTTGTTTCAATGGGAGCAATTGTGCATCATTGGTGCCATTGAGAGAAACCGTGCCCCATCATTGGTGTCATTGGGAGGAAAAGTGCCCCATCGTTGGTGTCATTGGGAGGAAAATTACCCCATCACTGATGTCATTGGGCCCCATTGTTGGTGTCATTGAAAGAAACAATGCCCCATCGTTGGTGTCATTGGGAGGAATTGAGCACCGTTGTTGGTGTCATTGGGAGTTATTGTCCCCCATTGTTGGTGTCATTGGGAAGAATTAAGCACCATCATTGGTGTCATTGGGAGGAATTGAGCCTCATCGTTGGGAAGAATTGTGCTCCATCATTGGTGTCATTGGGAGGAATTGAGCCCCATCGTTGGGAGGAATTGTGCTCCATCGTTGATGTCATTGGGAGCAATTTTGCCCCAATGTTAGTATCAACGGATGAAATAATGTCCCAGGGGCTGGATAAGAGCAAGCAAAGGGGGGAGCTGCGGTGGCTCAACGCGATTGGCACTGCGCTGACAAGCCATTCACCTCTGCAGCTAGAGGTTCGGATCCCGGTCTCGGCTTCATGTGAATTGAGTTTGGTGGTCTCAGCCCGGCTCCCGGTGGGTGTGCTATGCAAGGTAAGCCTGTGCTTAGTACGCCCACCCCCCTCCCACAAAAACCACCACACCTACACACGCACTCTAAATTGGGTTAACACACGCACATTGACCACGCGGTCTCTAAAGAGAGGCGAAGGACTAATGGGGCTGGTTGAGCGGGCTAATCCTCTCACTCCCTTATAGGGAGTCCCTCTGCCCCGTTGGGCTTCAAAGCGGAGCAGGTAGGGCGGGCTGTGTGGGAGGACCCCCTCACACACCCGCCATTGCCACCCGGGGCATGGAGAAAGGTGGCAGATTGCCTCTGGGGGAGGCCTGCCTACTCCCAACTCCTGCAGTCCGGCTCCTCTCTCGAGTACACGCACAAAATACACTTTAAAAAAAAAAAAAAAAAAAAGAGCAAGCAAAGTGGCGCATCTGGCCCCCGGGCCACAGTTTGGAGACCACTGCTTTATAGTATAAAGTGAAAAGTCTGGATGGCTGCACTCCCACAAAATCACCATTATTGAGTCATGAAAGAAGAACGACTCCATACAGCAATGGGGTACAAATACAGCACAGCTAAAACATTTCACACCTTTCATGGTGCTTAGTCATAGCAATGGATTGTCGTTTTTCTATCATGGATCAATAAAGGTCATTTTATGGGAGTTCAGACTTTTCACTTTATGCTTCCTGATGCATGCAGGGCCAGCATCCTTTTCATATGTAGAGGTAGTGGAGTAGAGGGATTTTGTTACCTGTTTGTTACTGTTACCTGTTTTGTTACTGTGCCCCATCAGATGCTGCCAGTGTGTCCATCAAAATATACTTTATAGTACTTGAGTTCCATGTTTACCTTTATTTTTATTTATATAGATATGGTAGATTGAATTAAGTAATTTCTGAAGATTTGTTATATTTAGTCAGTAACTGGTTTGCCACTGAGCCTAGCAGGCAGTGCATGGGTACACATCATGGGTGTTGCCTGGTTCCTTCAAGGTGACTTGATAAGGCTGTCAACCAAAATAATTTCTTTTAAAGTACCATCTCAAAAACTTGCTAATGGGTTAATTTGGCCATGTCGAATCTCTCAAAATTTTACACCCTTCTTTAACTATACTCAGCAGAGGCAGCTGGTACTCACAATTTTTGGGGGGCGCAATTGCAGCCACTGTGCTCATCAAACGCAGCTACTGTGCCATCAAATGCAGCCACTGTGCCCATAAATTGCCGTCACTGTGCCATCAAACACAGCCACTGCACCCATAAATTGCCGCCACTGTGCTATCAATTGCTGTTACTGTGCCCCATCAGATGCTGCCAGTGTGTCCATCAATCGCCACTACTGTGCCCCATCAGATGCTGACAGTGTGACCATCAATTCCCGCTACTGTGCCCCATCAGATGCTGCCAGTGTGCCCATGAATTGCTGATACTGTACCCCATCAGATGCTGCCAGTGTGCCGATCAATAGACGCTACTGTGCACCATCAGATGCTGCCAGCGTGCCCATCAATCGCCACTACTGTGCACCATCAGATGCTGCCAGCGTGCCCATCAATCGCCACTACTGTGCCCCATCAGATGCTGCCAGCGTGCCCATCAATTTCTGCCACTGTACCCCGACAGATGCTGCCAGTGTGCCCATCAATTGACAATACTGTGCCCCATTAGATGTTGCCAGTGTGCCCATCAATTGCCGTTACTGTGCCCCATCAGATGCTGCCAGTGTGGCCATCAATTGCCACTACTGTGCCCCATCAGATGTTGCCAGTGGCCAGTGTGCCCATCATTTGCTGCTACTGTGCCCCATCAGATGCTGCCAGTGTGCCGATCAATTGCCGCTACTGTGCCCCATCAGATGCTGCCAATGTGCCTATCAATTGCAGCTACTGTGCCCTATCAGATGCTGCCTGCACTTACCTGTCTCGAAGCAGGTCAGCGGCAGTCTCCTGCACGTCCTCCATGTCTTCTTCCGTCCTCTCTCAGGCGTCCAATAACAGTGCCTGAAGTTTCAGCCAATCAAGTGACTGCTAACAGACCCGGCAACCTGATTTGGCTGTCAGCAGCGACCATAGATAGATTCATGCAATGCATGAATCTATCTATGGTGATAGAGCGGTGCAGGAGAGAGGGGGCGGCACTCATACGCCCTTGATGAACGCAATGCCACTGATACTCAGTATATTTCATGTTTCACTACTGAAACTGATGCATCCTTCTGAGTGGTATGCAGTGCTACAGTATGAATAATGTATTTTTATCTCTACCTAAATTGTAAAACAAAAATAGTGGCGCTGATGTTACAGTATTACAATAAATACTATAAAAAATTAAAATAAAATAACACCATGTGACAAGTGAAAAAGTCCATAAAAATAATCCAATTATTTGACTCGGTGAAAAGTCTTTCTATAGCCCTAGTATTATATCAGATCTCCCACCACACCGTATGTGACAGTGATTCCACTCCCCTTTAAGAAACACACTCACCAGCTTTAGGTGCCTTGCACTCTCATGCTCGGCATAAACGCTTTTACCCTTAAAGGGTTAAATACACCCACCGATATCCATGGAATGGAAAAGGATCTCTCCACACGAAAGTTAAATAAGTGCTCCAATAGTGTGATAACTCAAAATCTATTTAATAAACAAAATCTTCAACTATTACATTCACAAAAATCCAAATAAAGTCAGCATAAAAAACAATCCTGTTTTACAGCCAGTGGTTGTATATTGTGGTCACGGCGGACCTGCGGTGTACAATCTGTGTCTCACCCTCATTCGCTCATCAGACTCGGAATGTTACATCCGTTTGGACGTCAAACGTCAAAGCTGGTTGCCATACAGCCACGCCCCCCCCCTCCTGGGTATTTAACCCTTTGAGGGTAAAAGCGTTTATGCCAAGTATGAGAGTGTAAGCCACCGATAACTGGTGAATGCGTTTCTTAAAGGGGTGTGAAATCACTGTCACATACGGTGTGGTGGAAGATCTGATATAATACAAAAGCTATAGAAAGACTTCTTTTTACCGAGTCAAATAATTGGATTAATGTTATGGACTTTAAACACTTGCGTATCCCCAATAAGCAAGTGTTTAAAGTCCATAACATTATTCCAATTATTTTACTCAGTAAAAAGAAGTCTTTCTATAGCTTTTGTATTATATCAGATCTTCCACCACACCGTATGTGACAGTGATTTCACACCCCTTCCTGCCCAGACAAAATTTCAGCTTTCGGCACGGTCACGCTTTAAATGGAAATTGCGCGGTCGTGCGACGTGGTTCCCAAACAAAATTTACGTCCTTTTTTCCCCACAAATAAAGCTTTCTTTTGGTGGTATTTGATCACCTCTGCGGTTTTAATTTTTTGCGCTATAAACAAAAAAAAGAGTGTAAATTTTGAAAAAAAAAACCACAATTGGCTAGATTCATAAACACTTACGACGGCGTATCACTAGATACGCCGTCGTAAGTCCAAATAAGCGTATTCTCAAACTGAGATACGCTTAAATCTTGCTAAGATACGACCGGCGCAAGTCTCCTACACCGTCGTATCTTAGCTGCATATTTACGCTGACCGCTAGGGGCGTGTACGTCGAGAATATGTAAATGAGCAAGATACACCTATTCACGAACGTACGTACGCCCGTCGCAGTAAGCTACGCCATTGACGTAAGGCGTTTTTCAGACGTAAAGATAAACCACCAAAAAGATGGCACAGCCAATGTTAAGTATGGACGTCGGGACAGCCGTCGAATTTCACGTCGTTTGCATAAGCCGATTCAGAATGGGGCTGGGCATAGGTTACGTTCACGTCGAAAGCAAGGAGTATTTGCGACGTGATACTGAGCATGCGGGGGCATGCGCCGTACGATTGGCGCTTCATTTACATGTATGGTAATGAATCGTGAATTCATTACCATACAACACGCCCCCTACCTGCCTATTTTGAATTAGGCGGGGTTAGGCCGGGCCATTTGCGCTACGCCGACGTAAGTTAGGAGGCAAGTGCTTTGTGAATACAGTACTTGCCTCACTATTTTACGCTGGCGTAGTGCAAATGGGATGCGCTACGCCGACCTAAAGAAGCGCCGCCGTACGTGAATCTAGCTAAATATTTTTTACTTTTTGCTATAATAAATATCCCATTAAAAAAAAAAAAAAAAAAAAATTCTCAGTTTAGGCCAATACGTATTCTTCTACATATTTTTGGTAAAACAAAAAATCACAATAAGCGTATAGTGATTGGTTTGCGCAAAAGTTATAGCGGCTACAAAATAGAGGATAGAATTCTGACATTTTTTTTTAAATTTTTTTTTTTTTTACTAGTAATAGTGGCGATCTGCGATTTTTGTCAGGACTGCAATAATATGGCCGACACATCAGACACATTTTTGGGACCATTCACATTTATACAGCGAACAGTGCTATAAATATGCACTTTTTGCTGTATAAATGTGACTGGCAGGGAAGGGGTTAACACTAGGGGGCGAGGAAGTGGTTAAATGTGTACCCTGGGAGTGATTCTTACTGTGGGGGGAGGGGACTGACTGGGGAAGGTGACCGATCTGTGTCCCTATGTACAAGGAACACAGCATTGGTTTCCTCTCCCTGACAGGACGTGGATCTCTGTGTTTACACACAGAGATCCACGTTCCTGCTCTGTCACTGCTGATTGTGGGTACCTGGCGCACATCGCAGCCGCCAGGCATGCGCATCGGCATCTCAGTGACGGGGGACCCGAGGCCGTAAAAAGACTCCCGGCATTGTAGAGCCACCTTGTGGCCGTCTTTTTACAATGGCCGTGTCTGAAGAAGTTAAAGTGGAGTTCCACCCATAAATATAACATTACATCAGTAGTTTTAAAAAAATGTCATTAGTCCTTTACGAAAATTTTTTTTTTTTTTTTAGATGCCTTCAAAGTGTTGTTGCTAGGCAGAATAGTTAATCTTCCCACTTCCTGCACCTAGGTGCTTAATGCACCGCACAGACTCCTGGGAATGTAGTGGGTGTAACTTTCCAGGAGTCTGTGCACTCCCCAGTCTCAAAGAATCATGTGACTTGGACAGCACAGGTGCTGAAACCTGATCTGACACTGCTTGTGCAGCACTGAGCATGTGCGAGATCTGGAAGGCTGAAATCCAGGAAGTCATACAGTCTGGCTTCATGATGCCCACACTTAAGATGGCCCCAGTCAATTTCTATTTTATAAAGTGTCTAAATGCTGTAACAACCTAACAAAACGGACCTTAGTTTACAGACTAACTTTACTAGAATACATTAAGCTTGTGTATTACAGGGGTATTCATATTTAAAAAGTGAAATTGTGGCCGGAACTCCGCTTTAATTATTGTCACTAATTGTTTTTCACTTGTCACATGGTGTTATTTTATTTACATTTTTTTTAGTATTTGTAGCGGCCTGCTATTTTCTAGCCGGCGCTGCTTTAAATTTAGAGGGTAGTCTAAGGCCCCATACTCACGAGCAAACATGTCTGCTGAAACTGGCCCGCAGGCCAGTTTCAGCAGACATGTTTGGTCGTGTGTGGGCGCGAGCGGGCCGAATTCCAGCAAACATTTGCCCGCCGGGCCTTTTCCCAGCAGACAAATATTCCTGGACTTGTTTTAAAACAGTCCGCTGGAATTCAGCCCGCTCGGACATGTACGGTCGTCAGTACAGACCTACCGTACATGTCCAGGCGCCCGCCGTCCCTCGCATGCGTCGAATGACTTCGACGCATGCGTGGAAGCATTTTAAAGGCGGGCCGCCCACGTCGCCGCGTCATTGTCGCGGCGACACCGCGTCATCGACGCGGCGACACCGCGGACACGCCCCGCGTATTGTTTACGCGCGGACTTCTGTACGATGGTGTGTACAACCATCGTACAGAAGCCCTCTGGCAGACATGTATGGTGGAAACGGTCCGACGGACCGCTTTCACCATACATGTTTGTCCGTGTGTACCCGGCCTTAGAGTTAGTTGACTCAGACTGTATGATTTTTCACTAAATTTGGGCCTCTGTTCCAGCCATGGCTGTACTGTGAGTGACCACTATTGTTGTCTGGGGTGTTGTTATCATTCCAGGCCGAGGGTGGCAGCAGTCAGGTCAAGGTGTTTTGGGTGTTCCCCTTCAGCAGCCAATAAGAGGGAGTTGATCGTCCCGCTGTGCATGCTGGGGAGGAGTACTTAAGGGACAGACGTCATTAGTTCGGGGTCGTCGCCGATACTGGTCTGTCGTCCCACCACCCCCCGTGTGTGGCCCTTCTGGCCGGGGGTGCGTGTTCAAGTGTTTCTGGTTCCGGGACCACGTTGGTCCAGGGTTATGATCTACCAAGTAGGCCCGGTAGTCAGACTGGGTCTATGCTTGCGGAGTGGTCCTGTGCTGTCCGTCCTGAGGGAGGAAGCCACTCAATGAAAAACCTGTCTTGGAGAGCACCGAGCAAGAGGCTGGTATCTCAGGAGAGGCCTTGAACTTCATCGAAGGACGCACTATTACTGGAAGGCTGAATAATGGTCGCCTGTCAGTTCTAAGTTCACAAGAAGTTATTCAGGAGCTTAATCCGGGTGCTTAATCCTGTGCTCAGAGGATTTTGGACCGTATATACCTCCATCGTTGGGAAGGTCTGTGGCAGAGACTTTACCAAGTTTCTGTGTGACATCCTGGCTGCTAGGTTAGTGAGAGAGGCCTATCCAGGTGCACAGTACCCGCTCTGACTAGAGTGGGACGAAAGCTACATTGCTGGAAGCACGAGTGTTTCCGATCAAAAGTTGTACACCTGAACCTATTGCCTATTACCCTTCCACCTCTTCAACTACCACTTTTATTCTTCTACCACATTTGGTAAATAAAGCAAGCAAAGTTTGTATCTGTAAGACTATAGAATAGGTGCAGGAACCTAACTTAAGAAAATTGCACAGTGGGAGAATCTTAAAGGGGTAATAAATACCAAAAGTGCTCTATGTTCAGGAACGTGCAGAGTTCAAGGTTGCAGAACGGTTTCTTTCTCAGCAGATAAAAGCTGGCAGCAGGGAGAGGGGGAGAGACCAGCTTTCAGCTGCCGGAGAAAGAGAGACATCCATCACTAATCCCCCCTGTGTGTTCTGGCCCCCTACAAGAGGACCGGTACCCCCCCCCCCCCCATCTGTGGCCCTGTTCAGGGGTGTGCTATGCGCAGTGTGCAGGGTTCAGCTCTCTTTCACCGGCTGTCCACATCTCTCCTCCACCCCTCCCCCTGAGGGCGAGGGCCACATGAATAATCCTGGCAGGCCAGATTTGGCCTATGGGCCCTGTGTTTGACACATGTGCCCTAATGCAGTGGTCTCCAACCTTTTTGGAACCGGGACCGGCTGCATGTTAGAAAATTGTGCCAAGGCCCGGCGAGGGGGGATGTACGCACATGTGGGGGTAAGCGATTTTTCGCTGGCAATTTATCAGGGCAATAGCTGGTGTTCTGCTGTTGGCGCTTCAATCATCACAGCACCATGGTTGGTATGGTGTCAGAATGATTGAAGAACATTATTTCTTATATTACATTGTAATATAAATTAAATAGTTCAACTCACCATAATGCAGAATCAGTGGGAGCCATGAGCGTGTCACTTGCCATGTCGCCTGCCAACAGATGCAGCTTGTCACTTTACACGTCGCCTGCCACCAGATGAGGAATGTCACTTGCCACGTCACCTGCCAGTGCCACCAGATGAGGAATACCACATCACCTGCCTGTGCCACCAGATGAGGAATGCCACTTGTCACGTCACCTGCCAGTGCCACCAGATGGGGAATGCCACTTGCCATGTCACCTGCCTGTGCCACCAGATGAGAAATGCCACATCACCTGCTTGGCCCACCAGATGAGGAATGCCACGTCACCTGCCTGTGCCACCAGATGAGGAATACCACTTGCAACATCACCTGCCAGTGCCACCAGATGAGAAATGCCACTTGCCACGTCACCTGCCAGTGCCACCAGATGAGGAATGCCACGTCACCTGCATGTGCCACCAGATGAGGAATGACACTTGCCACATCACCTTTCAAGGCCACTAGATGAGAAATGTCACTTGCCACGTCACCTGCCATGGTCAGATGAGGAATGCCACTTGCCACAGTGCAGACTATGGTGGCCAGAAAGTGACAATTGTGGTGTGATGAGGCTGGACTAGGGTTGCCACCTCATCCCTTTAAAACAGAACACATAGTAATTACACAGGTTCTGTGGCTGATTAAGGTGGTAATCAAACTCACTTGGTGCCTTATCTGCATTAAATTAGCCCCAGAACCTGTGTAATTACTATGTGTTCTGTTTTAAAGAGATGAGGTGGCAACCCTAGGCTGGACACATTGCACAGAGACACACACCACAGACAGAGAGCCCGAAGTGGTGGCTAGGTGGGAGGAGGGATAGGGCCGCGGCCTACTACCGGGCTGTAGCGCCTCTGTAGCCGGGCCGCATGACATTGTAAGGCGGGCAGGCGGATGCAGTGGCGTACTAAGGGGGGTGTCAGGCCGGCAGCCCCCCCTCCGCGAATGAAAGGAGAGCGTGCGGTGACAGTATATACATAGAGTGCCCGAGCGGAGCATGTGGTGGATTGGCGGGGGGGGGTGTGCGAGGGGGGGGGCTGCACCCGAGCCAGTCACGGGCATATCTGGTACCTGCGCGATGATCCCCTTCTCTCACGGCTCTGATCAGTTTCAGGCAGCTGCTGTCAACTGAGCAGAGAAGCCGCCTCCCCCTCCTCCTCCCCCTTTTTGTTATACAGGGTTGCAGCATCTTTCAGATTAGTGTTTTTCTTATGGTTTATGACATTTTCTTTTTAAACTGATGTTTGGATATTTGGGACAGGGCCAGCATTTATTCATCTATGTTGGAAAGTTAATGCTTTGTTTTATATTGTTTTACTCATTGAGCTCAATATATGCCTTTTCTTTTTTAAGTTTATGTAGATACACTGAGGGGCTCAAACCAAGGAAATGTATGGAGTTGGAAAGCAGTAATAAACACAAAACCAAATCTTTATTATATTACAACTTACAAATTCTTAGATGTGATGTGTGCATTAGTATTTTTGTTTATGCTTTTTTACCTTTATTTCCACCTGGTGATCTGGCCGATAAGTCTGTTGTTTAGCAACAGAACAAGCTGTTTTGCAAAATAATGTAGCAATTAAAGTGGAGTTCCATCCAAAAACTGAACTTACGCTTTAAGGGAAGGTGACCCCCTGACATGCCACATTTGGCGGGGGAGCGGAAACCCTCAGCCACAGCCGGGCACCCACAGTAACAATGCCGGCGCCGAGGAGGGGGAGACGAGCGGGGCTTCATTCCCCCGCATCTCTAGACCCTGGGACAAGTTTCCGATTATTAAAAGTCAGCAGCTGCAGTATTTGTGGCTGCTGCTGTCCTCTAGGGTGGGCATGGCTGACGGCTCCTGCCCTCTAGGGTAGGCATGGCTGACGGCTGCTGCTGCTGGATTCTAGGGTGCTGCATGGCTGCTGCTGTCCTCCAGGGCAGGTATGGCTGGCGGCCGCTGTCCCCAAGGCAGGGGGGACAGCCAACCAGCCACACCCACATGTGGCCCACAGGCCAGCGGCTGAGCACCCCTGACATAATGTGACAGGGAGGTGGAATGGGCCCCTGGAGCATGAGCCCAGCACTATGCTGCCTGCACACTACAAGTCCCAGCATGGTCAGAACTTACCCCTCCCACATGCTGGCTCCTGTCACTCCAGGGGGAATCCAGGAAAGTATCAATCCCCCCTCCCTTTTAATAGAAGCCCCGTTATTACTGAGGACAGGTGGGGGAGGGAGGGGAAAAACTAGGCCAGGAGAGATCAGTGGAGCGGGGTGAGGAGACCAGCTCGCGGAGGGGGCGGGACCTGATCGCGAAGGGGCGGAGCCTAATCACGGAGGGGGCGGGCCCGATTGTGGAGGTGCACGACTGCACGAATAGGAAGGACAGGAGGGAGTTGGGAGGCAGTGTCATTCTAAGCAAGAGAACGGCCCCTTAGCAGATGACCTGCCTCCTCCACTCAGCGGCCTGTTCCAACAGCACCTGTGGGGAGGGGGGTGGACTGTCCCATAACATGCCAGACCCTCATGCTGTGCTGCTTCTAACAAAGTTTCTGGAACTTAATCATTGTGCAGTGCAGCATACAATTCCACCCTTTCACTGCCAGAAGCTTCGCTCTACATCTCACCAGCCCTGATTGGACCCCTTGTCCATCTGGGGCCCCTGGGCTGTGCCCAGGTGCGCCCGGTGGATAAGACGGCCCTGCACTTACCTGTCCAGGGCGCCCGCAATGTCGGCATCCAAAGCCAATCTGTCGGGACCCAAAGCCTCGGCTCTCGGGTGGAGGCGCCGCCATCTTCGGTAAGGGAATCAGGAAGTGAAGTCTTGTGGCTTCCCTTCCTGGTTCCCTACTGTGAATGCGCGAGTCGCGCTGTGCGATCTCACTGGTCCCTGCTGTCTTCTGGGACCTGTGTGTCTCCCAGAAGACAGCGGAGGAATGGAGGAGGGGCCGGACACGACGTAGATCGCCGCAGATACTGCGGCAATCTATGCCAGGAAGTGGGAGCAAATACCTGGATTACACAGATATCTGCTTCCCCCTCCCCCTGAAAGGTGCCAAATGCCCTTAGAAGGAAATCTCCAAGGACTCAGCATAGTCTAGTATTATATTATTTTTGAGTGCACAGGGCTGTGCCCAGAAATATGACAATAAAGTAATAAGTGTGTACAATGTAAATAGATATTA
Organism: Rana temporaria; assembly: GCF_905171775.1. Taxonomy (NCBI): domain Eukaryota; kingdom Metazoa; phylum Chordata; class Amphibia; order Anura; family Ranidae; genus Rana; species Rana temporaria. Next base: position 358,121,850 of record NC_053489.1, on the reverse strand, counting down.
TGGTTATTGCCACTGTAAAGCAGCATACGTAGGTGGAGTTGCTGTGATTTCTACTGATACAAGAAACATAGAAATGCTAAAAAAAAATCTGCCACTTCTAAGGCCCCTTTCACACTGGTTATCTTTTGAAATGGGTAATTGTTATCGGTCTTCTGTATTCTTTGGACAAGTGCAGTCACTATTTTGCAAAGTACCCAGCTTAAAGGGGTTGTAAAGGAAAAATAGTTTTTCCCTAAATAGCTTCCTTTACCTTAGTGCAGTCCTCCTTCACTTACCTCATCCTTCCATTTTGCTTTTAAATGTCCTTATTTCTTCTGATAAATCCTCACTTCCTGTTCTTCTGTCTGTAACTCAACACCGTAATGCAAGGCTTTCTCCCTGGTGTGGAGAAAGCCTCTTGAGGGGGGAGGGGGCGAGCAGGCAAATCAAGACACTCTCTACTTTGCAGATAGAGAAAGGAGCTGTGTGTTAGTGAGCGTCCTGACACTCCTGCTGTACACTTGGTGGAGTTATTGGGGGGGGGGGGGGTAGGAGGATATGTAAATACACCCCATGGTATGCGAATGGACATGCCAGAAGTCTGTGTGGGATTAATTTGAAACCTGACAGCCCCTTCTAGCACTAGCCTCCCTCTCCCCCAGCACATTTCCACCCCCCCCCCCCCCTTCCAGCACTAGCCCCCCCTCTCCCCCCAGCACATTTCCAACCCCCCCTTCCAGCACTAGCCCCTCTCTCCCCCCCAGCACATTTCTAACCCCCCTTCCAGCACTAGCCCCTCTGCCCTCAGCACATTTCTAACCCCCCTTCCAGCACTAGCCCCTCTGCCCTCAGCACATTTCTAACCCCCCTTCCAGCACTAGCCCCTCTCCCCCTTCCAGCACATTTCTAACCCCCCTTCCAGCACTAGCCCCTCTGCCCCTAGCACATTTCTAACCCCCCCTTCCAGCACTAGCTCCTCTGCCCCTAGCACATTTCTAACCCCCCCTTCCAGCACTAGCTCCTCTGCCCCTAGCACATTTCTAACCCCCCCTTCCAGCACTAGCCCCTCTGCCCCCAGTACATTTCTAACCCCCCTTCCAGCACTAGCCCCTCTCTCCCCCCAGCACATTTCTAACCCCCCTTCCAGCACTAGCCCCTCTGCCCTCAGCACATTTCTAACCCCCCCTTCCAGCACTAGCTCCTCTGCCCCTTCCAGCACATTTCTAACCCCCCCTTCCAGCACTAGCTCCTCTGCCCCCAGTACATTTCTAACCCCCCCTTCCAGCACTAGCTCCTCTGCCCCTAGCACATTTCTAACCCCCCCTTCCAGCACTAGCTCCTCTGCCCCTAGCACATTTCTAACCCCCCCTTCCAGCACTAGCCCCTCTGCCCCCAGTACATTTCTAACCCCCCTTCCAGCACTAGCCCCTCTCTCCCCCCAGCACATTTCTAACCCCCCTTCCAGCACTAGCCCCTCTGCCCTCAGCACATTTCTAACCCCCCTTCCAGCACTAGCCCCTCTGCCCTCAGCACATTTCTAACCCCCCTTCCAGCACTAGCTCCTCTGCCCCTTCCAGCACATTTCTAACCCCCCTTCCAGCACTAGCCCCTCTGCCCCCAGCACATTTCTAACCCCCCTTCCAGCACTAGCTCCTCTGCCCCTTCCAGCACATTTCTAACCCCCCCCCCTTCCAGCACTAGCTCCTCTGCCCCCAGCACATTTCTAACCCCCCTTCCAGCACTAGCCCCTCCGCCCCCAGCACATTTCTAACCCCCCTTCCAGCACTAGCCCCTCCGCCCCCAGCACATTTCTAACCCCCCTTCCAGCACTAGCCCCTCCACCCCCAGCACATTTCTAACCCCCCTTCCAGCACTAGCCCCTCTGCCCCCAGCACATTTCTAACCCCCCCCTTCCAGCACTAGCCCCTCTGCCCCCAGCACATTTCTAACCCCCCTTCCAGCACTAGCCCCTCTCCCCCTTCCAGCACATTTCTAACCCCCCCTTCCAGCACTAGCCCCTCTCTCCCCCCTAGCACATTTCTAACCCCCCTTCCAGCACTAGCCCCTCTGCCCTCAGCACATTTCTAACCCCCCTTCCAGCACTAGCCCCTCTCCCCCTTCCAGCACATTTCTAACCCCCCCTTCCAGCACTAGCTCCTCTGCCCCTAGCACATTTCTAACCCCCCCTTCCAGCACTAGCTCCTCTGCCCCTAGCACATTTCTAACCCCCCCTTCCAGCACTAGCCCCTCTGCCCCCAGTACATTTCTAACCCCCCTTCCAGCACTAGCCCCTCTCTCCCCCCAGCACATTTCTAACCCCCCTTCCAGCACTAGCCCCTCTGCCCTCAGCACATTTCTAACCCCCCCTTCCAGCACTAGCTCCTCTGCCCCTTCCAGCACATTTCTAACCCCCCCTTCCAGCACTAGCTCCTCTGCCCCCAGCACATTTCTAACCCCCCCTTCCAGCACTAGCTCCTCTGCCCCTAGCACATTTCTAACCCCCCCTTCCAGCACTAGCTCCTCTGCCCCTAGCACATTTCTAACCCCCCCCTTCCAGCACTAGCCCCTCTGCCCCCAGTACATTTCTAACCCCCCTTCCAGCACTAGCCCCTCTCTCCCCCCAGCACATTTCTAACCCCCCTTCCAGCACTAGCCCCTCTGCCCTCAGCACATTTCTAACCCCCCTTCCAGCACTAGCCCCTCTGCCCTCAGCACATTTCTAACCCCCCTTCCAGCACTAGCTCCTCTGCCCCTTCCAGCACATTTCTAACCCCCCTTCCAGCACTAGCCCCTCTGCCCCCAGCACATTTCTAACCCCCCTTCCAGCACTAGCTCCTCTGCCCCTTCCAGCACATTTCTAACCCCCCCCCCCTTCCAGCACTAGCTCCTCTGCCCCCAGCACATTTCTAACCCCCCTTCCAGCACTAGCCCCTCCGCCCCCAGCACATTTCTAACCCCCCTTCCAGCACTAGCCCCTCCGCCCCCAGCACATTTCTAACCCCCCTTCCAGCACTAGCCCCTCCACCCCCAGCACATTTCTAACCCCCCTTCCAGCACTAGCCCCTCTGCCCCCAGCACATTTCTAACCCCCCCCTTCCAGCACTAGCCCCTCTGCCCCCAGCACATTTCTAACCCCCCCTTCCAGCACTAGCCCCTCTCCCCCTTCCAGCACATTTCTAACCCCCCCTTCCAGCACTAGCTCCTCTGCCCCCAGTACATTTCTAACCCCCCTTCCAGCACTAGCCCCTCTCCCCCTTCCAGCACATTTCTAACCCCCCCTTCCAGCACTAGCTCCTCTGCCCCCAGCACATTTCTAACCCCCCCTTCCAGCACTAGCCCCTCTGCCCCCAGTACATTTCTAACCCCCCTTCCAGCACTAGCCCCTCTCCCCCTTCCAGCACATTTCTAACCCCCCCCTTCCAGCACTAGCTCCTCTGCCCCCAGCACATTTCTAACCCCCCCTTCCAGCACTAGCTCCTCTGCCCCCAGCACATTTCTAACCCCCCCTTCCAGCACTAGCCCCTCTGCCCCCAGCACATTTCTAACCCCCCTTCCAGCACTAGCCCCTCTGCCCCCAGTACATTTCTAACCCCCCTTCCAGCACTAGCCCCTCTCCCCCTTCCAGCACATTTCTAACCCCCCCTTCCAGCACTAGCTCCTCTGCCCCCAGCACATTTCTAACCCCCCTTCCAGCACTAGCCCCTCTGCCCCCAGCACATTTCTAGCCCCCCTTCCAGCACTAGCCCCTCTGCCCCCAGGACATTTCTAACCCCCCTTCCAGCACTAGCCCCTCTGCCCCCAGCACATTTCGAACCCCCCTTCCAGCACTAGCCCCTCTGCCTTCAGCACATTTCTACCCTCCCCTTCCAGCACTAGCCCCTCTCCCCCTTCCAGCACATTTCTAACCCCCCTTCCAGCACTAGCCCCTCTGCCCTCAGCACATTTCTACCCTCCCCTTCCAGCACTAGCCCCTCCCCCCCTTCCAGCACATTTCTAACCCCCCTTCCAGCACTAGCCCCTCCGCCCCAGCACATTTCTAACCCCCCTTCCAGCACTAGCCCCTCTGCCCCCAGCACATTTCTAACCCCCCCTTCCAGCACTAGCCCCTCTGCCCCCAGCACATTTCTAACCCCCCCTTCCAGCACTAGCCCCTCTCCCCCTTCCAGCACATTTCTAACCCCCCCTTCCAGCACTAGCTCCTCTGCCCCCAGTACATTTCTAACCCCCCTTCCAGCACTAGCCCCTCTCCCCCTTCCAGCACATTTCTAACCCCCCCTTCCAGCACTAGCTCCTCTGCCCCCAGCACATTTCTAACCCCCCCTTCCAGCACTAGCCCCTCTGCCCCCAGTACATTTCTAACCCCCCTTCCAGCACTAGCCCCTCTCCCCCTTCCAGCACATTTCTAACCCCCCCTTCCAGCACTAGCTCCTCTGCCCCCAGCACATTTCTAACCCCCCCTTCCAGCACTAGCCCCTCTGCCCCCAGTACATTTCTAACCCCCCTTCCAGCACTAGCCCCTCTCCCCCTTCCAGCACATTTCTAACCCCCCCTTCCAGCACTAGCTCCTCTGCCCCCAGCACATTTCTAACCCCCCCTTCCAGCACTAGCCCCTCTGCCCCCAGCACATTTCTAACCCCCCCTTCCAGCACTAGCCCCTCTGCCCCCAGTACATTTCTAACCCCCCTTCCAGCACTAGCCCCTCTCCCCCTTCCAGCACATTTCTAACCCCCCCTTCCAGCACTAGCTCCTCTGCCCCCAGCACATTTCTAACCCCCCTTCCAGCACTAGCCCCTCTGCCCCCAGCACATTTCTAGCCCCCCTTCCAGCACTAGCCCCTCTGCCCCCAGCACATTTCTAACCCCCCTTCCAGCACTAGCCCCTCTGCCCCCAGCACATTTCGAACCCCCCTTCCAGCACTAGCCCCTCTGCCTTCAGCACATTTCTACCCTCCCCTTCCAGCACTAGCCCCTCTCCCCCTTCCAGGACATTTCTAACCCCCCTTCCAGCACTAGCCCCTCTGCCCCCAGCACATTTCTACCCTCCCCTTCCAGCACTAGCCCCTCTCCCCCTTCCAGCACATTTCTAACCCCCCTTCCAGCACTAGCCCCTCTGCCCTCAGCACATTTCTAACCCCCCTTCCAGCACTAGCCCCTCCGCCCCCAGCACATTTCTAACCCCCCTTCCTGCACTAGCCTCTCTGCCCCCAGCACATTTCTAACCCCCCCTTCCAGCACTAGCCCCTCTGCCCCCAGCACATTTCTAACCCCCCCTTCCAGCACTAGCCCCTCTGCCCTCAGCACATTTCTAACCCCCCTTCCAGCACTAGCCCCTCTGCCCCCAGTACATTTCTAACCCCCCTTCCAGCACTAGCCCCTCTCCCCCTTCCAGCACATTTCTAACCCCCCCCCTTCCAGCACTAGCTCCTCTGCCCCCAGCACATTTCTAACCCCCCTTCCAGCACTAGCTCCTCTGCCCCCAGCACATTTCTTGCCCCCTTTCCAGCACTAGCCCCTCTGCCCCAGCACATTTCTAACCCCCCTTCCAGCACTAGCCCCTCTGCCCCCAGCACATTTCTAACCCCCCTTCCAGCACTAGCCCCTCTCCCCCTTCCAGCACATTTCTAACCCCCCTTCCAGCACTAGCCCCTCTCCCCCTTCCAGCACATTTCTAACCCCCCTTCCAGCACTAGCCCCTCTCCCCCTTCCAGCACATTTCTAACCCCCCTTCCAGCACTAGCCCCTCTGCCCCCAGCACATTTCTAACCCCCCTTCCAGCACTAGCCCCTCTGCCCTCAGCACATTTCTAACCCCCCCTTCCAGCACTGGCCCCTCTGCCCCCAGCACATTTCTAACCCCCCCTTCCAGCACTAGCCCCTCTGCCCCCAGCACATTTCTAACCCCCCCTTCCAGCACTAGCCCCTCTGCCCCCAGCACATTTCCAACCCCCCCTTCCAGCACTAGCCCCTCTCCCCCTTCCAGCACATTTCTAACCCCCCCTTCCAGCACTAGCCCCTCTCCCCCTTCCAGCACATTTCTAACCCCCCCTTCCAGCACTAGCCCCTCTCCCCCTTCCAGCACTAGCTCTCTCTCTCTCCAGCACATTTCCAAACCCTCCCCCTTCCAGCACTAGCCCCCCGCACATATCCAACAACCCCTCTTCCAGCACTAGCCCTCTCCCCCAGCACATATCCAACCCTCTTCCAGCACTAGCCCTCTCCCCCAGCACATATCCAACCCTCTTCCAGCACTAGCCCCCCTTCCAGCACTAGCCCCCTTTCCAGCACTAGCCCTCTCCCTCCCAGATATTCCCCCCAGCACATATCCAACTTCTCACATGGCATCTGGAACCCCAAGAGATGGAGGACATTTGCCCTGGATGCCCACACTAGCTCCTGCTTGGCAAGTTAGTGGAGCCTAGTGCCAGAACTTGTTCCAGCACTGGGCTCCAGGACTTAGCCCGTATTCAAGGGACGCTAGGATTTTGTTCAAATCTCAGGAAAGGCCCATTAAAACTGGGACGGTATGGAGGTTTGGAATAGAAGGCGGGAAAGGATTTGTGTTTGTGGGGGAAAAGTTTGTACTGGCGGGGGGGATTTAGGTGGGAAGATATGTGATGGAACTGGGGAGAGGACTTGTGTGGGAGGGGCTTGGAGGAAAGAGGATTTGCACAGAAGGAGTTGGGATATTTGATAAAAGGGTAACATGGAGGAGAGTATTGCTTGCAGGGGGACTTTTGCGCTCTTCTTACCTCTACACTGTGTTACACACCCCTGACTGCTGTACCCCTTTTGTTTTGTACTCCTGACTCCTACTATGCATTCTACACTCCTGTCCCCTGCATTTTGCACAGTAAATATCCCTGACCCCCTGTATTCCATGCATAACACTCACAATTCAGCCACATCTACTGCGCTACGCATTACTGTTCTCCTTGAGGCAACCAAGTGTCCCAGGTCTTGTATTTTACAATCTTATAGCATATACTAACAAAAAAATGTGCGCCACTAAAGTGTTCGGGTTTGGCTTGAGGAAAATGTGACAACCCTAGTCTACAAGCTATGGTGCAAAACATTGAAAATTGATCACACCTGATGTACTGAAGGCCTATCTAATTTCCTAAGGCTCCATTCACACTATTGCTTTTTTGATGCATTTTGCATTTTGCAGAAATGCAGGGAAATTTTTTAACATGGTTCCCTATGGAACATGTTCACATCAATGCTTTTTTGTGCCTCTGCGCTTTTGGAAAGGGTCAGGGACTTTTTTCCTGCAAAAAGCAGCGTTTTGCATGCAATAGAATTCAATGGACCTGCATCCAAAACGCAAGTACCGCGATTTTGCTGCGATTTTGCCGCGATTTGCGTTTTGCGTTATTTTTTAACCTGTTTATAGCTGGTTATTAAAGGAAATGTAAAACAATAAAAATTACTGGCTAAAAGAAAAAAAAACGCAAAATGCAAATCACGCTAAAATCACGTTAAAACTACACGTCAAAAAACGCAGCAAGCACCGCAAAAAGCATTGCAAAAAACGCTCAAAAGCAACATGCATAGGTGTGAATCGAGCCTAAAACCCTAACAAGCCAGGAAAGTAAAATACCCCCTAAATGACCCCTTTTTGGAAAGCAGACATTCCAAGGTATTTAGTAAGAAGCATGGTGAGTTTTTTGAAGTTGTAATTTTTTCCCATAATTCTTGGGAAAATTAAGATTAATATTATTTTTTTTTTACACAAAATTGTCATAATAAGTTAGTTCTCTCATACGCAAACGACTTAAAAAAATGTACAATTTGACGCGGGAACGACGTCCATACTTAACGTAGGATACCCCTCATATAGCAGGGGTAACTTTACGCTGGAAAAAGCCAAACGTAAACAACGTAAAAAAATGCGCCGGGCGGACGTACGTTCCTGAATCGGCGTATCTACCTAATTAGCATATTCCTCGCGTAAATATACGGAAGCGCCACCTAGCGGCCAGTGTAAATATGCAGCCTAAGATACGACGGTGTAAGACACTTACGCCGGGAAATCTATGCGTAACTGATTCTATGAATCAGTCGCATAGATACGACAACGCAACTCCTTTCTGAATCCAGACCTGTAACTTTAACTGACTAGCCTGCCTGCCTGCTCTATCTACCTACAAAAAATGACACTCTCTCTCTCTCTCTCTCTCTCTCTGTCTTCTCTCTCTTAAAGTGGAGGTTCACCCAAAAACGTAATTTTTAACTTTAGATTGAGGCTCATTTTGTCTAGGGGAATCGGGTGTTTTTTTTTAAATCGAAGCCGTACTTACCATTGTAGAGGGCGATCTTCTCCGCCGCTTCCGGGTATGGGCTGCGGGACTGGGCGTTCCTATTTGATTGACAGGCTTCGGACGGTCGCATACATCGCGTCACGATTTTCCGAAAGTAGCCGAACGTCGGTGCGCAGGCACCGTATAGAGCCGCACCGACGTTCGGCTTCTTTCGGCTACTCGTGACGCGATGGATGTGACCGTCGGAAGCCTGTCAATCAAATAGGAACGCCCAGTCCCGCAGCCTATACCCGGAAGCGGCGGAGAAGATCGCTCTCTAAAACGGTAAGTACAGCTTCGTTTTTTAAAAAAAACACCCGATTCCCCTTGACAAAATGAGCCTCAATCTAATGTTAAAAATTGTTTTTCGGGTGAACTCCCGCTTTAACCACCACAACACACTACATAAGGCCGACCTGCAGGCGGCCTTTTATAGTGTGGGGCGTGTACTAAACCCCTTGAGCCATAATTGGCCAAAGCCACCCTGGCTTTGGCCAATTATGGCTCTCCGTTTTTTGCAAGCTATGATTGGCCAAGCATGCGGGTCATAGTGCATGCTTGGCCAATCATCAGCCAGCAATGCACTGCGATGCCGCAGTGAATTATGGGCCATGACACGCCACTTGAATTTGGTTCGTAATTTGACGAACGATCGAACATACGATGTTCGAGTTGAACATGAGTTCGACTCGAATACAAAGCTCATCCCTAGTTTAGAGGTCATTGATGGTTGCAGGGAAGGATCCTCAGAAAGAATGGACCAATGTTTGTTAAATATTTGCTTCATCTTTTACCAGCAAGACTTGTTCTGGATCTACACACTAGGTACCCTAACTCCGGGTAGTTAAAATTAAGAAATTGTGGTGCACACTGTATTATTAAAAATGTGGTCTCATCAAAGAAATTTCAAATTGGTGCATTATTTCCCTTTTTTTCTTTTTTATTTCCCATTCCCCTTCCCCCTTCCAGATTCTAGTGAGAATAAAAAAAAAACTTCATTATAAGGTGAAAAAAAAAAAATGTACATATACATATTTTTTTCACACATACATTATATATATATATATATATATATATATATATATATATATATATATATATATATATATATTTGTTTTTAATCTAATTAAAACAAATGATATCTATTTATTTCTGTGTGTATATGCATGTATGTATATATGTGTGTGTGTGTGTGTATGTGTATATATACATTTTTATATATTCTTTAAGCGGTACCCTTATGGTCTTCTTTGAACATGACAGCTGGACCCTTATGATCTTTTCAGTAAAACGCCTCGTAAATATTTCTATTTATTAATATTATCTATATTTACTGTATATTCTTTATAATAGAATCTGTATATTGTATAGTGTAGTAATCTTTTTATTATCCATGAGATAATGGGCCGGATTCAGAAAGAGATAAGACCATCAGAACACCTACAACAACATTCCGAGGATGACGTGGTGCACGTGAAGCACGCACGTCGGAGGGAGGAGCAGCCTGCGCGACGGATTCGACCTGGCTACGGCTGCGGGAGATGGAGGGACCTAGACCCGGCGGAGCTCCAGTGACGGCGGACGCGTTGCGGAGAGGGAGTCCGCCGAGCGGTTAGCCCGTTCACCCCGCAGTCTACATCAGCCCCCGCCGCTCTCCGTGAGCCCCTCATCCTCCGCCCCCCCCCCCCCCGCACCCCTCGGCGGCAGGTGATCTAAAGTATGGAGGAATAACAGGGAGGCTTCCATCCGTGGCGTGCCTGTTGGCTGCCCACCCCCCCCTCCTTGCTTGGACTGACCCCAGGACATCTCGGCACCAGGTTGAAAAAAAAAAAAAAAGATATGCACAATAAGAAAATCGGCAAATAGGTAATATTAACCCTTTTCTCTCTGTTACAAGACGGTATTGTAGCAATGTGTGAACCCTGAGATCTGGCTCTAACAGTGAAGACAGGGTAAGAAAGCGGAGCACTCCTACCTTATTTACAATACTCTATGTGTTATAAGTGGTTATGCAAAAGTTTTTTTTTTTTCTCCTCATATCTACCTAACTAGTTCAAGGATTTATGGTCTACATGATTTCAGACTTGTACATGGTGGATACTTACATCGATACCGACTGGTGGGGGATTGGTGGAAAAGCATTAGATACCCCAGAGTCACCGTATTTACCTCTGTTAATTATAGGTAAATCACTGAGGGGGTTTTGCACTGGAGCACAGGTGGCAAACATTAGACGCCTACTCACAATACGCCTCATTTATCTAGACCGGCTACTGGAAAAAAAATAAAATAAAAAGGGGGAAAAGTGTAATTGTGCCATATCAGGAGCTTAAGCTTACATGGACTATAAGTTTTTAGACCATACACGCTGCTGAAAAAACCCCTGAGGTCCAGGTGGAAAAGTACCAGTCACATAAGAGACACTATACCTACCTCCGCAGGTCTTTGCTAATTCACTGGGGGGCTGGACCGGAGCACCAGTGGCAACACCAGAGATGTCGCCACCTCTTCGGGCCTAACCTAGATTATCTGCTGGGTGAGCAGAGGACAATATAGGGCATAGCGTGTAGCAGCCCCACTTTACCTAAAGTCTTTACGTACCCCAAGGGGAAAGAAGGTGGAAAGGAGGGGAAAAAAAAAAAAATATATATATATATATATATACAAAAAGGAGGCGGAAACACAGCCCCCCCCCCCGGTTTGTCGCCGCTCAAAAACTGCCAGGTCCTTCACAGTGGAAAATTCCCAAAGAAGGTCCCTAACTAAAACGGGGGTGGTAACCCCTTCAAATCAGAGGGTACGCAATCCTCCTCTTATGCACACACCCTAACGTACTGGGCAGTTCACCGAAACCTTTAAAAATCCCTGGAAATACTCGATGCCAGACATCTTTTTGTTTTCCAGAAGCAACTAACACCCCCCCTAGTATTCACAACTAGCTCCTCAGTGAGCTATAAAAACTATCGTCAAAAGGGGAAAAAAGAAAAAAAAAAAGGGGGGGGGAGGCCTGCCCCTTTCTGCTCAAACTGGGGAAACGTATTAGAACGACAAAGAAATATAATATGGACAGGTCAACAAGGGGGGCTGCCCCGAAAATCCCTAAAGAGATCTCTTCCACGAGTACGATCAGACACTATATGACCCCGGACGGGAGCTCTAAGAGCCCAGGTCCGACAAAAAAAGTGGAAAAAACTGGGACAAATAAAAAGGGAGTGGGGGGGACGGCAACCCCAATTGCTGACATCTCAACAGAATCTGAACACGTACCTAACCAAATGGACGACCCTAGCCTGGACTCCCATGTCCCGACCATGGGGGAAATGGACGCAATGTTAAAGAGGGTGGAGAACGTAATAAGAGAGGAAATCAGCACATTAAGAACGGACTTATTCCACATGTTAGAACGAGTAGAGGAAGTCGAGAAAAAAATAGAAAAGCAGGACCTTGATCTTATTGAATTAAAAAAATCAACATTTGACTATGAAACAAAACCAGAGGTGGCTGCAATACCGATTAGAAGATCAAGAGAACCGTAACAGAAGGCAAAATTTAAGAATACGATCTATCAAGGAGGAGAAGGGTGAAGACTTGAGAAAAATTCTCAATGATCTGTTCCTTCCCCTCCTTGACAATGGCTCGGAAGGTCCCCTCAAATTGGAACGGGTCCACCGTGTGGGGAAGATCAGGGAGGGAGAAGGTAATTGGCACAGGGATATTATTGCTAGGTTCAGACATTTCGAACATAAAGAGGAGATCTGGCTAAAACTGAGAAGAAAGCCTCCCTTATCCTATGCCGGGATGGAGATCCAGATCTTCATTGATTTGGTATGGGAAACCCTGGCCAGAAGAAGACTCCAAAAACCCTTATTGGAACAGATGCGTCTACATAATATAAATTACAAATGGGGGTTCCCGGCCTGTCTGATAGGCCACAAAGAAGGGGTGTCAGCAAAATTAATATTTCCCGAGGACCTGGTAGGGTTCTGCCGCAAATTGGATATGCCTGCTGTGGACTTACCCGGATGGGTTGAATAGCTAGCGGAAAATTGCTTGGCCCTCGGGGTGGACCCGAGTAATGCGATTCGGTGTTGCGGGGGGGGTGAGGGGGGAGGGGGAGGGGACGACTAGGGAGGGGAATAGGGAGGGCAGATCCGTTAACCCACCCATATAAGATCAAGTCCCCGGAAAACTCCTGGGGAAAATGGGTGGGAGGGGCGCAGAGGTGCTTCACCTCATCCATAAGAACCGACGGGTAGGGGGTACCAAGGATCCCTACGGTTCAGAGGCGATGTATCGGCCTAGGCAAGGGGGGGAGGGGGGAGGCGAGGAGGAGGGTGGGTGGGTTTGGAAGGGGAGAGGGAATCTCCTCCTTCAAAATAGGGAGGGAAAAGGGAATATGGCTCCCAAGGAATCTCTTGGAAAGTTCAGTAGGAAATGACCTAGTTACAGAAAATGACAGAAGTAACATTTTTATCTTATAATGTAAAGGGATTAAATTCAGCCGTTAAAAGACTTAAGGTCCTTGCAGAGATTGAACAACTCAGAGCGGATGTTGTCTTTATCCAGGAATCCCACTTAACCTTAGACGCAAATATCAAGCTTTACTCCCCTGCATACCCCATTTGATTTTATGGGGATTCCATCTCAAAACGCGCTAGGGGCATGGCAATTGGGTTCACAAGGGGGTTTGGGTTTACCCTCGAGGCAAGGATGACAGACCCAGAAGGGAGATTTATATTTCTTAGGGTAAGGATCGATAATATCGTCTATACCTTAGCAAATATCTACGCCCCAAATGTACACCAAACCCAATATTTAGGTAAAATTCGGGGAAAACTGAATAATTTCGCGGAGGGATATATAATCCTGATGGGTGATTTAAATTTTGTCTTCAAACCGAAAAAAGATAGTACGTTCCATGGGAAGGAGACAAAAAATGTGCATTTACAAAGAATTAAACAAAAGATTCACGACCACCAACTAGTGGATGTCTGGCGGATTTTTCATCCAAATGAACATGATTACAAGTTTTTCTCCCCTCCCCACGGAACATACTCCAGAATTGACTACATCCTGGCGGATCATAGGCTGCTGGACTCTATAAAAGAGACAGCGGCCGTTGTGGCGCCTAGATGATAGCCTGATTCGTGACGAAGGAGGGGCAAGTAGGGTGGAGGCGGAATTAAAACAATTTTTTCTTACCAATGACACAGAAGGGATTACCAGCGCAACCCTCTGGGAGACGCACAAAGCTTACATTAGAGGAATCCTAATCGCAGAGGGCGCTAAAAAAAAAAAAAAGAGAGGAAAAATAAAGCAAACACCCTGATTAAAGACATAGAGTCCCTAGAACGCAAACATAAAGCGCAGGGATTAAAAGAGACTCACCACAATTTAATTATAAAAAGAGATGCTCTCAAGGAGATTATGGAACAGGAAGCGAGATACAAACTAAACTGTATTTCCAAAGAGAGATATCTATGGGGTAACAAACCAAGCAAGCTCCTAGCTAAGATGGCCCAAAAAAAGAAAGCTAGGAACTACATTGAAAAAATTAAAAGGAAAGACGGGAACATGGTTTACGCAACCAGGGAAATTGCGGATACATTTAAAAAATATTACGAGGAACTATACACATTAAAACATCCAGGGTGGCAGGCAGGGGAAAGGGAGGGAAAGACCCGAGATTTCCTTGACAGGGCAGGACTTCCTAGATTAGAAAAGATGGAAAGTTTGAACATGGACCGCCCTATAACTGAGGAAGAAATAAAAATAGCCCTAAATACCACCACTGGCGGAAAGAGCCCGGGGCCGGATGGGTTCTCCAACCTGTACTATAGGAGATATAGCAACATTTTGATACCGAGGATGTGCAAATACTTTAATGGGCTAGGGTCTGAATTCGAAACCAGCAGTGAAGCTATAGCGGCGGTGGTCACAATAATCTTGAAAGAAGGGAAAGATAGCTCTCTCTGTTCGGGATACAGACCTATCTCTCTGTTAAATACAGATATTAAGCTTTTTGCGAAAATTCTCGTGAGGCGCCTAAAAGGGGCCATGCACTCCTTGGTACACCCCGACCAGGTAGGCTTTGTGCCCAACAGAGAGGGCAAAGACAATAGTCTAAGGGCAATTCTCCTGCTACAGACCGTAAGGGAGAATGAGCCCCCAGGACTATTCCTGTCAGTTGATGCTGTAAAAGCTTTTGACAGGGTAGACTGGGGGCTCATGATGGAGACGCTTAATTCCATGGGAATAGGAAACAGGATGGCCCGTTGGATTAAAACACTTTACTATCATCCCACTGCAAAAATAAAAATTAATGCTACGCTATCTGAGCCCTTCGAGATGAAAAATGGGACAAGACAAGGGTGTCCCTTGTCCCCCCTCCTCTTCATTTTGTCTTTAGAGCCTCTGTTGGCCACTATACGTAACGATCCCGACATAAATGGAGTGAGAGTAGAAGGGGAGGAACATAAATTATCGGCTTTCGCCGATGATATTTTGTTCTATTTAACCAATCCGGCCAATTCTATCCCAAAGCTCTCTAAAGTTTTGCAACAATATGGCGCCATTTCAAACTTTAAAATCAACGTAACCAAATCAGAAATTTTGAATATTAATTTAAATAAAAAGGAGGTATGTCGTGTTAAGGAAATCTGCGCGTTCCCCTGGACCAAAGAACCAAAGTACCTAGGTATCAAATTGGCTAACACAGAGCAGAAGATGTATAAAATAAATTATGTTCCCTTACTAAATGAGATCAAGAGCGAATTAAAAAGAACGGTTAATAAACCCATATCATGGATCGGATGCATTAATATGCTGAAGATGGTGGTAGTCCCAAAAATTCTTTATAAATTTTTATTAGTTCCTATAGCCCTCCCTCAGCAATTTTTGAGAATCCTTAATGCCTTGTTACTAAACTATGTCTGGAAAAATAAGAAGCATAGAATATCCCTTTCCACCCTAAAGCAGGGTAAGTCACTCGGCGGCCTGGCAGTTCCGGATATTAAAAGCTATTATAAGGCGGCGGTCCTATCGCGCGCGGTAGAATGGGCACGGGATAGGACTGACAAAAGGTGGGTGCAAATTGAGAAAGCACTAACAAGTAAACATTTGAATAATATTATTTGGATCCCCGCACAACACAGAGCACTAGATCACAAAATACACGATTTAACACGGGACACTTTAAGAATGTGGGATAGGATCCAGACACAATTAGAAGGGAAATTGAACTCCCCATTAATGAATTTAAAAGAAAATCCTTATTTTGCACCAGGGGAAAATAAAATTGGAGGGAATTGGATTAAGGATGACACTGTCCACTTAGGGGATATCATTAAAGATGGAGAGATAATGACCTATGAAGATCTGAGATCCAAAACGGACTATTGGAATCTGGATAGGTGGCATTATTCCCAGTTGCACCACTTTGTTCGGCACCTCCCCCGCCCATTAAGGACGGAGGCGGAGCTAACTCCACTTGAGAAGATTTGCAAAACTAAGAACTCAAAGGGCACTATCACTAAATTATATGGGATATTGGTAAAGATAGGCTCTCGGAGCGAAGCACCCTTCATAGATAAATGGGAAAGAGAGCTAGGAATCACAAGAGGGACAAATACTTATAAAAGGATCATGCACCTAACACATTCATCTGCAATCGACACACGAACCGCCGAAACAAATTACAAGTGTATTTCAGGGTGGTATATCACCCCGGACAAAGCTATCAAATTTAAAGCAGATCAGACCGCAGAGTGCTGGCGGGGCTGTTTAGAAAGAGGCATGATGGCCCATCTTTGGTGGTTATGCCCAAAAATTCAAACCTATTGGGACATAATTTTGAGTCAAATTAAAGCTATCACGGGCGAAGAGTTAAAGAAGGATCCCTGGGTCGTGCTCTTTCATTGCAGCCAAGAGGGGGTAAAAAAATATAAGCAGTCTTTACTCCCTCATCTTCTAAATGCCGCTAAGAGACTCATACCCAAAAAGTGGCAGGAGATGGAAAGCCCACACGTCTGGAATTGGATAGACGAAGTGGAGGAAACGTACAGGTTAGAAGAGTTAAAGGATAGTCACCTAGAGACGATAGGCGAATATAGGGAGAAATGGGAAAAATGGAAGGAATACAAAAAAACATGGAGTTATGCTGAGAGAGTCAGGGTTAGCTAGTAACAAGATATACGTAAGTAGTTTTGAAATTACATCTACTCCTTCTACGGTCATTTTCCTAGAGCGATTTACACATTTTTTTTTTTCAGATGAACGTTTGAGACTGTTCCTCTACTCTCTACTGGAGGGAAAGGTTAGGTGATTCCTGGGAGCCATGAGGGGGAGGGGGGGTGTTAAATTAAAAAAAAAAATTTTTTTTTTTATAAATCTGGCCATATGGCAATCGGTCCCGACCACTCAAGCTGGGATGAGAGGGTGTGGAAGTGGGGCCACGACCTCACTGCCCCAGCGGGTGGCCATTATATAAATGGTTATGTTTACGAATAATTCAAAGAGAAAAAGGAAAAAAAAAAAAAAAGGGGCTTCTGGTTACAACTTGAAGAATAGGAAAAAGCCAGTGTTTTTTGTTCTAGTGCTAGGCTACTTTAAAAAAAAAAAAAAAAAAAAAAAGGGAGCACAGAATATATACCACACATGATGCAAACCACAAACCGAGACGTAAGAAGCATCAAATCATGAGCTGGTCTCTAGAATTTGGTAAAAGCTGAGGTGGTAAAAAAAAAAAAAAAAGAAAGAGATACGACGGCGTATCTCCTGATACGCCGTCGTATCTCTGAGTGCGCTCGGTCGTATCTATGCGATTCATAGAATCAGTTACGCATAGATATCCCTAAGATCCGCCGGATCTTAGGCTGCAATTTCAGGCTGGCTGCTAGGTGGCGCTTCCGTATGTTTTACGGGAGGAATATGCAAATTAGGATTTACACCGATTCAGAAACGAACGACCGCCCGGCGCTTTTTTTTTTACGTTGTTTGCGTTTGGCTTTTTCCGTCGTAAAGTTACCCCTGCTATATGAGGGGTATGTGCGGCGTATCCTATGTTAAGTATGGCCGTCGTTCCCGTGTTGAATTTTGAAAATTTTACGTCGTTTGCGTAAGTCGTTCGCGAATACGGCTGAACGTAATTTACGTTCACGTCGAAACCAATGACGTCCTTGCGACGTCATTTAGAGCAATGCACACTCGGATATTTTACGGACGCCGCATGCGCCGTTCAATGAAAATGTAAAAAACGCGGGGTCAAGACAAATTTAAATACTACACGCCCCCAACATCCCCATTTGAATTACGCGGCCTTACGCCGCAACACATACGTTACGCCACAGTAAATAAGGGCGCAAGTTCTTTCTGAATACAGAACTAAGCGCCCAAAGTTACAGCGGCGTAACGTATCTCTGATGCGTTACGCCGGCCGGACAGATACGCTCAGGTATCTGAATCTGGCCCAATGTGTTTAATGTGTGGTGGGGTCCTGTGGTTCTCCAGCTACCAGCCATTTCTCTTTGTGGGTATAAAGAATACAGAGCCAGATCCTCAAAAGAGATACGACGGAGTAACTGCTGTTACTCCATCGTATCCCTTGTCCTAACTATGGAACTGATCCACAGAATTAGTTTTCCATAGTTAGGACGAAGATCCGGCATGTGTAATTGAATTACACTGCCGGATCTTAGGATGCAGTACCGCATCCGCCGCTGGGGGCATTTCGCGTCGAAATGCCGCTTCAAGTATGCAAATTAGGACTTACGGCGATCCACGAAGCTATTATGCTTCGTTTTGTCGCCGTAAGTTTTAGTTTGCAAGTGCAAAATTAGGGCTGCTTTTACAAAGTGTAAACTGTTTACACCATGTAAAAGCAGACCCTTCTTCCTTGCGCCGCGCTTTTTTTCGATTTTGAATTTTTTTTTTGCCGCCGTATCTTTTTTTTTTCCCGACGCAACTTTATTGACCCGTCGCGATCCACAAAGCCCGACGTAACGTAATTTCGCGATATGCCCGTCGGGAAAATGACGTCACGAGCATGCGCAGTACGGCCGGCGCGGGAGCGCGCCTCATTTAAATGGGATTCGCCCCCTGATGATGAGGAACGCCTTGCGCCGGCCCGATTTAAGTTACTCCACTCAAAATTTCTAGGTAAGTGCTTTGTGGATCGGCCACTTAGGTAGAAATTTTGCGGCGGTGTAAATTAAATCGGAATATTTAAGTTAAGCCCGTTTTTTGAGGATCTGGCCCACAGTCCAGACAAAACTCTGTTAGGCCTATATAAGAAGCAGCTAGCTCCGAGTGCATAGCCTGGTTCCCTTGAGCACGATCTTTCCCAGCATCTAACAAACAAAGATTTGGGGGTCACACCCTAAAAGATGCATTAGAGATGGTGCAACCATAAGACCATACAAACAGAACAAAATATTACAGCGCACACATGCAAAAAATGACATTTAACTCTTGTAAGGCTATCTAAAACACCTGTTGGGCAGGAGCACCCCACTCTCTCATTATTGCCTCTTATTAGTGTCCACCTGTGTTATAGGAGGAGTTCTTTAGTTCTCCCATATAAAGGAGTGTATTTATTCCATGGTTCAGAGAATCAGGATCTTCCATTCTATAGATAGCGTAGGACCCACTGATAATGGGGTACTTTGACGCAGTGAAATCTGGTGAAAATTATGCTGTTGCCCAAAATTCTCTATATGCTATGGCACTCCCCGGTGCCCCTGGTGCTCAAGCACTTCAAATTTATGGAAGCTATGCTTAAATTGTTTGTGTGGGGAAAGAACAGACATAAACTACCCTGGGGAAACCTGTAGCTCGGAGACCAGGGGTCACATTGGGTAGTATATAGCTGAAGACCCACCGCACCACTGGTCAAAATATGGGGCTGCTATCATTTATGGTTCCGGAGATACAGGGATGCTTGCGCAGCCTGTCAGAAGCTACATACAGAGCGACCAGTTTAAATACAAGCTGACACTCTGCAGCAGCAGACTGAGAGGATAAGATCAAAGGGCCAAATCCTCAAAAGGGATACGCAGGCGGAACTGCTGTTCAGCCTGCGTATCCCTGTGCCTATCTTTGGAACTGATCCTCAGAATCAGTTTTCCAAAGATAGGCAGAAGATCCGACATCTGTAAGAGACTTACACTGTCGGATCTTAGGATGCAGTACCGCATCCGCCGCTGGGGGCATTTCGAGTCGAAATGCCACTTTGCGTATGCAAATGAGGACTTAGGCAGATCCACAAAGCTTTTTAGCTTTGTGTTTTCCTGCGTAAGTTACGTTTTGCATGCACTTAAGTTACACAGCCGAAAATTTCTAGGTAAGTGCTTTGTGGATCGGGCACTTAGGTAGAAATTTTCCGCCAGTGTAACTTAACTGCTAAAAGTTAAAAAACCGAATAAAAGTTAAGTTAGGCAGGTTTTTTGAGGATTTGCCCCAAAGTGCTTATAATAATTATTTGTATATTACTTATGGTAATTAACCCCTTGCCACCCAGACCAATTCTGACACTTCTCTCCTACATGTAAAAATCATCATTTGTTTTTTGCTAGAAAATTACTCAGAACCCTTAAACATTATGGGTTAGATTCACATACCGCGGCGTATTTTTGAGCGGTCGTAGCGCATCTCATATGCGCTACGCCGACGTAACATAGAGAGGCAAGTATAGTATTCACAAAGCACTTTCTCCCTAAGTTACAGCGGCTTAGCGTAAATGAGCCAGCGTAAGCCCGCCTAATTCAAAGTAGGCAGGTAGTGGGCGTGCTGTATTAAAATTAACCGTGACCCCATGTAAATGAAGGGCCGATCGAACGGCGCATGCTCACAATCACGTCGCATCTCCTCCCTAAGATACGACGGCTCAATGCGTATGACGTGAACGTAACCTACGCCCAGCCCCATTCACGTAAGTAAACAACGTAAAATACGACGCCCACACCTTAACATGACTTACCCCTGCTTTATAAAGGGGAAAACTATACGCTGGACGTACGCCTTACGTAAACGGCGTAGCTTACTGCGACGGGCGCAAGTAAGTTCGTGAATCGGCTTTTCTAGGTCATTTACATATTCGACGCGTAAATCAATGGAAGCACCCCTAGCGGCCAGCGTAAATATGCACCCAAGATACGACGGCATAGGAGACTTACGTCGGTCAGATGGAGCCAGAATTCAGGCGTATCTGGTTTCAAGAATCTGGCGCATAGATACGACGGCGCATCCTAGAACTTACACAGCGTATCAACAGATACGTCGGCATAAGTTCTCTCTGAATCTGGCCATATATATATATATATATATATATATATATATATACATATATAAAAAAAACACTAACGTTAGCATGATTTTTTTTTGTATACTAATAGCCAGATTCAGAGACGTTTACGCCGGCGTATCAGTAGATACGACGTCGTAACTCTGAATCTAAGCCGTCGTACATTTAAGTGTATTCTCGAATTGTGATACACTTAAATGTAGCTAAGATACGACTGCCTGCGCCGTCGTATCTTAGCTGTCTAGTTCCGCCGGCCGCTAGGGGCGTGAACGCTGATTTATGCCTAGAATGCGTAAATCAGTGAGATACGCCTATTCACTAACGTACGCTTGCCCGTCGCAGTAAAGATACGCCGTTTATGTAAGATGTTTTCCGGCGTACAGTTAGTCGAACAAAAAGCTGGCCTAGCCAATGTTAAGTATGGACGTCGTTCCCGCATTGAATTTTGAAATTTTTACGTTGTTTGCGTAAGTCGTCCGTGAATGGGGCTGGACATAATTTACGTTCATGTCGAAACCAATACGTCCTTGCGGCGTACTTTGGAGCAATGCACACTGGGATATGTCCACGGACGGCGCATGCGCCGTTCGTTAAAAACGTCAATCACGTCGGGTCACGAGTCATTAACATAAAACACGCCCCCCTGTTCCTCATTTGAATTAGGCGCGCTTACGCCGGCCCCATTTACGCTACGCCGCCGTAACTTAGGAGGCAAGTGCTTTGTGAATACAGCACTTGCCTCTCAGACTTACGGTGGCGTAGCGTATATGCGATACGCTACGCCGCCTCAAAGTTAAGCCAGTCTTTCTGAATCTGGCTATAAGTGCTTTAACTTTTTTTACAGGTTACATGTTTAGAGTTACAGAGGAGGTCTAGTGCTAGAATTATTGCTCTCGCTCTAACGTTCGTGGCGTATGTAACCTGTGTGTATCTGGCTCTGATATTAGCCAGGGCTTTCCCAGGGACTGACTAGTATCTCTCCCCAGCCTGTTCCCACACACCCTCTCACCTGCAGACCTGTGGATTGGGGAATCACGTCTGCAGTGTTTTTGTGTTCTGCCTGTGAATACAACGATCATTGTTAATAACTATAGCTGGCAGCATTGATTGTTTTGGGAAAAACCTGACAGGCTGGTTGTACTCAAGTCAGATAATAGATTGACTTGTGTAAAACCAGCTAGCCCATACATAGATCGACTATGGCTGGTCTCTGCTTAATTGGCGTAATTTCAATCCATGTATGTACCGCTTAACCACTACGCATTTCCTAAACATCCTTCCACAAACCTTTACATTTTCCTTCCCAGATTCCTTCATCCTCCTCACCTGTACATACTCTCCACACTTCTCTCATGTACATACTGCTCACTGTCATACCCTCCACACTTCTCTCCTATACATAGTGCCCGCTGTCATACCCTACACACTCCTCTCTTGTACATAGAGCCCGCTGTCATACACTTCCCTCCTGTACATAGTGCCCACTATCATACCCTCCACACTGCTCTCCTATACATATTGCCCACTATCCCACTCCTCTCCTATACATAGTGCCCACTGTCATACCCTCCACACTCTTCTCCTATACATAGTGCCCACCGTCATACTCTCCACACTCATCTCCTGTGCATACTATTCACTGTCATACCCTCCACACTCCTCTCTTATACATAGTGCCCACTGTCATACCCTCCACACTTCTCTCCTATACATAGTGCCCACCATCATACCCTCCACACTCCTCTCCTGTACATACTGTTCACTGTCATACCCTCCAAACTTCTCTCCTATACATAGTGCCCACTGTCATACCCTCTACACTTCTCTTCTATACATAGGGCCCACTGTCATACCCTCCACACGTCTCTCCTGTACATACTGCCCACTGTCATATCCTTTCCACTCTTCTTCTGTACATACTGCTCACTGTCTTACCCTCCACACTCATTTAATGTACAAACTGCTCAGTATCATACCATCCACACTCCTCTCCTGTACATACTGTTCAGTATCATACCGTCTACACTCCTCTCCTGTACATACTGCTCACTGTCATACCATTCACACTCCTCTCCTGTGCATACAGCCCACTATCATACCATCCACACTCCTCTTCTGTGCATACAGCCCACTATCATACCCTCCACACTCCTCTCCTGTGCATACAGCCCACTATCATACCCTCCACACTCCTCTCCTGAGCATACAGCCAACTATCATACCCTCCACACTCCTCTCCTGTGCATACTGCCCACTATCATACCCTCTACACTCCTCTCCTGTACATATTGCCCACTATCATACCATCCATACTCCTCTCCTGTACATACCGCCCACTGTGATACCCTCCACACTCCTCTCCTGTACATACTGCTCACTGTCATACCCTGCACACTTCTCTCCTGTACATACTGTATCCCAACCTTACCCTCCACACTCCTCTCCTGTGCATACTGTAACCCAACCTTACCCTTTACACTCTACATACTGCCAACTATCTTTCTCTCCACATTCCTCTCCTGTACATACCGCCTCCCATCATACCCTCCACACTCCTCTCCTGTACATACTGCCCACTGTCATACTCTCCACACTCCTCTGTTGTGCATACTGCCCACTGTCATACCCTCCACACTCCTCTCCTGTACATAATGCCCACTGTCATACCCTCCACATTCCTCTCCTGTACATACTGCCCACTGTCATACCCTCCACACTCCTCTCCTGTACATAGTGCCCACTGTTAGACCCTCCACATTCCTCTCCATCACCTGCACATACTTCCCAGTTTTATACCGTCCCTACTCCTCTCCTACGCCTCTTACCCACAAAAACAGTTCTTTAAAATTATACTGAATATCCTTAATATTACTAGCTCTAGAATGGAGACACTTTTGTTAGTTCAACTAAAGGAAATCTTCTCAGTCCTCATATTTGTTCTGCCCATTATTAGTACCTATTTAATGTTGTGATTTCTACTGTGATGTATAGAGGAACATAGGGGATCTCAGCTACTCTAAATATAGCACTTGTAAAAAAAAGTGTCCCTTAAAAATATTTTTTAAATGTTGGCAACTATGCACTTAGGCACTGCCCAAAGGCCATCTGGTCAGTAGGGGGCCCCATTAGAGGCTCCTGGGATCCTGTGATAATAAAACGGTAGTAAACTTTGCTAACATTACTACTTTTTAGAGGCCCTGAGGTAGGTTATGCCATTGTGTACAAATATGCACAGCATATTAGCACATTAGGGTACACTTAAATTTTCAGACTGAGCCCTCCAGTGCTGCGCTGTGATCAATCCGGCGGGTCCCGGGCGCTTCCATCTTCACCCGGTCTTCCTTCTGGGCTCTGTGCCTTTGGTCACTTGCCTTGGCTGGGCTGCGTTGATGTCATTTCCATACATGTTCATGCGCATCCTCTCTCTCTCATCCCCCTTTCTCTCTCATCCTCCCTCCCTTACCCCTCACCCCTCTCTCATCCTCTCTCTCTTTCTCATCCTCCCTCTCTCTCTTTAATTTAATTTGTTGTAACAAAAAAATGTTTGTATATTTATTATTTATAAAAGGCCCACCAAAATCCTCAGAACCAGGCCAAAGTTGTTCTTAAAGCGGGGGTTCACCCGCACATAACACTTTTTCCCCTTAGATGGATGCTCGTTTTGTCTAGGGGAATCGGCTAGTTGTTTTAAAATATGAGCTGTACTTACCGTTTACGAGATGCATCTTCTCCGCCGCTTCCGGGTATGGGCTGCGGGACTGGGCGTTCCTATTTTGATTGACAGTCTTCCGAGATGCTTCCGACGGTCGCATCCATCGCGTCACGATTTTCCGAAAGAAGCCGAACGTCGGTGCGCAGGCGCAGTATAGAGCCGCACCGACGTTCGGCTTCTTTCGGCTACTAGTGACGCGATGGTTGCGACCGTCGGAAGCCTCTCGGAAGACTGTCAATCAAGAAGGAACGCCCGCTCCCGAAGACCCATACCCGGAAGCGACGGAGAAGATGCATCTCGAAAACGGTAAGTACAGCTCATATTTTAAAACAACTAGCCGATTCCCCTAGACAAAACGAGCATCCATATAGCATCCATCTAAGGGGAAAAATTGTTTTATGGGTGAACTCCCGCTTTAATCTGGCCCTGATAACTTCTAAAGACTCTTCTAACAGACAAAAAAAGTGAAGGTAAATCCAGAATTTCAGATTTGTTCCAAAAGCAGGTGGTGAGTGAAAATCTTTCAATGGGGACTCATATTTTGGTGACAGCTGTCTAAGATGGGAAACCTGGTCAATTCTCATTTCCTGTTCCATTTCCAGGACAGTAAGTATAAGAGCCGGTTCACACAGGGGCGACTTGGGATCCAACCTGAAGTCGCCCCAAGTTGCGCTGTTAAGAAAAGCAATTGAAGTGAATGGAGCCGTCTGAATGTACACTACTGAAGTCGCTCCGACTTCAGAAAAGGTTCCTGTACTACTTCAATCCGACTTCTAGGCGACTTGTACCTATTGATTTCAATGGAAGTCGCCTCAGAAGTCAGATCACTGTCTTAACAGAAGCAACAATACAAGAAGATATCATACATTTCTCAGGCAAACCCCTCCCTCCCCCTTCCTCCCACAGAGCTGATTGTTGTTTGATTGACCACTGGAAAGCCTCCTGTCCTGGAGGCGACTTGAAGTCGCCTTGTAAGTCGCCCAATGTCATGGTGCGCGCTCAGGTCATCAAAAATAACCTGATATAACCAGTTTTTTAGCCCTTCCCTACTTTATTTAAAACAAACAAAAAAAAACACAATTTCAGTTATTCACTTATTTATTTATTTTTTACTTTTAATCTTTGGATGATACTTTTTTACACCATACAACTGCAAACTAACTCTAAAGAAAACATATTTATTTATTTTTTACCCAGAATAAGGTATGCAAAGCAAAAAAACTAAATCTGTGCTCAGATTTGCAAGTTAGCAAAACAAAACTTCATTAAAAGGTAAGGGAACATAGCTCCAAGTTGTAAATATATACCGAAGCCACCTGTAGAGTGTGTGTGGTCTTTTTACCAAAGAATAACAAAATTAACTTAGTGTCGGTTCATACAGGGGCAACCCAACTTACAACGCGACTTGAAGTTGCCTCCAGGAAATCTATGGGTACAAGTTGGATAGATGACGCCTTGAAGTAGTACAGGAACCTTTTCTGAAGTCGGAGCGACTTCAGTAGTGTACATTAACCACTAGCCGACCAGCAACCGTCATTATACGGTGGCAGGTCGGCTCTCCTGGGCGAGAGCCCGTAGCTATACGTCCGCTCTTCGAGCGGCCACTAGGGGCGCATGCGCGCCCCCCGCTCGCCCCCGACTCCCGTGCGTGTGCCTGGCGGGCTCGATCGCCGCCGGGCACCCGCGATTGCTCGTTACAGAGCGGGGTCCGGGAGCTGTGTGTGTAAACACACAGCTCTCGGTCCTGTCAGCAGGGGAAATGCTGATCTTCTGTTCATACAATGTATGAACAGAGGATCAGTGTTTCCCCTAGTGAGGCCACCCCCCCCCCACAGTAAGATAACACACAGGGACATACTTAACCCCTTCCCCGCCCCCTAGTGTTAACCCCTTCACTGCCAGTGGCATTTTTATAGTAATCCAATGCATTTTTATAGCACTGATCGCTATAAAAATGGCAATGGTCCCAAAAATGTGTCAAAAGTGTCCGAAGTGTCCGCCATAATGTCGCAGTACCGAAAAAAAAATCGCTGATCGCCACCATTACTAGTAAAAAAAATATATTAATAAAAATGCCATAAAAATACCCCCTATTTTGTAAACGCTATAACTTTTGCGCAAACCAATCAATAAACGCTTATTGCGATTTTTTTTTACGAAAAATATGTAGAAGAATACGTATCGGCCTAAATTAAGGAAAAAAAATGTTTTTTTATATATTTTTGGGGGATATTTATTACAGCAAAAAATAAAAAATATTCATTTTTTTCAAAATTGTCGCTCTATTTTTGTTTATAGCGCAAAAAATAAAAAACGCAGAGGTGATCAAATACCACCAAAAGAAAGCTCTATTTGTGGGGAAAAAAGGACGCCAATTTTGTTTGGGAGCCACGTCGCACTAACAATTGTCAGTTAAAGCGTCGCAGTCCCGAATCACAAAAAGTGCTCTGGTCTTTGACCAGCAATATGGTCCGGGGGTTAAGTGGTTAAGATGGCTCTCATTCACTTGAATTTAATTTCTCATGTCTCACGACTTGGGACGACACAAGTCGGATCCCGGGTCGCGGTAGTGTGAACCGGCACTTACAGTTTTTCAGAACTGAACTTTCAAATAAGATATATCATACCTGTATACTCTGGAGTTGATTTATTAGGAGTAGAGTGTGGATATGTTAACTTTTTACTTTGTTTAGCGAATGAGGTGAATGTGTTCACTTCAATATTTCAATCATGTGCAAGCAAAAATCCTGTTTTTTTTTGTTTTTCTTTGCACATAACTAATAGGAGTAGACACAGTATCATGTTTTTTACTAAGCTAAGTTATCAACCACTTTGTTGAGTGAGCAGTCCCTACTCGTTTAGTAAACTGACCTCCAAAAATCAAATGCAGATATGTACTTATTTGTGTTCTTTACAATAGATAACTGTACCTCTCACCCCAAAAAGTAAAAAAGTTACCAGTGTGCAGTGTCGTCCAGGGCATTTTGCTGCCATTGTAGAAACAATTCAAGCAGAAGCTGAAATGAACAAAACGTGCGATCTCTTGTTGGGTGCGCTGAACAATAATTGGATTAATACTCTTCTTGTCATAGGTCATGCAGTTCCATTATCTATTTCTTTATCTGTAGTATGTCCAGTGGCGGTGCATCCATAGAGGGCGCAGGAGCGCCGCCCCCTCTCGCTCCTGCACCGCCACTGAAAACAATACATAGATTCATGCATTGCATGAATCTATGTGTTGTCACCTGCGCCTCTGCCGCCCACTATTCAGAGCACCGGCCATCTGAATAACAACAGCTGCTCGGCTGTGGAAGTGTCTATCAGAGCCAGCGGCTCAGATAGGCTTTCCGATTACAGCCTGTGGGCTGTAATCAGCTTCCAAATAGTTAACCAGGGGAAGCACGGGGTGTGCGTTCCCTGGTTAACACTGACACACATCTCAGCCAATCAGGTTCACCGGATCTGGTTACCGGTAACCTAATTGGCTGAAGCGACATCGAGGGCGGGACTACATTGAAGGATCATGGCGGAGGATGGCTGACCGGCAAAGGTAAGTGCCGGGCAGGGGGGCAATCTGGCGGTAATTTAGGGCACACTGGTGGCATTTTAGGGGCAAACTGGCAGTAATTGTTGGGCACAGTGGCGACAATGGCATGGCACAGTGGCTGCGTTTGGCATGGCACAGTGGCGACAATTGATGGGCACAGTGGCGACAATGGCATGGCACAGTGGCTGCGTTTGGCATGGAACAGTGGCGACAACTGATGGGCACAGTGGCGACAATGGCATGGCACAGTGACTGCGTTTGGCATGGCACAGTGGCGACAATTGATGGCATGGCACAGTGGTGACAATTGATGGCATGGCACAGTGGCGACAATTGATGGCATGGCACAGTGGCGACAATTGATGGCACAGTGGCTGCGTTTGATGGCATGGCACAGTGGTGACAATTGATGGGCACAGTGGCTACGTTTGATGGCACGGCACAGTGGCTGCGTTTGATGGCATGGCACAGTGGCGACAATTTTATGGCACAGTGGCGACAATTTTATGGCACAGTGGCTGCGTTTGATGGACACAGTGGCTGTGTTTGATTTTTTTTGTTTGTTTGTGCCCCCCCGAAAAATTTGGAGCAACAGCCGCCATTGAGTATGTCTACTAAGATAGAGTAAATGTATCTATACCAGGAAGAATAAGTTAACCTGTTCTGGGGCTGCTCCTGAATTCCAGGATGTTTAGTTTCTTATTATTGCATGTTTAAAGTCCAGGACTTTAAACATGCAATACGAGTTAGTGATAACTAGGTACATGATTTAGAAGACAGTCATGAACTGGAGAATCATTATATGAGATCATTGTTAATAATGCCAGTTTACAAGTCAATGCTTCCACACTTATGCTCCCTAAAAATTACCCTTAAAGGGGTTGTAAAGCTTTGTGTTTTTTCACAGGTGAAAAAACACCTTGCACTCTCTGCCCCCCCCCCCTCGAGCTCCCCGAGCCCCCATTTTACTTACCTAGCCCAAATCTCCATGGGGTGCGATCCCGTGTTGCTTTCCCCAGGTTTTGTCAGCTCTTCATTGAATAGATTGATAGAAGTGCAGTCATTGGCTCCCACTGCTGTCAATCAAATTCAATGATGCAGCTGCCAGGGGGTGGGGCCGAGTCATACACTCGAGTGTATGACACGGGAGTGCGCCTGCAAGCTAACCCCCTCGGGGAAAGAGCTTCCCAGAGAGGGTTGGCTCTTGCGCAGAGGAGCTGTGAGAGACGCTGTGGGACCCCAGAAGAGGAAGATTCGGGCCACTCTGTGCAAAACTAACTGCACAGTGGAGGTAGGTATGACATGTGTTTTTTTTTAAAAACAACTGAACCTTTAGTTTCCCTTTAATATTTCTCAAAATCCATCATAAAGATCAGAGGTAAAAAGCATAAAATAGAAAAGGTAATGGATAGCAAAGAAAAAAGTTAGTGTGAAAAATAATAATAATAATTTAACTACTAGACCCAGTCAAAAGAATATAGTAGCCCCGGTAAGCATCTAGGTAAGGAACACACAGACTACGATCTGCACAAGCTCAGGGTTGCACAACAAGTGCCAAAGGGCCACATGTGGCTCCTGGACAATAGGCTGGGAATAAGGGGGATGGACCCTCTATTTTTTATTGCTGGGGAAATGTACCCCTCTATAACTTCTGGAGACTTTTATAACAGACAAAAAGGTGAAGGTAAATCCAAAATTTCAGATTTGTTCTCAAAGCAGGTGGTGGGTGGAAATTAGGGTTGTCCCGATACTGATACTAGTATCGGTATCGGGACCGATACCAAGCATTTTCCCGAGTACTCAGGGAAAATGCTCAGATACTTTGCTGATACCTGACTCTCCCTCCATGCTCCTGTGTCCCCCTTCCGTTCCGCTGCCGTTCTGCTCTCCCCCTCCGTGCCGCTGCCGTCCTCTGTCCCCCCCCCTCCATGCCGCTGCCGTCCTCTGTTCTCCCCCTCCGTGCCGCTGCTGTCCTTTGTTCTCCCCCTCCGTGCCGCTGCCGTCCTCTGTTCCCCCCCTCCGTGCCGCTGCCTTCTCCTTTTTTATTTCTCCCCCTCCATGCCGCTGCCATCCTCTGTTTTGCTCTCCTCCTCCATGCCGCTGCCGTCCTTTGTTCTCCCCCCTCCGTGCCACTGCTTCCCCCCTCCGTGATCTGTGTCCCCCCTCCGTGTCCTCCTCCGCCCCCTCTGTCAGGGCTCCTACCTTTTCTAAATGAACAGAGTCAGTGATCACTGACTCTGTCCATTCATATGTCTGAGCATCGTAACCTGTGTTTACGATGCTTCAGTTTCTGAATGGATAGGAGCCTCTGTCTCCTGTCCATTCATTTCTAGTGCAGCTGAGAAAGGGACTGGGGAATCTGTGTCCCTAGTCCCTTTCTCTGTCTTAAAGGGGAGATGTCAGAGGTTTGTTAAGACCCCTGATATCTCACCAAAGCCCCCCAACAGGGCTAATTAAATAAAAATAAAAAGAATTTCAATAAATAATTTAAAAAATAAAATGTAAATAAAAATAATAATAATAATAATAATAATAATAATAATAATGGAAAAAAAACACACACTGACAATTCACTAACCCCCCCCCCCCTAAAAAAAAAAAGTAAAAAATAAACTATGTGTAAAAAAAAAATATATACTGTCACATGACATTAAAAAAAAAGTATCGGTACTTGGGCGAGTACTTGAAAAAAAGTATCGGTACTTGTACTCGGTCTCAAAAAAGTGATATCGGGACAACCCTAGTGGAAATCTTCCAATAGGGGCTCATATTTTGGTGAGAGCTGTCTAAGATGGGCAATTCTCATTTCCTTTTCCATTTTCAGGACAGTAAGTATAAGGGTAATCTCCCCACCAGGAAACGGGCAGCAAAAAAAACCTGATATAACCTGTTTTTTTACCCCTTCCCTACTCTATTTAAAAAAAAAAAGAAACCCACATAAATCATGAGCCATAATGTTCATCTACATTGATTCATCTGGCAAAAGCAGCGCTTCTCAATGTGTAACACACAAAGAACATTAGTAGTGTTTGGAAAGATATACCCTGTGAGGATTACTCCAAACTGGAAAGTGCTCAACCAACAGTTCATATATGGGCTTTTTGGATGTATGGGAATTCCACCTTCACCACACTGCGTGATTCCACTCCCCTAGGTATTGCACTCACTAGAGATCTATCAAATAAACACTTTTGGATATATTATGCCCTTTCTGTAAAAGCCGGAGAGTCATCTGGAAGGATATCCCAATTGGATCGCCTGGGCAGTTGATTTATACACTCTGGTCCAGTATTCACTCAAGCTCTGTTACCGTAATCGGTTCCATTGCTCGGACATAACGAAAAAAAAACAATCCTCAGTGAACCTGTTAAAACGTGATTTCCATAAAACAAACCCCCCTTTTCCCTTTGCACTTACAAACATCAGTTAAAAAATTGCATTCAGTAGTAAAAGCATCACACTGTACACTGTATCATGATACTCGATCACCGCTCGGGAAGGTCTGATCATCCACATGGATTCCCGGGGGGAGATCGGAGCAGCTGACAGATAAAACAAACGTGTGCTCACGCCTAGACACGTTTCGTCATTCCATCTTTGTCAATAGGCGCATTTATGAAAATAAAGTTTTAACAGGTTCACGCTATGAGGATTGCAAAGTGTACTTGAAATTGCACTGAAAGTGCACTTGGAAGTGCAGTCACTGTAGATCCGAGGGAGACATGCGAGGAGAATAAAAAACAGCATTTTAGCTTGCACACGATTGGATGATAAAATCAGCAGAGCTTCCCCTCATTTTAGATCTACCCCTCAGATTTACAGCAACTGCACTTCCAAGTGATCTTTCAGTGCAATTTCAAGTGCACTTTGCATTTGTAGTTTGCACTTGTAGTGCAAAGGGGATTTGCCTTTCGTAAATAACCCCCATTGGCTCATGATTTATGACTTTTGTATTATTATAGCAGCCACTCTTCTGATAACCAGTTTAGGAAACCTCTTACATATACCTACGTATGCACCAGATAAGTTTACTTTTACTGTTACTTTAAGATTGTGAAAAAAAAAAAACACAATTTCAGTTATTCACTTTAAAAAAGGACGTTTTTTAATTTTTTTTACTGTTTACTTTACTTTACTGTTTACTTTTACTGTTTACTTTAAGATTGTGAAAAAAAAAAAAAAAACACAATTTCAGTTATTCACTTTAAAAAAGGACGTTTTTTTATTTTTTTTACTTTTAATCTTTGGATAATACTTTTTTACAGCATATAACTGCAAACTAACTCTAAAGAAAACATTTTTTTTTTTTTTACCCAGAATAAGGTATGCAAAGCAAAAAAACGAAATCTGTGCTCAGATTTGCAAGTTAGCAAAACAAAACTTCATTAGAACATAAGGGAACATAGCTCCAAGTTGTAAATATATACAGAAGCCACCTGTAAAGTGTGTGGTCTTTTTACAGAATAATAACAAAATGTACTTACTGTATTTCAGAACTAGACATTCAAATAAGATATTTCTTACCTGTATACTCTGGGATTTATTTATTAGGAGTAGAGTGTGGAAATGTTAACTTTGTAAAGAGAATGTTTGCTTGGTTTAGCGAATGAGGTGAATATGCGTTCACT
The DNA here is from genome assembly GCF_905171775.1 of Rana temporaria. NCBI lineage: Eukaryota > Metazoa > Chordata > Amphibia > Anura > Ranidae > Rana > Rana temporaria. Next base: position 358,089,388 of record NC_053489.1, on the reverse strand, counting down.
TCAATATTTCAATCATGTGTAAGCGAAAATCCTTTTTTTTGCTGCACATAACTAATAAGAGTAGACACATCATCATGTTATTTACTAAGCTAAGTTATCAACCACTTTGTTAAATGAGCAGCCCCTACTCCTTTAGTAAACTAACCTCAATAAATCAAATGCAGATATGTTTAATATGTACTCATTTGTTTTCTTCACAGTAAATAACTGTACCTCCCACCCCAAAAAAGTTAAAAAGTTACCAGTGTGCAGTGTCGTCCAGGGAATTTTGCTGCCATTGTAGAAACAATTCAAGCAGAGGCTGAAATTAACAAAACGTGCGATCTCTTGTTAGGTGCTCTGTACAATAATTGGATCAATACTCTTCTTGTCATAGGTCATGCAGTTCCATTATCTATTTCTTTATCTGTAGTATGTCAACGAAGATAGAGTAAATGCATGTATACCAGGGAGAGTTGAAGTTAGCCTGTTCTGGTGCTGCTCCTGAATTCCAGGATGTTTAGTTTCTTATCATTTTTTATCACGTTTACAGTTTGTATTGGAATAGTATATGGTCACCTCACCCCCTCAAGTCAACATAGTGAGTTTCAATTCAATAAATTATAAAGTTAGTAAAAATACACAGGACATTGGCCATGTTCTTAGTTTTATGGTATAAGCCTGCGTCATTTCAAAGAATGTCTGTGGAACAAACTTCAAACCAATAAAAATATCAGAAAATAAGTGACATTGGGCCAGATCCACAAAAGGGATACGACGGCGTATCTACTGATACGCCGTCGTATCCCTGTTTCTATATTTGGAACTGATCCACAGAATCAGTTTCCAATAGATAGGCAGAAGATCCGACATGTGTAAGGGACTTACACTGTCGGATCTTAGGATGCAGTACCGCATCCGCCGCTGGGGGCATTTCGAGTCGAAATGCCGCTTCGGGTATGCAAATTAGCACTTACGGAGATCCACAAAGCTTTTCAGCTTCGTTTTTTCTCCGTAAGTATTAGTTTGCAATCGTAAAATTAGGGCTGCTTTTACAAGGCCTAAACTGTTTAGGCCTTGTAAAAGTAGACCCTTCTATCCCGCGTCGCCGTCTTTTTTTTTCAAAAAAATTTTTTCCTGCCGCAACTCGTATTTTTTTTTTTTACGCCCGTCGCGATTCTCAAAACCCAGCGCAACGTAAAACCGCGCAAAGCACGTCGGGAAAATTACGTCGTGAGCATGCGCAGTACGGCCGGCGCGGGAGCACGCCTAATTTAAATGGGACTCGCCCCATTTGAATAGGAACGCCTTGCGTCGGCCGGATTTAAGTTACACAGCCGAAAATTTCTAGGTAAGTGCTTTGTGGATCACGCACTAAGGTAGAAATTTTCCGGCAGTGTAACTTAAATGAGAATATTTAAGTTACGGTGGCTGACTGTGGATCTGGCCCATTATTCTCACTCTTTAAAATTTTAAGTGCTTATATGAACCCTTCTTTACAAAGTTTTCGAGACTACTACCTTCAAAATGGCAGAGGGCTTTTGCTCTTAAAGAGAATATGGAGTGGTTTTGTGTATATATTTTTCATAAGTTCTTTATTATGATAAGGACTAGATGTGTGATTATTGTATTTTGTCAGATAAATATATACTATTACAACAAAATTTTGAGTATAGCCTCACATAATATATATACCGTATTTATCAGGGTATTGCGCGCTCCGGCGTATAGCGCGCACCCCTAAAGTGGACCCGACATTCCTGTAAAAAAAGATTTTAGTACTAACAGTTTTGGTGTCTTGCGCGGCGTCCATCGGCGGCCTCGTCGGGTCCGGCGTCCGTCTGCGGCTTCGGGTGTCCTCTTCGTCGGGTCCAGCGTCCTTCTGTAGCGTCCTCCCCGCTCGATCCTCGCGCCGAGTTTGAATATTGCGCCGGCATATACCAAGCGCAGTACACTCGTGTATAGTCGGGCAGGCTCGGCTACTCTCGCGCTCACGTACTGTACGTCCAGGACGTGAGCGTGGGAGGAGCCGAGCCTGCCCGACTATACACGAGCGCTCGGTATATGCCGGCGCAGTATTCAAACTCGGCGCGGGAAAGCGTGTATTGGCGTATATCGCGCACCCACGATTTTGCCCTGATTTTCAGGGCAAAAAAGTGCACGGTATACGCCGATAAATACGGTATATATTTTTTTTGAAAAATCATTTTTATTAAGGTTTTCAATGTTATACAAGAAAAGTCAACACGTGGCCCAAACAGTTGCCCACGCAGGGGCCAGTCACCCATTGCGTGATTATACCGCAATAGGGCACATCAGATAACACATAACACAAACAACTTACTAAGACTACAACCCCAATATGGGGAGAGGTTCAATACAAGACGAACAGTGCTCAACAAAAAATCAACAGGATAATGTGAATCTAGGAAGTGCTAACAACATCAGCTGTGGTGGCAGCATCGTCCAGCCAACAGGACCATACATTCTCAAATTTTTGTGGGCAGCCCCTGCCTGAGTAAGTAGCTTTAAAAAGGGGTAAACTGGCATTCACTAGGCCCTTCCAGCATTCGACAGAGGGGGGAGACGATTTTTTCCAGTGCAATGTGATAGCCTTGCGAGCATAATACAGTAGCAGGGAGATGAGTATTTTCCTGGCTCTAGTTGCTGACATTTGTTCCACCAGCCCCAGCAGACAGTATTTGGGGTCACAAGGCACACAAGTCTTAGAAACCCTAGCAATAACCTGGAGTATTGCCTTCCAATACTGTGCGATTGCTGGGCAAAGCCAGAAAATATGGAAAAATTCACCCGGTTGTTGGGAGCAACGCCAGCACGCTGGAGAATGTGCCGGCGACATCTGGTGCAGCCTGTGTGGCGTATAATGAGCTCTGTGTACAATTTTGTACTGAACCAGTTTGTCCCGTGCTGAGACCAGAGGGGAGAAGGGGAAATCCCACATCTCCCTCCAGTCATCCTCATCCAGCTCCGGTATGGTATTGAACTGCGGCAGGTTGGGGTTCAGCCACAGGGGGGTGTGAGGAGACCAGGAGTTAGGCTGGGGCACCCTCAACGCCTCACCCACCTTCCACGCCCACATAGTGGTTCGCATAGAAGGGGTGAGATAGTGAGGCGTCTTAAGCCCCCTAAATAGCAACCCCTGCAAGACTTCCAAAGACCCCACTATCGCCGCCTCCAAGACCACCGCAGAGTTGGTCAGGTCCGGCTGCAACCACCAGTGGGCGGTCACAATCTGAGTGGCCAAGAAGTACTTGTGGCAATCAGGAAGAGCCAAGCACCCGCTATGCACCGGCCTGGTCAAAGTGGTGTATTTGAATCTAGGCGGTTTGGGTCCCCAAATAAAGGAGAGGAAGAGCTGTTTGAGAGAATTAAAGAAAGTTTTGGTCAGCCTTTGCGGGGAGTTATGGAAAATGTATGTAAACTTAGGGAGGACCTTCATTTTGAGAAGATTGATACAACCAATGAGAGAAAGGGGAAGATTGCTCCATGCCTTCAGTCTGTCCCTGATCGCCACCAGCACAGGGTCAAGATTGAGCCGCACAAAATCTCTACTCTCTCTTGAGATGACAATACCTAAATAGGTAAATTGATCCACCCACTGAATTGGTAGGGAGGGGGGCGAGGAGGACCTAGCTCCTTCATCCACCGAAAAAAAATGAGATTTGTGCCAGTTCACCCTCAACCCGTGAAGGCGGAGAAGGCCTCCATGATCCCAAGCACGCCCCGCAGAGAGTGGCCTCACATAATATTTAATAAGAAATAGAAAAGAAGTACCATCATCCAAATTTATATAAGAGAACTAGACAAGGTGGAAATATGGAGGCAGTTGCTAATGCTGCCCAACCAAATATAACCACCTAAAGGGAGGACATACTGGACTATATCAGTACTGATACAATGACAATGTAGTATAGTAAAAAAGGTACTGTTTAATACATATAAAACATACACAAGTATTAAAAACAATACACCACAAAAAAACAACTACTAACGGGTGACCCTGTGAGGTTTCTGTTGGAGTGGAGTATAAAAACTTTCCTCTACCGGTTTCTATACGGCCATATTGACTCTCCAACTGGGCAGACGTGGCAGGCGGTGTGCTGGCTAGGTTGCTACATAGTGTGTTGCTCACTGATTAGTCCACACACCCTTTTGACAAACATAGGACATCATCTACCTCTGAATGTACCAGTTCTCAGATTACCTCTGCACCGCCCATGTAATCATCTTGCCCTTGGTTACTTTGACATTCAGCTTTTTGTAGAGCCTGTGATTGTCATTTACAATCCCCCTCGTTCACCGAGGGGGGTACCATCCGAGCCTTCTGTTACCCACGGCCTTGACCATTCGGACTACTCCTTCTGAAGAAGCGGCTTAGTCCGCAAAACCGGTAGAGGAAACTTTTTATACTCCACTAGTATTTAGCAGTTGTTTTTGGTGCTGTATTGTTTTTTTATACTTGTGTATGTTTTATATGTATTAAACAGTACCTTTTTTACTATATTACATTGTCATTGTATCAGTACCGAGATAGTCCAGTATGTCCTCCCTCTAGGTAGTTATATTTGGCTAGGCACATTAGCAACTGCCTCCATATTTCCACCTTGTCTATATACTATTACAGTTCATGTATTCTCTGTTTCAGATAGCAGAAGGAGTCTCCTTTTCATGTGCTTTCCAAACTAGGTTTATCTGTTTTGCTAAATAAAAGACTGTTGTAACTTTACTCAAGATTATGCAGTGTTGTTTTGTTGACAATGTCCATAGTCTGGAGTGAGCTGCAAGGCTGAGAACACCATTGACTAACTGCAGCAAATGAATGATTTTTGGACAAATAGTTACCATTAGGACTGTATTCAGGGCCACCTTTAAGGCAGGGCAAAAGGGGCAGCTGCCCTGGGACCTGTCATTGTTGTGGGGCCAACTATGGTGGTTTAAATTCCCTTCTCCCTTGGAGTTTTAGTCCTGTGCTGTGTCTGTGTCTCAATATCTCAGTGTGAAGTGTTGCTACTAATGCTGTCCAGCTCTGCCCTATTGTACAGATGATTGACCTGCAGACTGTGTGTTTACATGTAAATAACCGGCATTGATATATAAATAGCAGAGGCATTCATACGTAAATAGCCACGGACCGGTGGCATTGATATGTAAATAAATGCAGCATTCATATGTATATCATGCCCCCCATAGGTCATATCCACCATCACCTATACTGAATGCTGCCCACTGGGGAGGTAAATGGCGATGCTTAAAGGTCCTGCCTGCAACTGTGGTTATTAGGCCTAACATCAGCCTGTTCTGCAAAGGTAAGCAAATTGGTGGGGGAGGAGGGTAGTGTGGGGTGTGCAGAGGTAAGCAGAGAAGGAATTACAGTTTGGGTGCACATGTGAGCAAGGAGGGGATGTATAGAGGTAAGAAAGGTAGGTGGAAAGATGAACAGAGGAGGCAGGTAGAGTTAAAGGGGGGAGGGTTGGAATGGAGAGGAGGCAGAGCTTTGGGGTGCAGAGGTTATCAGGGGTTTTAGGATGCAAAGATGTACTGACAGGGAGGATGAAGATGTAGGTAGCTTGTAGGGCAGTCAATTAATTTGAATGGGCTGCTCTATGCGTTAGAAATGCGGAAGAAAGTTCCTAACCCTTTTTTAAACTCACACGGTGCTACAGCACATGTCATCAGCTTGGTGTATAATCCTTTCATTCATACTAGTGGCCAGTGTGAATGTTCCTCTTACATTAATGGTCAGTGTAAATCTTTCCTTACATTGGTCGTTACTGTGAATGCTTCTATTACATTAGTTGTCAGTGTAAACCCCTATTACATTGGTAGCCAGTGTTGAAGCCACTCTTATATTGGTTGTCAGTAGGGTTGTCCCGATACCACTTTTTTGAGACCGAGTACAAGTACCGATACTTTTTTCAAGTACTCGCCGATACCGATTACCGATACTTTTTTTAATGTCATGTGACAGTATTTTTTTTTCTTTTTTACATTTTTTTTTGCAGTGATTTTTTTTGGTGTTTTTTAGGGGGGGGGGGGGGGGGGTTGTCAGTGTGTTTTTTTATTTTTTTTATTTACATTTTATTTATTTTTTAATATTTATTGCAATTTTTTATTTATTTTTTAATAAGCCCTGTTGGGGGTCTTTGGAGAGATATCAGGGGTATTAACAGACCTCTGACATCTCCCCTTTAAGACAGAGAAAGGGACAAAGGACACCGATTCCCCAGTCCCTTTCTCTGCAGCCTCAGCTGAAATCAATGGAGGGAAGCTCCTCTCCATTCATAAACTGAAGCATCGTAAATAGAGATGTACAGAACGGTTCGCCGGCGAATAGTTTGCGGCGATTTTCGCTTGTTCGCGTTCACACATATGCGATGTTCGATCCGCCTCCTATTAATTCACATTGAGCAAACTTTGACCCTCTACCTCACAGTCAGCAGACACATTCCAGCCAATCAGCAGCATACCCTCCCTCCCTGACCCTCCCACCTCTAGGGCAACATCTATTTTAGATTTATTCTGAACTTGCATTCTTAGTGAGAGGAGGGACAGTGTTGCTGCTGCAGATTTAATAGGGAAAGCGCTAGCTAGGGCATTGTATTCCAGTCCTGAAAGACTCATCTGATCTCTGCTGTTAGAACAGCACCCCAAACAGCCCTTGTTAGGGCTAATCAATCAGTCTGCTTTTTTTTGTTTCTCTGTAATCTGTGCTGCGTGAATAATGCCCAGTGTTCAGAGGCCACGTACCCTGAACTCGAAAAGTTCTGAGGACATAGTCAGAGTTTGATCTTTCACTGTGAACCCTAACCCTATTACAGACAGGGTTAGGGTTACAGATAGGGTTAGGGTTACAGTTAGGGTTAGGGTTACAGATAGGGTTAGGGTTACAGACAGGGTTAGGGTTAGGGTTACAGATAGGGTTAGGGTTACAGACAGGGTTAGGGTTAGGGTTACAGATAGGGTTAGGGTTACAGATAGGGTTAGGGTTACAGATAGGGTTAGGGTTAGGGTTACAGACCGAGTTAGGGTTACAGATAGGGTTAGGGTTACAGATAGGGTTAGGGTTGCAGACAGGGTTAGGGTTACAGATAGGGTTAGGGTTACAGACAGGGTTAGGGTTACAGACTGTAACCCTAACCCTAACCCTATCTGTAACCCTAACCCTAACCCTATCTGTAACCCTAACCCTATCTGTAACCCTAACCCTAACCCTGTCTGTAACCCTAACCCTATCTGTAACCCTAACCCTGTATGTAACCCTAACCCTAACCCTGTCTGTAACCCTAAACCTAACCCTAACCCTATCTGTAACCCTAACCCTATCTGTTACCTTAACCCTGTCTGTAACCCTAACCCTAACCCTGTCTGTAACCCTAACCCTAACCCTATCTGTAACCCTAACCCTATCTGTTAAACTAACACTAACCCAAACCTTGTCTGTAACCCCATACCTGTCTGTAACCCTAAACCTAACCCTAACCCTATCTGTAACCCTAACCCTATCTGTTACCCTAACCCTAACCCTGTCTGTAAACCTAACCCTAACCCTTACACTACCTGATCGATACAACATCATACCTGATGTTTTAAAGCACGTTATTCCAAACAATTTATGAATCTTAGGTGATTTATGCCCTTTGTGGATTAAAAACGGACTCTGCGACAACTACGTAATTTTCCATGGGAGTTTTGCCATGGTTCCCCCTCCGGCATGCCACAGTCCAGGTGTTAGTCCCCTTGAAACAACTTTTCCATCAATATTGCGGCCAGAAAGAGTCCCTGTGGGTTTTAAAATTCGCCTGCCCATTGAAGTCTATGGCAGCTCGCCCGGTTCGCCCGTTCGCGAACATTTGCGGAAGTTCACGTTCGCCATTCGCGAACCGAACATTTTAGGTTGGCGACATCACTAATTGTAAACACGGGTTACGATGCTCAGTTATATGAATGGACAGAGTCAGTGATTCATTCTGAAAAGGTAGGAGCCGGGTTTAGCGGTTCCTACCTCCGCTCTCCATCTTGACAAATTGAGGGGGGAGAGAGGACAGCAGGGAACACGGGGGAAGGAGAGGACAGAATGGAACACGGGGGAAAGAGAGGACAGCACGGAACACAGGGGAAAGAGAGCACAGCACGGAACACGGGGGAAAGAGAGCACAGCACTGAACACAGGGAAAAGAGAGCACAGCACGGAACACGGGGGGGAAAGAGGACAGCACGGAACACGGGGGAAAGAGAGGACAGCACGGAACACAGGGGAAAGAGAGCACAGCACGGAACACGGGGGAAAGAGAGAACAGCACGGAACACAGGGGAAAGACAGCACAGCACGGAACACGGGGGAAAGACAGCACAGCATGGAACACAGGGGAAAGACAGCACAGCACGGGGGAAAGACAGCACGGGGGAGAAGACTTGCAACTCCCCTGCCTGCCCAGGTATCGGCTGAGGCATCGGAGCATTTCCCCCGAGTACAAGTACTCAGGGAAATGCTTGGTATCGGGACATTCCTAGTTGTCAGTAAAAAAAATCAGCATTTCCATTGATCACACCCTCCCCTCCCCCCAGCACTGCCACTGATCCCAGGAGTTCTAGGATCCCTAGGAGTTTTCTGTCTATTGATGGGTCCGTTTACCTCTCCAGTCAATGGTGTGCAGGCAGTGAGGAGATGATGTGCTGTAACCTCTAGTAACCAATCAATGCGCAGTAAGGATGTGCAGTAACCTCTAGCAACTAATCAGTGAGCAGTATTACTGTGCAGTAATCTCTAGCAACCAATCAACAAGCAGAAATTATATGCTATAACTTCTAACAACAAATCAGTAAGCTGTAATGTGTGCTGTAACCTCTAGCAGCAATCAGTAAGCGGTAATGATATGCTGTAACCTCTGGAAACCAATCACAATCGCTGCCTGATCAGATACAGTAAACTGATTTTGAGTCTAGCTTCTAATTTTTGTATGTGTCAGAGCACGTGGAGAGCAGGGCCATCTTTTCCATTGGGCACGCTGGGCAGTTGCCCGGGGGCCCCGCTTGCCTGGGGGGCCCCACCGGCTGCCCAGCAACCCCAGTAAAAAATTGTGGAGAGTGACAGGTTAGAACTTCCCATGCCCAGTTTGCGGAAATCACAGAGAAGATCTGGTCCTCCACGAGTGTGGGGGGTTGCTGATGTAAGGGGGGAGTGAATGCAAAAATGTAAGGGGGCACTGATATAAAGGTTCCTCCTCCTATATTAGTGACCCCCCTTACCTTAGTGTATTTACTCTACGGAAGGTGGTCTCTGGTCACCAGAGTGCCCTTTACATCAGAGTCTGCAGGATTCCACCTTACAATGCAAGGGGGAACTCAGTCTGCGGACCCTGATGTAAGTGGGAAAGAAAAAGCAGTGGACTCTGATATAAGGTGGTCTCTGGTCACCAGAACCCCCCTCCACATCAGAGTTCCCCCCTTAGATCATGATCTGCAGCATTCCACTTTACATAAGAGTTCCCTTTCACTGTAAGGAGGAATCCTGCAGACTCTGATGTAAGAGGAAACTCTGTGCTGGCTGGGTTATAGTAACCTGACCTTCATGTCAATGAAGACATTTTATTTTTTTTACTTTTGTTTAACTTAAACACATTGCTAATAGCACTAGCTATATGTTTAAAGTTTAAATACTGACATTTGCATTGTTTGGCACTGAAAACTGTAATTTTAGGTACTTTTTTTGCAGTGGCAGTAAAAAATGTGGTTCTGCCAGTAAATTTTATGATTTTTGTCAGTAAATTCTCGTGCGTGATTGTGTAGACAAGGCCCCAGTGCACTGTATTGCCCGGGGGCCTATAATGCTCTTAAGATGACACTGGTGGAGAGTGAAATTGCATTGGGGGGAGGGGGGCCCAAGAATATTTTTTTCCAGGGTCCAATCAATATTAAAGATGGCCCTGACTGTATCCTTTAACACAGTGGTTCTCAACCTTTCTAGTGCCGTGACCCCCTGATAAAATTCCCCAAGTTACGGGGACCCCTAACGGTAAAATTATTTTCGTAGCTTGGGTTGTCAGCGTCCAAGGCAAGTCATTTGTGCCCCTAACCCACGGACATTTAGCGCTACCTTAGTCTCTTCCACTCATACAGTATTAAAACCTCTTATGGTACATTTGAGAATGTACCCCTCTTTCTCTTTGTTCTCTTTTCTTTCCCCTTTTTTCCCCCCATCCCTCTCTCTAGCCCTTTTTCTTTGTTCCTTCCCCTCTTTTTCTCTCCCTTCCATGTAGTCTCTATTTTTATTCCTTCTCTTATTTCTTGGTGGGGGGGTTAATAGGATCAGTGGCAATGCTGGGGGGGAGGGGGAGTTCTGATCAGTCAACTTAGGTACTCTTAATCAAGGTCATCTTTTGATCTGAGAACTGTAGTGAGGACGTTTAATGGCAACTATAATCACAGGTAGTGTTACTCCGCATTCACGGTGTCTCAAACTTTGTGGTGTCTCGTAGCAGTGACACCTATGCTGAAATCAGGAGATGGGGTTTCCTCCAGCCCCTCCCACTTCACATTCCTCACGTCAGCTGACTTCTAGTCTCTGCCCCCCAGCCACGCCGTGAACTGAATGGGTGGCTGCGGGCTCAAGGAACAGCCCAGGATTTGGTGACCCCCTGGCAAATCATCATTTGACCCCCAAGGGGGTCCTGACCCCCAGGTTGAGAACCACTGCTTTAACACTTAAGTGCTGGCTGTCAATGAATTTTTAATAACTCAAGCTAAAATATACATACAGTTTATTAAATCATGCAAACAAAGTGTTATTGGATAGGGAAAGAGGCAAATATCTTTTGGTGTCTTTACAAAACCTATAATGTTCTATATGGTGCACCTGTATTAACTGTTTATATGTAAATATCTAAATAGTACAAATATAGATATAAAACATCAGTTTTGATAAACTTGCAATCTCCTCTAAGGGCTATAAAATTAAAGTGTAGCGCCAATAACGACCCACCTATTAAGGGGGGAAGGTTAAAAGAAATGAACCCTCTGCAAGTGTGCAGAAAGTCTAGGTGATAATTGATTACAATTATGTGTCAATTAGTGTGCAAAAACACAGCTAAAAAGCTGGAGAAATAGGCTCCCAGGCTGTGGTAAAAACCTGCCAGAGCACCCACTCATGTGATACTAAGTGTAAAAAAATGTTAGTGTTATATAAATACAACAAATCTTAAACTTAGTGCACCTGTAGCAAATTTTCAAGTGACAAATTCAGGTGAAAAACATATACAAAAAAATTAAAAATAAAAATTGAAAACACCAATCCTCAATGTAATGAAGAATGGTCCATAACACCCCTACTCAAACAATTCATTAATCTTGGTGTACCCACATTTGATCAATAGATCTATATGTGTAAGGGAGAAAATTAGTCCATCAAATATGTGGATATGTTCTTGCTTTCTGGGCCTCAATATGAAATTCAAGAATGCAATCCTCCAATGGTCACGACCATATATTAAGTATGAATAAGGTACCCTTACCAGACAAGGTGGACCCTCTACTCACCGTACGGTGGGAGGGTCTTACGGGCTTGTGTGGGCCGATCGCCCCCCTAGATTATTGTCCGGGAATTCCTCCTAGATGGCATCAGCCTCCGATATATCCAGGCTCGACCTCCAGGTCAGAAGTCAGAATCCGATGGGTGAGCAGAGCACCTCCGAAAGCCACGCAATGGTACCGATTTTTTAAGGGTGTAACAATCGAGGAAAGAGAGAGAAATTGCTTCTCATGGTGCAGATGGTAAAAATTTAATTTGTAAAAAATTCAAATCCAAATTTTCACACTGGTGATAGGTACAAATCACATAAAAACTGGTAAAATCAAATAAAAAGCCACATGTGAAAAATAACAGCAAGCTTCCACCCAGTTGAAATAAATGGAAGTGTCCAATAATACTTGTGCAGTGGAGAAGCGATGAGGCTTATAGTAACCGACCGGTTTCGTCTTAAGCAGACTTCAACAGGGGTGTCCTAGTCGCCACTGCCTCTCCCTTGCACTTAAATAGTGGCACCCACCTGAAATGAGATCACCTGTCCTCCATTGCTCCCGATCGGCGTGCGTTTCACCAATGATTCTACTGTTGGGAACTGCGTTCCACAAGCCAGGAAGTGAGGGGGCGGGTCTCCATGGCTAAATCCTATAGGCTAGTATGCTAGAAAATTCTTCCAATGACCACTCCAGGGTGGTATGACATCTCCCCCCGCTCTCCCTCCAATCGGAGAGCACACGTACCTTGCTGTCAGCAATGGAGCTCAGCCTCGAGTGGACGCGGCCAGCGTCATGACGTTCAACGTCCATACGCTGCACCATGCGTTCCACCCGTCCTCTACGCATAGCGCCATACTCTGACCACCAGAGCGGACGTGACGTCTATGCGGAAGTGACATCATGCGCTCCATATGCTGGAGTGTGCATTCCAGGGGATCATAGAACGTCATGGGACTGAAAACAAGATAACGCAGCGCCTCTTGTAACCAATGGTTTTATGTAAAAAGGGAGTGTTACAACAGAACCCCCTATACTAGAGCATCTGCCTCCAAATATGCACTATTAAATGCGGACAAAAAACAGGGATCGCTGAATCGGATCCCATATAGGTGGGTGCCATCCACAAAAAATAGTCAGCCACAATATAATTAACCCAAAAGATATTAGAAATACATGAATCATTCAACTCCTATATTCCTCAATCTAAATAGTTTAAAAGGAAGTACATAACTCTTTCAACTCTTATACTCAGCAATCACAGAAAATTAAAGTCATAACCCCCAAACAGTCAGATCTAATTATGATTGGTTGATGAACGCGTTCACATCCCAATCCACATTTAGGCCGAAAGGGGCGTAACTCTTTAGCTGGTAAATCCAAAATACTTCCAACTTTGACACTCCCCTGACATTGGGTTCCCCCCTCCAATGTGGGATAAATTTGTCGATGATTTGGAAGCTAGTGCCTTCCAGCTTCTTATTATGCTGCTCCAAATAGTGTCTAGGCACTGTATGATTGGTGCGGCCTTTAAGAATGCTGGTGATGTGTTCACCTACCCTTGTGGAAAAGCTCCGTATGGTACGACCAACGTACTGTTTTCCACAAGGGCAGGTGATAAGGTAGACTATGTACTTGGTCGCACAGGTGAAAAAATGCTTTATTGGATATTCAATCCCTGTGTATGTAGATCTGAAGCAAGTAGTCTTCTTTCTACCATTGATGTTATTAAGGCAAACCCTACACCTTCTACAGGGATGAAAACCCTTAGAAAGGGGAAAAAAGAGGGTTTGGTAGGCGGATCCGAGGTGTTGGGGGCGATTTGGTTTCTTAATGATGTAGCTCCCCTATAGATCACTCCAGCCTTGGTAGGCAATGAGGGTCCTAGGACCTGGTCATTTTTCAGAATGTCCCAATGTCTACCAATTATCTCCTTTATTTGCCTATGCTGAATAGAGAATGTGGTGAAATTTTTGAATACTTTTCGGTTGTTCGGTGGTTAATGAGTTTCGATCAATCTCCCTAATCCTGTCAATCTCTTTGTCCACGTCTTGGCCAGAATATCCCTTGTCCGTGAACCTCTGCTTTAAAATCTCTGCCTGGATCTGGAAATCTGTAATGTTAGAGCAATTTCGCCTAATGCGCAACAATTGGCTACGTGGTACGGAACTAAGCCAAGCTGGATGATGGCAGCTATCTGTCGAAATATAACCGTTCCGATCAGTGTTCTTGAAATATGTATCAATTGGTTGTCCTGAACCACAATTTCCAAATCAAGGAAATGAATGCTGGAAAAACTAGCCTCATATGAGAGATTAATTCCCACATTGTTGTCATTAAGTACCAACATAAATCCATCCAGAGACTGTCGGTCACCCTTCCATAGGAGGAGGATGTCGTCTATGTATCGGGCCCACAGAATGATCTCTGGCCGATTCAAAGCATAGACAACATCCTCCTCCCATTTGGCCATGAAAATGTTAGCCAGGCTGGGGGCAAACTTGGCCCCCATGGCAACACCCTTTTGTTGGAGGTAAAATTCCCCATTGTACAAGAAATAGTATACTGGAAAGGTGTTCTACCCTTTCCAGACAACACTCCACCGCCTCAAACCCCAAATGGTGAGCTATGCTAGTGTACAGCGAGGCAAAGTCTGCTGTCACCAGCAGAACTCCTTCACTGTACTCTACCTCCTGGAGACGGGAAATGGTGTGTCTTGTATCTTTGAGGTATGAGGGGATTTTCCTAACCAGGGGTTGTAAATGGAAATCAATATATTTTCCCAAACGGGAGGTGACCGAATTGATTCCACTAACAATTGGGCGCTCTAAGGGCTGGTTCACACCAGAATGCAGTGAGGGAAAGGTGCGTTCTATGTACCTTTCCCGCACTCAGGGCCAGATTAACTACTTAAGACCCGGACCTTTAGGCAGCTAAAGGACCCTGTCAGGTTTTGCGATTCGGCACTGCGTCGCTTTAACAGACAATTGCGCGGTCGTGCGATGTGGCTTCCAAACAAAATTGGTGTCCTTTTTTTCCAACAAATAGAGATTTCTTTTGGTGGTATTTGATCACCTCTGCGGTTTTTATTTTTTGCGCTACAAACAAAAATAGAGCGACAATTTTGAAAAAAAGCAATATTTTTTACTTTTTGCTTTAATAAATATCCCCCAAAAATATATAAAAAACATTTTTTTTCCTCAGTTTAGGCCGATACGTATTCTTCTACCTATTTTTGGTAAAAAAAATCGCAATAAGCGTTTATCGGTTGGTTTGCGCAAAATTTATACCGTTTACAAAATAGGAGATAGTTTTATTGCATTTTTATAATTTTTTTTTTTTTTTACTACTAATGGCGGCGATCAGCGATTTTTTTCGTGACTGCGACATTATGGCGGACACTTCGGACAATTTTGACACATTTTCGGGACCATTGTCATTTTCACAGCAAAAAATGCATTTAAAATGCATTGTTTACTGTGAAAATGACAGTTGCAGTTTGGGAGTTAACCACAGGGGGCGCTGGAGGGATTATGTATGACCTAATATGTGTTTCTAACTGTAGGGGTGTGTTGCTGTAGGTGTGACATCATCGATTGTGTATCCCTATAAAAGGGATCACACGATCGATGACGGAGCCACAGTTAAGAATGACAATTTAAGTGTACCCTAATGTGCTAATATGCTGTGCATATTTGTACACTATGGCATAACCTACCTCAGGGCCTCTAAAAAGTAGTAATGTTAGTGAAGTTTAATACCGCTTTATTATCAAAGGATCCCAGGAGCCTCTCATGGGGCCCCCTACTGACCCGGTGGCCCTTTGGCAGTGCCTAAGTGCATAGTTGCCAAAATTTCAAAAATATTTTTAAGGGACACTTTTTTTTACAAGTGCTATATTTAGAGTAGCTGAGATCCCCTATGTCCCTCTATACATCACAGTAGTAATCACAAAATTAAATAAGTACTAATAATGGGACAGAACAAATATGAGGACTGAGAAGATTTCCTTTAGTTGAACTAACAAAAGTGTGCCCGTTCTAGAGCTGGTAACATTAAGGATATTCAGTATAATTTTAAAGAACTGTTTTTATGGGTAAGAGACGTAGGAGAGGAGTATGGACTGTATAAAACTGGGAAGTATGTGCAGGTGATGGAGAAGAATGTGGAGAGTCTAATGCCACGTACACACGATCATTTTTCGGCATGAAAAAAAGCGTTGTTTTTCAGCATGTCCAAAAAACTACGTTTTTTAAACTTTTTAAAAATGATGAACAAAGCGCGGTGACGTACAACACGTACGACGGCACTCTAAAGGGGAAGTAATATTCGCATTTGGGCTGCTTTAGCTGATTCCGTGTTAGTAAAAGACGATTCACGCTTTTCTGGCTGTTACAGCGCGATGAATGTGCTTACTCCATTATGAACGGTAGTTTTACCAGAACGAGCGCTCCCGTCTCATAACTTGCTTCTGAGCATGCGCGGGTTTAAAACGTCATTTTAGCCCACACACGATCATTTTTTACAACCCGAAAAACTAAATTTTTTAAAACGACGTTAAAAAATGCAGCATGTTCGATTTTTTTTTGTCGTTTTTCAGAAGCCGAAATGTTTTTAAATGTTTTTTTTTTCATGCCGAAAAATGATTGAGTGTACGCGGCATAACAGTTGGAACTATGTACAGAAGAGGAGTGTGGAGGGTATCACAGTGGGCAGTATGCACAGCAGAGGAGTGTGTGGGGTATGACAGAGGGTGGTATGTACCGGAGAGGAGAGTGGAGGGTATAAAAGTGGGCAGTATTTACAGGAAAGGAGTGTGGAGAGTATGACAGTGGGCAGTATGTACAGGAGAAGAGTGTGGAGGGTATGATGGGGGCGGTATGTACAGGAGAGGAATGTGGAGAGAAAGATAGTTGGCAGTATGTAGAGTGTGAAGGGTAAGGTTGGGTTACAGTATGTACAGGAGAGGAGTGTGCAGGGTATGACAGTGAGCAGTATGTACAGGAGAGGAGTGTGGATGGTATGATAGTGGGCAGTATGTACAGGAGAGGAGTGTAGATGGAATGATAGTGGGCAGTATGTACAGGAGAGGAGTGTGGATAGTATGATAGTGGGCAGTATGTACTGGAGAGGAGTGTGGAGGGTATGATGGGGGCAGTATCTACAGGTGAGGAGTGTGGAGAGTATGACAGTGGGCAGTATTTACTATAAAAATGCCACTGGCAGGGAAGGGGTTAACACCAGGGGGCGAGGAAGGGGTTAATTATGTTCCCTGTGTGTGTTCTAACTGAAGGGGGGTGGGACTAGGGGAAATGACAGGCATTTGTCTCCCTGACAGGACCAGGAGCTGTGTGTTTACACACACAACTCCCGGTTCTCGCTCTGGGACCAGGGGCGAGCAGGGACGCTGAAGGGGAACTCTACACCAAATTTAAAAAAAAAATGGTGTGGGTTCCCATGCAGTGGCACATCAGACCCTTCGGTTTAGTCTGGATCGTAAGGGGGAAAACCTACACCGAAAAAACAGCGTGGGGTTCCCCCAAAATCCATACCAAATCCTTATCCAAGCACGCAGTTTGGCTGGACAGGAATGGGGGTGGGGACGAGCAAGCCCCCCCTCCTGAGCTGTACCAGACCGCGTGCCCTCAACATGGGGGAGTGTATGCTTTGGGGCAGGGGGCACTGCACCCCCCACCCCAAAGCACTCTTGTACCCATGTTGATGGGGACAAGGGCCTCTTCCCAACAACCCTGGCCGTTGGTTGTCGGGGTATGCGGGCGGGCGGCTTATCAGAATCAGGGAGCCCCCTTTAATAAGGTGGCCCCCAGATGCCGGCCCCCCCACCCTATGTGAATGAGTATGGGGTAAATCGTACCCCTACCCATTCACATGGGGGGAAAATGTAAAGTGAAAAAAAAACACCCCACAGATTTTTAAAATTATTTATTAGTCAGCTGGGGGGTCTCTTTTTTTTTATTCGGGGGGGACCCGGGCTTCAACGTTTTCTGCCGGGGGTGCCCACCCCCCCCTCCCTAACCTCTCTCCGCTGCCTTCCGCCGGGGCCCCCACCCCCTTTAAGCTCTTTTACATTTGGGGGGGCCACAGGCTTTGCCGTTTTCTGCCGGGGGGCGCCATCCACCCCGGGCTTCTCCACTGCCTTCCGCTGGGGCCCCCCGCCCTGTTTAAGCTCTTTTACATTTAAGGGGGCCACGGGCTTCTGCCGGGGGGGGCCTCTGCCCCAAAGCACACACTCCCCCATGTTGAGGGCATGCGGTCTGGTATGGCTCAGGAAGGGGGGGGCGCTCGCTCGTCCCCACCCCCATTCCTGTCCGGCCAGACTGTGTGCTTGGATAAGGGTTTGGTATGGATCTTGGGGGAACCCCACGCTGTTTTTTTCAGCGTAGGTTTCCCTCTTACGATCCAGACCAAGCCGAAGGGTCTAATGTGCCCCCAGAGGGGAACCCGTGTCGTTTTTTTGTTTGAAATTTGGCGCAGAGTTCCCCTTCATGGTCAGCGCAAGCTGAAAACAGTTCGGGCTTTCACGTGCACCGCCTCAAGTTGCGCAAAAGCAGCTACGCCGCTTGGGATTTGCCAAGATTTTCCCGGCGTAGTGACATGGCGTGCGTGAAACTCCCAAATTCCCGAGCATGCATGCGCAGTACACAAATAAACCTCCCGGAGGTTTATTCGTACTTGCGGCGTAACGACGCTCCTCTTCACAAAAATCACTTTCACTTTCAATTTGGCCCGGGAAACTTTAAACAAACTACACTTCCCCACATCACCCCACATTCCCTCCTAATAAACTCCCGCCCAAACCCCTTCTAATTACATTTCTAAATGCCATGCGCCCTCTCCTGGGCGCACTAGGCATTATAGTAAATAAAGAAATACGCTGCTCTGTCAGCGTATTTCTTTTGTAAATGACAAAACGGCTTTTACTCCTGCCTTTGCTCTATAAATCATGGAGCAAAGGCTTGGTAAATCAGCCCCACTATATCTCTTGGTTTGGGTTTCCTAGCCTACTCTCAGGCTAATCATATCATCGGATGTGTATCCCTTGAGAATTACCGGGCCTTAGAATAACAGCTGTGAGGTAAGCTGCTAAAAAGTCACAAGAGGTGTTCTTTGCACACTGAAGCGCCCAATTCTTAAACACCTGGCTTTTGGGATTGTGACGGTATTGGTATGATATCCCTGTCAAACAGTCCCTTCTTCCCATAAAAGAAAATCACAGAATCATCCACACATGAGCCAAGGCTTAATGCTGGAACAAGACAGACTTTAATGGTACAACACACAGCGTATATGTAATTTACAAAACTGTTACAATGACAATCTCCGCCCCCTCACACAGTGGGGGCTCCCATACAGATGATAGGCAGACACTTCGGAGTCGACCCTGAAAACATTTCTTTAGATAATGACATCAGTGAAGGTAATTACTAGTTGTAACAGGATACATTATCTAGACAGCCTGGCCCCGCATAGAAGAGGTAATTACCACAATGAAGCAATCAGAATAATTAACATAAGCCACTTCTAATCACAGTAAACAGTAAACGCAGGTCTCCTTCACACACACAATAGATCAATTACCCTTTGAAATAGGGAGCTGGCTGAAGAAGGGTCATTAACATCTCAACAGCCTGTTAGCAGAGGCGTGAGTCCCACCTGAAATCACCTTCCCTCTAACACACACACAGCATTAAACTGGCAGGGAGAATTAACCTGAAGCATATAGGCAAAACGTCCTTCACAATGGCCCCCCTTTTTCTCCCTGCCCCGGCAACCCGGTTGGACCTTTCCTGGTCCAGTAGGGTTGACGGGTTCAGAGCTTTTAGTCCGAGGTTAACTCCGTTTGGCGTGACAATCCATCGACATTCCCGTTTTGCTTGCCTGGGCGATAATGAATCGTAAAGTCATAGGGCTGTAAGGCCAAGCTCCAGCGTAGCAAACGGGCGTTGTCCCCTGAAACCCGGTTAAGCCACACCAAGGGGTTGTGATCGGTGATGAGAGTGAAAGCCCGGCCATAAAGGTAAGGTGTGAGTTTTTTGAGTGCCCATACCAAGGCCAAACACTCTTTTTCAATGGTGGCGTAACTGACCTCCCTTGGCAACAGTTTCCGACTCAGGTATGGCACCGTGTGCTCTCCTCCATCCTCCCCGATCTGGTTTAGTACTGCCCCCAGTCCAAACATTGAAGCATCTGTGTGGACAATAAATCTTTTGTTAGGATCTGGGGTAACCAACACCGGAGCATTAACCAGAGCAGTCTTTAGGGTTTGGAAAGCCACCTCGCATTCCGGGGACCACAGGACTTGTCGGGGTAGCTTCTTTTTGGTCAAGTCGGTCAGGGGTTTGGCCAGGGCGCTATAGTCGGGTACAAAGCGTCTGTAATAGCCGACTGTGCCCAAGAAAGCCATGACTTGTGTCTTGGTGTGGGGAGTGGGCCAATTGGCAACAGCCTCGATCTTAGCCGGCTCCGGCCGTTGCTTACCACATCCTACTCGGTGGCCCAAATATTGTACCTCCGCCATACCCAAATGACATTTGTCGGGTTTCAGGGTCAGCCCGGCCCCCTTGATCCTATCCAATACTACCCCTACATGCTCTAGGTGCGCTTCCCATGTATCGCTGTAAATGGCGATGTCATCCAGGTAAGCGCAGGCGAAGCTCTGCAGACCCCCAGGTAACTGATCCACCATCCGTTGGAAGGTGGCCGGGGCGTTCTTCATCCCGAATGGCATAACCCGGAATTGGTATAGGCCGAACGGGGTGATGAAGGCCGACTTGAGTCTGGCATCTTCTGCTAGGGGAATCTGCCAATATCCCTTGCATAGGTCTATTGTGGTCAGATACTTCCCTGCCGAGATACGGTCAAGCAGCTCGTCCATCCGTGGCATCGGATAGGCGTCCGTAACTGTCTTGTCGTTGAGGCGCCGGTAATCTACACAGAAGCGGGTTGTCTCATCCTTCTTTGGTACTAAGACTACCGGCGAGGCCCAAGGACTTTCTGAGGGTTCGATTACGCCTAGCCGAAGCATCTCATCTATTTCCTTCCGCATCCCTTCCCGGACTGCTTCGGGGATATGGTAAGGAGGCTGTCTCAGGGGTGTCTGTCCTGGAGTCTCCACCTTGTGTACGGCTAGGCGTGTGTATCCAGACTCCTGAGAGAATGTGGCCTGTTTTATTTCTAGTAAGCAGCCAGCTTGAGCCCGCTCTTGCGGCTCCAGCTGTTCACCTAGCTGGACTTTCTCTATCTGGGTCATCCCTTCGCTACTGCCCAATAGGTCGGGAAGGGGTAGGGTCTCTGTGTCTTCTCCTGCTGGTGCACAGATAGCGGCTACCTCCTCTGCCCGTTCCTGATAGGCCTTGAGCATGTTGATGTGAAAGGTTCGTTTCACATCTTCATCCTCGCAGCTGGCTATCGTGTAGGTAGTGTCGCATATCTGTCCTATAACTTTATAGGGGCCCTGCCAGGCGGCCTGGAGCTTGTCTGTTCGGACCGGCCTTAATACCATGACCTTTTGGCCTATCCGAAAGCTCCGGTGCCTAGCCCGTCGGTCATACCATACCTTCTGGCGCTGTTGGGCCGCCTGGAGGTTCTCTCGCACTGTCTGGGCTAATTCCTCCATGCGGTCCCTCAGCTCCAGGACATAAGGTACAACCGGGGTCCCCTCAATTTCTGTTTGCCCCTCCCAGTGATCCTTGATGAGATCTAAGGGCCCCCTCACCCGCCTCCCATAGAGAAGTTCGAAGGGTGAGAATCCGGTCGATTCCTGTGGCACCTCTCGGTAGGCAAAGAGAAGGTGCGGCAGGAATCGCTCCCAATCCTTGTACGCACCCGTGAACGATTTCAACATTTGCTTTAGCGTTTCGTTGAAGCGCTCGCACAGGCCATTAGTCTGGGGGTGGTATGGGGAGCTAGTCAGGGATTTAACTCCACACGTTTTCCATATCTGCTGGGTTACCTCGGCCGTGAATTGGGTACCTTGGTCGGACAGAACCTCCTTGGGAAAGCCTACTCGGGAAAATACTTTAACTAGGGCCTCTGCTACGGTCTCAGCCTGTATGTTAGAGAGAGCTACCGCTTCGGGGTAACGGGTGGGGTAGTCTACTACGGTGAGTATATACCGCTTGCCGGAATGGCTAGGTTGGGCCAGGGGCCCTATAATGTCCACGGCTACCCTTGTGAACGGTTCTTTAATAATGGGCATGGAAACTAGTTTAGCCTTTGGGTGGTCTCCCTTTTTACCTATACGTTGGCATACCTCGCACGTTTGACAATACGCCCTGACGTCGTCGGATACCCCAGGCCAGAAAAAGTTCTGGGTTATCCGATACCCTGTCTTGCGTATTCCCAAATGGCCTGCCAAGGGTACGTCGTGCCCAATCCTCAATAACTCCTGCCGGTACTTCCGGGGAACTACCAGCTGGCGTTTTTGCTTAGGCCCTGGGGCATTACCCCGGGTCTCGGTGAGCCTGTACAAGCGGCCTTCCTCCCAGATAAATTGCTCCTTCTCTAACCCCCCTTGGCCCCTCCTGGCTTTCTCTCGATACTTTCTGAGGGAAGGGTCTCCGGTCACCTCCCGCCCAAAGTCCTCTGGGGTGTCCCAGGGTAGGGGTTCCACAGTCAAGGGTAGGTTGGGTTGGCTTACCTGGGTCTCAGTAGGAAGCGGATGGCTCTCGGCAGCGCGACTTTGTGCTCTGGTGGTTACTGCGTGGGCCTCCTGAGCGGTGGTAGAGGCGAACGCCGAAGTCAGGGGGCCAATGTCGTTGCCCAAGATGACTTCAGAAGGTAAGTCTTTCATGACGCCCACCTGAACATCGCCAGCTCCCGCACCCCAGTCCAGGTGTACCTGTGCAGTAGGAATACGGTATACTGCCCCCCCTGCCACTCTCACAGCAATTGATTTCCCCGGTTTCTCTGATGCATTAATAAGGTGTCTTTGTACCAACGTGATGGTCGCCCCACTGTCTCTTAATCCCCGGACGGTTTTTCCGTTAACCATGACCAGCTGACAATGGTGTTTCCGGTTGTCCGTAATAACAGATTGTACCATGAGGGCTTCGTAAAGGGTTCCCAATGGTTCTTCCTGACCCAGCTCCTGAGAATCCCAAGCCGAGTCTACACAATGGGCTGCTGCTGGTGGGCTGTACCCAGGTTGAGACCAATTTGACCTGGTGTTGTCGTTCATGGGGCAATTCTGCTTGAAGTGACCCAGCTGTTTGCACCGGAAGCAGCGTTGTTCATTGTCCTCCTGGCGTGGATAGCGAGGGCTAGATGTCACCGGTCTGTTAGGAGGTTGGTATCTAGCGGCTGGTGGGTGTGAGGGCGCCGTTGGTCGTGGAGGTTGTACCCGTGGTGTGACCTAGTTTGTCTTGCGAGTATCAGCATATTCATCCGCCAACTTTGCGGCCTCTGGTAGAGTCATGGGCCTTCGATCTCTCACCCAGTCTTTGACATCCGTCTGGATATGATTGTAAAATTGCTCCAGGAGCATTAGTTGCAAAATGTCCTCTGCGGTGGTGGCCTGGCTGCTGTTAACCCAGTTAGAGGCCGACAGAGACAACTGGCATGCCCATTCCGTGTAAGAGTCTTTCGTGGTTTTGCGTCCCTGAACTTCTGTCGGTGGGACTCTGGGGTTACTGCATAACGAGCCAGGAGCACTTCTTTAACCCGGGCGTAGCTATGGATATCCTGATCTGGCACGGTCCGGAAAGCATCAGAAGCTTTGCCTGACAGTTTGCCTGACAATATTGAAACCCACTCTCCTCTAGCTATTCGGTGCAGGTTACATTGTCGCTCAAAATCTGCCAGGTAGTTATCAATTTCACAGTCTTTTTCATCAAAAGCTTTAAAAGCCCTAAACGGAATCTTCCTTGTGTCTGCTGTGCTGTACTCACTGTTCGGAGAATGTGCGGCTGCTTGTTGGACTGCTGCCAGTTTTAACTGTAGTTCTGCGTCTCTTATTTGTTTATCCTTCTGTAGTTCTGCGTCTCTTATTTGTTTATCCTTCTGTAGTTCCGCGTCTCTTATTTGTTTAGCCTCCTCTAGCTCTGCCTTTGCTAACAGGTCCATCACTTTTTAGCACCACATCTGCCGTTGGGTTCGGACCGAACCATGCTAGCTTCTCTCTCATTAGCTTGTTGGCTGGTGATTCCTCTTCCTGAATCACTGGTGTCTCCATCTCTTGTACTGCTGGCGTTGCTGCAACCAAGTTGTCCTGGCCCATCTCCATTAATTCTGCTATGATGACCCGCTGGGTTTTGTTGATAGCAATCCTTCCACGAACTTCCAGTAGTTCTTTCAGTGTATTTCTTTTAAGCAGGGTGTACCAGCCTTCCATTCACTGTTCCCAGTGTCTGCTTGGAATCCTGGTGTAAAGGAGAGTAGAAGGGAAAATCCCGCTGCTTCCAACCAGTTGTGACGGTATTGGTATGATATCCCCGTCAAACAGTCCCTTCTTCCCATAAAAGAAAATCACAGAATCATCCACACATGAGCCAAGGCTTAATGCTGGAACAAGACAGACTTTAATGGTACAACACACAGCTTATATGTAATTTACAAAACTGTTACAATGACAATCTCCGCCCCCTCACACAGTGGGGGCTCCCATACAGATGATAGGCAGACACTTCGGAGTCGACCCTGAAAACATTTCTTTAGATAATGACATCAGTGAAGGTAATTACTAGTTGTAACAGAATACATTATCTAGACAGCCTGGCCCAGCATAGAAGAGGTAATTACCACAATGAAGCAATCAGAATAATTAACATGAGCCACTTCTAATCACAGTAAACAGTAAACGCAGGTCTCCTTCACACACACAATAGATCAATTACCCTTTGAAATAGGGAGCTGGCTGAAGAAGGGTCATTAACATCTCAACAGCCTGTTAGCAGAGGAGTGAGTCCCACCTGAAATCACCTTCCCTCTAACACACACACAGCATTAAACTGGCAGGGAGAATTAACCTGAAGCATATAGGCAAAAAGTCCTTCACAGGGATCATCACTCAGAGACTTTCTCATTTCATCCATTATATTCATTTTTCTGCATGTATTTCTGACCTATGTTTGGCTCACATATTTATGTTATTTTTTATATATTTATGCATTATCATTTTTTTGTGTATAGTTTTGTATCCACTTCATTGTGATTCACGCTATTTTTGAGATATTTGTTTCATTTCGTATTGATTTGTAATACTTGGAGGTTTATATATAGACTTTTTTCACGCATACAGAGTGTATTTTAAGTCACATTCTCTCCCCCCCTTCCCCCTCCCCTCCCCCACTCCCCGTTTCTCTGTCACACAGCGCAGACACCATTACCTTTTTCATTGACACGTTTTTTCTACCTAGGATAGATCACTAGGTGTCTGCAGCAGTGACATCGGCACATGCAGGGGACAGGGGATATCTCCTTAACCGTCCAGGTTTAGGAGATATCCTGGGTAGCTACAGGTAAGCCTTATTATAGACTTACCTGTAGCATAAAGTGGTATGTAAGGGTTTATGCAGAGCTCCACCCAAAAGGGGAAGCTCCGCTTGTCTGCCTCCTACGTCCTGTTTACCTGCACTGTCTCCATTGTAGGGGCCCCAGAGCATTACTTTGCCCAGGGGCCCATGATGCTATTAAGACAGCCCTACTGTCCATTATTCCATGCAGTGTGTGCTCCAACAGGTGGATAAGAGGGACAGTGTCACTGATGCATGCACTGTCCTCAAATGGTGATAGGACGGTGCATGCATCCCTGATCATGGCCCACTGGTGTGGGGGGAAAAACAAGCTCCCCTGACCCTGTTCTGGTGCCATATTGGCACAGATACTCATTGATTGCCCTCTGCTGCGTGTGCAGTCGCTGCAGCATGGCCAATGTAGAGTTCTACCTGGTGGGCATGTCACAGATTAGGCGGTTCTTGGGCAGGTTGTATTCCTTTTGGAGGTCAGTCAGCCGAGCACTGGCATTATATGACCGTCGGAAATGCACACAGAGTTTCCTGGCCTGCTTCAGGACATCCTGTAAGCCTGGGTACCTGCCCAAGAACTGCTGCACCACAAAGTTAAGGACATGAGCAAATCAGGGCACATGGGTCAGTTGTCCCTGTCGGAGGGCGGAGAGGAGGTTTAAGCTGGCTTGGTGTCAACTACCTCTGAGCCTGCCCCTGCAGAGCTGACAGAACCTCTGCCCCAGTGTGGCTCCTGTCCCCCAAGCACACCAGCTTAAGCACTGCATTGCATGTTTTTGCCTGCGTACCTGCGTAGCCCCTTGAACGCCTACAGAGCACCGCTGGTTCCGAGGACAAATCAGCACAGGAAGAGGCCACAGAGGAAGAAGAGGGGGTGGAGGAAAGAGGTGTGTCACAATCACCAGAAGTAGCATTTTGAAGGCGTGGTGGCGGAACAACCTCCAACACTACTGTACCTTGTCCTGCATCCTTCCCAGCTGCCAGCAGAGTCACCCAATGCGCTGTGAAAGATAGGTAATGTCCCTGTCCATGTCTGCTGGACCATGAGTCAGCGGTAATATGCACCTTACCACTGATCGCCCTGTCCAGTGAGGCATGGACATTGCCTTCCACATGCCGGTAGAGAGCCGGAATCGCCTTCCGTAAGAAAAAGTGGCGTTTGGGAACCTGCCACTGAGGTACCGCACATTCCACAAACTCACGGAAGGGGGCAGAGTCTACCAACTGAAAAGGCAGCAGTTGAAGTGCTAGCAATTTAGCTAAGCTAGCATTCAACTGCTGGGCATGTGGATGGCTGGGAGAGAACTTCTTTTGGCGCTGCAGCAGCTGGGGCAAGGAAATTTGCCTGGTACAATCTGACGATGGTGTACCGATAGTAGTTTGCTCGCAAGTACTTGGCTGTGACACATCTAATTCTACACCTTCAGTCCTATCAGTGCAGGCTTCAGAGAGGACTGAAGGTATAGTGGGGTTGGAGATCCCAGTGTCACAAACTATGGTGAACGAAAGTGAACCACAACTGCGGAGATTTGAATTTCATTAAAGGGAAATGGTATATTTCTCTGTGCAGTATGACGTTCAGTATTGGACACCAGTCACTCTTAACCTTAAGCGAAGAGTTTGGAGTTCATTACATCATCTGTCATTCTAGAGAGGAATTTTTTTTAGAAGGTAGGCCAGAAGGTATTATTGCATACCTGCAGGCACTAGGTTAAAATGCATATGCAAACTTATTTAGTATATAGGGCAATATGACCTATAAAAGCTATAACAAATTTCATGCACGTAGCTTAAGGATATGGGGTTTTTATAACACTTTAGAGAAAGTCACTTGATAGTTGTATGAGTCCTGAGAATTTATCTCCAGTTTTGAAATAAACTAACCCTGCTGGTGTCCATATGTGCTTCCAGAGCACTCATGCAGTATTAGGTAAGGCAGGTCATATGATAGTAGTATGAATCCACAATGGCTATCTTAAAGCATGATAGTAATTTAAACACGCCTGATCTCAACATGTACATGGAAGATAATTATATGCAATATGAAACTAAGGCAAGTCACAAGCATGGATTCAGGGGTACTTATCGCTTCCCAGAAGATAGGTGCTTCTACTAGCAGAGCTGTTTGTAGTGTGGAACGGCGTAGAGGGTCTTGAGACAGGTCCAGGTAATAAGGGAGAATGTCTCCACAGTAAGTAGTGTATTGATGGTAGCGTGGATCCTGGATTCAATGTGTTGATGGTAGCGTGGATCCAGGATTCAATATTTTGATGGTAGCGTGGAAACAGGATTCACAAGGCTACGGCTAACAATAAAAGAACGCCGTGTTTGTGTCCCAGAAGCAGTTTTATAGAGCCAGGAAGTGAGAGGAGCGGATGAGAGGAGCCGCACGTTGCGCTCGACACTTCCGCATTCAAGCGTGGAACGCAGCGGCGCGGAGCAATGATGCAAGGGGTGAAAAGCGACAGACGTCGCTTACAGTACCCCCCTCCTAAGGGACACCCTCCTGGGGGTCCCAAGAGGTGAGGGCTTGTCAGGGTACCGGGTGTGAAATTGGTTGCATAAAGTAGGTGCGTGTACTTCAGCTGAATCTTCCCAGGAATCATCTTGTATTCCATAATCCTTCCATCTAATTAAATAGTGTAAACGTCCTCTTCTCCTTCTAGAGTCTAGAATCCGTTCAACCTCGTACTGTTCCTCACCCTGAACTAGGATAGGGGGTGCAGGAGGAGGATTCCTACCAGAAAATTGATTAGGTTGGAAAGGGTTTAAAAAGGGAAACATGAAATGAAGGATGAATCCTCAGTTCCGGGGGGAGGGAAACTTATATGGTATTCTGGTTGATAACTTTGGAAATAGGGAATGGACCTGTAACGGAACGTCCCACACTCCGCTTGAGTGCTTCCGTCATATACCGCTTCCTATCAGTCTGGATATAGATATCAGATATTGCAGCTGCTCTCAAGCACACAACGAGACGATACGTGTTTGTCTGCTGAACATGGAGTGTTTAATAGAACCAAGAATACAACCTTATATACAGTTTAAAGAGGAGGTAACCAGAACATAAATTAACATGAGCTAATTAACTAATCATTTACCCAGACTAGGTGACTCATGGATATGACCTTTCAGAGTAGATGTCACGTCCCCTGCTATACAATACACATTATCATAAGTGTAAACACAGCACATCTTCACACAATAACATGGTCAATTAGCACAGAGAACAGACAGATGGCTGGAGGTGAGGACATTAGCATCTAACAGTATATGTCCCAACATTTTGAATGAGTCACTCTTAGGCCTCGTACACACGACCGGACAGTCCGCTGAAAACGGTCCGCCGGACCCTTTTCAGCGGACATGTCTGGTCGGAGATTTCTGTCTGATGGTTGTACACACCATCAGACAGAAATGAGAGACAATCCGCGCGGACAGACAGCGCAGTGACGTGTCTGCGCCATCGCCGCGACGATGACGCGACGTGCGCGACGCTGAAAGGTCAATGCTTCCACGCATGCGTTGAAGTCATTCGACGCATGCGAGGGATGGCGGCCGGTCGGACATGTACGGTGAGTCTGTACAGACGACCGAACATGTCCGACGGACAGGATTCCAGCAGGCATGTTTCTTAGCATGCTAAGAAACATTTGTCCGCTCGAAAACGGGCGGGCGGACAAATGTACGCTGGAAACCTGTCCGATCGGCCGTACACACGAACGAACATGTCTGCTGAAACTGGTCCGCGGACCAGTTTCAGCAGACATGTTCGGTCGTGTGTACGGGGCCCTACAATTAACCCGTTAACCCGAGTTCAGAATCAACAAACAGTAAATAGTTCTTTACAGTAATCCTGGAATATATTGTGGATAATAATTACATAATAATCCCATCTCAGGTAGTCCAAGATATCATTTCTCAGGCCTCGTACACACGACAGAGTTTCTCGGCAGAATTCACCGAGAAACTCGGTCAAAACCCGGATTCTGCCGAGAAACTCTGTCGTCTGTACAGTTTTGGCTCGATGGAGCCGCCGAGGAACTCGACGAGAAAATAGAGAACATGTTCTCTATTTTCTCGTTGTCCTCGTTCTTCTATGGGAGAAGCCGGCCCGCCGAGCTCCTCGGCGGCTTCATCCCAAAACTCGACGAGGAACTCGACGTGCCAAGCACGTCGAGTTCCTCTGTCGTGTGTACGGGGCCTCAGTCATCCTATGCCCCTAGGGGACATAGGATGATTTTAGACATAAGAGAGTCCAGGGATGTCCCGGGTGAGTCTGTCACAGGACCGAAGAATTGCTTTGCAAGTTTCCTGGTGGGGATGTGTAGACATAAATGTAGCGCTACCCCCTCAGGAGCCGCTGGTTAGATTTGGGACGGCATAATTATGTTACCTCTGTGATGTGTCTAGGGTTGATGGTGATGATGAGAGCAGTAACGGAATGTCCAGACAGTTGGTTGATGTTTTCAATGCCTTTATTTTCCTGGTCCAACACGACCAACAGTCAACTCGAGGTAGATAGAATAGATTGGTGAAAAAGAATAAACCTTGCAGATTCAGGCTGGATAAAAGAAGCAGTCCTGCCTCCAATAATTATGCTCGTTTACGTCACCACTCCAGCCGGAGTGGGTATAGTGCCCCTGGACAGATCCCTCTCACAGACCTGGCAGCCAGGGTGTCACTCGGAAGTGCTGGGAAGGAACAAGTTGCTGCCACCTCCTAAGCGTGGTGACGTCACTGACGCTGCCTCCAGACGCGTTTCGTCCTATTGGACGTTCTCAATGGGGGTAGGGCTAGCAGCAGTGAGGCACCTTATATAGCAGCCACTCAATGCAAAGGGTGGTCCATAGAAACTGACCCCGCCATCTTTATTGAGGGAAAATGTTCCCTTACAACCGCGCACAATAGCGCGGCCAGGGAAGAGAGTATAAAGCATTCACCTTCGCTTTTATAACGAGGATGGAGTTTCACTCTACAGATTAGTAATAAATGTAAAAAAGTGTAGTCCTTGTACTTACAACATAAAGAGGACAGGAGAACCGAGGGAAGATCTATATATCCGGCACAAGACAAAATTCCCTTGGCTCAGTGTGGCCATCTTGTGGATTAAGTTGAAATCTCTTTTTGAAAGAGATAAATTCATTTCTGACAGTACATGGTTTAAGAGGAATCAAAGCCTCTAACCTAACAGAAAATTTTTTATGGGATTTATCGAATATATCCAAAAGAGATTCTTAGACTCTTATATAATATTTAATAAAGTCCTCATCAAAAATTGTTTATTTATTTCATCTTATTAACTTGATAATATGAGGCTTTATAGTGTACTAAAAGCCATTAGAAAAATAAATTTAATATAAAAATATATGAAAAAAACGCAAACAGATCACAGGGCCTGTTGTGATACACACCCTATGCTCAGCGTGATCCAAGGATCCTTAATGGCCCAAGGATATAAATTTTAAATATTGAATATAGGCTATTCTTTTTAGGTGCTTATTTTATTTAATTTACTTACGTGAGTCTGTAAGTAAATTAAATAAAATAAGCACCTAAAAAGAATAGCCTATATTCAATATTTAAAATTTATATCCTTGGGCCATTAAGGATCCTTGGATCACGCTGAGCATAGGGTGTGTATCACAACAGGCCCTGTGATCTGTTTGCGTTTTTTTCATATATTTTTATATTAAATTTATTTTTCTAATGGCTTTTAGTACACTATAAAGCCTCATATTATCAAGTTAATAAGATGAAATAAATAAACAATTTTTGATGAGGACTTTATTAAATATTATATAAGAGTCTAAGAATCTCTTTTGGATATATTCGATAAATCCCATAAAAAAAATTCTGTTAGGTTAGAGGCTTTGATTCCTCTTAAACCATGTACTGTCAGAAATGAATTTATCTCTTTCAAAAAGAGATTTCAACTTAATCCACAAGATGGCCACACTGAGCCAAGGGAATTTTGTCTTGTGCCGGATATATAGATCTTCCCTCGGTTCTCCTGTCCTCTTTATGTTGTAAGTACAAGGACTAAACTTTTTTACATTTATTACTAATCTGTAGAGTGAAACTCCATCCTCGTTATAAAAGCGATGGTGAATGCTTTATACTCTCTTCCCTGGCCGCGCTATTGTGCGCGGTTGTAAGGGAAAATTTTCCCTCAATAAAGATGGCGGGGTCAGTTTCTATGGACTACCCTTTGCATTGAGTGGCTGCTATATAAGGTGCCTCACTGCTGCTAGCCCTACCCCCATTGAGAACGTCCAATAGGACGAAACGCGTCTGGAGGCAGCGTCAGTGACGTCACCACGCCTAGGAGGAGGGCTCCTCAAGCCGGCCGGCTTTTTATCGATATGTACATGCTGTTTTTATACTGCCTAAGTGTAAGTACACTACTTTTTAATAAATCTGTTATACCTACGGTATCACGCTATTGCGTCCCTTTCTGTCTTCCTGCCTACATGTGAGCTGGATTGGGTTACCTTTGTCGTTTTGCTGTTATATTGATGAGTCGCGTTGCGTCCTAAACCGCAAACACGCATCACTTTCAACACCAAGGCTGCCATTTCGACTGGGAATCTTGAAACATCTTAGCCCAGGGGATTTAAAGGCCGTGGCTGGGCTATAGCCAACTGCACTAAAGGCTTGCTATCTGGTAAGCTGATATACAATTCTGGTGGTGGGATCTCACACACTGTATGCATGTCACCAGGTGCATTGAAAAGTTAACATCTCTACATGCAAATCAGCCTCTGATTAATACAGTGATTCTGTCTTTGCTGGAGAACCAGTTGAAAATCCACTACTATTTATACCATCTGTGGACTGTTTAACTGTTATATTCATTTGTTTTGATATTTGGCGCGGCTCTTTTATATTGTTTTATTTTCCTGTCATCACACGCTAGCCGCTGCCTAAATTTACTGTGTTGTGATAGCGCGTTTTTTTTGTTGTATAAAGTTGCTGCCACCGACTTGGCTCTATTAGGTTTTGGATTAGCAAAGGGTCTCTGCCACAGGCCCAGTGTTCAGGAACGTGAAAGTAGAGCGAATCCTCCCAGTCAATAATTTGGGGCCACCGACTGACAGTTTGCACATCACAACCTGCCAGTATTCGGTCACCCAGATCCCCGATGGTTCGTCCCAACCCTATTGGATCACCTGCCTCCGGGCTCACCCCAGGCCGACTCCCCAC
Organism: Rana temporaria; assembly: GCF_905171775.1. Taxonomy (NCBI): domain Eukaryota; kingdom Metazoa; phylum Chordata; class Amphibia; order Anura; family Ranidae; genus Rana; species Rana temporaria. Next base: position 358,057,187 of record NC_053489.1, on the reverse strand, counting down.
CGAAAAAAGCACAGCAGCTTGGGATCTTTCTCTCAAAAGAGTGAGGACCCAGTAAGTAACTATGGCCAGGTAGGCCATATCGCCAGGGCCCGTGATGTGCGCACACCCTAAAGGTGGGTGCCGCACCAGGAACCAGGAACCCACAAAGAACCCCGAGCCATGGCCTCCGCCACAGAAATACCCCTCCCCAGCATGCTCCGCGAGGGAAAACTCCTCTAATTGGCTGCTGGGAAGAAGCGGCTCTGCCCGGACCCCTCTGACGCCACCTGCCCTCTAGAGATGGAACTACATCTCCGGAGCGCAGAATGACCCACAGGACAGTCCAGAACTGTGGATGAGAGCAAGTAACTCTCTTATCCCCCAACTAAATTTGATATAGCACCTGTACTGAAAAGTACACAGGCGCTACATACATTTTTGGTGGAAAGCCATACTTGATCCCCATCTTTGTAGGGTGGTGAAGGTCTATGTCTAAGATCATAGGAAGATTTTTTGCGATCGTGTGCCTGTTTGAGATTTTGCTTCACCACTTGGAGAGTAGAAGAAAGGGTAGACAAATAATCATTAGTTGAGGGTACATTAGTAAGTAGTGAAGATTCAGACAATATATTAGGATGAAAACCGTAGTTTGCATAAAAAGGAGTATAACGAGTAGAAGAACTGGTGGAATTATTGTAGGAGAACTCAGCAAGAGGGAGAAGAGTGGCCCAGTTATCCTGAAGGTGAGTGCAACAACATCTGGGGTATTGTTCAAGACATTGGTTTACACGTTCTGTTTGTCGATTTGTTTGTGGATGGTATGCACTAGAGCATCTGTGGTCTATTTGAAGGGTCTGACATAGAGCCTTCCAGAATTTAGAAACAAATTGAGAACCCCCTGTCAGAAACTAAGTGGGAAGGAACCCCATGTAATTTGATGACATGGTCAAGTAAGGTTTGTACTGTTTCTTTTGAAGAAGGTAATTTTTTAAGCGGAACAAAATGGGCCATTTTTGTAAGCATATCGACTACTACCATGATGGTATTGTAACTGTTAGAAGGAGGTAGGTCAACGATAAAAACTAGGGAAACTGCTTCCCAAGGTTTATTAGGGATAGGTAGGGACATCAGTAAGCCATACGGTGGTCTTCTCTCATGCTTAGATCTTACACAGACCTCACAAGTTGTAACGTATTATTTTATAGTAGATGCCATCTTGGGCCACCAGAAATAACGTTGAATGAGGTCAGTGGTCTTTTTTATTCCAGGATGACCGGCTGAGGGGGCATCATGTAAAGTTTTCAATATGTGCATAGTCATAGAAGGAGGTATGTAAAGTTGGGTCTGCTTGTCTTCGTCTTGAGTGAAGCCAGGAGGAATAGTGATGTTTTGCGCATTTAAACTTTGTTTAAGTAATTGTTTTAGATTAAGGTTGGCAACCATAATCTTATAAGAGGGAATGAGAGAAGATGGAGAAGAGAGTTGTTCCATGGGTTCTGAAAGTCGCGAAAGAGAGTCGGCCTTGCCATTTTTTGCACCTGGTCTATATGTGATCAAAAATCAAATCTGTCAAAAAAAAGACTCCAGCGTACCTGTCTTGAAGAGAGGGTTTTGTTAGACTTGAGATATTGCAAATTACGATGGTCGGTATAAATTATTATAGGATGTGCAGATCCTTCCAATAGGTGGTGCCAATTTTCTAAGGTGCATTTGATTGCAAGTAATTATTTTTTGCCAATGGGGTAATTACATTCTGCTGGATTTAAGGTCTTTGAAAAAAATGCTACAGGATGGAGTGGTGAATCACTGAGAAGGACGTTGGGAAAGTATCGCCCCCCAAGGCACTCTGTGAGGCATTAACTTCTAATATGAAATGATTGTCCAGATTGGGAAGCTGGAGAATAGGGGCAGAGGTAAATCTGAGTTTTAATTTGTCAAACGCCTTCTGGGCATCATGTGACCACATAAAGCTTACTTTGGAGCTCGTAAGTTGAGTGAGGGGTTTCACTACTGAAGAGAAATGTTTTATACATTTTCTATAAAAGTTGGCGAACCCCAAGAAACTTTGAACCGCCTTTCTGCACGTAGGTGTAGACCAACTCATGATCCCCATGATTAAATCAGTATGATGAAACATGTCGGGGCGTGGGTACTAAGTTACAACCGCATACCTTAAACTGAACTGGTCGGGCGTGGAACGGTCCATCTGTCACCAACATAGTCATCTGAAGAGCGACTCCAGTACACCTTCATAGGGCTGTGAGTAAACCTGGGCTATTTGTTGGTCCGCCGTGACCACTGGTTCACCTGGAGGAAAATTTTCGTTTGTGTTTACACCGTGTGATGTTTGGATTTAATCACTGCTTATGACAAGAGTCATTTTTGTGAGTGCATCTATTGGGAGATTTTTAGTGTTTTTATTAAAAGTTGTGTTGCAATATCACACGATTGTGCTCTCTCTCTTCATTATACATGTGGCTGTCATCTTGGAGTTTTTCCTTTTTCCAACGGATCTCCATTTATTTAACTGAGTGCTCCAGTTTCCAAAGAGGGAGTTCCATCAATTAAACTGAGTGGTTCAGTTAAAAAGCCTGTGTGCCTTAACACGAGAGTGTCAGGCCATTTATTGTGGTGAGTTTGCATTCTGATGGGTGGTGGAATCACGCAGTCACTGTGGTGTGGTGAAAGCACTGTCTGAAGATCGTGAAGGGACTTCTTCTGTTCTCCATTTATGAACTTCATTTACGTTCACACAATCAGTTTATGGATTTTTTTTTTGCCAACCTGTTATTTTGTTTGTATTATTGACACCTATTTTTTGACACTGATATATTGTTTCACATAGAGGGTGGATCACTCATTATTTTTCACTTAATAGTCTAGCAATATTATATGTGTGTTTTTTTATTTGATTCTCTTGAGCGCTGCTTTGATACCTTTTTTCACATCAGGTAGCACTGTATTTGCATATTACATTTTGACAGGATACATGCTATCTTGGATTGGTCCATGTGTATGCCTTTTGGAGAGATGATGAATCCAAGGAAGGAGATGGTGGTTTGTTCAAAGCTAAAGTTTGTCGCAGAGGGAATGAGCTCCGAGTCTTGTGAGCACCCATCTGACATGTTTCCGGTGATCTGATAAATCGACTGAGTAAATAAGTATGTCATTTAAATATACAACTACGCATATGTCCAGGAGATCTCGGAAGATGTCATTCACAAAGCTTTGAAAAGTTGCTGGAGCATTGCACAAGCCAAAAGGCATCACTGTATATTCAAAAAGTCTGTAACGTGTGCGGAACGTGGTCTTCCATTCATCTCCGGATTTAAAACGAATCAAATTATAAGCGCCTCTAAGATCGAGTTTGGTGAAGACAGTAGAAGCTTGTAATCTTTCAATAAGCTTGGGAATGAGTGGCAGAGGGTACCGATTCTTCACTGTGACTTTATTCAAGGCTCGATAATCTATTATGGGTCTCAAACTAGCATCCTTGTTCCTCACAAAAAACACTACAGCACTAGCGGGAGACGTAGAAGGTTTAATGAAACCTTTTTTGAGATTGTCCTGCAAATTTTTTTTTAAATGTTGGAGTTCAGGATGTGAAAGTGAATAAATCCTCCCCGTGGGTATAGGGCTTCCTGGCAATAGTTCAATGGGACAATCATATATCCTATGAGGAGCATTCTTCTCACTGAACACATCACTGAACTCCTGATACTGGGTGGTATCACCTGGAGAGCAACCTGAAATAGAGGAGTGACATGGTAACAAGTCTGTTTACAGTAAGGATAATGCAGATCGACAGTTCCTTGTGCCCAAACAACAGTGGGCATATGAAGCTTGAGCCAAGGTAGACCGAGTACGACTGGAAAAAGAGGAGACGGAATTATGTCTAAAGACAAAAATTCCATGTGGTTTTCACCACAAGACATTAATAGAGGCTGGGCAGGGGCTGACTGACAACTCATGGGGCCCCCGGGCAATAGAAGACTATGGGGCCCCTGTGCTTACAGATGGCCACCACGCCAGGAGGCAGTGCAGAGGCGGGGCAGCTAAAATCTTGGGATTTTCACTTCAGAAGCATGTTGCTTTCAGACATATCAGGGACAGATGTAAAAAAAAACATAGATTTTTACATACTGTCCCTGGTTTTACTGAGCCTGGCAACCCTGATGGGGCCCCCTAGTGGCATGGGGCCCTCGGGCAGTGCCCGAGTGACTCAATGGTCAGTCCGCCCCTGAGGCTGGGTTTGATGCAAAATAGGACCTGATTCAGAGGTTGTTCCATCAATGAAACTCACAGATAAAGGTGTTGATTTCTTCATTTGTGGAATTTTTTTGAGATGACAAGGGCTAAATCAATGAAATTACCACAAGCGCCTGTGTCCAACATAGCTTTAATGGAAATCCTGACGTGGCCCCACTGTAGGGTGAGAGGTAGAAAAAGGTAAGGAGTATGTTTAGAATTAGACTGTGTCAGTTTGCATAGGTGAATTGGCTTAGCTTCCTCCTTCTTTCTTTTTTTTTACAAGGTGTGGCAGCAGGCAGGTTAAATTCCCTGGTTGCATCCAGGATGCAGTGTATATATCCCCTAGGTACAGGCTTTATGCCAGTTTATACCTCTAGGGAAAGTGCTGGGAGTGCTGCTGGAAGACTTGATGGGCCCAGCTGAATTAGGTGAGCTCATGACTATAGTATAACAGATGTCCTTATACAAATAAACCTCTTATTACTATTACCATACCCAACCCCCCAACCTCTAACTCATTAAATTGCGACCACACCAGTTGTTGGGTAAATAATAGGCCATAGCAGCCTAATTTATTAAAACATAATAAATTAACATTAACATAAGCAAACATCTGCTATAACCTGAACTACCTAAAGTTGGTCTCCGTATAGGCAAAGCCTCTATCCTTCCATAAACACTATATATATATTAACATATATATATATGACCCTCTGTTGCACTACGGTCTTTTGTATTCCTCTGACAGGCCTCAAGCCGACAAACTGGCTCAAAGACAACTCACGACCGCAGTGCTCAATAATCCGTTCCTCCAGCTAACCTCCGTTCTCTGGAATCACCATCATCAGCCCCTGTCACCGACAGGTCATTAATTCAGCTTTTAAAGTCTACTCCTTCACCCGCAGAGACCAACCAACGCCACCGCACCCAAAGGTAAAACCTTACCCTTGGGTGCCCCTCCACACCCTAATAGCCCTCTGAATACCCTCTTGTAACCCCAACACCCACATGTCAATCCCCACCGGATTAAGGTGCACCCCATCTCCTCACAGGTACCTCCAGGTGTCTTCCTCCAGTTCCATATGGCGCACCACCAACCCCCCATTCCGCACTATGAACCTGGCCACATCCCTGTTGATCTTTCTCCGGGCCCTATTGATTCCTTCCACCGACCTCGCCAGACGCTGTGCAGTACGAGCCACTATGTCGGACCACACAATGATCGTGTCTGGGAATGCCATCCTAAGCCTCAAGATATCAAATTTGATATCCCGTGTGATGTCCAGCATCGACCTGACCCCCAGATCGTTGCCACCCACGTTCAAAAGTAAAACGTCGGGCGGCCGGTCCAGGCGCGCAAAGCGATGCACCTCTGGGACTGTCCTACTCCAGAGCATCCCCAGTATACCTAACCAGTGCACACATGCCTCCTCCCTAGGGAAACCCAACTGCCGGCCATTCGGCCTAACCTCTGCCCGTTTAGCCCCCCAGAAGACATAGGAATGGCCCAGTATCCACACTAAGGCCGGCGTCGCACTTGAAAGAAAAAGATAAGTACACCAGGTAACCACTGCAGATTACCCAACAGACACCCATAACACACACCTAATGACCCACCCCTAAAATGACTGCATTACATGTCCAACAGATGAGGGCGAACATAACTTTGAAACCTCCGCGATTCCCACCTACCAATACGCTTCACCGCCTCCGTACCCAAACCCCACCGAGCCGCCTCTGTGGCCGCCCCGATCCTGAAAGAGTGTGAAGAAAAAACCTTTTCGTCCAACCCCAAGGATCGCAAACCCCTTTTGAAAACAGCACAGAACTGAAATTTTGACAATGGCAACCTATCCCCGTGTACCAGAAAGGACCCTGCAACTTCCGGGCGCTTATCCAAGAAAGCCCGTACCGCCCCAACTGGACATAAAGGAGACCCCGGAAGAGCAAAAACCTGGATAGCCTTGCCTCTACCCATCTGGTCCGTCTTAGACTTGCGTAACCAAACTGATACCCTGTGCTGCCCGCAAACTACTTTGTGAAAACCCAAACCCCCGTGAACTTTTTTGGAAGGGCTGACCAGCTTGCTGATCCTGAAAGCCCCAAAAAATGCTAACGCAAACGCCACCCTGGAAAGCGAAGCCTCGTAGTCCGAAGAAAAAATCTCCGGCAACTTATCCAGAATTCCCTGAAGAACTGAGAACGACACTGGACGCCTGGCGTCCCTAGTCGATCTAGCTTTCCTATAACCCTTGAGTGCCTGTCGCACCCAAAAGTCTTTCGTGAAGTCCTGGCAACCCTGCAACTTAAAAAGGAACGTAAGCCCCGCCATCTTCTTGTTTAGCGCAGCAACCGACGCCCCCTCTTCCATATTTCTGGAAACAAAGTAAAGAACTAACCACCGTTCCTCAGAACCAAATGGGTCCACCGCCACCATTCTCGCCAAAGTCTCCCATTCATGCCATACCTTGCTGTAAGCCCCCCACGTGGCCTCACTCACCGACCTCTTGAGCCATTTAGAGATCACGCCAACGCAATCCTCCACAGCCAATCCGGACAAGGCTCTCCGTGTCGTTCCGGCGCCAACTCTCGGAAACCTGTCCCACTGAAAGCGAGATAAAGCGTCTCCACCCCAGGAAGGTGAACTGCATGGATAAAAACATTCAATTGCAAGCACCTTAAGGCCTCGTACACACGGACGGACAGTCCGCTGAAAACGGTCCGCCGGACTGTTTTCAGCGGACATGTCCGCCCGAAAATTTCTGTCTGATGGTTGTACACACCATCAGACAGAAATCCGTGTGTAAACAATATGCGGGGACGTGGCCACGCCGTCGCCACGACGATGATGCGGTGACGTGGGCGGCCCTGGAAGTTCAAAGCTTCCACGCATGCGTCGAATCAGTACGACGCATGCGAGGGATGGCAGTCGGTCGGACGTGTCCAGTGAGTCTGTACAGACGACCGAACACGTCCGATGGACAGGTTTCCAGCGGACAGATTTCTTAGCATGCTAAAAATACCTAAAAATACCATCAAAAAAACTAGGCACCCAATTCACTGGACCTTTCCAAATATCACATTTGATTAGTCCTAATGCTGTCAAATTACTTTTACCCCCAGGTTGGAAAATACATTCTTCATTTCATGTTTCTCTCATTAAACCTTTAGTTTCTAATCCATTTCCTAATAGGAAGCCATGTCCCCCTTCACCTATCAAGGTGCATGGTGAGACTGAATACGAAGTTGAGAGAATACTGGATTCTAGGAAACGTGGTTCCACTCTTCAATACCTAATACGTTGGAAAGGTTATGATCAACTTGATGACTCTTGGGAAGATTCTTCAGACATACATGCCCCTCGTCTGATCAGACAATTTCACCTAAGATATCCTAATCGGCCCTCTATCTCTGGGAGCAATGGTGGTGCCCCCTTGAGGAGGGGAGTATGTAACATCTCTGATGTTACTGTTCGCAGAACGAGCGCAGCTGTGCCTTGTCCCAGCAGCTGCGCTCCGTTCTGCAAGACGTCCGCGTCACTTCCGGTGCGCGGACGTCTGCGTTCCAAGCTGGAACGCGGAAGTGCGACTCAGCGTCCTTCCCGTTTTCCCCGCGAAATCGGGGGTATTTAAATTCCCCACAGATGACGGCAGGGTGTTCGGTTATTCTGTCGGATGCCTGCCGTCACCTGTGAACAACCATTCCACACCCTCAAGCCCAGGAGCCACTGGAGACCTTCTCACCTGTCAGCTCCCTGACCACAGATCTCTGTCTCCCTGTGCTAGCAAGCTGTGAGCCTTCAGCCCACTGCACTCAGCCACAGACCTACACGGACTTTTCAACATCCAGTAACCTGGGACTCTCCTACATACATTCTGCAGCAGTGTACCACAAGACCCAGCGGAACCGCAAGTTTCTTGATCAAATAATTACCTGCTGCATTGTGACTTGAAACCAATTGCTTGCTTGTTGGAGGGATTGTTATTACATATACTTCTTCTATTACTTACCCGATCTAATATTCTTATGGACTATGCTTGTTCCAGTACTAAGCCTAATATTGTGAAGTAACAATATAAATGCCAGATATTAATTACTCCGCCATATAGTCACGTGTAACATAAATACTGTCTAGCAAAGGTACACAGTAAGGTTTCCATTTTCATTCAAGAGACTTTAATACTACTCCCTTATATGATTTCATGCTTATGAAGCAATAAGCTTCTTTATGTTGGTACGGATTGAGGTTGTGATGAGTTAACCCCAAACTTTCTGGCTATATAGAGAGTGAACTGGTGGTTAGACCTGAGAAGCCTCTGCAGCTGAGATCCAACAGTATTAATTAGTATTCACAAGGCAGTATCATTACAGGTGGCAAGAGATGGAAAGGATTGGGACTGTCTTATTCCCTATTTAATGTTTGCCATTAGGGAGGTACCCCAATCCTCTACGGGTTTTTCACCCTTCGAGTTGCTCTATGGGAGACACCAAAGAGGGCTGTTGGATATCGCCAGGGAAACTTGGGAAAGTGAGGCCTCGTACACACGACAGAGAAACTCGACGTGCCAAGCCCGTCGAGTTCCTCGTCGAGTTCCTTGTTGAACTTGTCGAGAAGCTCGGCAGGCTTGCTTTGCGTACACACGTAACATACCAAAATCTGGTCATTCTCCGGCGCAATGACGCTCACGACGTATGACGCGACTATAAAGGGGAGGTTTGATTTTGTTGGCGCCACCCTTGGGGCTCCTTTTGCTGATTCCGTGTTTACGCGTGTTAGTAAAAGTTTGGTGAGTGACGATTCGTGCTTTTCAGTCTTTGTGCTTTCAGATTGATCTCTGCCGTTTAGTTTGTACTTGTGGGGGTCGTATCTAGGCAATCGAGACGTGCGGTCAGGTCGTATTGTTTTACATTGCGGTCCTGTCCCCGCGTTTTTCATTGTCAGGGTCGTTCTTCATAGGTCTTGCTGTTCTTCACTGCGGTCTGTTTAGTGCAATTCTGATTTGTCGTTCGTAACTAGCCTTGTAGCCATGTTGCAGGCACCTAGTCGTCGCCGACTTCGTGCTAAGCATCTTCTGTGTATAGGTCTGTTTGTTTATGACCTAGACGATGAGGAGTTCATGAACAGGAGGAGGACGCGTTCATGGACCAAGAATTGGTTGCTCCGTAGGAACCTATTCTCTCACATGCCTTTGCTGCGGGAGCTTCAGGAAAATAATCCTGTTGATTACAGGAATTTCCTGAGGATGTCTGATCCCGTCTTTCAGCACCTGTTGGCTTTGGTGTCCCCCTATATTACCAGGCAGGACACCGTTATGCGGGAAGCCATCAGTGCTGAGCAGAGGCTAGTTGCCACCCTCCGTTATCTGGCAACTGGGAGAAGCCTTCAGGACTTAAAGTTCTCGACGGGCATCTCCCCCCAGGCTCTGGGCCTCATCATTCCTGACACCTGCTCTGCCATCATCCAGGTTCTGCAGGAGGAATATATGAGTGTAAGTTTTCTCCTTTAATATCACATTTTATGTCTATAATGTATGCTAATGTCTTGTAGTTATCTCCTCCTTCCCTAATTACCATGTCTGGAATATGCTGTGAATGTCCCCTTTGCCCCCATGCATGCTGTAAACTTTGATGCCCCTTTTTTGGTCTACATGCATATTTCCCATCACTTACCTCCCCAGCATGCTATCCTGGGCCCCAACCTACCTAGTCTAGTCACTTCCCAATGTATTGTGTTATATCCATTGTAATGTCCCCCCCCCTCCCCTCCAAAATGTGTTGTAAAGTCTATGTTCACCAATAATCCAAATTATATTTTTTTAGTACTCCCAAACTCATCTAGCCCTCCCCTCCAAAATGTGTTGTAAAGTCTATGTTCACCAATAATCATAATTTTTATTTTTTTGTACTCCCAAACTCATCTAGCCCTCCCCTCCAAAATGTGTTGTAAAGTCTATGTTCACCAATAATCATAATTTTTATTTTTTTGTACTCCCAAACTCATCTAGCCCTCCCCTCCAAAATGTGTTGTAAAGTCTATGTTCACCAATAATCATAATTTTTATTTTTTTGTACTCCCAAACTCATCTAGCCCTCCCCTCCAAAATGTGTTGTAAAGTCTATGTTCACCAATAATCATAATTTTTATTTTTTTGTACTCCCAAACTCATCTAGCCCTCCCCTCCAAAATGTGTTGTAAAGTCTATGTTCACCAATAATCATAATTTTTATTTTTTTGTACTCCCAAACTCATCTAGCCCTCCCCTCCAAAATGTGTTGTAAAGTCTATGTTCACCAATAATCATAATTTTTATTTTTTTGTACTCCCAAACTCATCTAGCCCTCCCCCAAACTTGGGCACTGGCCCATCAGAGGGGGTGTTTAATGTGTTAATTGTCTAAATATATTTAGATATAATATGCTAGTTCCCAGAAATGTTAGAATGCTTATAATGTCTTTGTATAATCTGCTTGCAAGGTTATGTGGCTAATTTTTGCATTTTTTCTTCCCCAGCTTCCGTCCACACCACAGGAGTGGCAGTCTGTGGCTTTGGACTTCCAGACCCGATGGAACTTCCCCAACTGCGGGGGAGCCATCGACGGGAAGCACGTCCGCATCGTGCCTCCACCCCGTTCAGGATCCCAGTTCTTTAACTATAAGGGGTTCAACAGTATTGTGCTGATGGCGGTGGTGTCAGCACAGTATGAATTCCTTTTTGTGGATGTCAGGATGAATGGACGGATATCGGATGGGGGAGCCTTCAGGCAGACGGAGTTTGCGCTTCGCCTTCAGGATGATGATCTGTCATTGCCACCGGATGACCAGAACGTAGAAGGCCTGCCATTTGTTTTCCTGGCTGATGAAGCGTTTGCCCTGGGACCCCATCTTATGAGGCCATACCCTCAGCGCACCCTCACCCCAGAGAGGAGTGTCTTTAATTTCCGGCTGGGCCGAGCACGTAGAGTGGTTGAGAACGCTTTCGGCATCATGGCCAGCCGGTTCCGCCTTTTCCTCACCTCTCTCCACATGGCGGAATATAAGTGGAATACTATTATTTTTGCATGCTGCATTCTCCATAATTTTTTGCGGAGACAATCTCCAAATTATATGGCCCTGGTTGGGCCTGAGGCACAACTTTTGGCTCCATCAGAAACTTTGGCGGGCCTTGAAGCTGGCCACACAGGACTGCCCCCCCAGAGTGCCCGTGAAGTCCGGGACAAATACATGGACTATTTCATGGGTAGGGGGGCAATACCATCTCAAGCAAATTTGCCATAATTTTAGCTTTCACCAAAATAAATCATAATCTTTTTTATAAACTTGTTATGTCTTGCTTGTGTTGCTTGGAGTTCTTTACTAAGTGTAACTAAGTGTATTTTCATTATCAACTAGCAAACATTTCCCAGGTGACCCCCAAACCAAACACATAGAAAATTTAACGTATTTTAGGAAAAACACCACACACTTTTTTGATGTTCAAAAGCTCTTTATTTTACTAATTTTTTTTTGGTTTGTTTTCCAAAATACCCTACAAAAATATTTTTTTTTTTTTTCTCATACAATATACAATCATTTTTGTAATTTTTTTGGTCATTTTTCTCATACAATATACAATCATTTTTGTAATTTTTTTGGTCATTTTTCTCATACAATATACAATCATTTTTGTAATTTTTTTGGTCTTTTTTCTCATACAATATACAATCATTTTTGTAATTTTTTGGTCTTTTTTCTCATACAATATACAATCATTTTTGTAATTTTTTTGGTCATTTTTCTCATACAATATACAATCATTTTTGTAATTTTTTTGGTCTTTTTTCTCATACAATATACAATCATTTTTGTAATTTTTATGGTCTTTTTTCTCATACAATATACAATCATTTTTGTAATTTTTCTGGTCTTTTTTATCTTAATAAACATTAAAATCTGGTTATTTTATTTTTTTGTATTTTTTTTTTATTAAAGAAACTGTAAAATCTGTTTTTTTTTTTATTAAATAAAGTCTAAAATCTGGTTATATTATTTTTTTTTTATTTTTTTTATTAAAGAAACTGTCAAATCTGGTTATATTATTTTTTTGTTTTTTTTTTAATTAAATAAACAGCAAAATCTGGTATTTTTTTAAAAAAAAAATTTTTTTCTGATTCAGACTCTCCCCAAAACATCTAGTAAATTTTTTAATTTATTTTCCACCCTCCTTGTTCTTTCGTTAATTTTTCTGTTGGCCAGATTTATCTCCTCCACCTCTTCTCTGCAGGCCCATATTTCTGAGATCACCATCTGTATAGTATGCCTGTCCAAGCCACCACCTGATCCTGAAATGTGGGACAAAACAATTTTTAAAAATTAGGCAGGCCTACATCTACATTACCTGAAGCTGGGTTAGTTATATGTTACTTTACCTGATGTGGTGGCAGGCTGCGCATCATCACCATCCCTCGGGGATGTGGCTTGCTGGACTTCTTGCTCCCGTGTTGAAGCTTCATGACGCCCTACGAGAATGAAGAAAATGGAAACAGGATTTTTATAGCTTATAGGCCTGAAAGAGGAATATGATTCACTTTATACAATTTCTGGGACTATTGATGTTTTGAAAAACCCCTCAGGGCAAAACACAGGATTGAAGGCATTCACAAAGATCATGACAAATCTTTGAGCTTTGGTCTACTTTTAAACATGTAAGCCAACCAAGTATACACTGGATCACCTCACCTCTGTGTGAACCCCAAAATGGGTTATTAAAGGGGACAACAATTATGCAAATGAGTCCACATGTGTCACCGACTGCTGAGCAGACTCTCCTTTTACTGTATATATTTAAATTTTTAAAAAAGTTTTGTGGTTTTAATAGCACATCTACATAATTTTCACGATTGATCTCACCACAATTTTAGAAAAATGTCATAATTTGTAGGATTTTAAACACAATATTTTGTCGTTCCGAATGGACGTCCAGTTTGACGATAAATTCTTGTGCATAAAAAAATAATACAGTACAACCTGAAATAAAAAACACATGGCGCGGAACAAATCTTACAAAATATATAACAAACTTACTTCTTCTAATCACTCTCCTGATCCTCTTCATTTGTTCCGGCTCACGTTTTTTAAGGTCACACCACCTTTTCCGGATCTGTTCCTTGGACCTTTTCACCCCAAATTTCTGATGGAGACTCCTCCTCACCTTCTCCATTATTTGGGCCTTGACCTTATTAGGGTACTTATATGGCCCATGCCTCCCATCATAGTCCTCTGCTTTGAGGATGAGGACCATCTCCACCATTTCCTCAAAGGTCATGTTGGAGGCCTTAAAACGGATTCGCCGTGCTGCCATATTCTCCATGTGCTTCCAACAAAAAAAAGATGGAAAAGGGGCGGGGAAAATACGACACCATGAACGTCAGGGGCGGGGAGACGTGCGTAAAGTCCCACATGCGCGTGTATAAAGGGCTACCACGTGAGTAAAAGGGGCGTTCACAGTTTGTGGAAGACGGCGGAGATAACGATCGGGTCAAAGACCGGTATGTAACTACATTTTACATGTTATTCTTGATTGAATGATTTTGTGGCCTACATCTTAGCTTCATAAATTAAAACATAGCTAGTTTGAAATTTTAAGGTAATGGTCCGCTATAGTGCCGTCGTACGTAAACAACGCTTTGATTATGCATTTTGATCCAACTACTGTTGTGTGGGCAATCTCGGTTCTCATCAGGATGTCTTCTAAAAACAAGTCGGTTTAAACATGATGCAAATGGTCGCTTTTATGTCTTGACCAAACTATATCGGAGTGCTTTTCTCTAACTAACGTTTCATACACAAATGAGGATGAGATCTGGCTTATTAGTTCGACACAACTGGTCATCTGTTTCCTAGGAACTGACCCAACATGATCTGCTGCCAATTCCTCCTTGTCGTTTTTGCGACGGAAGATAAGGGGCGGGGGGGAAACATCAATTTTTTTTAAGCATGGGCGGATGTCGTGTGCGGAGTGTATATAAGGCTCGAACACATGTAGCGTCCATACGACCGGGTTGCGTAAGAAAGACGTTTGAACGACAAGCGTGTAGGTATGCTTCGAACTTGGGACAGCAGTGGCATATTCAGGAAAGACAGACATTTAAAGGAGCAATAAGCCAAAATTGTTTGGGGCAGAAATAACTAACTTTACATTATATCAGTCTTGATTTCATGTCCTCATTGTCCCTTTTTGCTTTTAAGCAGCTGTAATCCTTTGCATAAATCATCACTTCCTGGTTCTCTGGCTCCCTCTCAAATTTATCAGGGGAGCTTGTCACTGTGGTCTAAGCTGTGTGTCTAAAAATCCACCAAAACAATGCTAATAATTTTAGAACTAAAAATATGCCCTGGTTTTTTGTTTTTTGGTTCTGTGTGTCTCTTTACTTCACAGAAACATTAAATAAATTTAAAACCAAAAGTGAAACTAGAGGCACATTATATGTATGCACTTGTATGTCTCTAGACACTGTAAACAGTCATTTCCTCCAAAAATATAGTTATCCATTAGTGACCCTTTAAGGGCTAGCTTGTGAGAAAGAGTAATTGACTTTATAGACTGTGTATTGACATTATTTTTTTATCCTTGGTTTTGGACAGGAAAAGATGAATCTCTTTAACAGACCAGAATTCTTGGAGATATTCATTGATCGGTGGCAAGAACTTCCTGTTCTGTGGGCCACCAAAGACCCCATATCTAGAAATAGAGAGTTGCGCAAAACTGCACTGGAGAGCCTGCTCCCACTTGTGCGGAGACAGGTGGGGTTTGATGTGACAACTGACCAGTTGGAGGTCAAAATTGGGACCTTGAGAGGCACCTACAGGAAGGCACGCACCAAGGTCTTGGCTTCGATGAGGTCTGGAGCTGGAGCAGGGCGGGTATTTAAACCCAAGTTGTGGTACTACAGCAAACTGAGCTTCCTGGATGAACACCTGGAGGTAAGGGAGTCACTTTCGAGCCTTGCCCCCAGAAGGCACAGAAGGTCCAGCCTTCCCTCCAGCCTTCCCTCCAGCCAACCTGCTGCTCCCTCTGCAGATGAACCCTCTCAGCAGCCTTCCATCCTGGATGAAGATCCGGATTTGCCCAGCTGGAGCCAGGTATATAGTACTTTCAATGTGCAAATGTGTGGTGTTTAAATGTTGTTAAAGAGATGTAAATTAAGATGTTAAAGGTAAAAAAAAATTAGATCTAAAAGTGTTATACAGAAAATTTGTCAGTATTGGCCATGAATTTTTGTGGTGTGATTGACCATAAAACATGGGTCACAATGATTGGCTTAGCTAAGTCGTGACTAAAAAAAATGCAACAGTCAGGAGCTTAAAAAAAAAAAAAAAAAAATTTTTAAATAGTAAAACTGTACTTTTTTTCCATACACAGGACGAGACCAGGCAGCAGGAGGATCAGGAAAATGCCAGGCAGGAGGAGGACAGGGTGAGTGGCTTGGAGGAGGCTGCAGGCCCAAGTATCTCTAACGTGGTGGCAGGCCCAAGTGGAGCGGATGAGGTGGCAGGCCCAAGTGGGTTGCACGAGGTTGCTGGGCCAAGCACAAGATGTCAGGTGTCTCCTCTTCGCCTGCGTCCGAGAAGGCAGGTGAGGGATACAAGGGTGCCTGACGCCTCACTAGCCCTCATTCGGGACGCCCATGCAACCCTTCAACAGCCTCCCACTGCTCAGGAGGGATTTGTAACAGTGGTTTTGGCCAAAATGTCAGAAATGACATTAGACCAGCGCCTCCTCTTTGAGGGACTCCTCATCACCCTCGCAAATCAGGGGGTGAGGGGTCTTCTCACGGAGGACACTGTGATTTGCCGCCATCCCCATCCTCACACACCACATAACTCCCAAGCTCCCCCACCTTCTTCTTCTTCTTCTCATGCTCCTTCTCAAGCTCCCCCACCTTCTTCTTCTTCTTCTCATGCTCCTTCTCAAGCACCCCCACCTTCTTCTTCTTCTTCTCATGCTCCTTCTCAAGCTCCCCCACCTTCTTCTTCTTCTTCTCATGCTCCTTCTCAAGCTCCCCCACCTTCTTCTTCTTCTCATGCTCCATCTGAACATTCTTCTTCCTCTTCTTCTCCTGCTCCTTCTGAACATTCTTCTTCCTCTTCTTCTCCTGCTCCTTCTGAACATTCTTCTTCCTCTTCTTCTCCTGCTCCTTCTGAACATTCTTCTTCCTCTTCTTCTCCTGCTCCTTCTACTCCTCCTCCTTCTACTCCTCCTCCTTCTACTGCTCCTCCTCCTTCTACTCCTCCTCCTTCTACTGCTCCTCCTCCTTCTACTCCTCCTCCTTCTACTGCTCCTCCTCCTTCTACTCCTCCTCCTTCCACCCCCCCTTCTTTTACTGCTCCTCCTCCTTCTACTGCTCCTCCTCCTTCTACTCCTCCTCCTTCTACTCCTCCTCCTTCTACTGCTCCTCCTCCTTCTACTCCTCCTCCTTCTACTCCTCCTCCTTCTACTGCTCCTCCTCCTCCACCTCCTCCTCCACCACCGTCGGCTACTCATCCTCCACCACCTTCATCTACTCCTCCTCCTGGCATGAGTACTACCCCTGTGGCACCACCTCCAGCCAGGCAGAAGAGGAAGGCTGCTGAGAAGGCTGCAGAGAAGGTGAAAGAGCAGGCTGCAGGGAAGCCACCAAGGAAGGCCTTGAAGAAATCAAGAAAGTGACTCCCTTACTTCCATGTGGTGTACCAGAGTTCAGGCTGCTATAGTACCACAACCTGGTGACATCTGCCTGCCCTGCTCCAGTTTGTAACCTCGGGGAGTCCAAGACCTTGATGCGTGACTTCCTGAATGAACCTCTCAAGTCCCCATTTTGGCCTCCAACTGCTCACCAGTCACATCAGGCCACACCTGGCTGTGCACAAATGGCAGCAAGCTCTCCAGTGCTGACTTTTGCATAGTTAATTTATTTTTCTAACCAAAATAAATGGTAATTTTTTTTTTCCAGTTCATACTTGTCCTTGTATTTTTTTACATTTAAATTTTGCAAGTGAGAAGGCAGGTTATTTTTTTAAAAAATTTGGATATAAGGTGTAATTTGAAAGGGACATATGAGATAAGACAAAGCAATAAGGTTTCTATGGGGGGAACTTGACATTACAAAAAAAAAAGGATTTGCATTTTTTTTTAATTTAAAATTAAGGTGAATATTAAAAGCAGGATTTAAAACACAGGACCAAAATAAGGTGACAATAATAAAAATAACAAATATTGAGACCAGTAAGAAAAAGGTTACACCTAATTTTAAGGAACTCTGTGTGAATATCATAAAAAATAAAAATTATATTGCTGTTTTGTGCCCTTACAAAAAATTGGGTAAAGCGCTGCAAATAAACGATTAAATAATGTTGGAAGCGACACGAATGTGCTATCTCCATTCCAAACGCTAGTTTTACCTATGTTGGTCTCCAGTGTCTAAGTTTTTGA
Organism: Rana temporaria; assembly: GCF_905171775.1. Taxonomy (NCBI): domain Eukaryota; kingdom Metazoa; phylum Chordata; class Amphibia; order Anura; family Ranidae; genus Rana; species Rana temporaria. Next base: position 358,039,510 of record NC_053489.1, on the reverse strand, counting down.
CAGGTTTCTTAGCATACACACGACCGAGTTTCTCGTTTAAAAAACAGCCCGATGAATAACTCGTCGAGCCAAAATCCACTGCCATCGAGAAAATAGAGAACCTGCTCTCTATTTGCTCGACGAGTTCCTCGGCGGCTCCATCGGGCCGAAAATGTACACACGACAGAGTTTCTCGACAGAATCCGGCTCTTCACCGAGATTCTCGACGAATTCTGCCGAGAAACTCAGTCGTGTGTACGAGGCCTGAGAGTTCTCCCCACAGGAGTGTGATTGAGCATGTCGCCCTGATGCAAGATAGAATTGCACAAGTAATGCCAACTGTAAAGGAACATTTGGCCCAAGCACAGTTGACACAACAGAGAGTGTATAGCCGTGGGGCCAAGACCCGTACCTTCTCCCCGGGGGATAGGGTATTGGTACTTATCCCTACAGTTGAGAGCAAGTTCCTCGCCAAATGGCAAGGCCCCTACGAGATATTGTAAAAAGTGAGCGAAGTGAATTACAAGGTCAGACAACCAGGAAGGCGAAAGCCTGAACAGATCTATCACATCAATCTGTTGAAAGCCTGGAGGGATAGGGAATCCCTAGTCGCAGAAACATTGGGCCATATTCTCAAATAATTTACGCAGGCGTATCAGCAGATACGCCGACGTAAGTCCGATCCTATGTTTAAGTGTATTCTCAAAATGAGATACACTTAAACATGCCTAAGATACGACGGCCTGCGCCATTGTATCTTAGGCTGCAATATTTACGCTGACCACTAGGTGGCGGTCAGCGTAGAATATGCAAATGACTAGTCACGCCGATTCTCTAACATACGCTTGCCCGCCGTAGTGTTTTAACGTAATTTCCGTAAGCGATACGCGGCGTAAAGATAAAGATGCCCCCTAGGTGGCGTACTCAATGTTAAGTATGGCCGTCGATCCCGCTTCGAAATTTGAAAATTTAACGTCGTTTGCGTAAGTCGTCCATGAATGCCGCTGGACGCCATTTACGTTACAGTCAAAACAAATGACGTCCGTGAGACGTCATTTAGCGCAATGCACGTCGGGTAATTTACCCGACGGAGCATGCGCATTACGATCGGCGCGGGAGTGCGCCTAATTTAAATGATCCACGCCCCCTACCAGGATCATTTGAATTAGGAGGGCTTGCGCGGGTGGACTTTACGCGATGCCGCCGCAAGTTTACAGGCGGCGTAACGTAAAGGACATATGTTCCGCCGCCTCAGATCTATAAGAATATGCCCCATTGTCACTAGCTCAGTCTGATTGCGTGATTCCTGAGGTTGGAATAGCAGTCACCTTGTCAAAGCCCCAACAACAGGAGGTTAAGGAGTTTGTGCTTTGCAAAAAAAGAGGTTTTCTCTGAGCTGCCGGGACAAACGTCTGGGGTAAAGCATTGTATTATTACCCCGCCCGGTGAAAGGGTGAAGCTAAAACCCTATCGCATCGCAGAGGCCCGACGGGAGGCAATACGGGAGGAAGTACAGAAAATGCTTAAGTTGGGGATGATAGAGGAATCCCAAAGTGATTGGTCCAGTCCTATAGTCTTAGGGCCATATTCTTGTACTTTCTGCGACAGCATCGCGTAAGCTATTTACACTACGTCGCCGCAACTTACTGGAGCAAGTGCCGTATTCCTCAAGCACTTGCTTCGTAGTTTGCGGCGGCGTAGTGTAAAAGGCCCGGCGTATCCCCGCGTAATTCCAAGGGGGCGGCTTGTATTTAAATTAAGCGCGCCCCCGTGCCGTTCGAACTGCGCATACGCCGGGCTTAAAATAGCCCAGTGCGCATGCTCCAGTTCTCGACGGAAAACGTCAATGACGCCGACGTGAGCGTCATTGACTTAAAGTCGTATTCAAGAACGACTTAGGAAAACGACGTACCCGACGGGAAAAGACGACGCGGACCCAACGCCATACTTAACATGGCATACGTGGGACTGGCGTAAGGTTACCCCTCATATAGCAGGGGTAACCTTACGCTTACGCAAACGACGTAAGCGACGGTTACGCAACGCGATTTCGTTCGGGAAACGGCGTATCAGGCTCATTTGCATAAACAAATGAGACCTGAACGTAAACGCCACCTAGCAGCCGGCGGCGAATTACATTTAAGATCCGACAGTGTAAGTGACTTACACATGTCGGATCTTCAGCGTATCTATGCGAAAATGATTCTAGGAATCACTCGCATAGATACGCGGGTCAAAAAAGAGAGATACGACGGAGTTTCCTGAGATACTCCGTCGTAACTCTTCTGAGAATATGGCCCTTAGTGCCTAAACCGGATGGGAGCTGGCGTTTTTGTAACGATTTTCGACAACTGAACAAAGTTACAAAATTTGACACCTACCACATGCCACGTATAGATGAGTTAATCGACCGTCTGGGAACAGCCCGGTACATGACAACTCTCAATCTCACAAAAGGGTATTGGCAAATTCCCCTGGCTAAATCAGCCAAGGAGAAAACCGCGTTTGTAATTCCAGTATAAAAGAATGCCGTTTGGGTTACAGAATGCCCCGGCAACCTTTTAACGGAAAATGGACCAGATTCTGAGGCCTCGTCAGAAGTATGCTGCAGCTTACCTGGATGATGTAGTTATCCATAGTCCAGATTGGGTCTCACATCTGCCAAAAGTGCAAGCAGTCATAGGGCCAGATTCACAAAGAGATACGACGGTGCATCTCCAGATACACCGTCGTATCTCTGACTTACACTGCCTGAAATTGGTCCTATCTATGCGTCTGATTCATAGAATCAGGTACGCATAGATATGGCTAAGATCCGACAGTGTTACACTGTGTTACACTGTCGGATCTTATTTTCAATTTAAAAATGGCGCCGGGGGCGTTCCCGCTGATTTACGTTGAATAATATGTAAATCAGCGAGATACGCAAATTCACGAACGTACGCGGACCCGACGCAGTCTTCTTACGACGTTTCCGTAGCGGCTTTCCCGGCGTATACTTACCCCTGCTTCTATGAGGCGCAGCCAATGGTAAGTATAGCCGTCGTTCCCGCGTCGAGTTTGAATTTTCTTAAGTCGTTTGCGTACGCCGATTCACAAACACGTGCGTCGCAAGTCACGCTCTCGTCGAAACCACTGACGTCCTAGCGACGTCAGTGGGAGCAATGCACGCTGGGAAATTCCCCGGACGGCGCATGCGCATTTAAATCGGCGCGGGAACGCGCCTGATTTAAATAGTACACTCCCCCTAGCCGCGGAATTTGAATTCCGCCAGGGGTTTTTTACGATCCGCCGCCGCAAGTTTGGAGGTAAGTGGTTTGTGAATTACCCACATGCCTCCCAAACTTGCGGGAGCGGATCTTAAATCACGTAGATCGAGCGGATCTATAGATCTGCTGATCTACGTGAATCAGGCCCATCGACTCTATCCGGGAAGCTGGGTTTACGGCCAACCCAAAGAAGTGTACCATTGGACAGGAAGAGGCCAAGTATCTCGGGTACACCATTGGGAGGGGAGTGATAAAACCCCAAGTCAATAAAGTCGAGGCCATACAGAATTGGCCACGTCCTAACAGCAAGAAGCAGATACGAGCCTTTCTGGGAATCGCTGGTTATTATCTGGCGATTTATTCCCCACTTTAACGGTCACCACCGTTTACGACCTTGCATCCCATCCACGACAGCTCATCTGACAAACAGACAAATCAGCAGGCATCCCATTTTCCCAGAATCAAGACGAGACACGCAGCTCTGTACTTGTTCCAAATGTAATGACACTTTAATGGTTTCTTCTCAGCTTTATATACAGTACAAGGCATTAAAGCAACAATGAGATCTCCACCCCCCTAATCACACACTAAGGCTAATTACTAAACATTCCTTCATTAACAGCATAACAAACAAAACACCATCACACACTGAGTTCCCTAGGCAGACGTTCTGTCTCCGACAAGTACATTCCACACATAAACAGTATTTAGCATACATAATTTAGAGGTCTGGGAGCAGACCTGGATTAACACCTCTACAGCCTTACACAATGGTTAATGGGATATCTTAGGAGTCTATGCAATTAACACCTTTACACAAGGACAATGGAATGTCTTCCAGGCCCTGATTCAATTAGCATGTCACTAGTCAGGGCTAAGCATAGAAATGAGTCATAGAATATTCTTTGCAGGCATTAAGGAATATACTGTAAATCACTGTCCACGCCAAAACAATCCAACATGTGTACCCCATCTCCTGGCTCAATCTGTGCCCAAAAGTGACTCCTGTTACACCCACTTTGCTTCTCAGGCTGTCCCCTTAACCAACCTGACCAAGGGGAAAGACTCGGTCATGGTTAAGTGGACCCCAGACGCGCAAGCAGCCTTCCAGGCCTTAAAAAAAGCCTTATGTAGCCAGCCGGTCTTATACTCACTAGATTTCTCCAGGGACTTTGTGGTACAGACGGATGCCTCGGACGTGGTGTTAGGGGCAGTGTTGTCCCAGGTCTGGGATGGGGAAGAACACCCGGTTATTTATCTCAGTAGAAAGTTAAAGGCCCATGAGGTAAATAATGCCACCATTGAGAAGGAGTGTTTAGCCGTGAAATGGGCTCTAGACTCCCTTAGATACTACCTGCTAGGTCGGCACTTTGACCTAGTGACAGACCACACACCCCTAAAGTGGATGGTCCAGAACAAGGAGACAAACAGAAGGGTAAACAGATGGTTTCTGGCCCTACAGGAATTTAACTTTACTGTGAAACATTGCCCTGGCATCCAAATGGGGAATGTAGATGCATTGTCGTGGGTACATTCATGCCTAAATGCTGGTGTTCCAACCCCAAGGTTGAAACAAGAGGGGGGGGGGTATGTGGCAGCAGGCAGGTTAAATTCCCTGGTTGCATCCAGGATGCAGTGTATATATCCCCTAGGTTCAGGCTTTATGCCAGTTTATACCTCTTGGGGGAGTGCTGGGAGTCCTGCTGGAAGACTTGATGGGCCCAGCTGAATTAGGTGAACTCATTAGGTCCTCTACAAAAACTACCAGCATGCAGAGAGATATGCTCCAACCTGGAACCAGATCTGTGAGATTAGTCTGGGGAGTGTGATCTCTGTGCGGTGAGACCAAGCCTGTGTGGCTATTGCTAAGATTATTTAAACAGCAGGGAGTCAGGAACTGGGGCAGCACAAGGCTCTACCCAGTTGTTAGTTAGGGACACCAAAGTTTATAGCGAGCAGGTCAAGTTGACCAGGATTTATTTTTGTATTTCTTTTGTTTTCTGTCATATTTTTATTTGTATATAGTTCAAATAAAACCGCACCTTTTTGTTTTCCTCCTACCACTCTGCTGTGCCTAGTGTTTTTTGTGTGCTGAACACTTCCAGGGAGTCACACACACCCGCTGCCGGGCTAACCCCTCACAAAGGAAACAGGAAGATACTGTATGGTCCGGCGAGGCACAGTAGAGACAAAGGTTCAGGGTGCGTCATCTGGCCCTCTCTGATGGGGTGAGTGGACCGCAATCTCCATATTTTCAACAAGAGAAGGGAGACTCGGCTTTTGAGGTATAGATACAACCGCTGAGGATCCTGATTAATGTTCAGCACGTCTCTCTCTTAACCTACGATCTATGGTAATAGATCGTTGTATGATGTCATTGTTATGTACGACGTACCTGGTAGCCAGAGCCTAGTCTCAGAAGAAGGCCTCTCTTACAGCCCTGGCTCGCGAGCCACTGGGATGGGAACAGGGGGCTCAGGAGCTCAGCGAGGTAGGAGTGCCGGAGTAGCGTAGTAGTAGGTGCTGAATGCTGATCCCTTCTGGAGCGGTGGGACTGGAGACCACTGGAGCGGAAGGAAGAGGGTCAGCGACCCTAACAGATGATGCAGGTACTGCGGCAGCAAGCTGGTGAGGTAAGCTGTTTAGAGGACAACAGGCAATAGTGGAATCAGACAAGCCGGGTCACAACGGGTAATCAGGTAGCAGATACGGAAGGCTGGAGCATAGTCACAGGTACAGGCAGGAGGGTCTGACAACGGTTGAGCAATCAGAGGAGCAGGGTCAATAGTAAGCAAAGGGTCATGCCTCGTACAGACGAGCGGACCTGTTCGATGAAAACGGTCCGCGGACCGTTTTCATCGGACATGTCCGCTAGCAGATTTTGGTCTGATGGTTGTACACACCATCAAACCATGCTAAGAAACATGTCCGCTGGAATCCTGTCCGTCGGACAGGTCCGACGGTCAGTACGACTCACCGGACTTGTCCGCTGGCCCAAGAACCCGCGCATGGCGTCAAAGTGATTCGACGCATGTGTGGAAGCATTGAACTTCCGGGTTCGCGCACGTCGCCGTGTCATCGTCGCCGTCACGTCGCCGCCACGTCACCGCGCTGTCTGTCCGCTGGCCCAAGAACCCGCGCATGGCGTCAAAGTGATTCGACGCATGCGTGGAAGAATTTAACTTCCGGGGTTCGCACACGTCGCCGCGTCATCGTCGTCGTCACGTCGCCGCCACGTCGCCGTCACGTCGCCGCCACGTCGCCCAAAATCTGCTAGCGGACATGTCCAATGAAAACGGTCCGTGGACCGTTTTCATCGGACAGGTCCGCTCGTCTGTACGAGGCCTTAGAGGTCGTAGAGATTCGGATGGTCAGACAAGCCGGGTCGGTAAGGATAACAGGTAACCAGGTTCAGGTACAGGATACTACACAGAAGCTGCAGATCAGACAGCAATGTGCTGGTGGAGCCAGCAGGCTTTTAAAGGGGATTTGGCGCCAACCCGTCATGCACGCGCACGTGCCGTTGGCGCATGCGCGCGCATTAGACGCGCGACGGCGCGCAATTACAGGCAGACGCTGCTGTCTTTCCTGAGTGATGGTATGCGTGCGCATGCCCGCACGCCGGGACCGAGAGGTAAGTCCCTGACAGTCATTGAGGGATTGAGGGAGATTTGCTCTAACCAACTTATCCTTCAGTGGTTCAGAGAGACTGAGGAGAAATTGATTACGGAGGCTAACATCATTCCACTCAGTCTCGTGAGCCGATCTCTTAAATTCCGCTATGAAGTCCTCAACTGGTCGCCTACCTTGTTTGAGATTCCTGATAGCGTTTTCAGCAGTCAGTTGTTTACTAAAATCATCATAAAGGAGAGACATAACTGTCAAAAATTGTGGACAAGAATTCAGGACTGGGTCCTCTTTCTCTATATAAGATATAAGGGTAAGCACCTTGGTTCTATCATTAGGGAACATACGAGGGCGTAATTCAAACATTAATTTTCATGCATTGATGAATTCTCTGTAGGTCTTTCGGTCGCCACTGAAGGGTTTAGGGGGATTGACCTTAGGTTCAGGAGCAACACGAAGTACATTCTGATTCTGAGCAACTAAGTCTCGCAGGGTTGTGTGAGCAAGAGTATCTACTTTTTGTGTGAGAGCGACAACATGAGTTGCAAGTTCCGCTGGGTTCATGGTAAGGTTCTTTTATTATGTCACAAACTATGGTGAACAAAAGTGAACCACAACTGTGGAGATTTGAATTAAAGGGAAATAGTACATTTCTCTGTGCAGTATGACATTCGGTATTAGACCCCAAGCGTCACTCTTAATCTTAAGCAAAGAGTTTGGAGTTCATTACATCATCTGTCATTCTAGAGAGGAATCTTTTTAGAAGGTAGGCCAGAAGGTATTATTGCATACCTACAAGCACGAGGTAGCATATGCAAACTTCTTTAGTATATAGGGCAATATGACCTATAAAAGGTATAACAAATGTCATGCACGTAGCTTAAGGATATGGGGTTTTTATGATAACACTTTAGAGAAAGTCACTTGATAGTTGTATGAATCCTGAGAATTTATCTCCAGTTATAAAATAAACTAACCCTGCTGGTGTCCATATGTGCTTCCAGAGTACTCATGCAGTATTAAGTAAGGCAGATCATATGATAGTAGTATGAATCCACAATTGCTATCTCCAAGTATGATAGTAATTTAAACACGCCTGATCTCAACATGTACATGGAAGATAATTATATGCAATATGAAACTAAGGGAAGTCACAAGCATGGAACTTATAGACTCAGGGGTACTTATCGCTTCCCAGAAGATAGGTGCTTCTACTAGCAGAGCTGTTTGTAGTGTGGAACGGCGTAGAGGGTCTTGAGCCAGGTCCAGGTAATAAGGGAGAATGTCTCCACAGTAAGTAGTGTATTGATGGTAGCGTGGATCCCGGATTCAATGCGTTGATGCAGCGTGGATCCAGGATTCAGTATTTTGATGGTAGCGTGGAACCGGGATTCACAAGGATATGGCTAACAATAAATGAATGCCGTGTTTGTGTCCCAGAAATGGTTTTATAGAGCCAGGAAGTGCGCATGAGAGGAGCCGCATGTTGCGCTTGGCACTTCCGCGTTCCAGCGTGGAACGCAGCGGCGCCGAGCAATGACGTCATTGCACGATCGCTGGATGCGTTCCAAAGTGGAACGCAATCGGCGAAAAGTGACAGGCGTCACTTACACCCAGCTAATGAGGAGCAAGGAGAGGTCTGCTTTGTTCTTTGGTGTGGGTCTTTGAGGTACGCTTGCCAATGGACTGCATGGCAGGTCGACATATGTCTGGTCAAGCATGTGGTGCCCAAGCGGTGATGTTTTGGCCATGTGAGATACGCTTGCGACATATGTTGCAAATAGCAATGGTGCGATCTGATGCACTTGTCTCAAAAAAGGCCCACACCAAAGAACTTTTGGAATAATGGAGAGACAGCAGCACCCTGCACATGCAGAGCTCTGCGTTGTGATGCAGTCGGTGTGCTGCCCTTAAGCTGGCCCCTGGAGGGCATCCTGCCTCGCTGGAGATGTGCCTCCTCCTCCTCCTCTCTCCTATCAGGCAACCACGTGGAGTCAGTGACCTCATCATCCCCTCCCTCCTCATCACTGTAGAAAACCTGGCAGTATGCTGCAGCTGGGGGAACATGACTGCCAGATTACTGTCCTTCTTGGGCACCCCCTCTCTCTGGGCTCACGTTACTGCCTTCCTCTAGCTGTGTATCATCATCGGAGCCTTCAAAACGCTGCACATCCTCCTGCAGCATGTACCCAACACTGTGGTCAAACAGTTCGGGGGACTCCTAAGTAGGACATGATGGAGCTAGCAAAGGAGTGACTGATGCCATTGAGCAGAGGGAAGAGGCCGCGTTGGCAGCTACTTTGCCAGACAAAGTACCCTGAGCCTGGGTGAGAAAGGATAAGGAGGATGAGGATGGCTTGGTCATCCACTCTACCAAGTCTTGGGCATGTTGTGGCTCAACGCAGCCAGCTGCCGAAAAAAAAGACGAGTGTATCCCACGGCCACGTGCTGATAAGGATGCACCGCGTCCATGACCAGCACTGTTGCCTCTTGACGCAGAGCCTGCTTGCCCTCTTTTATCAGCTCGTGACTCTCTGCCTCTCTTTGTTGTCCTTCCAGACATACTAATGGCATGCAGGGAGATGGAGCTGCACAAATACTGACAATATTTGCTGATCACTGCCTGTGGTATTAATATGAGAACACCAGCAATTGTATTCACATAGCTTTAGGTGCACACTGTGCAGAGGACACAGTACACCAAGTGAAAATACTTGCTGATCACTGCCTGTGGTATTAATATGAGAACACCAGCAATTGTATTCACGTAGCTTTAGGTGCACACTGTGCAGAGGACACAGTACACCAAGTGAGAATACTTGCTGATCAGTCACTGCCTGTGGTATTAATATGAGAACACCAGCAAATGTATTCACGTAGCTTTAGGTGCACACTGTGCAGAGGACACAGTACACCAAGTGAGAATACTTGCTGATCAGTCACTGCCTGTGGTATTAATATGAGAACACCAGCAATTGTATTCACGTAGCTTTAGGTGCACACTGTGCAGAGGACACAGTACACCAAGTGAAAGTACTTGCTGATCAGTCACTGCCTGTGGTATTAATATGAGAACACCAGCAATTGTATTCACGTAGCTTTAGGTGCACACTGTGCAGAGGACACAGTACACCATGTGAGAATACTTGCTGATCAGTCACTGCCTGTGGTATTAATATGAGAACACCAGCAATTGTATTCACGTAGCTTTAGGTGCACACTGTTCAGAGGGCACAGTATACCAAGTGAAAATACTTGCTGATCACTGCCTGTGGTATTAATATGAGAACACCAGCAATTGTATTCACGTAGCTTTAGGTGCACACTGTGCAGAGGAGACAGTACACCAAGTGAGAATACTTGCTGATCAGTCACTGCCTGTGGTATTAATATGAGAACACCAGCAATTGTATTCACGTAGCTTTAGGTGCACACTGTGCAGAGGACACAGTACACCAAGTGAAAATACTTGCTGATCACTGCCTGTGGTATTAATATGAGAACACCAGAAATTGTATTCACGTAGATTTAGGTGCACACTGTGCAGAGGACACAGTACACCAAGTGAGAATACTTGCTGATCAGTCACTGTCTGTGGGATTAATATGAGAACACCAGCAAATGTATTCATGTAGCTTTAGGTGCACACTGTGCAGAGGACACAGTACACCAAGTGAGAATACTTGCTGATCAGTCACTGCCTGTGGTATTAATATGAGAACACCAGCAATTGTATTCACATAGCTTTAGGTGCACACTGTGCAGAGGACACAGTACACAAAGTGAGAATACTTGCTGATCAGTCACTGCCTGTGGTATTAATATGAGAACACCAGCAATTGTATTCACGTAGCTTAAGGTGCACACTGTGCAGAGGACACAGTACACCATGTGAGAATACTTGCTGATCAGTGATCAGTCACTGCCTGTGGTATTAATATGAGAACACAAGCAAATGTAGTCACATAGTTTTAGGTGCACACTGTGCAGAGGACACAGTACACCAAGTGAAAGTACTTGCTGATCAGTCACTGCCTGTGGTATTAATATGAGAACACCAGCAATTGTATTCACATAGCTTTAGGTGCACACTGTGCAGAGGACACAGTACACCATGTGAGAATACTTGCTGATCAGTCACTGCCTGTAATATAAATATGAAAATACCAGCAATTGTATTCACGTAGCTTTAGGTGCACACTGTGCAGAGGACACAGTACACCAAGTGAAAATATTTGCTGATCACTGCCTGTCGTATTAATATGAGAACACCAGCAATTGTATTCACGTAGCTATAGGTGCACACTGTGCAGAGGACACAGTACACCAAGTGAAAATACTTGCTGATCAGTCACTGCCTGTGGTATTAATATGAGAACACCAGCAAATGTATTCACATAGCTTTAGATGCACACTGTGCAGAGGACACAGTACACCAAGTGAGAATACTTGCTGATCAGTCACTGCCTGTGGTATTAATATGAGAACACCAGCAATTGTATTTACGTAGCTTTAGGTGCACACTGTGCAGAGGACACAGTACACCAAGTGAAAGTACTTGCTGATCAGCCACTGCCTGTCGTATTAATATGAGAACACCAGCAATTGTATTCACGTAGCTTTAGGTGCACACTGTGCAGAGGACACAGTACACCATGTGAGAATACTTGCTGATCAGTCACTGCCTGTGGTATTAATATGAGAACACCAGCAATTGTATTCACTTAGCTTTAGGTGCACACTGTTCAGAGGACACAGTACACCAAGTGAAAATACTTGCTGATCACTGCCTGTGGTATTAATATGAGAACACCAGCAATTGTATTCACGTAGCTTTAGGTGCACACTGTGCAGAGGACACAGTACACAAAGTGAGAATACTTGCTGATCACTGCCTGTGGTATTAATATGAGAACACCAGAAATTGTATTCACGTAGATTTAGGTGCACACTGTGCAGAGGACACAGTACACCAAGTGAGAATACTTGCTGATCAGTCACTGTCTGTGGGATTAATATGAGAACACCAGCAAATGTATTCATGTAGCTTTAGGTGCACACTGTGCAGAGGACACAGTACACCAAGTGAGAATACTTGCTGATCAGTCACTGCCTGTGGTATTAATATGAGAACACCAGCAATTGTATTCACGTAGCTTTAGGTGCACACTGTGCAGAGGACACAGTACACAAAGTGAGAATACTTGCTGATCAGTCACTGCCTGTGGTATTAATATGAGAACACCAGCAATTGTATTCACGTAGCTTAAGGTGCACACTGTGCAGAGGACACAGTACACCATGTGAGAATACTTGCTGATCAGTCACTGCCTGTGGTATTAATATGAGAACACAAGCAAATGTAGTCACATAGTTTTAGGTGCACACTGTGCAGAGGACACAGTACACCAAGTGAAAGTACTTGCTGATCAGTCACTGCCTGTGGTATTAATATGAGAACACCAGCAATTGTATTCACATAGCTTTAGGTGCACACTGTGCAGAGGACACAGTACACCATGTGAGAATACTTGCTGATCAGTCACTGCCTGTAATATAAATATGAAAATACCAGCAATTGTATTCACGTAGCTTTAGGTGCACACTGTGCAGAGGACACAGTACACCAAGTGAAAATATTTGCTGATCACTGCCTGTGGTATTAATATGAGAACACCAGCAATTGTATTCACGTAGCTATAGGTGCACACTGTGCAGAGGACACAGTACACCAAGTGAGAATACTTGCTGATCAGTCACTGCCTGTGGTATTAATATGAGAACACCAGCAAATGTATTCACGTAGCTTTAGATGCACACTGTGCAGAGGACACAGTACACCAAGTGAGAATACTTGCTGATCAGTCACTGCCTGTGGTATTAATATGAGAACACCAGCAATTGTATTTACGTAGCTTTAGGTGCACACTGTGCAGAGGACACAGTACACCAAGTGAAAGTACTTGCTGATCAGCCACTGCCTGTTGTATTAATATGAGAACACCAGCAATTGTATTCACGTAGCTTTAGGTGCACACTGTGCAGAGGACACAGTACACCATGTGAGAATACTTGCTGATCAGTCACTGCCTGTGGTATTAATATGAGAACACCAGCAATTGTATTCACTTAGCTTTAGGTGCACACTGTTCAGAGGACACAGTACACCAAGTGAAAATACTTGCTGATCACTGCCTGTGGTATTAATATGAGAACACCAGCAATTGTATTCACGTAGCTTTAGGTGCACACTGTGCAGAGGACACAGTACACCAAGTGAGAATACTTGCTGATCAGTCACTGCCTGTGGTATTAATATGAGAACACCAGCAATTGTATTCACGTAGCTTTAGGTGCACACTGTTCAGAGGACACAGTACACCAAGTGAAAATACTTGCTGATCACTGCCTGTGGAATTAATATGAGAACACCAGCAATTGTATTCAAGTAGCTTTTGGTGCACACTGTGCAGAGGACACAGTACACCAAGTGAAAGTACTTGCTGATCAGTCACTGCCTGTGGTATTAATATGAGAACACCAGCAATTGTATTCACGTAGATTTAGGTGCACACTGTGCAGAGGACACAGTACACCATGTGAGAATACTTGCTGATCAGTGATCAGTCACTGCCTGTGGTATTAATATGAGAACACCAGCAATTGTATTCACGTAGCTTTAGGTGCACACTGTTCAGAGGACACAGTACACCAAGTGAAAATACTTGCTGATCACTGCCTGTGGTATTAATATGAGAACACCAGCAATTGTATTCACGTAGATTTAGGTGCACACTGTGCAGAGGACACAGTACACCAAGTGAGAATACTTGCTGATCAGTCACTGCCTGTGGTATTAATATGAGAACACCAGCAAATGTATTCACGTAGCTTTAGGTGCACACTGTTCAGAGGACACAGTACACCAAGTGAAAATACTTGCTGATCAGTCACTGCCTGTGGTATTAATATGAGAACACCAGCAATTGTATTCACATAGCTTAAGGTGCACACTGTGAAGAGGACACAGTACACCAAGTGAGAATACTTGCTGATCAGTCACTGCCTGTGGTATTAATATGAGAACACCAGCAATTGTATTCACGTAACTTTAGGTGCACACTGTGCAGAGGACACAGTACACCAAGTGAGAATACTTGCTGATCAGTCACTGCCTGTGGTATTAATATGAAAACACCAGCAATTGTATTCACGTAGCTTTAGGTGCACACTGTGCAGAGGACACAGTACACCAAGTGAAAGTACTTGCTGATCAGTCACTGCCTGTGGTATTAATATGAGAACACCAGCAATTGTATTCACATAGCTTTATGTGCACACTGTGCAGAGGACACAGTACACCAAGTGAAAATATTGCAGCTAGCACAATCACCTGCCTGCCTGTCTATATATTAGGAAGAGCATACAGGAACGGATCTAGCTAAACTCAATACAGTGTATAAATATATATACAACACCTGGGATGCATATATATCCTCTACACACTGGAACTGGAACTGACTCGCCTGCCTGCCTGCTCTGTCTAACTCAAAATAAATGACACTTTCTCTCTCTGTCTTTAACCACTGCAACACACTACACAAGGCTGCCATGGAGGCGGCCTTATATTGTGTGGGGGCGTGTACTAAACCCCCTGAGACATAATTGGCCAAAGCCACCCTGGCTTTGGCCAATTATGGCTCTCCGTTTTTTGCACGCTGTGATTGGCCAAAGCATGCGGGTCATAGTGCATGCTTGGCCAATCATTAGCCAGCAATGCACTGCGATGCCGCAGTGAATTATGGGCCGTGACACGCTACTCGAATTTGGCACGAAAGGCCCATAACGTTCGTAATTCGACGAACGGTCAAACATACGATGTTTGAGTCGAGCATGAGTTCGACTCAAACACAAAGCTCATCCCTAATCCTGAGTTTGGGGTTCTTGCTCAGGTTGGTGTTCTCTCTGAGGTGTGGGGTTCCTGTGCTCCTTGAAGTGGTGTCCTCCCAGTCTTCTCTCCCCTATGAGAATGAAACAAAAGGTATACTTAGCACACACATTTGAGAGCAAAAATAGGAATATGATACATTGCTTGGAAGTGGGGTACAATTGTCTGTTTGGGCAATATTACAAGCTGAAGACATGATTTTTCAAAACCCAAATCTTGACTACTCACATTTTTGGGACAAAAGTCATACATGCAGACACCCCAAGTATCCACTGGAGCATCTGTGTGGGACACCCTAAAAAGGTTGTTCTGGTGGCCCACACTAGTGCTCCTGAGGCTCTGTTCACACCTAGGCGTATATACGCCTGAAGCGCGACGCCGCAACAGCCCCTAAGACGCTGGAGGGATGATTTTACATTGCCCTCTATGGAGATGGTTCACATCTCCACGCCGAACGCCGTACGCCTGCCGCCTGAAAATAAGTCCCCGACCTTTTTTTCAGGCGGCTTTCGGCGTTCGGCATAGGAGATGTGGACCTGGGGGTAAGCTGCATTCACAATCGCGGCGTTTTGTCGCCGCAAAACGCGGTACAAAACGCCACAATTTGTCACCGCAATTTGCGGGACAAAACGCCGCGATTAGGTACGCCAAGGTGTGAATGCAGCCTTAGCGCAGATGTGTAAACCGCTGCTGAGTGTCCTCTCCTTTACACTGATTCAAGTTTGCATTTTATTCTGGTTACAAACACATCATCTAGACAAAAATGTAATAATAACATTTATGGAATACAAACAGGCATGTCAATTTATTTTTTACCCTGTATCTTCCAAAAACATTGTATGTAGTGGGTGAACGATGTGTCTGTAACGACCGATTACTGTGCCCACTCAATTTTTTAAGATGACATTTTCTAAGGTCCAATAGTAAAAGGCAACAACTTGGAGCAACATGCAAGTTCAGAAATACAATAATAGGAACACAGGAGAAGTACTTACTTTTTTTTAGCATTCTCTTAATACTCCTTAACTGCTCCAGCTCTCTCAGTTTTAGGTCAGACCCAGTGGCGGAACTACCGCCATAGCGACCTATGGGGGCGCTATGGGGCCCGCAGCTGAGTGAGGATCAGGGGGGCCCGGTGAGGATAAGAGCATCCAGGGCCGGTACAAGGCAGGGGCGGGAGGGACGAGTGCCCCTGGCGCTACCATGTTGTACAGGAGGGGGCGCAATCAGCCGCGGCCACAAGACCAGTTGGATCATGTGTCACTGAGTAATAGACAGCGTCCCATCGCAGGCAGCGGCGGTGCAGCACTTTACAAACTGTGTGCCGACTGGCTCCCTTTCCTCCTTTCCTCCTGTGCGTTTCCTCGCCCCCCCCATGGAGTATTCAGTTGGATGATTCCACCGGCGTGCGCCGCGTGACGTCACGCCGGAGGCGAGGTGAGAGGTGAGAGAGGGAGGACTCGCGCAGGGAGCTGTGTCGGCGGCAAGGAAAGAAGGACAAGTCACGAGGAGCCTCAGCCTGCGCCTGCTTACAGTTCCTAGTGCTACTGTCTGGACCCCGGACTGCAACAGAAGAACACTACTCTGTATAAAAAGTAAAAAAATAATTAAATGACTGTATTGGGGAAGGGGGGTTGGACTGAGGTGACCAGGCTGCAATTAATGTTTTTTTTTTTTTAGTCAGAGAAGGCAAGCTCAAAATAACAGAAAAACATTTTTTTCTGCCATTTTTTTATTAAAAAAAAATGGCACAAAAAAATGTTTGTGTTATTTTGAGCTTGCCTTCTCTGACCAAAAAAAAAAAAAACATTAATTGCAGCCTAAAAGTGCTACCAAATGCAGCCAATGTGCCCCTCACATGCAGCCACTGTGCCCATCAAACGCACCCACTGTGCCATCAGTTGTCGCCACTGTGCCCATCAAACGCAGCCACTGTGCCATCAATTGTTGCCACTGTGCCACCAAACGCAGCCACTGTGCCATCACATGCAGCCACTGTGCCAAAACACGCAGCCACTGTGCCATCAATTGTCGTCACTGTGCCATCACATGCAGCCACTGTGCCCATCAAACGCAGCCACTGTGCCGTCACATGCAGCCACTGTGCCAACACACGCAGCCACTGTGCCATTAATTGTCGCCACTGTGCCCATTACACGCAGCCACTGTGCCACCAAACGCAGCCACTGTGCCATCACATGCAGCCACTCTGCCAGCACACTCAGCCACTGTGCCAGCACATGCAGCCACTGTGCCAACACACGC
The DNA here is from genome assembly GCF_905171775.1 of Rana temporaria. Lineage (NCBI taxonomy): Eukaryota > Metazoa > Chordata > Amphibia > Anura > Ranidae > Rana > Rana temporaria. The sequence continues at coordinate 358,022,422 of NC_053489.1, read as the reverse complement.
AGCCACTGTGCCACCAAACGCAGCCACTGTGCCATCACATGCAGCCACTGTGCCAACACACACAGCCACTGTGCCATTAATTGTCGCCACTGTGCCATCACATGCAGCCACTGTGCCCATCAAACGCAGCCACTGTGCCATCAATTGTCGCCACTGTGCCCATCACACGCAGCCACTGTGCCACCAAACGCAGCCACTGTGCCATCACATGCAGCCACTGTGCCAACACACGATTATTTCTTAAAAACCGGGGGGGCACAGTTTGCCATCTTCACCCTGGGCACCAAATGGCCTTGTCCCAGCACTGAGAGCATCGCCGGCATGGTCTCCCAGCCAGGGGAAGAGAGAGGAGAGGAAGAGGCGAGCTGTCCGTATCAGCAGAGAGCGGAATTGCCCGCTGTAATAGCTTTCATTAGAACTTCCAGTGTTCCTGGGGCTCATGTCACATAGCTCCACCTCTTGGTCCGGCACCTTTGATCGACAGAACGCCGGTCCAGGGTCGGACATGTGACGTCATCAAAGGCGTTGGGCTAAGAGGTGGGGCTATGTGACGATGAGCCCCGGGAAGACGGGAAATTCAAATTAAAGCTATTACAGCGGGCAATCCCGCTCTCTGCTGATCCGGCCGGCTTGCCTCTTCCTCTGCACAGGTGAGGCTGTATTGGGCACAGGCAGGCCAGGCTGTATTGGGCACAGGCAATGCTGTATTGGGCACATGTCACGCTGTATGGGGCACAGGCAGTTCAGACTGTATTGGGCACAGGCAGGCCAGGCTGTATTGGGCACAGACAATGCTGTATTGGGCACAGGTCATGCCGCATTGGGCACAGGCAATGCTGTATTGGGCACAGGTCACGCTGTATGGGGCACAGGCAGGCCCGGTTGTATTGGGCACAGGCAGGCCAGGCTGTATTGGGCACGGGCAACGTTGTATGGGGCACAGGTCACGCTGTATGGGGCACAGTTCACGCTGTATGGGGCACAGGTCACGCTGCATTGGGCACAGGTCACACTGCATGGGTGTCATGGTCTTACCTCTCTCCTGTCTCCTTCGTTTGACATGTGCTGGCGGCCATCTTGGTTTCTAGGTCTCTTGTAGCCTCCCACCCTGCGGCTCCTCCTTCCCACTGGGAGGAGCTGGATGCCTGGCTCATATATATAGGAGCTCTGTGGCTTCAGTTCCTTGCTTGGTCCTCCTGTGTTCACATGCTTCTAAGACTGCTGCTGCTGCTTCTGGTTCTGATCCTGGCTTCGTCTGACTTCCCTGCTGGTTCCTGATCCTGGCTTCGTCTGACTTCCCTGCTGGTTCCTGATCCTGGCTTCGTCTGACTTCCCTGCTGGTTCCTGATCCTGGCTTCGTCTGACTACCCTTCTGGTTCCTGACCTCTGGTTTCACCATCCATTTGGACTTTTGCTTTACAGCTTGATTTTCAATAAAGCCTTCTTATTTTCACTTATCTCTTGTTGTACGTCTGGTTCATGGTTCCCCTAACATTAGGACCAAGCCATGAATTTTGACGGTACAGGGCCATCCTCGCTACCCACGCTGGTTGCCAGACTTGATCAGCAGGATTACCTGTTGGGTCAGTTCGCCGTGGCGTTGCAAACCCTGCTTGAACGCACGGTTCATTTCGCTCCCGTTGCCGATGGGTCGGTTGTCGCTCCTGGGCCCGCTCCTACTGCCGCTCCGGTTGTTGCGCCAGAGTCTACCCCGACACCTGTTGTTGCGCCTGCAGTGTTTCGGGGTATGACCGGTTCTGCCCCCCTTCCACAGCGATTTGGGGGAGAGCCAACTCAGTGCCGAGGTTTCCTTAACCAAGTGGGCATTTATTTCGAGTTGCTGCCACATGCCTTTCCCACTGAGAGATCAAAGGTGGGCTTCTTGATCTCGCTGCTCTCGGACAAGGCCTTGGCCTGGGCCAGCCCTTTATGGGAGAACAACAATCCGGTGGTTGCCGAGTTTTCCGGTTTTGTTGCTTCTCTTCGGAAGGTATTCGATGTGCCGGCTCGCGCCGCCTCTGCTGCGAAGCTCCTTATGTCCGTCAGACAGGGTTCACGATCCGTAGCCGAATACGCCATTGAGTTTCGTACCCTGGCAGCAGAAGTGGGCTGGAATAATGAGGCTCTGGTCGCTGCTTTCTCTCATGGTCTCTCGGATGCCTTGAAGGATGAGGTTGCAGCTAAGGACCTACCAGTGGAGCTTGAGGCTCTTATTTCTTTCCTGATTTTGATTGACACCAGACTCAGGGAGAGACCTTCCTTTAAGGAGAGCCTGCGGAGGCCTCCTAACAGTTTGGCGCCTACGTTTGCTGTCCCACCCGTGCCTCCCTCTCCTCCCACGCCTCCTGGGGTTGACTTGTCTGGGGGTGAACCCATGCAGCTGGGGTTTGCTCGCCTGTCCGAGGGGGAGAGGGTACTCCGGAGACGCGAGGGCCGATGCATGTACTGTGGTCTCGGTGGGCATTTTCGGTTGGCATGTCCGAACCGTCCGGGAAACGCTCGCACCTGAGATCCTGTCGGGGGCAGATCTTGGGTGGAGTCTCCTCGTCCCCGGTTTCCCGTGTTGATAAACCACTGATCACTGTTGTCCTCTCCTGGGTCGGGGGCTCGGTGACGACCCAGGCGTTGGTGGACTCTGGTGCTGGTGGTTTTTTCATTGATAGTGCGTTCGCTGCCGCCAATTCCATTCCTCTGCAGGCTCGAGGTTCCCCGCTGGCTCTAGAGGCGATAGACGGCAGACCCCTCCAGCCGTCACACGTGACTCATGAGACCCTTCCAGTGGGGATAGCCATTGGTGCCGTTCACAGAGAGTCGGTCTGCTTCCAGGTTATTTCGTCTCCACACTACTCGGTGGTCTTGGGGTACCCCTGGCTCCAGAAGCATAATCCGACTTTCGACTGGAGATCGGCCGAGATCCTCTCATGGTCACCACAGTGTGGGGCTAGTTGCATCCATGGGCCTGTCAAGTTGCTGTGTACTTCCTCGGACTCTCTGTTGCCTCCTGAATATGAGGAGTACCGGGATGTATTCGATAAGGTGCGCGCAGTTGCCCTACCTCCGCACCGCCCATACGATTGTGCCATAGAGTTACAACCTGGTGCCGTTCCTCCTCGCGGCAGGGTCTATCCACTGTCGGTTGCAGAGAATGAGGCCATGGAGGAGTACGTGATGGAGGCGCTGTCCCGTGGTCACATTCGCAAATCCTCGTCCCCGGCAGGGGCTGCATTTTTCTTTGTGAAAAAGAAGGGCGGTGAGTTGAGGCCTTGCATCGATTACAGGGGCCTTAATCGCATCACGATCAAGAACGCTTACCCGATACCCTTGATTTCCGAGCTGTTCGATCATCTTAAGTGGGCCACGGTCTTTACCAAACTCGACCTGAGGGCGGCATATAACCTGGTAAGGATCAAGGCGGGCGATGAGTGGAAGACCGCGTTTAACACCAGGACTGGGCATTATGAATCCTTGGTTATGCCCTTTGGGTTGTGCAATGCGCCCGCAGTCTTTCAGGAATTCATCAACGATGTTTTCCGTGACCTGTTGCAGCAGTGTGTGGTGGTCTATTTGGATGACATCTTGGTATACTCTGAATCCATGGAGGCCCACATTCTGGATGTCAAGCGAGTGTTGCAACGGTTACGAGAGAACAAGCTGTTCGGTAAGCTTGAGAAATGCGAATTTCACCGATCCCAGGTAACCTTCTTAGGTTACATCATTTCCGCTGAGGGGTTCTCCATGGACCCTGAGAAGGTTTCGGCTGTCTTACAGTGGCCTCAGCCCAGTGGTCTTCGTTCCTTGCAGCGCTTTTTGGGCTTCGCCAATTATTATCGGAAGTTCATCAGGGACTTCTCCATGCTGGCCAAGCCTCTCACGGATCTGACCAGGAAGGGCAGTAATTCCCAGGTCTGGCCGCTCGAGGCCATCCGGGCTTTTGAGGCCCTAAAATCCGCCTTTGTGTCGGCTCCGATTCTGTCTCATCCCAACCCTGGGTTGCCCTTTGTCCTCGAGGTGGACACGTCTGAGACGGGAGTAGGCGCCCTTCTGTCTCAGCGTAGAACACCAGAGGGTCCGCTCCTTCCTTGTGGGTTTTACTCCCGGAAACTGTCACCCGCGGAGTGCAACTATCAGATTGGTGACAGGGAGTTATTGGCCATAGTGCAGGCTCTCAAAGAGTGGAGGCACTTGCTCGAGGGCTCGGTGGTTCCGGTTCTCATCCTGACGGACCACAAGAATCTGACCTACCTTTCTGAGGCCAAGAGATTGACACCACGTCAGGCCAGATGGGCTCTGTTCTTGTCACGTTTTAATTACGTGGTCTCCTACCTACCTGGTTCCAAGAACATCAGGGCGGATGCCTTATCACGGCAGTACTCCGAGCTGTCCAGGGAGGAATCTATACCGACTTCGGTCATACCTCCGAATCAGATCCTGGCCGCCATTCGCACCAGCCTGACCTCTCCCCTTGGTGAGCAGATTTTGGCGGCTCAGTCTGGTGCTCCCTCTGGGAGACCCAACGGCAGATGTTTTGTGCCTGAGGAGTTGCGCACTCGGTTGTTGCGAACCTACCATAACTCCAAGACCGCGGGGCATCCTGGTAAGAATCAGCTGTCCTGGGCTGTTTCACGTCTGTTCTGGTGGCCTTCCCTACGTTCCGACATCGCCGCATATGTAGCGGCATGCTCCGTTTGTGCCCAAAGTAAGTCCCCTCGGCACCTTCCGTTGGGCCTGCTGCAACCCATAGCCACCGGGGAGCGCCCATGGTCACACCTGGGGATGGATTTCATTGTGGACCTCCCTGCATCCCGAGGCCATACGGTCATTCTCATGATTGTGGATCGGTTTTCCAAAATGTGCCACTGTGTTCCTCTCAAGAAGTTACCCTCTGCACAAGAGTTGGCCACGATTTTTGCCCGGGAGGTCTTCCGGTTGCACGGTTTGCCCAAGGAGATAGTGTCGGATCGGGGGAGTCAGTTTGTGTCCAGGTTCTGGCGTGCCTTTTGCTCCCAGTTGGGGATTCATCTCTCCTTCTCCTCGGCCTACCACCCTCAGTCCAATGGGGCCGCAGAACGATCCAATCAGGCCTTGGAGCAATTCCTTCGTTGCTATGTCTCCGATCACCAGGACAATTGGGTTGATCTCCTGCCTTGGGCTGAGTTTGCCAGGAACACGGCTGTGAACTCTTCCTCTGGGACGTCTCCCTTCATGGCCAATTATGGGTTCCAACCTGCCGTGTTACCGGAGGCATTCTCTCCCCAGGATATTCCGGCTGTGGAGGATCACCTTTCCGTCCTACGCGCCTCTTGGGTACAGATCCAGAAGTCCCTTGAGGTCTCTGCGCAGCGCCAGAAACTCCAGGCTGATCGCAGACGAGCGCCTGCTCCTTCCTACCAGGTCGGAGACCGTGTATGGTTGTCCACTCGCAACCTCAACCTTCGAGTGCCCACTCCCAAGCTGGCCCCTCGCTTTGTTGGTCCCTTCCGAGTGCTTCGCAGGGTAAACCCGGTAGCCTATGCCCTTGCGCTTCCTCCTGGCATGCGGATCTCCAACGTGTTTCATGTCTCCCTGTTGAAGCCACTGGTGTGCAATCGCTTCACTTCCTCGGTTCCTCGGCCTCGTCCGGTCCAAGTGGGCAATCATGAGGAGTATGAGGTGAGCAATATCCTGGACTCACGCCTGGTCCGCGGTCGGGTGCAGTTTTTGGTCCACTGGCGTGGTTATGGTCCAGAGGAGCGTTCCTGGGTTCCCTCCGCAGATGTCCATGCTCCTGCCTTGCTCCGAGCCTTCCACGCACGCTTCCCTCAGAAACCGTTTTTTGCACCGCGGAGGAGGGGCCCTTGAGGGGGAGGTACTGTCATGGTCTTACCTCTCTCCTGTCTCCTTCGTTTGACATGTGCTGGCGGCCATCTTGGTTTCTAGGTCTCTTGTAGCCTCCCACCCTGCGGCTCCTCCTTCCCACTGGGAGGAGCTGGATGCCTGGCTCATATATATAGGAGCTCTGTGGCTTCAGTTCCTTGCTTGGTCCTCCTGTGTTCACATGCTTCTAAGACTGCTGCTGCTGCTTCTGGTTCTGATCCTGGCTTCGTCTGACTTCCCTGCTGGTTCCTGATCCTGGCTTCGTCTGACTTCCCTGCTGGTTCCTGATCCTGGCTTCGTCTGACTTCCCTGCTGGTTCCTGATCCTGGCTTCGTCTGACTACCCTTCTGGTTCCTGACCTCTGGTTTCACCATCCGTTTGGACTTTTGCTTTACAGCTTGATTTTCAATAAAGCCTTCTTATTTTCACTTATCTCTTGTTGTACGTCTGGTTCATGGTTCCGTAACAATGGGGCACAGGTCACGCTGCATAGGGCACAGGTCACGCTGCATAGGGCACAGGTCACGCTGCATAGGGCATAGGTCACGCTGTATGGGGCACAGGTCACGCTGTATGGCGCACAGGTCACGCTGTATGGGGCACAGGTCACGCTGTATGGGGCATAGGTCACGCTGTATGGGGCACAGGTCATGCTGCATTGGGCACAAGTCACGCTGTATGGGGAACCGGTCACACTGTATGGGGCACAGGTCACCCTGTAAAGGGCACAGGTCACGCTGTATGGGGCACAGGCAGTTCAGACTGTATTGGGCACAGGCAGGCCAGGCTGTATTGGGCACAGGCAACGCTGTATTGGGCACAGGTCAATTGGGCACAGGCAATGCTGTATTGGGCACAGGTCACGCTGTATGGGGCACAGGCAGTTCAGACTGTATTGGGCACAGGCAGGCCAGGCTGTATTGGGCACAGGCAACGCTGTATTGGGCACAGGTCAATTGGGCACAGGCAATGCTGTATTGGGCACAGGTCACGCTGTATGGGGCACAGGCAGGCCCGGCTGTATTGGGCACAGGCAGGCCAGGCTGTATTGGGCACAGGCAGGCCAGGCTGTATTGGGCACAGGCAACGCTGTATGGGGCACAGGTCACGCTGTATGGGGCACAGGTCACGCTGTATGGGGCACAGGTCACGCTGCATTGGGCACAGGTCACACTGCATGGGGCACAGGTCACGCTGCATAGGGCACAGGTCACGCTGCATAGGGCACAGGTCATGCTGTATGGGGCACAGGTCACGCTGTATGGGGCACAGGTCATGCTGCATTGGGCACAAGTCACGCTGTATGGGGAACCGGTCACGCTGTATGGGGCACAGGTCATGCTGTATGGGGCACAGGTCACCCTGTATAGGGCACATGTCACGCTGTATGGGGCACAGGTCACGCTGCATTGACACTAGGGCGGCTCTGGGGGGCCCCATACAACATTTTGCTATGGGGCCCTATGATTTCTAGTTACGCCCCTGGTCAGACCACCTCTTTCTAAGCTGTTCTTTTGATCTGTGTAACCCAAAATGTCTCTTCAGACTTTTGACAACTTTCTTCATGATTTTGAAAATGTAGTTGCTGTTACTGCACGTGTGCTGTTTAATTGCACATAAACGCAGTTGCTGTTACTGCACGTGTGCTGTTTATTTGCCCATAAACGCAGTTGCTCTTACTGCACGTGTGCTGTTTATTTGCCCATAAACGCAGTTGCTCTTACTGCACGTGTGCTATTTATTTGCAGTGTGTAGAGGATATATATACATCCTAGGAGTTGTACATATATTTATACACTGTTTAGCTTAGCTAGATCAGCTATTCCTATTTGTCAGGCAGTAGATTGTGCTAGCTGCAGTGTTCTAACGTGTTGCATTGCCTGTGTGCTGTTTAATTTACACCTAAACGTACTCGGTGTTACTGCACGTGTGCTATTTATTTGCACATAAACGCAGTTGCTGTTACTGCACATGTGCTGTTTAATTGCACATAAACCCAGTTGCTGTTACTGCACGTGTGCTGTTTATTTGCCCATAAACGCAGTTGCTCTTACTGCACATGTGCTGTTTAATTGCACATAAACGTAGTTGCTGTTACTGCACGTGTGCTGTTTAATTGCACATTAACGCAGATGCGGTTCCTGCACGTGTGCTGTTTATTTGCCCATAAACGCAGTTGCTCTTACTGCACGTGTGCTGTTTATTTGCCCATTAACGCAGTTGCTCTTACTGCACATGTGCTATTTATTTGCATATAAACGTAGTTGCTGTTACTGCACTTGTCCTCTGCAGTTTGTACCTAAAGGTACGATTTGTGTGTACTGATTTTGTCCTGTGCAGGCCATTAAAATGTCTGGAAGGACAACAAAGAGAGGAAGAGAGTCACGAGGGCAAGCAGGCTCTGCATCTAGAGGCAATGCTGGTGGTGGACACGGTGCATCCTCTTCAGCACGTGGCCCTTTGACACGCTCGTCCTTCTTTTCGGGAGCTGGCCGTGTTGAGCCTCAACATGCAGATAAATTAGTAGAGTGGATGACCAAGCCGTCCTCATCCTCCTCATCCTCTCTCATCAAGGCTGAGCTTAGTTTGTCTGGCAAAGCAGCTGCCAAGGCGTCCTCTTCCCTCTGCACAATGGCATCACACAATCCTTCCCTATTCCCACCATGTCCTCCTGAGGAGTCCCCCGAACTGTTTCAACACAGTGTTGGGTACATGCTGCATGAAGATGCGCAGCGTTTTGAAGGCTCCAATGATGGAACACAGATAGAGGAAGGCATTGATGTGAGACCAGAGAGAGGGGGTGCCCAAGAGGGACAGCAGTCTGGCAGTCATGTTCCCCCAGCTGCAGCATACTGCCAGGTTTTCGACAGTGATGAGGAGGGAGGGGATGATGAGGTCACTGACTCTACCTGGGTGCCTGATAGGAGAGAGGAGGAGGAAGAGGAGGAGGACGAGGCACAGGCACATCTCCAAAGAGGCAGTATGCCCTCCAGGGGCCAGCTTAAGGGCAGCACACCAACTGCATTACATCGCAGAGCTACGCCTGTGCAGGGCGCTGCTGTGTCTGAACGTTACTGCAAAAGTTCTTTGGTGTGGGCCTTTTTTGAGAGATGTGCATCAGATTGCACCGTTGCTATTTGCAACATATGTCTCAAGCGTATCTCGCGTGGCCAAAACATCACCCGCTTGGGCACCACATGCTTGACCAGACATATGTCGACCTGCCATGCAGTTCGTTGGCAAGCATACCAGAAAGACCCACACCAAAGAACAAAGCGGACCTCCCCTTGCCCCTCATCAGCTGGGATCTCCAACCCCACTAGACCCTCAGTCCTCTCTGAAGCCTGCACTGATAGGACTGAAGGTGTAGAATTAGGTGTGTCACAACCTAGTAGTACATGTGGGCAATCTACTGATAGTAGCAGACAAATTTCCCTGCCCCAGCTGCTGCAGCGCCGAAAGAAGTACTCTCCCAGCCATCCACATGCCCAGCGGTTGAATGTTAGCTTAGCAAAATTGCTAGCACTTCAACTGCTACCTTTTCAGTTGGTAGATTCTGCCCCCTTCTGTGAGTTTGTGAAATGTGCGGTACCTCAGTGGCAAGTACCCAAACGCCACTTTTTCTCATGGAAGGCGATTCCGGCTCTCTACCGGCATGTGGAAGGCAATGTCCATGCCTCCCTGGACAGGGTGGTCAGTGGTAAGGTGCATCTTACCGCTGACTCATGGTCCAGCAGGCATGGACAAGGACGTTACCTCTCTTTCACAGCGCATTGGGTGACTCTGCTGGCAGCTGGGAAGGACGCAGGGCAAGGTACAGAAGTGTTGGAGGTTGTTCCGCCACCACGCCTCTAAAACCCTACTACTGGTTGTGACACACCCCCTCCTCTTCTTCCTCTGTGGCCTCTTTCTGTGCTGATGTTTCCTCGGAACCAGCCGTGCTCCGTAGGCGTACGAGGGGCTACGCAGGAATGCAGGCAAAGAGATGCCATGCGGTCCTAGAGCTGGTGTGCTTGGAAGACAGGAGCCACTGTCAGCTCTACAGGGGCAGGCTCAGAGGTGGTTGACGCCACGCCAGCTTAAGCATGTGCCCTGTTTTGCTCATGTTCTGAATTTGCTGGTGCAGCGGTTCTTGGGCAGGTACCCGGGCTTACAGGATGTCCTGAAGCAGGCCAGGAAAGTCTGTGTGCATTTCCGAAGGTCATACAATGCCACTGCTCGGCTGACAGATCTCCAAAGGGAATACAACCTGCCCAAGAACCGCCTAATCTGTGACATGCCCACCAGATGGAACTCTACATTGGCCATGCTGCAGCGGCTGCACATGCAGCAGAGGGCCATCAATGAGTACCTGTGCCAATATGGCAGCAGAACTGGGTCAGGGGAGCTTGGTTTTTTTTCCCCACGCCAGTGGGCCTTGATCAGGGATGCATGCACTGTCCTGTCACCATTTGAGGAGGCCACGAGGATGGTGAGCAGTGACAGTGCATGCATCAGTGAGACTGTCCCTCTTATTCACATGTTGGAGCACACGCTACATAATGGACAGGGCTCTTGAGGCAGAACAGAGGGAGGAAGAGGATGACTTCCTTACCTCTCAAGGCCCCCTTTATCCAGACATTGCTCCTGCTTGCCCGCCTAGCACACAGGAAGAGGACGACGAGGAGGAGGAGGAGGTAGAGGAGGATGAATGTATCAGCAGCATGGAGGTGGAGCCTGGCACTCAGCAGCAGCAGTCTTCAAGGGATCACTTAAGTCCCAAGTAACCTGTGGACTTTTACGTGGCTGGGATGAGGTGGCTGCGGATCCTGTCGTCCTCCGTGAGCCAGAGGACTGTGCCCGGAATGCCTCAGCTAACCTATGCTGCATGGCCTCCGTGATCTTGCAAAGCCTGCGTAAGGATCCTCGTGTTCGTGATATCAAGGAGAGGGACCATTACTGGCTGGCAACTCTCCTTGATCTACGTTACAAGAGTAAGGTTGCAGAGCTTATCTTGCCATCGCAGAGGGAGCAGAAGATGAAACATCTTCGGGAGGCCTTGCAGAAGGGTCTGTGCAACGCGTTCCCAGAACCTGGGGTATTACCAAATCCAAAGCTGAGGCTTCGGTGAGTCACAGAAGGAGTGGTGGAGAAGGTGGCCAGCTGACCGATGCGTTCAGACAATTTTTTAGTCCGCAGCCCCAAGGTATGACCGGTTCCAGCAACCATCGCCAGCGTTTGGTTTACATGGTGCGGGAATACCTAGGGGCAAGAACAGACTTGGACACCTTCCCCTCCGAAAATCCTCTGGCTTACTGGGTCTTGAGGATGAATCACTGGCCAGAGCTTGCACAGTACGCAATTGAGCTACTGGCTTTCCCTGCATCCAGCGTTCTTTCAGAACGCACATTCAGTGCTGCTGGAGGCTTTGTGACCGATCACAGGGTGCGCCTCTCCACCGACTCCGTCGATCAACTGACCTTCCTAAAAATGAATCAGGCTTGGATCAACACCAGCTACCAAGCACCTGATGCTGATGTAACTGAATAATTTTTTTTAAATGTCAGATCCCTTGGAGACTGCCTATGCTGATGCTGAGTGACTGTCCTGTTATGTTGCTGACTGAATATCCTTTTCCTCCTCACTGATCTTGCTGATAGCTAGTAAGAAATTTTTTGTTTCTGGGCTCCGCCACCAGGGGCGTCTAATAACAATTTTTGATGCAATACATTGCATGTGGCTCTTTGTTGCGCTCCAATTACAGTATCTGTGAGGGGTTGCAGTGTTGTGTTGTGCCTAAGGCCCAATTTTTCTGCCCCTGTTTAACAGGGGCGTCTAATAACAATTTTTGATGCAATACTTTGCATGTGGCTCTTTGCTGAGCTCCAATTACATTATCTGTGAGGGGTTGCAGTGTTGTGGCACCGCCACCAGTGCCTAAGGCCCAATTTTTCAGCCCCTGTTCTAGTATTTTTCTTTGTTTGATTCTTTTCTCATTTGAGTTCATTCTAGCTTTCTTCTACGTTATCATAGTGTCATGTATATTTTCCTGTACTAAATACTCAGCATTGTCAATGTAAACACCACAAATCTAGATTTGTTCTTTTTGGCAGCATTGATATAATAATAAGCTACACATTGTTGAGTATCCAAAAACATTTATTGTATCACACTTAAAATGTGTCATTTTTATTTTTTCAACAAATATCTTAATAGGAATTCTTATTTTTATTTTTTTTGTCAAGAAATATATTTTTGCTTTGAAATACGTGTCTACATCTATTTTTTTTTATTTTTTTTAAACCCTATCCAGCACATCAATCAGATTCTTTAGTTTTTGGTCCACCTTTTGGTTTTTCTTTTTAAGCTTCTCTAAAGCGAGGTTTATGTCCTCTATTTCTGCCCTGCAGGACAATATCTCCCCAATTAAGACCTGGGCACTGTAGGTGTCCAATCCGCCCCCAACAGCTCGAACACCTCCTGAAATTTGGAAAAAAAACATGTATTACAATTATGCAGGCCTACATGTATTACCTGAAGCTGTGCTGTATGACACTGACCTGATGTGGTGGCATTTTCCACTTCCTGCACATCCGGCGAGGGTGGGGCTTGCCTCTGTGTGGGGTTAGTCGGCTCCACTGCTGCAGCTTGATTGCGCCCTATGAGATTGTAAAAAAAGGGATACATGAATCACAAAGATTAGCGGTCTGAAAGAGGAATATCAATCATTATTTTTATAAAGTGTGGTACAATTGTCTGTTTTTACAATCCTTCTAAGCTTAACAAAGGATTTTATCCATTACCAAAGCTGCTGCATTTCTCTATCTTTGGCCAAGTTTCCTACATGGAAAAACAACAAGAATCCACTGGATCACCTCTGTGTGACACCCTAACTAGGTTGTTCTTGTGGCCAACACTCAGTGCCGATCCTGCCCTCCCTGGAGCCCTAAGCAAAATGACATGGCACATTAAAAATGAGAAGCGGGAGGCGCTGACGACAGTGACATGTCACATTAAAGAAAGTTGAGAAGTGGGGGGAGGGGGTGTTCTGCTGTCGGAAATGACATCTTACATTAAATTGAGAAGCAAAGGGTGCTGACTTCTTGCCTCTTCTCCCATGCAGACAGCGAGTTGAGAAGCAGGGTGAGGGGGCGAAAATGATTTCTTACCAGGCGGGGCCTCTAGTAATTTGGGGGGCCCTTTGCAGCTTTGCGGGGCCCTAAGCGGCTTGCATAGTGAGCCAACACTTCTGCTACTCAGTCCATATGTGTAACCAACAGCTGAGCATACTCTCCTTTTACTGTATATTGACTTAAGTTGGATTATTTAAATCTAGTTAATAACACATCTACATTAAATAAAAAATTGGTCTCACATAAAAAGATCAGAAATAGAATGAACAACCAATTATTATGCCCACAAACATGAACCTTGAGACATCTATTCTTGAACTGTATATATACACAACCTGAAATAAAAAGCACATGCCGCAAAATAATAAAAACAAATACACAGCTGGCTCCCAGCTGATGGTGGCTTCACATGTGGATTTTCTAAACAGAAGTGCATTCTTTGAACAAAAGTGCTTGAGTTAAAAAACAGGAGTTTAAAACAGGAGTTAAGACAGGAGTCTTCATTATTGTTTCAATCACTGACCCAGAACAAGCTTGCAGCTAGTAAAGTTAGATCTCTTGATATATAGATTCAGCGGTGCAGCAGACGCTCTCACCTTAGTCTGCTCACTCCAGGGACAGCGAGAGCAGGACGCTCTCAAACGAGTCGGCTCTCCCCAGGGATAGTGCAGCCAGGCAGGGTCCTCCCAGCTCTCGGCTGCTGCAGACACAGCACAAACAACCAGGACTCCCACAGTTTAACACAGGGGTACATATCCCCCCCCCACGGCAATTGATCCAGGGTTGCACCGATCGCCCGTTGAGGGGTCAGGAAGGAATTTTTTTTCCCCCGGTCGCTGCAGATTGGCACAGCACGCCTGGGGTTTTTCGCCTTCCTCTGGACCAATCGGGGAGAGAAGACTCAACGAGTGACGGCTCACTTGGACAGTCTTCCGCCCATCACCATATAAGACCACCCCGATCAATCATTACTTCCCTGCGCTTTTTTCTGCGACCATGGGTTACCTAAAATACTCTGCAGAAACCATCCGGGAACTAAAACCATTTGCCTCTATACTCCCAGTTGTCACCAAAAAAGCTCTAAGGAATGAGCGACTGTTGAGAATCAATCGCCGATCAACAGTCAAAAACTACGCGCAGGTACCCCAGCCCAAGCGCATAATATGCGCTTTGGTCAACACAAGATCGGCAGTAAAACACCGACAAGAAATCTATGATTTCATCCTTCAACACGATCTAGACTGCCTCTTCTTCACAGAAAGCTGGCTCACAGCCGACTGCAACACCATTCTAACAGAATTGGTGCCAGCAAATTATCGCATTCAAATGCAAAACAGAGTGGGGCAAAGAGGGGGCCTGGCGGTAATCCACAAGACTCACCTCTCGATCACCAAACCAGTACTTCAAAACTTGCTTCCATTCATGGAAACCCTAACTCTGCAGCTGCAAACAAATCCCCAAGATACGGTCCATATGCTACTTTGCTATAGACCACCAGGCCCAAAAACGCACCTTCTCACGTCGTTGACGGAATTCATCTCCACATATACCCTAAACATCAAACACCTTTTGGTGCTTGGGGATTTCAACCTCTGGGCCAACTCCTCGCTGGACCCCGTAGCCGACGCCTGCATCGACCATCTGGAAGGATTAGGTCTGCAGCAACTAATACTAGGCTCCACTCATGCCTCAGGCCATACGCTCAATCTAATTTTCAAACAAGATTTGGAAATTGACGTTATGGAAAATGAGCGGCAACCATGGACCGATCACCATGCCATCAAATTCACAATCACCAAAAACGCCAGCCCAAAAAAAACGACAAAACCGGTGACAACTCACTGGACTAGATCTCAGAAGAAGCTCCACTCGGAACTCTTCAAAACAACACTTGGGAACAAAATAAAAACAGCCCAACAAAAACAAACAGCCACAGAAACACTTGACGTCATCAACAAGGCGCTACTACAGTCAGCCGACATAGTAGCACCAAAACGCAAAACTTGCATCTGGAAAAACAACTCCAGCTGGTTTAATGACCAGCTGACGTTGCTAAAGCAAGAGCGTAGAAGAGCAGAAGCTGCCTGGAAAAGGTGCTCTTCAGATAAAAACCACACCATTTACAAGATAATAACAAAGAAATATCACAAAGAAATCTTCACGGCCAAAAAAAATAATTTTGACAAACAATACCTATAATGACACCCCAGTGTATAATGTGTCAATATGTGTAAATAAAGCAGCGCATGTAAACAAATAAATAATTAATCACATAAACAATTTAACTGAATAAACAGATGAAGTGATTACCACCTTATATGTGAAAAAATATATATATATATAACAGTGCAAATACGATCATAGAACTGCACAAAGACAATAAAAAAAGTCTATGGGTCCATGAATATGAAGAATCCAAATGAAACTGATTAGTGCGTAATATCACAAAACAAATCTTCTATTATTCTTCCACCACACCCAAGTGTTGAAAGTGAATCCACCACCCTTGTAGACTGCGCACTCACCGCAACACTTTGCCTCACACTCTCGTGTTTTGGCAAAAGCGTTTTAGGTAGGATCCCAAGGATCAAACAGGTAGGTATCCGTTTCCAGGCAATGCAATCCAGGGCGGTTTTAACATAAATAAAGAAAAAGAAGTGCACAAAATAGTGTGATATTGTAAACCAACTTTAATAACACTTCTAAAGCAAATCTTCCAAAATATCACTCACAAACAAACTTGAAAATCAGGCAGTGAACAAATCCAAACAAAAGCCAAGGTGATGGACAGAAAAAATTTCTCCAGATATGACAGTGGTCACGGCGGACCACAGAGCAGCCCAAAAACACGTACTCACAACCCTTTGGTGAATGGAGTCAGATGTTTTACAGATCAGGTGCCTGTCCTGGCTAAAAACGTCCCATAAGTAAAGCAATTCAGGGTAGACTTGTAGAAGTGACTTAATTGCCAATTTCCGACATGTTTCGTCGTATAGACTTAATCATGGAAGTATAGACTTCCATGATTAAGTCTATACGACGAAACATGTCGGAACATACGGGATCTCCCTTATCGCCCGTATTGTTTAATATCTATCTTCGCCCTCTCTTTGAAATCATCAGTAACCAGAAGTTACTTTACCACTCCTATGCAGACGACCCACAACTGTATTTCCACATCTGCAACAAAAAGGATCATTCTCTTGGACTAGAGAAATGCCTTACTCTAATAGATAACTGGATGACAAACAGTTATCTTAAACTCAACGGTTCGAAAACAGAACTTCTCCTGTTTCACGCTAACCGGAAAAATCACCCCGCGTCAACATGGACTCCCTCGTCCATTCTGGGTAAAACTATCACCCCTAGCACCAAAGTCAAAAGTCTTGGAGTCATTTTCGATACCTGCATGACAATGGATGCACAAATAGGGTGAGTAGTCAGCGGATCCCACCATCTGCTGCGCCTACTACGCAGACTCACGCCCTTTATCCCGAAAGAGGACATTGCAGTCGTGGTGGGAACAATCATCATTTCCAGACTCGACTACGCAAATGCTCTCTATCTAGGACTCCCCAAATACCAAATCACTCGTCTGCAAGTCGTTCAAAATACGGCCGCTCGACTAGTGACTGGAAAAAAAGTAAATAACTAAATAAATAAAGTCTAGTATGATAATGTCCATATAAACCGTGTGAATAAATAAATATCTGTGTTTATACAACATAGACTGAGATAAAAGTGAAAAGTGGACCTACAGTCTGTGTTTCATGTAATATGTTATATATAATGTGAAACGTTTTAAATATGTGTGCATATTAATGCACACACAATACAAAGAACTGACCGTGCTCCAAAGAAACAAAGGCGTGCATATGCATCTTAGTGAATCTGTGAAGCAATTAAAAAGCCGCAAATATAAATGTAGGTGTGTATGCATAAACCCCACAATATGATGAAGATTACATCAAAAGTGCTAAGGTAAAACACATGTACCTATAAGACAGGTACGGATAATAATGCTGGCACACATATAGATCGTGATTCTGCGTGAAAGTTTGTTGTCTAGCGCCACATTGTGTGGTCAGCCCAACACTAGTAATGTGCCGAGGCACTAATAGAACCGTGCTCCGATCAAATAAAGTGAAACATTGGAAAATATGTGTGCGTTTTTGTGAAGTGATAAAAGACTTAAAGAATGCAATAAATATTGATGTAAATGTAGATGTGAGTGAGGATGGTAATGACGATAAGCCCCATGATGTAATGATAGCATGCCAAAGTGTTATAGGAGGGCACCTATACACCTGTAAGACAGGTGTTAGTGGTAGTCCTAAATCACTTGTAGACCATGATCCTGCATAAAAGTTTGTTGTCAGGCGCCGCAGTTGCGGTCAGCTCAATTCTAATGGTGTACAAAGTATACTTAGTGTAAAGCCGACAAACTAACATAGAAGTGAACAGGTATATTTAATATGAAGCCGAGAGGCTAACATAGAGGTGAACAAGTGTACAGAGGACTAGAAAAGCCCTTTATGTCAAAAATTGACTTGTTTATGAATGCTATTGCCAGGACCCGGCCAGTATCGGTGTCCAATAAAGTGTGTAATGATGTCGGACAATTGTCCATAACCGTGTAGTGTACCACTGGCCATAAAGAAAAGCTAATCTGGCATGTTAATTCTAAAACTGGGGAAAAAAAGGAGAGAAAAATGAGTATGAAAGGTGTCACTATAAAATTGATGTATATAATAAGAGGAAAAAAGGATGGACCCATATATGTATGGACTTTGTGGTGTATAATAAATTCATTAATGAATGTTTCGAATCGAAACAACACTAGAACCAAAAGTGGTGGCGACCACCAGGCAGATGTCCCGAAGACCTTATCAGGAGAATGCATAATGATCACAAAAATTAAATATGAATAATGTAATTCTAAAACGGTAATGATACAGGAACGGAGTGACGTCAAGGGTGTGAGTAAATATAAAGATAAAAAAGCCAGGGCAACCGGGCCCACACCAACTCAAAAATTCCGAACGTCACACCCGTCCAATCGCATAATCGCAATAAATGCACTTCCTATGGTCTGCCTGGTGGGGTCCACCATGCAGAACCCTGTTGTCCGAATGGTTATGAGAATAAACCAAAAGGAAAACCCGACCAATGAATAATGAATAATGAAATAATCCTGAGAACCTAGACATGGGTGCCAGAATTTAAGAATTAATATGTGTCTGTTGCCGATTGGTTATCAGTATGTGGGTAAATGTACAGGTGGATGAAACCCTGTTCAGAACTAGGAAGTGTGTTTAAAGGGGAAAGAGGACCATATTGAGATAAAGAGATGATTCTGAACAAACAGAAAACATTGTTTCTAGAGTAATGGAAAATTGAGAAAATAGAGTGTGTGTGTCAGACACAGGGGGGAGGAATTTTCTTTAATCGTGAAAATGGGAAACGTCCCAATCAAAGTTGAGCCCATGGGGCTGTCTGGAATTGAGATGGAATATCCAGAACACTTCTCGTTTACAGAGAAGTTTAAATTTGTCTCCCCCTCTGGCTGGACACACAATCCTTTCCATGCCTTGTATAGAAAGGCTGGAGATGTTTTTACTATGTATATTGTTCCAATGTTTAGCCACGTTGGTGTTGTGGTTTTGGTGGCAGGGGGTCCCTCACCATCTGGGGACCAGGGCGACAGCCCAGGGGATGCACCTCCTCCTGATGCCCCACCCCCCCACCCCAGTCGTCGCCACGCCTATTGAGGAGCCGAACCCTGGGCACGAGGCCTGGCCCACGAGTGGGCAAATGACGCTCCTCTGAACGTATGCCGCTCAGACTATGAGCTTTTTTTTTTTTGTTGAGAGACTTGCACAGATGGATGTGCCATCCTCCTGTAAGGGCATACCATGTCGGACAATGGCATGATCCCTATTTTCTTTTTTTTAGTCACTTCACACGGTCAGGAGTGCAGGCTACAGTGTGACTGGTGTGTGAATGTGTGTGTGACATTCCTGCCAGCAAGGCGTGTCACCTTGGCTCGTCGGGGAGAGGTTATCCCCACGACCGTGTGAATGTGGTATGAATGGACAGCAACATCATTGGTGCCTTGGCGTGGCGTTGCTGCTCCCAAGTCCTGCGCGGTGGACTTGGGCTAAACCAATGTGAGGTGGATGTGGTGTGTGTGAGCTAGGGACCACAGTGGTGTGCATGCATGCATTGTACGTGTGCCATGATGAATGTGTGTGTTTAACGTGCAAAGATGCGTTCCACTAGGCAACTCCTGACTGCTGTTCCTTCAGCAGATGGGGTAGCCTCGGGCAGGGGGGGACTGTGTGGTTCGGGGGTCAGGTCATCACATATATCAATCTCCAGGCCCTTTCTCATGGCGTAGTTGTGCAGCACGCAACATGCACCGATGATCTGGCACACAAAGTTTGGGGAATACAACAGGGTCCCCCCGGACTTATCCAGGCATCGGAAACAGGACTTCAGGATGCCAAACGTGCGCTCCACCACTGCACGGGTGCGTATGTGTGCAGCATTGTATCTTCTCTCTCCTCTGGTTTGGGGATTCCGGTATGGAGTCAGGAGATGGGGCCCAAGTGCATATGCCGAGTCACCTGGAAGGGAAAAGACAGGAGGATGTTAGTTGTGCATGTGCCCCTCGTGATGTCTGCATCATGGGGTCAGACAGTCATGCCTGACTCCAATGTCACTCACCAAGCAGCCAGCTGTCCCTGTACACGTTCTGTTCGAATTCCGTTGGGATGTTGCTTTGACGGTATATGTAGCTGTCGTGGCTGGCCCCCGGGGTGTTTGGCACGGACGTGCCATATGAGGCATTGGGCATCGGCTATCACCTGTACGTTGATGGAATGCCACTGCTTACAATTGTGGTATATGTGCTCTGTGGCATGGGGGGGCCGTAGTGCCACATGTGTGCAATCAATGGCCCAGACGGTGCGTGGGAATCCGGCAATTCTGTAGAAATCCTGCATTGCCTTCTGCCGCAGGTGCTCATGGGTGGGTTTGATGATGTGGTGGGACATGCGTGTGAGGATTGCGGGGACAACCTGGTGCACACATCTGCTCATGGTGGATTGTGACATCCCAGACAAGACTTCACTTGTACGTTGGAAAGATCCACTGGCGAGGAAATGGAGTGTTGGCAGTACCTTGACTAGTGGCTGCACTGCATGTGAGCGTTCTGTCTGGCTGGTGATTTCATCATGCAGGGCTGTGGCTAATTCCAGGATGGCATCAGGGCTGAATCTGAAGATGCGATACACCTCCGATTCCCCCATGCCAAAGACGTTCATGCGCGTTCGGTATATCCACTCCCGTGCCCTCCTGCGTGCCTGTGGACGCAGTAGTGCTATGGCCATGGCTGCCCCTGTCATGATGGCATACAGATGTGTTGTCCTGCAAGTGTGGTTGCTCAGCTCGTCCGTAACGGTGCTGCTGCAGCTGCTCTCCAGCTCACCTGTGCACGTCTGTTGCTGAGTTATACCTCCTTTATGGGGAATAACTTTAGGCCGGACGTACAACTTACACGCACCACGCGTAGCCTGCGCCGGGCGCACGTACGTTCGTGAATCGCCTTATCTCTTGCATTTGCATATTTGAATACAAAATCAATGGGAGCGCCACATGCGTCCAGCGTAAATATGCGCCCACTCTACGCTGGCGTAGGCAAGTTACGTCAGTGGATGAAACCTGTTTTTAGGCGTATTTTAGTTTGTGGGTCAGGCGCATAGATACGACGATGCATATTTGCACTTACGCGGCGTATCTGGAGATACGTCGGCGCAAGTGCTTTGTGAATCGGGGCCATTGTTTCTCAACCATTTTCTATGTACCTTATGTTTTGTTTACATGCTACCATCTACTGATGATCTACGCCGTGTAAATTCAAAGCTGCGTCGGCGTATCTTCTTTCTGTATTCAGAAAGCAAGATACGCCGACATTAGCCTAAGATACGACTGGCATAAGTCTCTTACGCCGTCGTATCTTAGGGTGCATTCTCACGCTGGCCGCTAGGTGGCGCTTCCGTAGTTTTCGGCGTAGAGTATGCAAATTACCTAGTTACGCCGATTCACAAACGTACGTGCGCCCGGCGGTAGTTTTTTACATTGTTTGCGTAAGGCTTTTCCGGCGTAACGTTGCTCCTGCTATTAGGTGGCGCAGCCAATGTTAAGTATGGACGTCGTTCCCGCTTCAAAATTTTTATTTTTTGCGTCGTTTGCATAAGTCGTTCGCGAATAGGGCTGGACGTAATTTACGTTCACGTCGAAACCAATGACATCCTTGCGACGTCATTTGGAGCAATGCACACTGGGATATGTACACGTCAATCACGTCAGGTCATCACATATTAGCATAAAACACGCCCCCCTTCCACATTTGAATTACACGGGCTTACGCCGGCCCCATTTACGCTACGCCGCCGCAACTTACGGAGCAAGTGCTTTGTGAATACTGCACTTGCTCCTGTAAGTTGCGGAGGCGTAGCGTAAATACGATATGCTGCGCCGCTGTAAGAAGGGGCGCAGCTACCTGAATCTAGCCCATTCTCTATATTTCTTTTGTCTGATCTATGGCACACTTCCTTTCTGTGTATGCTCCACCTTTCTTCCTCAGTTTGTACTTTCTGCATAATTGAGACAGCTTATCGGGCCACATGTAACAAGTGCACATGTATTCTGCATAGTAAGCTACAGACTGTGGCCCGGATTCAAAGAGAATTGCGCTTTTTTTGCGGAGGCGCAGGGCAACGTTTTTGCCCTGCGCCCCCGCAAATTTGCTCCGCTGCCCTCGATTCACGGAGCAGTAGCTCCGTAAATTGCGAGGGCGCGCCGGCAAAATTGCCCGGCGCTAGAGCACGCAATTTAAATGATCCCGTAGGGGGCGGGAATCATTTAAATTAGGCGCGCTCCCGCGCCGAGCGTAGAGCGCATGCTCTGTCAGGATACTTTCCCGACGTGCATTGCGGCAAATGACGTCGCAAGGACGTCATTTGCTTCAGAGTGAACGTGAATGGCAACCAGCGCCATTCACGAATCACTTACGCAAACGACGTAACATTCAAATATCGCGACGCGGGAACGATGGGTATCCTTTAGCATTGGTTGCCCCTACTATTAGAAGGGGCAGCCTTACGCTAAAGACGCCGTACGGAAACGACGTAACTTGCGTACGTAGGGCTCGCGCAACATTGTGAATCAGTGTTAGTATGCAATTTGCATACTATACACTGAGCACAATGGGAGTGCCCCCTAGCGGGCATCGCAAGAATGCAGCCTAAAATATGCGTGGCATAAGAGCCTTATGCCATGCCGATTTTAGGCTGCAGTCGGCGTTACGATGTTCCTGAATCAGGAGCATTCGTAACGCCGGAGCAAGTCAGCAATTGCGCTGCGTAACTATGGTTACGCAGGCGCAATTGCTCTCTGAATCTGGGCCAGTATCATCTTTTGACCACACAATACTACAACCTGTTCATCTGCTGTAACCTGTCATCTGATGCAGGGCCAGATTAAGAACATCATGGGCCTGGTGCTGAGGATTTTGGTGGGGCCTTTTAGGCTGCATTCACAGCTCCGCGACAAGTAACGCCGCGTACGCAGCGTATTTTGCCGCGAATAGTGTAACTTTTTTTTTTTCAAATCCTTCCTATTGCTTTGTATGGCCGAACGCCAATGCCGCCTGAAAAAAAGGGTCCAGGACTTTTTTTCATGCCGCAGGTGTACGGCGTCTATGAGATGTGAACCATCTCATAGACAGCAATGGGAATTCTCCCCTCCAGCGGCACGAGCGGCCGGCGTCGGGCGTTTTGTCGCAGAGGTGTGAATGGGGTGTAATAAATAATAAATAAATGCGTGGGAATGACATGAACGCAGCCCAGCCAAGGCAAGTGACCAAAGGCACAGAACCCAGAAGGAAGACTGGGTGAAGATGGAAGTGTTCAGGCCCCGCCTGATTCAACGCAGCACTGGAGGGCTCAGTCTGAAAATTGAAGTGTACACTAATGTGCTAATATGCTGTGCATACTTGTACGTTGTGGCATAACCTACCCCTCTCATGGGGCCCCCTACTGACCCGGTGGACGGTGGCCCTTGGGCAGTGCCTAAGTGCACAGTTGCCAACATTTAAAAAAAAATTTCAGGGCCACTTTTTTATATAAGTGCTATATTTAGAGTAGCTGAGATCCCCGATGTTCCTCTATACATCATAGTAGTAATCACAAAATTAAATGAGTACTAATAATGGGGCAGAACAAATATGAGAACTGATATTTCCTTTAGTTGAACTAACAAAAGTGTGTCCATTCTAGAGCTGGTAACATTGAGGATATTCAGTATAATAAGGACTGTTTTTGTGGGTAAGCGACATAGGGGAGCAGTATGGACGGTATATAAGTGGGAAGTATGTGCCGGTGAGGGAGAGGAATGTGGAGGGTCTAACAGTGGGCACTATGTACAGGAGAGGAGTACAAAGGGTACGGAAAAAAGCACTATGTACAGGAGAGGAGTGTGAAGGGTATGACAATGGGCAGTATGTACAGGAAGAGTGAGGGGGTATGACAGAGGGTAGTACGTACCAGAGAGAAGTGTGGAGGGTATGATGGGGCAGTATGTACAGGAGAGGAGTGTGGAGGGTATGACGGTGGGCAGTATGTACAGGAGAGGAATGTAGACGGTATGATAGTGGGCTCTATGTATAGGAGAGGAGTGTGGAGGGTATGACAGTGAACACTATGTATAGGAGAGGAGTGTGGAGGGTATGACAGTGGGCACTATGTATAGGAGAGGAGTGTGGAGGGTATGACAGTGAGCAGTATGTACAGGAGAGGAGTGTGGAGGGTGCGACAGTGGGCACTAAGTACAGGAGAGAAGTGTATGACAGCAGGTACTATGTACAGGAGAGGAGTGTGAAGGGTATGACAGTGGGCGCTATGTATAGGAGAGGAGTGTGGAGGGTATGACAGTGGGCACTATGTACAGGAGAGGAGTGTGTAGGGTATGACAGTGGGTACTATGTATAGGAGGGAAGTGTGGAGAGTATGACAGTGGGCACTATGTACAGGAGAGGAGTGTGGAGAGTATGACAGTGAGCACTATGTACAGGAGTGGAAGGATATTTAGGGACTGAGTAGTGGTTAAGCGGGTCATACATGGATTGAAATTACGCCAATTATGCAGAGACCAGCCATAGTCAATCTATGTATGGGCTAGCTGGTTTTACACAAGTCAATCTATTAATCAACTTGAGTACAACCAGCCTGTTTTTTTTTCTTAAAACAATCAGTGCTGCCAGCTAAAGTTAGCAACACTGATCATTGTACGCACTGGCAGAACACAATAACACTGCAGGAGTGATTCCCCCATCCACAGGTCAGCAGGTGAGAGGGTGTGTGGGGACAGGCTGGGGAGAGATACTAGTCAGTGGCTGGGTAGGCACTGGTAGTATCAGAGCCAGATACACACAGGTTACATACGCCACGATTGTTAGAGCGAGAACAATAATTCTAGTACTAGACCTCCTCTGTAACTCTAAACATGTAACCTAAAAAAATGTAAAGCATCGCTTAGGATACCAAAAAAAATTGTGCTAACTTAACTAACTAACTGTTTTTTTAATGAATGAAACATTTTTTTCCAAAAAAACATGTTTGAAAAATTGCTGCGCAAATACCGTGCTAGAGCTGCACAATTAATTGTTAAAAAAATCGTGATCTCGATTCAACCCCCCTGACGATCTTCAATGCAGAGTTTGCTGATTCTTTCATATAACAAGTGGAGAGACTTTCAGCTGTCAAAAGAAAATATCTGGGCAGTCTGCCAAGTTTTTAACAGGAAACATTGGGCCAAATCCTCAAAAGAGATACGACGGAGTAACTGCTGTTACTCCGTCGTATCCCTGGTCCTAACTATGGAACTGATCCACAGAATCAGTTTCCCATAGTTAGGACGAAGATCCGACATGTGTAATTGAATTACACTGTCGGATCTTAGGATGCAGTACCGCATCCGCCGCTGGGGGCATTTCGCGTTGAAATGCCGCCTCGGGTATGCAAATTAGGACTTACGGAGATCCACGAAGCTTTTCAGCTTCGTTTTTTCTCCGTAAGTTTTATTTTGCAAACGCAAAATTAGGGCTGCTTTTACAAGGTGTAAACTGTTTACACCTTGTAAAAACAGACCTTTCTTGCTCGCGACGCGATTTTTTTTAAATTTCAATTTTTTTTTATCGTATCTTTTTTTTTACCCGACGCAACTTCATTGTCCCGTCGCAATCCACAAAGCCCGACGTAACGTAATTTCGCGCTATGCACGTCGGGAAAATGACGTCACGAGCATGCGCAGTACGGCCGGCGCGGGAGCGCGCCTCATTTAAATGGTAATCGCCCCCTGGAGAAGAGGAACGCCTTGCGCCGGCCCGATTTAAGTTACACCGCTCAAAATTTCTAGGTAAGTGCTTTGTGGATCGGGCACTTAGTTAGAGATTTTGCGGCGGTGTAACTTAAATGGAAAAAGTTAAGTTGCGCCAGTTTTTAGAGGATTAGGCCCATTGAAACTGACACTTCCTTCTTAGATCAAAGGGATACACTTCTGTGTGTAAAGAACAAATCTGGGCAGTCTGCGAAGTTTGTAAACAAAATGAAACATTGTAACTAACTAACATTGTAACTAAATTTAACCACTTAAAGTCCAACACTTGTTTCTTAAGTTAGAAAGCAATATTATTTGCTAGAAAATTACTTGGAACTGCCAAACATTATATATATTTTAGCAGAGACTCTAGGGAATACAATGGCTATTGCTGCAATATGTTATGTCACACTGCATTTTCCCACTTCAATGAATAATAAAAACCATAAAAACAAAACAGTGAAGTTACACTGAATGTAGCTTCTGACAGGCTGTGCAAGCAGGCCCGTATCTCCGGAACCATAAATGATAGCCGTCCCATATTTTAACCAGTTGTGGGGTAGGTCTTCCCATGCCTACCCCCAAATGTGGGGTTTCTGTGACCCTGGTCATCGAGCTACAACCCCCCAAATTCGATCTTTTTTTTTTTGGCAAATGGGCCTATCTTGAGAAAGGGGCCTGGAGCTGCAGCTCCATCAGCCCCATTGTTAATCCGGCCCTGATCTGATGTATTCTGATGTTTGGATTAAAGCAACTTCTGTGAATAGTATCTGTATTGGTGAGTTCAAACTATCTGATAAGGATTGTCTTCAGTGATTATATCTGCTTATACAGGCCAGGCATAGAGGTCTCACAAGGGATAAGTCGCTTCACAACAATCGGAGTCAGAATAGTCAAAAGATGTCTTCCTACAGCTTGCTGTGTGTACATTACCTGTCGCCGAGAATGTGTTTCCAGCACGACGGCATTGCGCTGATTCTCGGCGACATGGTGCCGACATCTCGCACTCGCTGGAATAGAAAAAGCACATTCCAGCGAGCGCGTCATAGAAGCGACAGGGATCCGACTTGGATTCCCGCCAATTCTAGCCACAGTGTTTGGTATGAATCATGAGGCGGAACTCCACGCCAAATTTTAAATAAAAAAACGGGATCGGTTCCCCCCCCAGGGGCATACCAGGCCCTTAGGTCTGGTATGGATTGTAAGGAGAACCCCCTACGCCGAAAAAAAACGGTGTGGGGGTCCCTCCACAATCCATATCAGACCCGTATTCAAGCACGCCGCCTGGCCGGTCAGGAAAGGAGGGGGGATGAGCGAGCGCCCCCCCCCTGAGCCGTACCAGGCCGCATGCCCTCAACATGGGGGGGTTGAGTGCTCTGGGGCAGGGGGGCGCCCTGCGGCCCCCCCCACTCCAGAGTACACTGTCCCCATGTTGATAAGGACAGGGCCTCTTCCCGACACCCCTGGCTGTTGGTTGTCGGGGTCTGCGGGCGGGCGGCTTATCGGAATCTGGGAGCCCCTTTAATAAGGGGGCCCCCAGATACCAGCCCCCCACTTTAGGTGAATGAATGTGTAAACGAAAATAAACACACAACACAGGGTTTTAAAATAATTTATTAGTCTGCTCCGGGGGGTCTTCTCCGCTCTCCGGGGGGGTCTTCTCCACTCTCCGGGGGGTCTTCTTCCATCTTCTCCGCTCTCCGCTGTCATCTCGGCGCTCCCCGGTTCTTCTTCTGCTCGCTCTCCAGTGCCTTCTTTGGGACTGGCCGCCGCTATCTTCTTTTTAGCTCTACTACTAGCGGCGGCGCAGCTCGCTCTTCTTTGCCGTCTTCTGCCTTCTTCTTTTCTTCCAATGTTGACGCGACGCTTCCTCCCGCTGTAATGCCGGGTGCGTGGCTCGCACCGATTTATATAGGCCTCTTATGGCGTCACAGTCCCATCATGCTCCGGGACCACATGGGTCGCTCGTCCCCCCTCCTTTCCTGACCGGCCGGGCGAGGTGCTTGGATACGGGTCTGGTATGGATTGTGGGGGGACCCCCACGCTGTTTTTCCGGCGTAGGGGGTTCTCCTTACAATCCATACCAGACCTAAGGGCCTGGTATGCTCCTGGGGGGGAACCCATGCCGGTTTTTTATTTAAAATTTGGCGTGGAGTTCCCCCTCATGATTCATACCAAACGCTGCGGCTAGAATTGGCGGGAATCCAAGTCAGATCCCCGTCGCTTCTATGACGGCTTGTTCCCATCAGGGCGAGCCGACTCGGCGCTGGCTCCCGTGACGGGGCTCATAGGTGGTCAATCTCGCCGAGAAAGGGAGCGAGATTGACACAATATCGCGGTCACCTACAGTATGGGGCTGATTTACTATTGTCAGTGCGCTGCGCTGGTTCATGCCTTAATTAGTGCGCTGGGTGAAGCCTTAATTAGGCGCATGAACCAGCGTAGCAGCCGGCGCATTGCAAGTAATATGTAAAGCCGCGCCAAACTCCCTATAGAAGTCTATGTGAGAAATCAAAAGTGTTCATTTTAAAGGCTAATATGCAAGTTTTGTCCTAAAAAGTGTTTGGGGACCTCAGTCCTGCCCCAGGAGACATGTATCGATGCTTTTTTTATTTTTTAAAACGGCCGTTTTTTCAGGGGGCGTGAAATTAATAATGCTTAAAGTGAAACAAAAAAAGTGAAATATTCCTTTAAATTTCGTACCTGGGGGGGGTGTAATGTCAGCATGTGAAATAGCGCATTTTTTCCGCACTTAGAACTGTCCCTGCAAAAAATGACATTCTGAAGGAAAAAAGCCATTTAAAATTCACACGCGGCAATAATGAATTGTCGGCTCCCGGCAATTCTGACAGGATTCATTCATAAAGGAAAAAAAAAATGTATGGGGGTCCCCCGAAATTAAATTACCAGGCCCTTCAGGTCTGGAATGGATATTAAGGGGAACCCCGCCGTAAAAAAAAAAAAAAAATATGGCGTGGGTTCCCCGCAAATATCCATACCAGGCCCTTCAGTTCTGGTGTGGATTTTAAGGGGAACTCCACCCCAAATTTAAAAAAAAAATGGCGTGGAGTCCCCCTAAAAATCCACACCAGACCCTTATCCGAGCACGTTGACCTGGCCGGCCGCAGAAAAGAGGGGGGGACAGAGTGCGGCCCCCCTCTCCTGAACCGTACCAGGCCACATGCCCTCAACATGGGGAGGATGTCCCCATGTTGATGGGGACAAGGGTCTCATCCCCACAACCCTTGCCCGGTGGTTGTGGGGGTCTGTGGGTGGGGGGCTTATCAGAATCTGGAAGACCCCTTTAACAACGGGGACCCCCAGATCCCCCCCTATGTGAAATGGTAATGGGGTACATTGTACCTCTACCATTTCACCCCCAAAAAAATGTCAAAGTGTTAAAAATGACAGTAGCCAGTTTTTGACAAATCTTTTAATAAAATCTTCTTTTCTTCTTTCATTCGGGTTTCTTCCTCTGCTTCTTTCTTGGGTCTTCTCGTCCACATCTTGCCCGACGTGTTCTTCTATCTTCTCCGTCCATCCTTCAGCCTTCTCATCCACATCTTGCCCGGTGTCTTCTCCTGTCTTCTCCGTCCGTCCGCCAGCCTTCTCGTCCGCATCTTGCCCGGTGTCTTCTCCTGTCTTCTCCGTCCGTCCGCCAGCCTTCTCGTCCGCATCTTGCCCGGTGTCTTCTCCTGTCTTCTTCTCGGTCCACCAGCCTTCTCGTCCACCTCTTTTTCTTCCCCGGACGCAGCGCTTGAATTTGAATTGGCCGCCGTGTTCCGCTCCTGGGACCCGCCCCCTCTGACGCCACAAGTAAACTCCTTAGAAAGTCATGTGCGTCAGAGGGGGGCTGGGTCACAGAGCATCACACGGCGGGGGAATTCAATTTCAAGCGCGCCGTTCGGAGAAGAAGAAGCCGCCGCAGCTTCCAATTGAAGTTCCCGCCGTGTCACACTCATGTGACCCCACCCCCTCTGACGCACATATGCCACACGCGGACTTTCATATGAGTTAACCTGTGGCGTCAGAGGGGGACGGGTCCCAGGAGCGGGAACACGGCGGGATCTTCAATTTCAAGCGCAGCACCCAGAAGATCAAGAAGATGCGGGACGAGAAGGTCGACGGACAGAGAAGAAGATGGGAGACGTCGGGCAAGATGTGGACGAGAAGACCCAAGAAAGAAGCAGAGGAAGAAACCCGAATTAAAGAAGAAGAAGGAACCGCGGAAAGAAGATTTTATTAAAGGAATTGTCAAAAACCGGCTACTGTCATTTTTCACACTTTTGTCACTTTTTATTGGTAAAATGGTTAGGGGTACAATGTACCCCATTACCATTTGACATAGGGGGGGGCCGGGATCTGGGGGTCCCCTTTGTTAAAGGGGTCTTCCAGATTCTGATAAGCCCCCCACCCGCAGACCCCCACAACCACCGGGCAAGGGTTGTGGGGATGAGGCCCTTGTCCCCATCAACATGGGGACATCCTCCCCATGTTGAGGGCATGTGGCCTGGTGCGGTTCAGGAGAGGGGGGGGGGGCCGCACTCTGTCCCCCCCTCTTTTCTGCGGCCGGCCAGGTCAACGTGCTCGGATAAGGGTCTGGTGTGGATTTTTAGGGGGACTCCACGCCATTTTTTTGTTTTTACGGCGGGGTTCCCCTTAATATCCATTCCAGACCTGAAGGGCCTGGTAATTTAATTTGGGGGACCCCCATACATTTTTATTTTTTTTTAGTTTTAATGAGCAATGACTGTATTCTTTATAGCCATGAGTACTTTAAACTTACTTTTTTTTCACTTCAGAAATGACATCTTGTACAGGGACAGTTCTAAGGACGGTAAACATGCGTGTAAACCCCCTCTCCCCCTGTATGAAATTTAAAGGAATATTTCACTTTTATTATTTCACTTTAACCACTTCCATACCGCGCCTATTCTGGCACTTCTCTCCTCCATGTAAAAATTATATTTTGTTCCTGGGAAATTACTCAGGACCCCCAAACATTATCTATAATTTTTTAGCAGACACCCTAGGGAATAAAGTGGCGGTCATTTTTTATTTGATTTCCAACGGTATTTGCGCAATAATTTTTCTAACGCCTTTTTTTTTTGGCCCAAAAAAAACCACAGTCCATGAATTAAAAAATAACAAAACAGTAAAGTTAGCCCAATTTTTATGGATAATGTGAAAGATGATGTTACACCAAGTAAATAGATACCAACTTGTCACGCTTTAATATTGCACACACTC
This sequence comes from Rana temporaria, assembly GCF_905171775.1. Lineage (NCBI taxonomy): Eukaryota > Metazoa > Chordata > Amphibia > Anura > Ranidae > Rana > Rana temporaria. The sequence continues at coordinate 357,991,766 of NC_053489.1, read as the reverse complement.
ATGGAATGGCGCCAAACTTCGGGACATAAAAATATCCATAGGCGATGCTTGATTTTTTTTACAGGTGACCAGTTCAGAGTTACAGAGGAGGTCTAGGGCTAGAATTATTGCTCTCGCTCTAACGCACGCGTCAATACCTCACATGTGTGGTTTGAATGGTGTTTACATATGTGGGCGGGACTTACATGCATATTCGCTTCTGAGTGCGAGCTTCTAGGGACAGGGGCGTTATTTTATTTTTTTTTATTTTTTTTTACCTCATATTCTTGCACTTTTTTGTCACTTTTTTTTATTTTGGATCACTTTTCTTCATATTACAAGGAATGTAAACATCCCTTGTAATAGGACTAGTGTGTGACAGGTCCTCTTTATGGAGAGAGGCGGGGTCAATAAGGCTGGAAAGCATGGTATTGGGAAAAAAAAAAGATCTCATGCTTTCAGCTGCAATCATGTTCGTTCAGCACAGTGGTGTAGTGTATAGCACTTTGACCTAGCAGCAAAAGGGTCGCTGGTTCGAATCCCGCCCATGACACCATCTGCATGGAGTTTGCATGTTCTCCCTGTGCCTGCGTGGGTTTCCTCCTACACTATAAAAACATGCTGTAAATCAGATCCTGTCTAAATAAGCCCTAATATGCAGTAGTATATTTAGGTTTTGTGCTGCCCTAGGCCTGACTACATTTCTGCACCTCCTAATAGAAAAATTACCCACCCCTTCCTGTCAAAGCCACACCCTGTTTTTGTATGACCCGCCCAGGAATTTTCAGGGCACACACACACACTAGTTCTGGGGGGGAGGGGGTTACTGGACTCCCTTAATTTGCATGGTTTTTCTCTCACTTCCTGTTTGGCTATGGGGCAGGAAGTGAAGGCAAATCTCCCCAATTGGACACAGATAATACAAAATAAACTGACAGGGCCTATAACCCTCCCTCACTCTATCCAAAATTAAAGAAAATAAAAAGTGTTGATTATAGTTCTAGTTTAAGCACAAATTCCAGAGAGTTTTATTGAGAGGCCTAAGAAAATATAACCATGCCAATAGGCCAGGATACAGCATTGCTAATATGTATGAATGTGTGTGTTAGGGCCCCCCACAAACACCACCCAATGTTAACAAAAAAATTATTAATTTGCAAATAAGTATTATTTGCTCATTTTTTGGGGATGTCTGCACCCCTGATAGTGACAACATTTGTGAGGTGTCTTTACCCTTTCTAATTCAAATTCATTCACTTCCTGTCACATAGCCAAACAGGAAGTGAGGGTAAAACTTTACTAATATCTTTTCTTGGGGACACAGAGATCAATCTAAATAGTTTCCCATTATGTAAATTGCACTCTAGCAGTTTGCTGTGTACGTTGGGGTCCATTTACTAAAGGCAAATCCACTTTGCACTACAAGTGGACAAGCAAGGAAGAAAACAAAACAACTTTGCTTCTACAGGATTGGATGTTAAAACCATCAGTGCTTCCTCTCTGATTTTCAGCAACTATGCTTGTACTGCAGAGTGGCTTTGCCTTAACTAAACCCCAAACTAAATAATCATTTGGGGCAGAGATCCTCAAACTACGGCCCTCCAGCTGTTGTAGAACTACACATCCCATGAGGCCTTGTAATGCACTGACATTCACAGACATGACTAGGCATGATGGGAATTGTAGTTCCTGAACAACTGGAGGGCCGTAGTTTGAAGACCCATGATTTGGGGTGTACACAGCAGTGCTGGAGTGCAATTTGCTTAATGGGGACACTAGTTAGATTGACCTGTGTCCCCAAGAAAAGACACTGGTAGGGTTTTAACCTCACTTCCTGTTCAGCTGTGTGACAGGAAGTGAAGCCAATTTTAAGAAAAGGGACACAAAGCTCAACCCAAAAAAACCACAAGCAGGGGTTCTAACACTCACTTGGCTTCCCTCAAACACCCACAATTAGAATAGGATTGCCTTGCGCTAGATTTAAGCACAGTGCTGTAAATCAGCACTTCAAGCCTGTCCACCAATAGTGCCCCCCCCCCCACAGGCCATGTTTGCAGGTTTTCCTTCATCTTGCACATGTGCTTTAAAAGACAGTCTGGACAGCAATTCTTGATAAGAGAAATCCACAAAACATGTCCTGTCGGGGGTACTTGAGGGCTGAGGACCACTGCAGTAAAAAGAAAATACTTACCACTTTGTCTTTAAAGTCATGGAGAATAAACATGGCAAACATTTCATGATTACACACCAGGAAAGAAGCTTAGACAAAAATCACACATAATTTCTTAGGCCCAAACCTATTTCAGCTGCAGCTGTCTAAATATGTAGCATGAAAAAGTAACAAAAAACAAAACTTCAAAATTTTAAAGTTATTTTATTTGGTCAACAAAACAAGGAAAGCAAAAAAAGACAAACAAACAAACACACACACACACAAACAAAAATACATTTCAAAAATCAAAATAAACATAGGTTTAACATCCCAACATCTTCACAAATTTTCTATCGAAATAAGGCAGCAGAGACAAATACATCAAAGTGAACATCATTTAAAAATAAACAAAAACCATTGGCAAAATAAAAATAAACATGCAACAAACCACATTTTTGTTTAGCAACAGCATGCCTGCCTGCCCCTATGAGGGCAGCTGAGGACTGATCGATCCACGCTTTTTATAACATGTGCTAGTAATGAAGCAATTGAAATCACATGAACAAATTTCAGTCTCTAGTTTGGGTGAGCTTGTAAGTGCTTACACCTGGTATTAACCCAACCAAGCTTCTATGAGCATCCAAGTGATTTTCACCTTTTAAAAAGAAAGGATCATTTTTCTAAGTGTCTGAGCAGACTCAGTTCATCACATATGTAGGAACAAAGCTGCAATGGCATGAGAGCTTTTTTTTTTCCCCTGAACTCATGCTTTCCAGCCTGAAGGGGAGGTCTTAGTGAATTATTACGTAACAAAACTAAATAATAATAATTAAAATGCCCCTGTCCTTACAGTCAGAAGTGAACACGCACATTTAATAATCTATTTGTGGGAATAAAAAGGATGACAATTTTGTTTGCAATAGTAAAGCGTGACATGTAAGGTATCTATTTACTCGGTGTAACATCATCTTTCACATTATCACCAAAAATTGGGCTAACTTTAGTGTTTTGTTAATTTTTAACCACTTGAGCCCCAGACCATATTACTGGTCAATGACCGGGCCAGTTTTTGTGATTCGGCACTGCGTCGTTTTAACTGACAATTGCGCGGTCGTGCGACGTGGTTCCCAATCAAAATTGTCGTCCTTTTTTTTCCCACAAATAGATTATTTTTTTTGGTGGTATTTGATCACCTCTGCCTTTTTTTTTTTTTTGCTATGAACCAAAATAGAGCGACATTTTTTTTTAACCAAAAAAAATCATTTTTACTGTTTGCTATAATAAATATCCCCAAAATTATCTAAAAATAATCTTTTTTTCCCCTCAGTTTAGGCCGATACGTATTCTTCGACATATTTTTGGTTCCAAAAAATCACAATAAGCGTTTGATTGGTTTGCGCAAAAGTTATAACATCTACAAAATAGTGTTTAGTTTTATGGCTTTTTTATTATATATTTTTTTACTAGTAATGGCGGCGATCAGCGATTTTTATCGGTACTGCGACATTATGGCGGACACATTTTTGGGACCATTGGCATTTTTCTAGCGACCAATGTTCTAAAAATGCATTTCTTACTATGAAAATGTCACTGGCAAGGAAAGGGGTTAACACTAGGGTTGAGGGAGGGGTTAATTATGTTCCCTGGGTGTGTTCTAACTGTAAGGGGGGTGGGACTGACAGATCGCTGTTCATACATTGTATGAACAGACGATCAGGCATTTCCCCCCCTGACAGGACCGGGATAAAGGGGAACTCCGCGCCAAATTTCAAACAAGAAACCGGCGTGGGTCCCCCTCCAGGGGTACATTAGGCTCTTCGGCTTGGTTCGGAACGTGAGGGGTTAAACCCACACCGAAAACCAGCGTGGAGTCCCCCCCCAGATCCAGACCAAGCCCTCATCCCAGGCAAGCAGTCTGGCCCGGACAGGAATGGGGGTGGGGACCAGCGAGCGCCCCCCCCTCCTGAGCCGTACCAGACCGCATGCCCTCAACATGGGGGAGTGTGTGCTGTGGGGGAGGGGGGCACTGCCCCCCACCCCACAGCACTCTTGTCCCCATGTCGATAGGGGCAAGAGCCTCTTCCCGACAACCCTGGCCGTTGGTTGTCGGGGTATGCGGGCGGGGGGCTTATCAGAATCTGAGAGCCCCCTTTAATAAGGGGGCCCCCAGATTCCGGTCCCCCACCCTATGTGAATGAGTATGGGGTACATTGTACCCCTACCCATTCACCTGGGGAAAAAAATGTAAAAAAATATTACACCACACACATTTAAAAATTAATTTATTAGTCAGCTGGGGGTCTTCTGCCGGGGGCCCCCCACCACCACCCCATTAGGCTCCAGGCTTCGCCGTCTTCCGCCGGGACCCCCTTCATCATGAAGCTCCTTGCTTATGGGGGAGGGTCCCGGGCTTTGTCGCTTTCTGTGGGGGGGTGCACCTACCCCCCGTCTTCCGCCGGGACCCCCTTCACCATGAAGCTCCTTGCTTATGGGGGAGGGTCCCGGGCTTCGTCGGTTTCTGCGGGGGGGTGCACCTACCCCCCGTCTTCTACGCCGTTTTCTGCCGGGGGGGGTGCTGCTGTAGCCCCCCCCGGGCTGTTTTCTGCCGGAGCCCCCTTCGCCATGAGGCTACTTGCCTATGTGGGAGGGTTCAAAAAAAGGGGTAGTACTACACTAGGTAGTGACATGGCGGACTTTCAAAGGCAATCACAGGGACAATTTAGGTTATATAAAAAATATATTTAATTACAAAAATACACATATACAAATAAATTCCAATAAATGTTGAAAAAAAATACATAGATACATATAAGCAATATATTTATCTCGCCGACGCGTTTCGCCTTACGGCTTCTTCGGGACGAGCTTTGAGATTGTATGACAAGAAGATATTGCTACTTGTATACGTCTGAAACGAAATACACAATTGTAACATACAAACAACATAAACATATAATCCAATAAAAAATTGAGAGTCAACATGCAACAAACAAGACTCAAAGAAATACCAGTAGGTTGGTGGCCGTCCAATTCATCACAGGTCATTGGAATCACAAGCTATAAAAGTGCCAAGTGATGCGTTGGTATGCTAGAAATTAACCATAAACATAAAAGATATATGTATAAATATTAAATATTAAAAGCATATAGATGCATGCTGGTATAATGGCTTAGGCAGATGGAACAATGGAGAACCTACCCCAATGGGAGGAGAAAAAAATCTCCTAATGATGTAGAGGGGCCACAGCGTGAGTAAATTGCTGGTTCTAGGATGGAAAGGTAAATATATCAAGCTCTGTATATCCTAACAAGGATAAAGTAAAGATAAGAGCAAAAAACAAACGCAAAAACAGAAACAAAACAGATACTAGATATCAGAGTTTATAAAGGCAGCCCATTTACCTGAAAATTAAAACAGAAGGAACAGAGCCGGGACCAGCAAGGCAGAGGGCAGGTGGAGGAAGCCTTGGGGAAAAATAGATCCCTACTAAGGGCAGCCACACTGCACTGTCCAATAGAGGACAAGCCAGGGGGTTACGAACCTGTGTAGAGTATAATCAGGGTAGCCATTAAGGTAAGATAATATAGCAAGCTGGTAAGTATAGCGTAGAGTGATAGGGGTTAGAGAGAGTCATTACCTTGCAGCTTAAGAAATTTTTAAGACATTTTTTGTGTTTACATATTGGTTTTTCTTTTTAAACACAATAGTGCTATACCTCTATATAACCTTTTTTTTCAATCATCTCCCACGTTGATAGCTCGCCTACACCTTGGTGTGATCGAGCTATACAAACCACGGATCTGTGACAATGGCTACTTTCTCAGGCAATGACTGGGAGGATTTTATGATGGGGATTCAAAAAACTTGTTCCACCTCTAAGTCCAACGAGGTCGAATACGAAATAGTTTACCAAAAACTCTTGCAAACATTCGAACGAAAATCGAGCCTCTTCTGGCATGTAAAATATTTTGAACAATACATTATCAGTGGACTGAACCCTAAAGGACTAAGGGTACAGGTGTTCCTAAATATTTGGGCCATTGATAATGATCTCAAGACCCGATGGGAAGAGAACTTATACATGTGCTCCAAAAAAATTATGGAGCTAATGATCGAATATTACATGCAAGAATTAAAAATAGTTGACTGCGAAATAAAACGAATTTACGACGAAAACAGTCAAATACTTAACAAACCTGAATTTGGTAACTACGACACACGACTGAAGGGACATATACAGACCTTTACTAGTGAACTATTAAATAAAAAAGAAGAAAAACTATCGCGTGACAAACTAGCTTTCGCAGGAAAATATGCCTACAATTGGCCTAGTGCCAATGGACAACAAGGGGGTCAAAGGACCTTTGGACCGAATAGAAACAGAAGAGGGCCCAACCAGAAAGATAGGAATAAGGAGAAAGATAAATATGTTGACTCTGATTCTTCCGCTAATTCTCTCATTTCATAGAATTCGAAACTCAGTGACCAAGGACGACTAAGAGGTCGGCAGACCAGGAAACGCCAACAACAAGGTGGTGGGCATCTATCGGGCACCGTAAGTAAAAAACATATCACAGACGTGTCAGACGGGGCCAACATGGATATCCAAACGGATACACCCAACCGAGACCTAGCGACGGTAGGAACACATACTGTTTCCATGTTTCCTCACTCTGCACCGGGTGTCTCCTCTGAGAACTCCTCTACCTTACCAAAACTACCAACACCAGACGATCATCTACGACAGAATATCATAGAGACAGCCCATAATATGGTCAAATCCCTTGGTAGCGTCAACAAGGAAGGGAAAATGAGGGAAGGTCCAAAATGACGTATGGATCATTTTTTTCCATACATCTCTTACACCCATCCAACTGTTGCCCAACAGGATGCCCCTAGTGCTGTAACACCTACGCCTGTGAATATATCTGGTCCAACTAGTGTCACTTGCAGTAGCCCTCGTTTGGAGGTAATTAATCTGTCTTCAGAAATTTTAAGTTCATCACAAATTGACCTCCTTAGCCTTGGTCTTAGTTTTTGCCCTGACACCACATTCGACAAATTCGAACTAACCAAAGACCTTTACTTGTTCGCGCGCAAACTGACATTTAATTTCATGTACGACAGTGAAAGATGCAAACAACAAACTGATTCCATACAACAGGATATATGGAAGGAATTTAAGGTTGCGGATTTCCGTGCCTTGAAAACCTTGGTCCTCTTATTGGAAGAGAATGAGGGGAATCTAGTACCGGAGGATTCATTTGAATCTGAGGAAATAATAGGACAGCGGGTGCAACTTAATCGCTATCAAAATGACTTAGATGCTCTTGAGAAGGCAGTTAAGAAAAAATCGCTCAAATTTCCTCCCCTCCAGACGAATCCCAATGTCTGGGCCTTTTTGATGCAGGCAATCAAGGACATTGAATCTTTATCTTCCTGTCCACATTCTGACAAAAACCTTACCCCAGCTCAAATTCAGGCTCTTACCAGCCTCAGCCGGAGCCCCCACTTGGTGATCAAGCCCTCGGACAAGGGCGGCAATGTTGTGGTGATGAATGAACTGAACTACCGCAACATGTGCTGGATATACTCAAAAATAGGAACTGGTACAGACCGGTACCGCCTGATCTTCTTGATAGATTTAACCAGCAGTATAACGACACTATCCAGGCCGCCCTCTCCGAGGGCTTGATCACCAAGTCTATGTTTGAAGGCATCCAGGTCCCCCACCCTAGAGTCCCTACCTTTTATTCCCTTCCGAAAACCCACAAGAATCTGCAGAATCCACCAGGTCGTCCTATCGTCTCCGGTATAGGCTCCAAAACTGAACGCGCAAGCAAATTTGTAGACGAATACCTTAGACCACATGTCAACACTATGCCCTCATTTATTCAGGACACCCCCGATCTTTTACGGGCACTCGATGGCCTCACCGTACCCCCAGGATGTCTCCTCGTCTCAATTGACGTAGAGGCTCTGTATTCCTCTATTCCTCACACAAAGGGCTTGGAAACAATTAGGAAATTTCTGACTGAAAGAGGCCCCAAATCCTGTAAACTTAATGACTTTATTGTCAAACTCTTGGCCCATATCTTAACTAAAAACATTTTTTCGTTCGATGGGTCCCACTTCCTCCAGGTACAGGGGGTCGCTATGGGCACATGTTGTGCACCGTCCTATGCGAACCTGTACCTGGGGGGGTGGGAACGAGAACTCTTTTCTAGTGATATTTTTTCTGATCTGCTTCCGTTTGTTTTGAGTTGGTATCGCTATATTGATGACATCTTGCTCCTCTGGACAGGGTCAATAGAAGATCTCAACATATTTATGACCAAACTCGGACAAAATGATTATAACTTGAAGTTCACGATGAACTCAAGCATGATCGAACTGGCCTTTCTAGACGTAACCATCTACACCTCAGAGGATGGCAACTTAAGCACATCTCTATACCGTAAGCCCACGGCTGGAAATACCATCCTCCATGCCAGCAGTGCCCACCCTAAGTCCTTAGTCCAGAGTATACCGTTTGGACAATATCTACGACTCAGACGAAACTGCTCAGACGATCAAAAATTTAAATCTGAGGCAGACCTTTTATATACTAGATTAAGAATAAGGGGATATAGTAAAAAATGTTTAAAAAAAGCTTTTGCTAAAGCCAACGGTAAACTAAGAAGTGACCTCTTATCACGCAGAAACAAACCGACCAACCAAAACACCACTAGAATAATTACAACATATTCTAACCAACATGTAGAAATACGTAAAGTAATACAGAAACACTGGCATCTATTAACATCCGACCAAGTGTTGGCAAAACATATTGGGCCCAGTCCTGAAATTACCTTCAGACGGGCCAGATCGATTCGGGATCATCTGGTCACGAGCAACTACACCAGATCAAGTGATAAAAAACGCGAGGTACCGGGTCTATATAGTTGTGGGGAATGCAATTTTTGCAGGTTCCTGTTAGTGGGTACCGACATACGACTCCCCAATGGACAAAAACATACAATCAGACAACACATTACCTGCCAAACAAAAGGAGTGGTCTATCTAATTCTGTGTGAGTGTGGGAGTTTCTATGTCGGTAAAACGATAAGACCTTTCTGGAAACGCATCAAAGACCATACCTATTACGCAACCAATGGCCTACTGAACACTACTATGGGCTATCACATAGCATTTAGACACAAGTATGAAGCAGACGTGTTTAAGTTTACTGCCCTAGAGAGCGTATTTGAGGACCCGCGAGGGGGTAATTTTGACCAACGTGTCTTGCAATGTGAAACACGCTGGATTCACAAGCTACACGCTAATCAATTCCCTGGTCTTAATGATGCTTTAAGTTTCAAATCTTTTTTGACTATCTAAAACTCTGTATTACCAACCATTCTGTAAATAAATCTCTCTGTAAACGACTTTTTTTTTTTTTTTTTTTTTTTTTGGGCTCCCCGCCTTATCCTCTCCGTGGATGCCTTTATGAGTAGCCTACTCTCTAACTTTTTTGCTCTTGTTTCACCCAAGAAACATGCTTATCCGTTTAGGACAACAAGGAATAAGTGTCCGGTGTACTTGATTGATCTCTTATATTATACCTGAGACAATCCCTCAGATTATATAGACACCAATAAATCAAACAAATAGGATGATATGTGACAAGTCATTTAGCACTATTGATTTTTGATTTTTAATTTATTTTATCTTATCTTCTCTATATATTCTTTCTAATTTTCGTTCTTCTCTTTCTTTTCATAAACCACTGTATGTATACATAAGTATGGATGCAAGATATAATAATATTTCTAATCAGGGAATGGATAAGTATGAATTATCTAGTTGTTGAAATATTTGTAAATAAATTTCTGTTTTTAGTCCTATTGACTGTCAGCATGCAGCCGGGGCCTCAATTTTTTACTATTATTGGTTGTCTAAGGACGAGTATTTGTCCTGCCTTTCCATCTGCCATCTTGTGGCAAGTTATAATCACTGCACCAACCATGTACTTCAATTGCTCTTATTTAGCCACTACATATTAAAATAATTGTTAATTCTTATGTATGCATTGGATGCTGCTGGTGTTGGCTGAAGGATTGTAAATGGGGACCTACTGCCCTGGTTTTTTATTCTCTGGCATGCCCCTGTTGGGCCATGAAAGCACGTATAACTCTCTGGATCTGCCTGATTTTAGCTGTCTTTCTCTTTAATGCGGCCCGTTTCACAGTGCTCTCGGCTTTGTTCCTCGACATTTAAATGTGGGGGTTAGTGGGGCTTGATTTTGCGATTGTTGCCGCCACGCCCACGATCACGCCCAGTCTATTGTGAATTGACTGGACGAGGTGGGCAACCGTAACTCTATAGACACCGCCTCTCCAGACTGCCCGTTTTGTGATTGGCCACACTGCGGCGCTCATCAGACTCAGCCCTCCCTCCCCTCTGTTTATGCGCCGTCTATCTCGGCGCTCTTATGACATCATCACGCCCTTCCGACGTGAGACGCGTCACCAATGAGTGCTGGCCTTTATAAAGCCAGTCTCACTCATTCATCCGACGCGGAGCACAGGCTGCTACCCCCCCGGGACATACTATATTTCTTAAGCTGCAAGGTAATGACTCTCTCTAACCCCTATCACTCTACGCTATACTTACCAGCTTGCTATATTATCTTACCTTAATGGCTACCCTGATTATACTCTACACAGGTTCGTAACCCCCTGGCTTGTCCTCTATTGGACAGTGCAGTGTGGCTGCCCTTAGTAGGGATCTATTTTTCCCCAAGGCTTCCTCCACCTGCCCTCTGCCTTGCTGGTCCCGGCTCTGTTCCTTCTGTTTTAATTTTCAGGTAAATGGGCTGCCTTTATAAACTCTGATATCTAGTATCTGTTTTGTTTCTGTTTTTGCGTTTGTTTTTTGCTCTTATCTTTACTTTATCCTTGTTAGGATATACAGAGCTTGATATATTTACCTTTCCATCCTAGAACCAGCAATTTACTCACGCTGTGGCCCCTCTACATCATTAGGAGATTTTTTTCTCCTCCCATTGGGGTAGGTTCTCCATTGTTCCATCTGCCTAAGCCATTATACCAGCATGCATCTATATGCTTTTAATATTTAATATTTATACATATATCTTTTATGTTTATGGTTAATTTCTAGCATACCAACGCATCACTTGGCACTTTTATAGCTTGTGATTCCAATGACCTGTGATGAATTGGACGGCCACCAACCTACTGGTATTTCTTTGAGTCTTGTTTGTTGCATGTTGACTCTCAATTTTTTATTGGATTATATGTTTATGTTGTTTGTATGTTACAATTGTGTATTTCATTTCAGACGTATACAAGTAGCAATATCTTCTTGTCATACAATCTCAAAGCTCGTCCCGAAGAAGCCGTAAGGCGAAACGCGTCGGCGAGATAAATATATTGCTTATATGTATCTATGTATTTTTTTTCAACATTTATTGGAATTTATTTGTATATGTGTATTTTTGTAATTAAATATATTTTTTATATAACCTAAATTGTCCCTGTGATTGCCTTTGAAAGTCCGCCATGTCACTACCTAGTGTAGTACTACCCCTTTTTTTGAACTAGTATTTCGGATGTGGGCTAATGTGAGTGCTTATATGTTATTCCCCCTCCCCCTTTTTTGAACCTATGTGGGAGGGCTCTGGGCTTCGTCGTTTTCTGCCGGGGGGGTGCTGTAGCCCCCCCGGGCTGTTTTCTGCCGGAGCCCCCTTCGCCATGAGGCTCCTTGCCTATGTGGGAGGGCTCCGGGCTTCGTCGTTTTCTGCCGGGGGGGTGGTGCTGCTGTAGCCCCCCCCCCCGGCTGTTTTCTGCCAGAGCCCCCTTCGCCATGAGGCTCCTTGCCTATGTGGGAGGGCTCCGGGCTTCGTCGTTTTCCGCCGGAGGGCGCCACTCTCCGGGCTTCTGCGGTGCCTTCCGCTTCTGCCTGTCTCCTCCGGGAGCACAGGGCTTGTCTCTTCTGTCTCCTTCCTTCTCTTCCATTCGATGTTGACACGACGAGGTCCGGCGCTGGAATGCCGTGTGAGCGGTGGGCATTGACTTATATGGGGCAATGCCACCATGTGACCTCAACCCATGTGACATCACATTCCCATCATGCCCAGGGAATGTGATGTCACATGGGTTGAGGTCACATGGTGGCATTGCCCTATATAAGTTGATGCCCGCCGCTCACACGGCATGTCAGCGCGGAACCTCGTCGTGTCAACAGCGAATGGAAGAGAAGGAAGGAGACAGCGGAAAGAAAGCCCTGAGCTCCCGGAGGAGACAGGCAGAAGAGGGAACAGAGAAGAAAGCCCTGGGCTCTGCGGGGGAGACAGGCAGAAGAGGGAACAGAGAAGAAGCGGAAAGAAAGCCCAGGCTCCGCGGGGGAGCCAGGCAGAAGAGGGAACAGAGAAGAAAGCAGAGAAAAGACCGGGGAGTTGGCGCACCCCCGGCAGAAGACGAGGAAGACCGGAGCCCTGGCGGAAGGCACCGGAAAGACCGGGGGATAGGCGCCATCCCCCGGCAGAAGTCGCCGAAGTCCGGATGCCCCCCCCTAATGAAAAAAAGCTTAAATGGGGTGGGGGCTCCCGGCGGAGGGCTCCGGAGAGGACCGAGGGATGGCGCCCTCCCCCGGCAGAAATCGCCGAAGCCCAGGGCCCCCGGCGGAAGATCGGGAGAGAAGAAACCCCCCCTTCTAAAAGAGCTAAAGAAGAAAGGGGGGGGCCCGGAGCTGACTAATAAATTATTTTATTCTGTGTGGTGTGTTTTTTTACTTTACACTTTTCCCCCAGGTGAATGGGTAGAGGTACGATGTACCCCATACTCATTCACATAGGGTGGGGGGCCGGCATCTGGGGGACCCCTAATTAAAGGGGACTCGCAGATTCCGATTAGCTCCCGCCCACATACCCCGACAACCAATGGCAAGGGTTGTCGGGAAGAGGATCTTGTCCCTATCGACATGGGGACAAGAGTGCTGTGGGGTGGGGGGGCAGTGCCCCCTCCCCCACAGCACACACTCCCCCATGTTAAGGGCATGCGATCTGGTACGGCTCAGGAGGGGGGGGGCGCTCGTCCCCACCCCCATTCCTGTCCGGCCAGACTGCGTGCCTGGGATGAGGGCTTGGTTTGGATCTGGGGGGGAACCCCACGCCGATTTTTGGCGCGGGTTTAACCCCTCACGTTCCAGACCAAGCCTAAGCGGGGGACCCGCGCCGATTTCAAGTTTGAAATTTGGCACGGAGTTCCCCTTCATGGTCAGCGCAGGCTGAAAACCGCTCGGAGATTCCCGTGCACCGCGTCACGCAGCGCAATCACGGGTACGCCGCTTGGTATTTACCAAGATTTTCTCGGCGTACTGACAAGGCGCACGGGAATCCCTGAAATTTCCCTGTACGCATGCCCAGTATGAAAATGAACCTCCCGAGGTTCAGGCGCACTGTGCAAGCGTACGGGGATCGGTTTCCAAAAACCACTTTCACTTTTAATTCGGCCCGCCAAACACATTCAAACACATGTCACTTCACTTCCCCTGCATCACCCCACCTCCCCCCTAATAAACTCCCGCCCGAATCCCCGCAATTTACATTTCAATGTGCCGTGCGCCAGGTTATAGTGGTGCACAATGCGCCCTCTCCTGGGCGCACTGAGCACTTTAGTAACTACTGAAATACACTGCACTAGCAGCGTATTTCAATAGTAAATGTCAAAACGGCTGCTACTCCTGCTTTTACTCCATGAGTCATGGAGTAAAGGCTTGGTAAATCAGCCCCTATGTGTGCTCTTGATCTGCAATCAAGTTTTGTCAAAAGATGTATAGAATTCCAACAGCCTGCTGTGTACACGTGTGTGCTTTATCTGCAATCAAGCTCAATGCCATCCGCCATCTTGTGAAAGCACATGGCCGCACAAGCTTACTGCACCTCATGTGATTGTTATAAACTGTTCTCTGCATTGAACTGTGTTACCCCACCTGTCTAAGCTGCTGTTCGTCTTCTTAAAGAGACAGTACCATTTTTTGCAAAAACTTGAAAGATGTCTACAAAAGACTCAAAGCACCTTTCTGTGGCTGAACCAATGCAGATTCATCATGTCTCTGAACCCGCAGATTTACAGGGAGCAGATTCTGCAGACATTGCCAAACAGAGTTTAAGACCCAAACGTATAATGAAACCGACACAGAAACTCAGAAAAAACGATGAAACCACTAGAGATGAGCTCTCCAGCAATCTGTCAGACTTATGGGACAGAATCTCACACTGCATGTCAGTTTTGTCACACTTTAATGATCAACCAGCTGAACTAGGAGACTCTATAGATCGCTTCTCTGTCTCGCATTAACGCTACCAGCGGCTGTTTGCAAAATACACAGCTTTCTTGCAGGACTGTAATATAGAGGACTCTTCAGCAGAACTGACCAGGGCTCATGCACTAAATCAGCAAAGGGATCTCTTAGTGCAAAATGCTCAGTATAAGGCAGAACTCCGCATTGCTCAACCTCAGGAGACCAGATCTCTCAGATCCACATCAACCAAGCACACTGCACGTACTTCCAGATCCTCTCGCTCCAGAAGCTCAACATTAAGTGACAAGTTAATAGAGGCCCGTGCACGTCTGGAAGAAAATAAAGTGAAAAGTTCCTTTACCAGAAAGGAAGCAGAAGTAGAAACACAAAAGGCAGCTCGCCATGCAAAGATGATAGCTCGCCAAGCAGAGCTGGATGCTCAAAGCTAAGCTCGCCAAGCAGAGCTGGATGCTCAAAGCAAAACTCTTGAAGCAGAGATGGCAGCTCAACAAGCAGAGACAGATTCCCAAATAAAGGTTCTGCAAATGGAAAAGGAGGAGGCAGCTGCCCTAGCATGCTAAGGCCCCGTACACACGGTCGGTTTGGTCCGATGAGAATGAACCGAAGTTCATTTTCATTGGACCAAACCGACTGTGTGTATAGGCTATCGGTCTGTTTTCCTTCCGTCCAAAATTTTAAAAATGCTTCAAAACCGAACCGATGGACCGCTGCCCGATCGGACCAAACCGATGGTTAGTACAGAAAAGCATCAGTTCAAAAGCCGTGCATGCTCAGAATCAAGTCGACGCATGCTTGGAACCATTGAACTTAGTTTTTTTCAGCACGTTGTGTGTTTTACGTCACCGCGTTCTGACCCGATCGTTTTTTTAACTGATGGTGTGTACATACATCAGGCCGTACGGCCACTTCAGAGGTGAACCGATGAAAATGGTATGATGGACCAGTCACATCGGTTTGGTCTGACTGTGTGTACAGGGCCTAAGAGTCCTTGAACAAGGGATAGGAGAAAGTGCTAACTCAAACTGTTCCATCCCAGTGGAACTGCAAGACCCAGTTGAACGCACCAGTGAATATATACTAAAGCATAGTGTTTGCGATGATACACAGTCATCTCCTGTACTTCCTACTAACAACACTGTTCTGACTCTCAACACAGAGATCTCTCAGCTCCAAATGCCTGAGCCTCTTCAAGTCTACAACACAAGTGCATCTATGCAGCAAACCACATCACCTCTAGCTGTAGACTTCCAGTATCAAGCCGCAGCTCAAGCCACAGCCAGCACAAGCCTTAGGGACTATGTCACAGTTAAACGCTCTTGCAACATCATTTTATTCTGGTGAACCTCACCCTACTTCACCAAAGAACTTTCACACCTGGGGGGTTCCACAAGTTACTTTGGCACCAAAGAGTGAGAGGTCAGACTTGAATGACTTTGCCAGATATATGGTACGCCGTGAGCTCATGAACACTACCCTCTCAAGGTTTGATGACTGTCCAGAGAGCTACAGGGCCTGGAAATCAACCTTCAAAACTGCTATTGCTGATCTCAACTTTTTTTTTTTTTTAATTAATTTCTTTTTATTTGATTTTAAGATTACTTATACATCAGACAATTATTTTAACAGGTAACCATCTAGCATTATACAAACAGAAAAAAGAAAGAGAAGACAACATACTATAATCAGTACTAAACATATTCTTAGCCTGTATAATCAGATGTACCTGATATCTTCTAAGTCTTGTAACCCTGTATCCAATCACCCCCCCCTCCCCCCACCCTCCCCCCAACTACCTAAGGGAGCGTATTACCCCATTTGTTAATCCACTAAGCGGACAGACGAGCACAGAAGAGAGGGGGAGTCCGTCCTCTACCCTTTTCTCTTGTGACGATACTTGTGATCACATGCCCTATATCGCCAATCCCCATTAGAGCACCCATCAACCATACTCCCACCACAATAGGTGACAGCCACTTCCAACGGGAGAGGGAGGAGGGGGGGGTGGGAAAGGGGGGGGGGCGCGTTACCCTGGAGTCCCTTCCTCAAGTGCCATCCTCATATGTTCCACACCGCCCTCTGCCACGGCCCCCATATGCTAGTGAATTTCCCATAGTTCCCCTGTCTAGTAAAATATACTCTCTCATTTGAAATTGTTAGATTCATAGTCGCTAACCAGTTATCTACCGACGGGGGCGTCTGCGCCTGCCATTTTTGGGCTATCGTTTTTCGTGCCTGGAAAAGGCACCTCAATATAGCTTCCAAGCTGCCCTGAGGTGCCCTTATATCTTCTATACACCCCAGTAGACAAGTCCTGGCCACTGGATTGAGGGATGTTCCAAATACCTTGTTTATCCTCTCTATTATTTCTACCCAATAATCATAAAGTTTGGGGCACTTCCAGACCATGTGAATTAAGTCCCCTTTATCTTTGCATCTCGGGCATTCGTTATTCTGTCTCCACCCCAGTTTAAACATTTTATGCGGGGTATGATATACCCTATGCAGTAAAAACAAATGGGACAATCTTTGCGCTGGGGCGATTGAAACACAGGCGCATTGATGCAGAATTCTCTCCCACTGTTCAGATGGTATTGTTCCCAGGTCTCTTTCCCACGCTTCTTTACTCTTGGCCGGGCCCGCTCTGCTTATCGCACTAGCACTCAAGCTGTTATATGTTACTGTTATTAAGCCCTTGGCCGTACTTGCCCTGATTACTTTGAGAAGGACGGGAATCTGGGTCCATACCATTGTTTTAGAACTAAATTGTACTTGAATAGCATGGCGGACCTGCAGATATTTGTAGAATGTTTTGTTGGGAATATTAAATTCTCTTGTTAAATCTGAGAATGATTTTAGGGTGTTACCCTCAAACAGATGCTTTAAGCGAGTTATACCTTGACTCTTCCATTCTCTCGATTCTTCTATGCTTGTTATTTCCTGTAGATTATTGTTATTCCATAGGGGGGAGAATTCTGTTTGACCACTATATCCCAATAAGGTCTTTATTGTGTGCCATACTTTAATAGCCAATTTTATAGTTGGAAATTTATGGGGAAAATAATCTGCCTCTAGGGCTTCTACCAACAATTTATGGGGATTACCCGTTAACATCAAGCGGCTAATAAAGCCATCTCCCTCAAAGGTTCCACACCCTACCAAATGTTGCAGTTGTGACGCAATAAAATATAACTTTGGGTGTGGAACCGCCATACCCCCTTCTTTTACTGGCAGCTGGAGTGTTTGCAAACTTATCCTGGCTTGGCCTCCCCTCCATATAAGTTCTCTAAATAGTGATTCTATTTTCTTGAACCATTTATATCCCAGCCATAAAGGTGCGTTATGGAGCAGGTATATTAATTGCGGTTGCCATATCATTTTGATTAAGTTGCATCGTCCTGCTACAGACAGGGGAAGTCTTTTCCAGATATCGCATTTATTTTTCCACTTTAGTAACAGTGGATCAAGATTTAAACTGGCGTATTGGGTAATATCTTTCGCTATCCAAATGCCTAGGTATTTAAATTTTGTGACCACGCTTAATTGAGAAGCACTTGGCAGGAGCTGGAGATCAACTGGATCCAGTGGTAAAAGGGCAGATTTTTCCCAGTTAATTGTCAAACCTGAGAAATGACCAAAGTCATTTACCAGTTGTATCACTTTGTCTAGAGTGGTTTCAACATCCCCCAGAAAGAACAAGATGTCATCTGCAAATAATGCAATCTTGTCTTCCCCTTGGTGTCTTCTGAACCCCATTATGTCCGACCTCGCCCTGGCCATTATTGCAAGTGGTTCCATGGCGAGGGTGAACAGAAGGGGGGACAGAGGACACCCCTGTCTCGTCCCTCGCTCCAGTTGAAAAAATTCCGATGTCTCATTATTAATTTTAATTTTAGCTTTTGGCTCGCTATATAGTAATTTAACCCATCTGACAAAGCAAGGCCCGAAGCCGAATTTCTCTAATACTTCCCATAAATATCTCCATTCAAGGCTATCAAATGCCTTAGCGGCATCAAGAGATAACACTGCTCTGGGCCTCTCGTTATCAGTTGGTATTTCTATATTTAAAAAAGTTCTTCTTATATTAATAGTTGTTGCCCTGTCTGGTATAAACCCTGACTGATCTGGGTGAATAAGTTTACTAATGCATCTATTTAAGCGAGTTGCTAAAATTTTGGCTAAGATCTTAACATCGGTAGGTAACAAAGAAATTGGGCGATAAGATGAGGGGAACAATTTTTCTTTCCCCTCTTTATGAATCACTATGATGGTTGCTTCCAGCATTGAATGGGGAAGAGTGCCTCCACTCTCAGCCCCCTCCAGAGCCTTCAACAACTCTGGTAGCAAAATCTCGCCAAATTTCTTATACACCTCGATAGGTAGTCCATCCGGGCCAGGGGATTTCTGGTTTGACATTGAAGTTACGGCTTGCTGAATTTCGTTTAACGTGATTGGTGCATCCAAGGCCTGTCTGTCCTCGTCTAGCAGGGTAGGGACTATTATTTTCTGAAAAAATGATTCCATAGCTCCACTCTCAGCCCCCCCTTTAGATTTGTACAATTCTTTGTAATATTCACAAAATGTTTGTAAGATCACCTGGCCGTCCATGGATATTTCTCCCCCTATTGTCTTTATTGCTGGAATATTTGACGGAGGGGAGTTAGTCCTACTTAGAAGGGATAGCATCCGCCCTACCTTCTCTCCCTCTCCAAACTGGCACTGCCTTTGTAGAGTCCGCTTGTTCTCCGCACATTTCAAAGTAGCTGTTTTATATTCTAGCTGTTTTGTCAACCATGTTTCCCGCGTGGCTGGGGTGGGTTGCTCAATAAACCTTACTTCAGCTTGAGTGGTCTCACGGGCCAACTTGCCCTCTTGCTCTCTCCCTTCCCTTTTCACCCTGGCTACCTGCTGAATTAGCAAGCCGCGCAAAAAAGCTTTCAGAGAGTCCCACACTATTCCCGTTGGAGCAGATCCTGTGTTAATATATACGAATTCTTTTAGTCTAGACATCAGGATCTCTGGGTCACCAATCAACTCCAGCCAACCTGGATTAAATCTCCACTCGCTACGGGAGACTTTAACTCCAATCTTTATTATTAGCACCAGAGGGGAATGGTCCGAAACCCCTCTGGGGCCATAGTAAATTTTCTTCACCAAGGACATTGCATCATCACTACCCACTGCCAGGTCTATTCTGGAAAGCGTATGATGGGAGCTAGAATAGCATGAGTACTGGCGATCTTGTGGAAAGTGAGTTCTCCATATATCTCTCATTCCTATTTCCTCCAGGAATCGAGCTAGTCGCCCCTCACCAGATCTTTTTCCCGGAGGAAATCTATCCAGGCTTCCATCTAACACCTCGTTATAGTCCCCTATGGCTATCACTGGAACCCCTGGTTTATCGAGTGTGAATTCGAGGAGTTTGTTTAAAACATCTAGTTTAAATGGTGGGGGGATATACATATTAGCCAAAACGTATGGGCTATTCTCAATTAGGCAAAAGAGAAATATGTATCGGCCTTGATTATCTAACTGGGACTCAGTGCAGGAAAACGTCACCCCCCTCCCCACCAAAATGCTCACCCCCCTTGAATAGGAGGAATGCACTGAGTGGAACTGAGCCTGAAATTTACGACTGTTCAGTAGTGGGACAGTGTCCTTAGTCAAGTGTGTCTCTTGTAGGCATAAGAATCCCGGCATACCCTCTTCCAGGAGTGACATGACTGATGTTCGCTTAATTGGGTCTCCCATACCTCGAACGTTCCAGGAAGTGATGGCCAATAATCTATCCTGCATCTAGACAGACTAACATAATAGTAGGATACACCACTCTAGTCCAGCAGTACAGGTATTTGGCCAGCACTCCTTTTACTAACTGGGTCCGAAAACCCCCTAGCCTCCCCTCACTCGCCTCCCCCGTTTCCGCCATCACTGCTCTTGATTTGAGTAATATACGCTCCCTAACCCCTCCCTTTAACACCTCCCATACCCTCCCTCCCCTCCCACCCACCCCCTTCCTACCCCGCCCTACTGGGCACCCCTTGGGGGCTTGTATAATGACCTCTCTACTCTCCCTCATACACATCCTACAAACACGCAAACACGCGACCCTCCCTCCCTCTCTCTCCCCCTTATAAAGCAAGATCAGAACAACCACCAAACCCAAAAAGGGAAAAATAGTGACCAAACCCCTCCCCCTCCCCCTTGATAGTGTGATACCACTCACCTATACTAAGTCCCCTAGAATACCACCCGGGGTCAATGTACATAATACATGAATATTCATAAAAAAAAAAAAACAAACAAACATTAATTCAACGTGTCGACATCTGTGAGGCTTATCAGAAAGGTGCTAGTTATTTATTTTGTGTTAGTAGAAGTACCCCGGTGGGGTTTTAAGGTGAATATTTCTGTTTATCTATCAAATAATTCCCCCCCAAAAAAATAAATAAATAAATAAGTAAATAACCCCCCCCCCCTCTCCCATAATCCCTCCCTGCCCCGTCTCCATAAAAATAAGGTGGAGTATTCAAATATACTTAATACCAAAATAGTTACCTCACTCCTTTTTAGTTAATCTCTTAATAATAATTTTATCCTTAGGGCCCTATTACCGAGCTTCATAAATCTATACACCCTGTCTACCCAATAAAACATGTGAAAATATGTATGTTGGGAAAAAAAAAAAAAAAAAAAAAAAAAGAAAAAACACGGGACCCCATCATCGGTGTCACCAAATATCACTAGTATCGCTAAGGTGCAAAGTGCTAAAGTGCTAAAGTGGAGAAGGGGAAAGAAAGAAAAAAAAAAAAAAAAAAAAACAACTCCTCCCCCAAAAATCATGACATACTAAGGGAGGAACAGTAGAGGCCTCAAAAACAATAGGTCATCCAGTCCTCTCGTGTTTTATTAAACCATCCATAGCTATCGCCCTCTATTGGACTAAGCTCCGATATAATGTCTTTTTTCTTTGTTTCTTTAGGGAAACCTTGTTTGAACCTTTGAACGTAGATTTATCAGGCTGGTTTTCTTCTCTTTTTCCTTCCCCCTATCTGGACAGTCAGTGGTGTCCGGAATAGTGTCCCAGTCCCCCAAAAAAAAAAAAAAAAAAAAAGGGGGATTTTTTTTTCCTTCTTTCCTTTCTTTAATTAAGTGGGCCTCGCTTGCTTTTATCATCCTCATTAGACCTAGCCCCCCTGTTACTGAGAAGCTATAGAGCTGATTTATTTGCCTCTAGCCAATTGGAGACTTCCATTGGGTCATTAAAAAAGATAGTCCTACCCAAAGCTACTACTCTGAGACGAGCCGGGTACAGAAGAGCATATGTGATTCTGTACTTCTGAAGGGATTTTTTGATTGGTATAAACTCAGCTCTCCGTTTCTGTAAGTCTGGTGAAAAATCGGGGTATATTGAGACTCTTACTCCATTGTATGTAATGTCCCCCATCTCTCTAGCTTTTTGCAGCATGGTCATCTTATCGGTGTAATTGAGCAGCTTTAGTAGCATAGGCCTTGGGTACTTCCCTTGCTGGAGTGCTTTAAAGGGGACTCTGTGGGCCCTTTCTATGGAGAAAAAGGGTGAGAAACTATCAGAGCCAAAGATTTCTCTACACCAATTCTCCATAAAAATGATAGGATTCGAGCCTTCACATTGCTCCGGAAGGCCTACCACTCTCACGTTATTTCTCCGCAGTCTGTTTTCCATCGCATCTAGCTTGAGCGCTTGGAGGTCTGTTAACTCCTGCAGCCCTTTGAGTTCCCCCTTTAATGGCAACAACATATCTTCAACTGCACTCAACCTTTCTTCCAGAGCATTCGTTCTTGCAACAGTCCTATGTAGCTCCTGACTCATGGATAACAATTCTTCCTTTAGACTCATTAACTGAGTGTCAAAGTTGACCATATAGTCCTTGCATGAGTTTACTGCACAAAGTACCTCTCTTAGTGTGGGTTCCCCTTCTGTTATCGTGCCAGCTGTGGGGGGGTCTGATTCAACAAATGTTGTGACAGTTATTGGTGTGTTTACAGTCCCAAGTACCTCTCCCCCTGACCCTTGAGTACTCACATTTTTGGCGCTTGATGTACAGGTGGCGGTAGTTAATTTGACTGCTGCTTGCCCCTGGCTCCTCCTGTCAAGTGGTGGTCCCATCTGTGGCTTGAGTTGAGCTGTGGCTGTAGGTAGTTGGCCTTTAGCCGGTGAATTAGATGAAGGATGTGCGTATCGTTCCTGCTTTGCGGCAGATTCCTGTTTTTTTTTTTCAGATCTTGTGGACGACATTCCTTCCTGCGATTTGGGAGCGTTGGGCATAATAAGCCTCCTGGTGTAGCAATTGGCAAGTAGACCACAAGTGACGGGGAAAATATAATAAAGCTGTGGTACAGCCGTGATGCAGTAATATATAATATATGATATTATATGATGCTATACAGCCGCAAATACAGCCGTAAATAACAGGATCCTCCAGGGGCACCACCAAGGGTCAGGAAGGTCAAGAATTAAACTGCGCCCCTATATAACTCTTAAATCGGGGAGGTTGTAGCAGGCAAAGTGTTGTAATGTGCTATAGTTTTATTGGTGACAGCCCCAAGCTACACAGCCAGCAAATAAGGCTCAGAGAGACTTGTAGGATCTACTGCAGATTATAGGTGAAGGGTATCACTTGCAGATTTTTGCAGAGTACCATAAACTAGAAGCCCAGCAGATAGAATTTAATACAGGTTGAGTGCAAGTTATAGGCAGGGGGTATAGATTACAGGGTTTTCCAAGGCGACATACAGTGTCATAAAAAAGTTAACAGCAGGACACTTTAGTCAGAGCTCCCTTGCAGCCGCTCTTCTTGGGGGCGAAAGTCAGTGGCCAGCTAATGTACAGGGCCCCCCCACTGTTCCCAGCTCTGTCCAGAGCGCTGCTACACGCTAGAGCTCGGCGAGCGGCTGGTAGCCCAAGATCTCGCGGCCACTCGAGATCTCGCGATATTTCGCGTAGCTCCGTATTCTGCGGCTTGCTTCCCCGCTCCAGTCAGCCGTGTAGCCGTCCAATGCCTTCTCCGGCACCGCAACCCGGGTCCCGCTGTCGCTACACTGCCACAGTTAGTCCAGTTAGTGTGCACCCGCACATCGGGTGAGTAGAAGCGGCGCAGCCAATGAAAGGGGAAAAAAAAAAGGGAGCGACAAAAAAAAAAAAAACTGCAGCAACTGGCACCAGCGCGCGGCAAACACAGAGGCAAACACAGAGCACAGAGCACTGATACAGCCAAGCTTCGAACCTTAGGGTGTTTGCTAGCAATACCGTGGAGAGGGAAGAGGCATCACTTGGGTTCTCTTAGTGTTTGCATCACTATGGGTTATTCTAGGTTATAAAATCGTAAGAAAGGCAAAGGAACGGGGAGAGAGAGCAGAGAGGGACCCACGCTCACATGGTCACTCACTCATCCACACGCTCCTACATCCGGTCACGCCCCGCTGATCTCAACTTTACTGCCAAGGAGGAACTTGATTTGCTCATAAAGTGGCTGGGGCCAGAATCTGCAGATTGTGTTAAAAGACTGAGAACAGTGCATGTTGACCACCCAGATGCAGGTCTTGTTGCAGAATGGGCAAGACTTGAGCAAGCCTATGGTAGCTCTGAAGCCATAGAGAGTGCTCTATTCAAGAGACTGCAAAACGTCCTAAAAATAGGGAACAAAGACTATCGCAAGCTTAAGATCTGAGTGACCTTCTCATGGAACTATAGTTGGCAAAGACAGACCCACGTCTATCTGGACAAGATTCCTGGACACTGCTCGTGGTGTCAATGCAGTGGTGTCTAAACTGCCATACGGCCTGCAAGAGAAATGGGCACAACAGGGCTCAAGGTACAAAAGAGACTATAACATATCTTTTCCTCAATTCGCATATTTTTGCAGGTTCATCAGTGATCAAGCCTGGATGAGAAATGATCCCAGCTTCAGCTTCAGTGAACCCAACTTGCCTGCTTCATCATCTTCATCAAGGTATGATAACACAGCAGCTAAACGTAAAGACTTTAATAGAGCAATATCTGTTAGAAGGACAGACATCACATCACCGTATCCTCTTCTGCTCACCAGAGCGATTCGGGTGACAGAGATAGATACCCTAATCGTCAGTGCCCTATTCACAAGAAGCCTGACCCTCTTAAAGAAATGTTTTGGGCTTAGGGCAAAGACGTTACAAACGTGTAGAGAGGTTCTTCAGAAACTTGGAATATGCTACAGGTGCTGTTCTTGTTATGGACATTTTGCTAAAGACTGTAAAGTTGTCATCAAGTGCACAGAATGCAGTAGCGAGAGACATGTTACAGCCAGGGCCGGACTTACCATTGGGCTTGACTGGGCTCAAGCCCATGGGCCCGCCCAATAGGGGGCCCCCTTTAAAAAAAAAAAAAACTTTTTTTTTGTTTTGTTTTTTAGGGGTCCGGAGGTCCCAAGGGGCCCAAGGGCCCCGGACGACAACCCCCTCTTTTTTTAATTTATTTTTTATAAAAAAAATGTTTTTTATATATGTTTTATATATATATATATATATATATATATATATATATATATATATATATATATATATATATAATTATTATTAAAGGGCCCAGGGGTCTCCAGGGCCCCCGGATGGCAACCCACTTTTTTTTTTATATAAATTTTTTTTTTTTTTTTATATATATATTTTTTTTATTAAATGGCTCAGAGGTCCCCAGAGCCCCATGTGGCAACCCCCCCCCCCTTTTTTTATTTATTTTTATAAATGTTTATTTTTTTATTTTTGTTTATATTTTTTATTTTTTATTAAAAGGCCCAGAGGTCCCCAGGGGCACAGAGGCAACCTCCCTTTTTTTATGTATTTTTTATAAATGTTTATTTTTTTTTATTAAAGGGCCCAGAGGTTTATTTTTTATTTTTATTAAAGGAAGGTCCCAGAGGTCCCCAGGGCCCCGGATGGCTACCCCCCCCCCCCCCCCCCCGGTTCTCTGCTCCAGGGGGCCCATGCCTTAAGCTGTGTAAGGGGCCCCAAAATTTCTGATGGCGGCCCTGCGCATACCTCCCAACACGCACGGATTCTGCAGGACTTTCCCCACACAGACAGCTTCTTCCCGCAGTCCCGCAAAAGGGTTAATTTTCCTGCACTGCAAGAGGAGGCAGCACGGAAGCAGGAGGAACCGGAGCGGTGTGTGGAGGACTGTGGCTGCTGAAGGGAAGAAAGCCGAGAGCCAGGCTAATGACAGTATGTGGCCCGGCTGTTGGCACAGCCCCCGCTCAACAACTTTAATGCGCCCCTCCGCTCAACAACTTCAATTCGCCCTCCCCCGCTCAACAACTTCGATCCCCCTATTCTCGGCTCCAGGGGGCCCCTTCAACACTCAAGCCCAGGGGCCCCCACCACCCTAAGTCCTGCCCTGGTTACAGCAATGCATCCGGGTCCACCCTCAGACAATTCACAGCAGCCTCCTATCTCCAGCTCTGTCTCAAATCATGGCGGGGAGCAACAAGGTTATGCTCCAGCCACAGCTAATGTTTCCTCTTCATGCACAGAAGTCTGTGGAAAAGGCTTGGATCACAAATGCTGTGCTAAGATATGCCTAGTCAAGGTATACCCAAAGGGCCAACCTGAGGAAGCTATTAGGATGTATGCCATAATAGATGAACAGAGCAACAGATCCCTGGTTAAGCCTAAATTCTTTGAGATCTTTGGTATAGATGGACATGCACCACTGTATACTCTCAGAACCTGTTCCGGTTGTGAAGAGACCTTCGGCAGAAGGGCCGATGGGTTCATGGTCTCTCATATCAATAAGGGAGAGTGCATACCCCTACCAACATTAGTTGAGTGTGACCAGATACCAGACGAAAGGGAAGAAATTCCTACTCCAGAGGCTGCATATCACCATGCTCACTTAAGGTAAGGTGACCAGATTTTTTAAATTAAATCCGGGGACATATATTTTTTTTTTTTACTAGTAATGGTGGCAATCAGCGACTCTCTGCTCGTCGCCGCCAGCCTTACAGCCTGTGAAGTCTTACTCTCCAGGCCCCGGCTACTACTGGGTGGGGAGCGGAGGAAGATCACTCCGCCAGGGAAGGCAAGCAGATAAGCAGGCAGGTGGCTGGCCGGGATTTGAGCCAAGGCAGAAGAACATGAGAGCGGAGCTGAATGGGCATGCGCTCGAAACTGAAGAAATATTCCCTCCGCTCCGACCAGCACATGATCATCAGAAAGGGGCACAGTTAATGGAAAAAATACACACCCCTATGCTAGTAGTAGCGGTGGGTGTGCAATTTTTTATTATTATTCTGTACTGACAGTCTTTAAAATTGCCCCAGCCCCTGTTCAAATCCAATCCAGGGACAAAACCGGGGACAGACTTGGTCCGGGGACAGTGTCCTCAATCCAGGCACTGTCCCCTGAAACCGGGGATGTCTGGTCACCCAAACTTAAGGCACCTTGCTAATGAGATTCCTGCAATGGACATGAATGCTGAAATCTTGGTATTGCTAGGAAGAGATATTCTCAGAGTACATAAAGAACGCAAGCAGTGCAATGGACCTGATAATGCCTCTTTACGCACAAAAACTTGATCTAGGCTGGGTAATCGTGGGCGATGTATGCTTGGATAGAATGCGTACGTCATCCGATATCCACTCCTTCAAAACTTACTTGTTAGGAAATGGACGTGCATCCCACTTTAAACAGTGCCCTCTCCATTAGGAAGTAAAAGAGAAGCCTCTTGACATCATCCAAGTACGTGATGCCACTCCTAACCTTTGTGGTGACAACATATGTACCACAGTGTTTTGTACTACAAGCGATGACATCAAAATAACCTTGTCAGTTGAAGACAGAGAGTTCCTCAAAATAATGGACAAAGAATTCTTCCAGGATGAGTCTAACAGCTGGGTTGCGCCATTACCTCTACGTGCTGCAAAGACTAAACTTCCAACCAATCGTGAACAGGCTCTATCCAGAATCAACTCACTTCAGCGAACTCTAAAGAACAGGCCTGAAATCAAGGACCATTTTATCGCCGTTATGAAAAGGATCTTTGACAATGATCACGCCGAACCAGCTCCACCACTTCAAAGACACGATGAGTGCTGGCACCTGCCTTTCTTCGGAGTGTATAATCCACGTAAGCCAAAGCAAATCAGGGTAGTATTTGACTCCAGTGCCAAGCATCAAGGTGTATCCCTGAACGATGTTCTTCTCACTGGTCCGAACCTAACCAACAACCTTGTAGGTGTACTTATGAGGTTTAGAAGAGAGCCAGTTTTCATAACTCCTAAAATGTTTCATTGCTTTATTGTACGTGAAGACCATAGGAACTTCCTAAGGTTTCTGTGGCACTGTGACAACAACATGGACAATGAGATGATTGAATATCGCATGAAGGTACATGTTTTCGGAAATAGTCCCTCACCCGCTGTTGCAACATACGGTTTACGAAGGACTGCCCTTGTTGAAGAAAGGGAGTATGGCGTGGACGCTTGACACTTTGTTGAGAGAGACTTCTATGTGAACGATGGACTTAAATCTTTACCTACAGATGAAGAAGCCATAGACCAGGTATGCTTTTGAGGCCAACCTCAGACTACACAAGATTGCCTCAAATAGTGATGCTGTTATGAAAGCCTGTCAACCTGGTGATCATCATGCCACAGGGTTTAAAGTCTTAAATCTGGGAATGGACATACCACCTGTACAGAGAAGTCTGGGCCTATGGTGGAACTTATTAGAAGATACCTTCGGCTTTCAAGTCAGCTCTGCAGACAAGCCATTCACCAAACGTGGTGTTCAGTCAGTGGTGAACAGTCTATACGATCCATTGGGATTTGTAGCTCCCATCACCATACAAGGTAAATCCCTACTTAGACAGCTCTCAGAGACTATTAAAGATTGGGATGCTCCACTACCAATAGACCAGCTTTCAAAGTGTGAGTCCTGGAAACAATCTCTACATGCCTTAGATGGGATCCGTATACCAAGCTGCTACACTTCTGCCTCCCTTGCTACAAGTAAAAGGAAAGGGCTTCACATATTCTCAGATGCATCTACTGAGGCCATAGCAGCTGTCGCTTACCTCAAGGTAAGAGACTCTTCTAATCAAGAACACATAGGGTTTCTGTTTGGGAAAGCTAAGTTAGCACCTAAGCCTGAACACACTATTTCCAGGCTTGAACTTTGTGGCACTGTGCTAGCTGTAGAAATAGCAGATTTCATACTGCGTGAGCTAGACATTCAGATAGATGACATCAAATTCTACACAGACAGAAAAGTTGTTCTGGGCTACATATACAACCAGACTACATGTTTCTACGTCTATGTCAGCAATCGTGTAGAGAGAATCAGGAAATCATCTAAACCTGAACAATGGTATTATGTTCCATCTGAAATTAACCCTGCAGATCATGCCACCAGGCCAATGTCTGCAAGTGTCTTTGCAAATTCTTCTTGGATAACAGGTCCTGAATTCCTGTTGGGTCATCCAGAGGAAACCACAGCTGATGTCTTCGGTCTTCTAGAACCGGACAAAGATCCAGAGATTCGTCCTGAAGTCAAGACATTTGCCACTGATCTGAACCCTAACCTCCAAGTTGGAGATCTCGTTCTGCTTAAGGACCAGCAAGCTGAAAGAATTGAATGTCCCATGGGACTTATTGTAAAGAGCATTCCTAGTGATGACGGTAAGGTACGCAAGGTGTGGGTGAAGGTTTTAAGACAAGGGACTGTAAAGACTTTCATCAGACCTATCACGGAACTTGTTCTGCTCTTGCACTTTGGAGAATT
This sequence comes from Rana temporaria, assembly GCF_905171775.1. Lineage (NCBI taxonomy): Eukaryota > Metazoa > Chordata > Amphibia > Anura > Ranidae > Rana > Rana temporaria. The sequence goes on along the minus strand of NC_053489.1, from coordinate 357,962,517 downwards.
AACATTTTGCTTACGCTGCTGGATCCTACTTGTGATTTCAAGAAGAATGTGCCTTGAACTTTAAGTGATACTTCTTGATGCCTTATTGCAGTTATTATTGTTGCATATATATGCATGTTCTTTTATGTCTTTCAGGTTTTCAAGACATCAAGGCAAATACCACTGTTTGTTATTTGCAGTTGCGTCACTACCGTTCTGAAATATATAGTGACATTTACAATGCCAGACGGGGAGTGTGCCGCCCAATAGGCGTATAATTTGTTATATATACATACTGGCCCAGATTCAGGTAGATTTGCCCATTACTTACACATGAGCTGCTCAGCTGAATTTCTCTGCGCTGGAGCAATTTTGCCAAATTGCCACCTGATTCAGGAATCGTTTGTTCAGTTAATTTGCTCCTGTTTAAGGCAAAGCTGAGGGCGCAAGGCCGTGCAAGTCAAAGTGGGTGTGCCCCTATGTAAATGAGGAATTTTCGGCTCAGCAGAGGTTTGCGCCGGGCGCGCGCATGCGCAGTTAGAGCGCTGCCGTCTGCGCATGCGTCAAACTGCGCTTAGCATAATTTCAGGGCAAATCCTGCTCAGCTGCTTGCACTGAGCAAATAAATAGGAGCAGACTTGCGCAGGTTCTTTGCTGAATTTCATCCTGCTTTTTCCAACCCCCCCTGAGCAAGGAAATTCAGCCCATTTGCAAGACATGGCACCTCCCAAAGGGACCAAAAAAAGGAAGGCCAACTTTGTGGCTGCGGAGATGGACATCCTAATTGCTGCACTCCAGCAGCATAAGGAAGTCCTATATGGTGCCCAGCGGGCAAACACCACCATTGCCCAAAGGAGGGCTATATATGAAGCCATTGCCCTGGACATCAATGCCCTGGGTAATGAAGTGCGTACCTGGGATGACATCCAGAAGAAATTAAACGATATGAGGCGCAGGGTCCGGGATAAACTGGCTCTTATCAGGAAACATACCGGTGGCACGGGAGGTGGGCCACGATGTATGATCCGGCTCAATCAGGAGGAGCAGCTTATTGCCCAAACGTTCGTGCAGGAGCAGGTGGAGGGACTTGAAGGGTACGACTCCACTGTTGGGAACTTGGGGACTGGTAAGTTATTTTTCTTTCATATCTGCTGTGCATCATGGGAGGGGGTACAAGTGAACATATTTGTGGGTAGAAGTGAAGATGTAAGTATTATTTTTCTTTCATATCTGCTGTGCATCATGGGAGGGGGTACAAGTGAACATATTTGTGGGTAGAAGTGAAGATGTAAGTATTATTTTTCTTTCATATCTGCTGTGCATCATGGAGGGGGTACAAGTGAACATGTGAGAAGTGTGTTGCACCAGCAAAATATTTCGTTTTGGTGTCATCCACAGGTGGTGATGAGGAAGAAGAAGCTGGGCCGTCTTCGGCTGCGGCTCGACCCAGCCCATCCAGACCAGAGCCAGGGGTCCAGTCAGGCCCCATGGACATTCTGGCTATGCTGGTCCAGGAGGAGATCATACCGGGGACAAGTATGGAGGAGCAAGTGGTTTTGGAGGAGGATTCCTTTTTCCTCATCCAGGAGGACTCTGGCTCCCTCCCGGAGGATACCACCATCCCTGTGCAACCCACCACCCCCCCCGCCCAGCACGTCATCCCCCTCCAGGGCAAGCCCCTCCCTTGTGGACCCCTCCCCTTCTCCCTCTGTCCGTGGCCTCTCCTCTCCTCCCAGGAAGGCTCTGTCCAAAACGAGGCATATACCCTCCAGCCTCCGTGACGGTCTGCTGGAGGAGCAGGCCCTGCAGACCCGCCATATAGGGGCCATGGTGGGAGAGGTGCGTCGTCTGGCGGACAGCATGGCATCCACCTCCACCTCTATGCAGCATGCCCTCATCCTGCATGCGGACCGGGACAAACATGTCGCACAGAGCCTGGGGGAAATTAGTGGCAACTCTAAGGCCATAGTCACCTGCTTGGTGGCTCTGGAGACCACACCAGCTTTATTAAGCAGGATGACAGCTGCGGTGGAGGCCAATACCGCTGCTGTGCAGGCCAACACCGCTGCAGTGCAGGAGGAGGCGAGAGTTACCCCGCCGGCATCAGCGGGATAACCACCACCCGCCAAATGCGGATGTTGGCCCAGACCAACACCATCCTTGCCCGCCTGGCCAACGCCATGGAGGGCATGCAGCCACCACCTGCAAGGAGTGTGGAAGTAGGGGTTGATGCTCCCCCCCCCCTCCTCCCCCCCTCCATCCCCACCCCATGCCTCCTCCGCACCACGGAGATTGAGGAGCCGGAGCCGGGGCACCCTTGGCCCAAAGAAAAAAAACAAAAAAATAATTTAATGTCTACATTTTTTTTCCCCACAGAATATGATTTTTTTATTATTTTTATATATGCTCAGGATACGAGTTTTTTTTTTTTTTTATATTCTCAGGATATGAGTTTTGATATTTATTTGTAGTCCCTACACACGGTGAGGAGTGTATACTACAGTGTGACTGGTGTGTGAATGGGGGGGGGGGTGGCACTCCTGCTGGAAAAGGGGTGTCACCCTCTGCCATGTGAAAGGTGTATGAATGGACAGCAACATAATTGGAGCCTTGACGCGGCGTTGCTGCTCCCTAATACCATGGGGTATTGTTGGGTCTAATCCAATTTGGGGTGCTTGTGTCGGGTGTGTGCTAGGGACTACAGTGGTGTACATACATGCATTATACTTGTGACAAGATCAGGGTGTGTTTAATGTGCAAAGAGACGTTCCACAAGACCATTCTGGATTGCTCTTCCCTCAGAAGATCCGGTAGTGTTTCTTGGGGGGGGGGGGTTGCGTGGTTCGGGGGTAAGGTCATTGCGTAGCTCAATGTGCATGCCCCTTCTTTGAGCTAAATTGTGGAGAATACTACATGCCCCTACGATTTGGCATACAAAGTTGGGTGAATACAATAGGGTCCCCCCTGATTTATCCAGACATCTGAATCGAGATTTAAGGATGCCAAATGTGCGCTCCACCACCGCACGGGTACGTGCATGGGCTTCGTTATATCTTTCCTCTCCTGGTGTTTGAGGGTTACGAAATGGGGTCATCATGTGAGGTCCCAGGGCATATGCAGAGTCACCTGGAAGGGAAAAGACAGGAGGATGTTAGTCGTGCATGTGCCCCTTGTGATGTGTGCATCATGGGGGGGGGGGCAGTCATACTGACACCCATGTCACTCACCAATCAGCCAGCTGTCTCCATACATGTTCTGGTCAAACTCGGTTGGGATGGGGCTGTGTCGGAAAATAAAACTGTCATGGCTTGACCCTGGGTGTTTGGCACGGACATGCCATATGAGGCCATGTGCATCCACAATCATCTGCACATTTATCGAATGCCAATGTTTCCTGTTGCAGTAGATATGCTCGAGGAGCCGGGGGGGGGGCGTAGTGCCACATGGGTACAATCTATTGCACCCACAGTGCGTGGAAATCTGGCTAATGCATAAAAATCACTGATTGCCTTCTGCCGCAGGTCAGCCGTGGTTGGTTTGATAAATTGTGTGCCCATTCGTCTGAGTATTGCAGGGATCACTTGGTGCACACACCTGCTCATGCTGGATTGGGACATCCCCGCCACCACTCCACCTGTGCGCTGAAATGAGCCACTTGCCAAAAAATGAAGGGTTGCCACTACCTTCACCAGTGGCTGCACTGCCTGTCCCCGATGGGTCGGGCTGCTGATGTCATCCTGCAGGATTGTTACCAACTCAAGGATGACCTCAGGGCTAAAGCGAAACATGCGATACACCTCAGTATCAGTCATCTGAAAAAGGTTGTAGCGCCCTCTGTAAATCCTCTCCCGTGCCCTCCTACGAGTCGGCTCAGTCAATAGAATATCAAGAACCATAGCTGCCCCTGGCATGTTGGTGCACAGATGTGAGGTCCCGAAAATGTGGGTGCTCTGCTTGTTCAGCTCGTCTGTCTAGGTGCTGCTGAAGTTGCGCGCTCCTTCAGATGACATTTGGCCATCTTTTGCTAACTTGCTCCTGTTAAAAGCAGGGGCAAGTTTGCCCAGGGAAAAAAGCTTGCGCGCTTCCAGCGCAAGATGCGCATCACACGCGCATGTTTCTGAATCATCGGCAGTACCTAATTTGCATATTCGCTGAGGGAATTCCATGAAGGCGCAACTTACACCCCGCGCAAAATTGCGCGAAAATTGCGCAGGAGCAGCTAGGCTGCGTGCGCGGGAAAATGGCCGCATTTCAGGCTTAACTGGTTTACAGAATCAGCCGCAAATTTGCATGGGAGCAAATCAGTACTTGCGCGGCGCAAATCACACTTGCTCCCGCGCAAGTGCTTCTTGAATCTGGGCCATTGTTTCTCAACCATTTTCTATGTGCGAAAGAAAGTTACCGCTCCAGGAGGATTGTGTTAGGATGATCAGTATGGTCTCAGAAGATCAAGGGTGCTGGCAATGCACAAGGCAACAAATGGAAAAAGAAAATATGGGCAGCTGCACTCCAAAAAACCCTGATGGTTGTCTTTATTTAAAAAAGGAAAAATGCACTACAAGTCACAGCACACAACACAGGAGTAAAACATGTGACGCGTTTCGCACTATAAATTAAGCACTAATTTATAGTGTGAAAATGCGTCAGCTGTTTTACTCCCGTGTTGTGTGCTGTGACTTGTAGTGCATTTTTCCTTTTTTAAATAAAGACAACCATCAAGGTTTTTGGAGTGCGGCTGTCCATATTTTCTTTTTCCATTCATTTTCTATGTACCTTATGTTTTGTTTACATGCTACCATCTAGTGACATTTTGTGGTAATGCACATATTCTCTATATTTCTTTTGTCTGATCTATGACACACTTTCTTTCTCTGTATGCTCCACCTTTCTTCCTCAGTTTGTACTTCCTACTTAATTGAAACAGCTTATCAGGCCACGTGTATTCTGCATAGTAAGTTACAGACTTTGGCCCGGATTCAGAAAGAATTTACGTTGGCGTATCTAATGATACGCCACGTAAATTCTAGGATGCGCCGGCGTATCTTCTTTCTGTATTCAGAAACCAAGATACGACGAAATTTGGCTAAGATACGACTGACGTAAGTCTCTTACGCCGTCGTATCTTAGTTGCATATTTACGCTGGCCGCTAGGTGGGGCTTCCGTAGATTTACGCGTAGAATATGTAAATTAGGTAGATATGCCGATTCAGAAACGTACGTGCACCCAGCGGCGGCGTAGCGTATCTGAGATACGCTACGCCCGCACAAGGTTACGCCGGGCTTTCTGAATCCGGGCCAGTATCATCTTTTGACCGCACAATACTACAACCTGTTCATCTGCTGTAACCTGTCATCTGATGTATTCTGATGTTTGGATTAAAGCAACTTCTGTGAATAGAATCGGTATTGGTGAGTTCATGCTATCTGATAAGGATTGTCCTCAGTGATTATATCTGCTTATACAGGCCAGGCATAGAGGTCTTACAAGGGATAAGTCGCTTCACAACAATCGGAGTCAGAATACAATATGTCCACCATTTCCGCCATCTCCGCGAAGGACATGTTAGCTGCCTTGTATCTCCTCCTTGATCGTGACGTTTCCTCATCAGGCTCTGAGCTTGTCTCGTCATTAGACAAATTAGCAGACACCTGCTCAGACTCTGCCATGTCGTCTGCACACGTAAGAGAAGGAGCGGGGACAATTCGAGAAAGAACGTCATGGGTGGGCCACGTGTGCAGAGTTTCACGCATTCTTAGTGTATATAAAGCTAACACACATGTGACGTCCCTACGTTCTGTGTGCAAAGATAGGAGTAAAAGCGATGAACGTCAGACCAAAGGTATGATTTTTACTTGGGACATCAGTGGCCTATACTGCCTAGAGATTGAAGGCCTATATGGGGATAAAGATTACTATAGTTTAGACAGACACTAGTATTTTTGTCTTGTGTTTTGTCTTTGTGGTGGAAAGTTTGAATTTCATATTTATACCAGGGGAACCAGTGCAAAGACAATGGCCCAGATTCAAGTAGAATCGCGCAATATTTGCGTGGGCAAAGAGCAAATTTTTTTCTCTGCGCCCACGCAAATATTGCGCTTTGCCCGCGATTCACGGAGCAGTTGCTCCGTAAATTGCGCGGGCAATATGCTAAGCAGCCGGGCGCAAGGCTGCCTAATGTAAATGATCCCGCCGGGGGCGGGAATCATTTAAATTAGGCGCGCTCCCCCGCGCCGAGCGAACAGCGCATGCTCCGTCGGGAAACTTTCCTGACGTGCATTGCGGCAAATGACGTCGCAAGGACGTCATTTGCTTGTAAGTGAACGTGAATGGCGTCCAGCGCCATTCACGGTTCACTTACATAAACGACGTTAAATTTGAACGTCGCGAGCGGGAGGCGCAGCTATACTTTAGCATTGGCTGCGCCTGCTATTAGCAGGAGCAACCTTATGCTAAAGGCGCCATACGGAAACTCCGTACCTTGCGTAGGCAGGGCCCGCGCAACTTTTGTGAATCGGTGGTAGTATGCAATTTGCATACTACACGCCGATCACAAAGGCCGCGCCCCCTAGCGGCCAACGCAAGAATGCAGCCTGGGATGTGAAGGCATAAGGAGGCTTATGTTTATCACATCCTAGGCTGCATTCGGTGTAACGAGGTTCCTGAATCAGGAGCACTCGTTACACCGGAGCAAGTAAGCACTTGCGCCGCGCAACTATGGTTGCGCGGGCGCAAGTGCTTCTTGATCTGCGCCAATGTATATGTTTTACTGGACTGGTTCTATTTTGTGATATGACAAAACTAAGCACTCAGCTGGGCTTTTAAAAATGACTTTGTCCTGTGTCATGGGTAAAGATCCCAGATGATAATTACATTAGCTAAATTGTCTTTTTGTTTTGAAGGGAAGCTGGACAGGCTGAAAGGCTCCATCACAGCAAGGGCCCTTAACATACTAGTATAACAAATGGTCATCAAAGGATTGCTTGACACATCAAACACAGATGTTTTTTAATACTAGAAACATTGCTTTAAGGCTTGAAAATGCAACCAATCCGATACTGATTGGTACTCGGGACCAATGAATATCTAGGCTTGAGATTCAACCAATCCGGTTGTAAGGCAATTTTACACCAATAGCATCCTAAGGATTTTGAAGCCTGGGAGGGGGGGTAGAGGAGGCCAGGGGGGCATAAAGGTCAGAGAGAAAGCTCTCAGAGCTCTCTTCCCCTGGAGATGTTGACCTGACAGCAGGTGACGTAATATCTCTCTCTCTCTCTCTCCCCCCTCTCTCTCTCCCCCTCTTTACTTTGCTTCTATTTTAAGATTAATCTCAGTTCTCTGTGCTTTCCTCATACATTCATTTAACTATAACTTGTCATTACTTGCTGATGTATCCATTTTAGCCATCTTACTGTTTGTATAATTGTGTGCCTTGGATATCATCTTGGTTTTAAAGGTGGTATCGGTTATGTTATGGTTGTAAATATTGGATTAATACAAGTTTCTTCTCTGTATCAATAAATGTAATATTTTTTCTCTTTTCACACCCCTATCGTTTGCTTTAATTTTTATATAGACAAAAAGGTTTTTATAGCTTATTTTAATTATTTACATGCGATATTAATATTTCTATGTCAAATGGGTGCCCTGTGGGAGGAGAGTTTAAAGTTTGGATGAATATGATTTCTTGTATGGTAGGACAGAGCTGGTTTAAATCTTTTGTTTTAACCTGTCTGAATACCTAACAACAAACTAACTTTTCAGAACTTAACTGTTTTCTTTTTGTCTATGCGATATGTTGATGAGACTGATTTTGAATAATGTATATATAGAATGAAATTGCAGCAGTGTGTCAGTGAGAATGATAAGGATTCTGTTTGGAATCTTGAAGACAGTGTGCCTCTCTGCAGGTGACCCTTTGAATGAGATTAGGCCAATCTTTGTGAGTGAAACACACCTATGCTTTTGGGCTGCGTTTCCACTAGTGCAACTCTAAATGTCGCCTGCATCCAGGGTGCGATTTTGAGATGCAAACTTTAGTGCGACTGTGGGTGTGGCTTTTGAATGCGTTTTTGATCCAAAGTCGCATCAAAATGGTGCAGGTACCTTATCGGTCCGCTGCAGCTTTGAGCCACATAGATTGGAATGGGTGCTATTGAAATCATTAGGCTGCGATTTGTAATGCGACTTTGTGTCCAAGTTGCATGGCAAATCGCATCAGTGGAAATGGAGACTAAATCACACTGAATATCTGGATGTATGTGAATCTATTCCTCGTTTAAACTACTAACTGGGTATTGTAAGCGGTGTAATTAAATCTGGAAACACTGGCTATATTGTAACTGCTAAAAAAAATCATAGTGTAATTAGGTGTTCGTCAGTTAAAATTGCTCCTGTACTACAAGCAACCATAGGGTCTAATCAAGCTTACGCTTGGGAAGCCCTGTGGTACAGTAAGCATTTATTTTAGAATACTTTGGAAAGTCGCGGGGGAGATTGAACCATTTGGTTTGGAAAATCTCCGGGCTAATTTTTGGAAGGACTATAATCAGTACATGGATTGTTCTGGCAAGTAGTGAAAAAAAAAGAGGTAAAGGGGACGGGGGAGGTACCCGTCAACCCAATCATTGGTCAAAGTGTAGCTAGCTTTGGAATAAGCGACCTATAAGGTTTGCGGGATCAGCTCAAAGTCCTTCGTTCCGTAAAAGGATGGGAAATCAAATCGCTTCAAAAAGGAAGTCTAACCGTAGGGAACCTTACCACTTGACTCCGAAGGAAGAAATGATAGATAAATATGAACCTTGGGTTGTGAAATATATAGATGATGGGAAATCGCTGGACTGGAAACTGTGGCCCAGATTCTCATACATTTACGTTGCTCCTGGGCAGCGTAACGTATGTGATTTACGTTACACACCGCCGCAGGTTTACAGCCTGATTCTCAGAACACTTACCTGTAAACTTGCGGCGGTGTATCGTTAAATCGCTCGGCGCAAGCCCGCCCAATTCAAATGGGCCGGGCACCATTTAAATTAGGGCGCGCTCCCCGCGCCGAGCGTACTGCGCATGCTCCGTCGGGTAAATTACCCGACGTGCATTGCGCTAAACGACGTCATTTGCTTAGACATTTACGTAAATGGCGTCCAGCGCCATTCACAAGGACGTCTTACGCAAACGGCATAATTTTTTTAAATTTGACGCCGGATCGACGGCCATACTTAACATTGGTTGCCCCTCCTAATAGCAGGGGCAACCTTACGCATCGCATACGCTACGGAAACGACGTAAATTCTCCCACCTAGCGGCGGGAAAAAAAAATTGCTTTTAAGATCTGACAGCGTAAGAGCCTTACGCCTGTCAGATCTAATGGGTATCTATGCGTAACTGATTCTAAGAATCAGTCGCATAGATACCCGGGGCCAGATGAGGAGTTACGACGGCGCAAATGGTGTTGCGTCGTCGTAACGCCTTTGAGAATCTGGGCCTGTATTTTTAAGAGAAATGAGAGATGCTTGGAGGGCAGGGATGGTAGGATAACAGAACTGATGAGGTGAGTATTTTTAATAGGGACAGCCACTAAAATGGTGGGAATCCACATCCCCAGAGAAGTGATGAACAGAGGTTATGGGTTTAAGTAGGATATAGAACATGCGGATCTGTGTAAGGTCTAGAGGTCATATTTGACCTAGCTAAGTGTGTTGTGCGGAAATGTGTGAGATCCATGGATTGTGATGGTGTGTGGTGGCATGATGATTTGTTTTGTGTTTGTTTTAGTTTAAAAATTAGGAATGGTGTTCTATAGTTCAAAGAGCAACCACCCCCCCTCTCTTTCTTTGACACAAGTTATATGTGTGATGTGTGTTCTCAGCTGCTGACAGCCCAAATGACCCCACTACTTTCCAGGTCTGTGAGAATGTAAAACAGATCGTATTGACATGCAAATGACCTGAGCCAAGGAAACATCTGTAATGGTAAATGGAAAAGGGCCTTTACTAACATGTGTGTTGTTTTTTTTTACAGAAGGTTCTGCGAAAACATTGTGACGAAGTATTATGATTGGTTAATACATGGTACCGTTAAAAGGTTTATTACGAGTTGCTAATATATTTTCTCTCACCATGGTGAATACATTTTTTGGGGGGGGAATTATTGGTATACCATAAAATGAAAATCCATATGGCATTAATATGTATTATAGTAATACATAGTAATGAAAAGTTGAGCTCAACAATTTTTGGTATTTTAAAAAAAGTGCACGGTTTATGTAATATAATGTAATGTATATTTGTGTTTCATATGCTAATGTCTTGTGACAGGTATATAACCATTGTTTTTTGTCTCCAGGTAAAAAAAAAAAGTGAATGTTTATTACTAACTTTTATTTTGTGTTTTATCCCTCAGACTCGATAACTGGGTTTTCAGGATTTCAGAATAAGAGGAAATCTTTATGTTGGTCAGTCGGTCAGGTTTCACAAGGTTTAGGTTTTCATGACCATTATCTAGTTGGAACGTCTAGTGGTCAGTCCATTTGGCTATGTTTTTGGACCACCTAGTGGGGGTTACATGTTCTGATCCACTGAATAGCAGAACCAACTAACTGAGGGTCCGCCATATTAGTTTTTTTTTTTGAAAAGTTGAGTAAGACTGCAGGGGATAATTGGCACTCTAATGCCTAGTACACACGAGAGGATTGATCCGCGGAAATTTATCTGCGGATATTTATCCCCGGATCTGCGGACTTATCCGTTGGTCCGCTGGCTTGTACACACCAGCGGATCAAAATCCCCTCGGACCAGAACGTGGTAAACGTAAACCACGTAAGACGTCACTATAAAGGGGAAGACCAAAGTCAACGGCGCCGCCCTCTGTTCCGCTTTTGCTAGTTCCGTGTTACCCGCGTGCTAGTGAAGGTTTGGTTAGAGCCGATTCGCGCTTTTCAGTCTCCGCGTTTTAACAGGTGGTATTCTCGGGTTCAGTGCGTGTGCTTGCGGGATCGTAGTTAGCAATCAGATACCGGCTTTCAGCTCGTTCTGCTTGGTCAGTGGCGTCCTGTTTTGCTGGTATTTGTTTGCCGCCGCGTTCTTTGCAGGTAGTGCTGGATTTGGGAGTGCTTTCTGTTGGAGTGTGTTCTTGACTGACCAGCCGGCCGGTTTTGAAGCCATGATGGAGCAGCAGCGTCGATTCTCGCAAATTGGTGCTGGTTATGGGATTGCTTATGGACATGTTCAGCGAACCAGTTGTTTGGCCAGGAACAGTGGGAGGAGGAGATCCTGGGCCAAGAATTGGTTGCGCCAGCGTGACCAGTTCTCTCATATGCCTCTGCTTAGGGAACTCCAGGAGAATAATCCTAATGACTATAGGAACTTTCTCCGCATGACGGACCCCGTATTCAACCGTCTGCTGGATCTTCTGTCCCCCTATATCACGAGGCAGGACACTGTGATGCGCCAAGCCATCACGGCCGAGCAGAGGCTTATTGCCACGTTGCGGTACCTGGCGACTGGGAGGAGCCTGCAGGACCTCAAATTCTCGACAGGCATCTCTCCCCAGGCGCTTGGGATCATCATACCGGAGACGTGTGCTGCCATCATACATGTTCTGCAGGAGGAGTATCTTAGGTAAGTTTCCTCATTTTAACATCACAATGTTTTTTCTAAAAATGTGTGCAAAAGTTTATAATTTTTTTTCCCCTAATAACCATGAGATTGTAATATGCTGTGTGTTGGATGTTCCCTTTTCTCCCCATGCATGTTGTTAACCTTTCCATGTTCATATTTTTGTCCTACCTGCATATTTTGTCCTTACCCACCATAGACCTGTCCAACATGCTATCCTAGGCCCAAACACACCTCCAAATATATTTTTTTGTTTTTTTCTAATCCATTGTAGTTCTGAGCCCCCCCACCAAAAAATGTTTATAGCTCTATCATCAGAGGGGTCTGGAGTCTGATAATTAAGTGGGCCTCTATTTTAGTACAGAAATACTCACTCCACAATGATTGTAGGAAATGTGAATCCTGTTGTTGATGTTGCACAATGATGGTTTTTGTATTGTGTTTGCAATGTTTATGTGCCAAAGTACTAAATCTCTTTATTTGTTTGTCCCCACAGCTACCCCTCCACACCACAGGAATGGCAGTCTGTGGCTTCCCAATTTGCCCAGCGGTGGGATTTCCCGACTGCGGTGGAGCAATAGATGGGAAACACGTCCGCATAGTGCCCCCACCCCACTCGGGGTCCTACTATTTTAACTACAAAGGTTTTCATAGTATTGTGTTGATGGCGGTGGTGTCGGCACATTATGAGTTTCTATATGTGGACGTGGGGAAGAACGGCCGACGTCTGATGGGGGAGTGTTCGCGCGGACAGATTTCTACAGTCGTCTCCAAGCTGGTGGTCTGGCACTCTGCCACCGGATGAAGACAATGTTGAAGGACTTCCGTTTGTGTTTCTAGCGGACGAAGCTTTCGGGCTTGGACCTCACCTCATGCGGGCCTTTTCCCCAGAGGACCCTCACCTCAGAGAGGAGGGTGTTCAATTATCGGTTGGCCAGGCTCGGAGGGTAGTCGAGAATGCCTTTGGGATCCTCTCCAACCGGTTCCCCGCCTGTTCCTGACATCGATACACTTGGAGGAATATAAATTGAACACCATTGTTTTTGCCTGCTGCATTCTGCACAACTTTCTACGCAGGCACTCCCAGGCGTACCTACCCGACATCGGTTCTGAGGCAAGACTTACCCTCAGATACCCTTCCTGGGCTGACACTGGTCGCGCTGGCTTGGCCACCCTATCTGCTCGTGAGGTACGCGGACAAATATGTTGAGTACTTCATGGGTCGGGGGGGCCATTGCTATGCCAGATCATATTTCTTTCTAATTCGGCCCCCAAAAGAAAGAAATATTCACAGAAATAATAATAATTTGACCATTGGACTTTATCCAGTTGTTTGTCATTATTGCTTTTTTCTCTTTTTATCTGTCTTCCTGGTTCTCCCCAAAAATAGTGCAGTTCTAGTGCCAAATGTATGGTTCAGGTTTTAGTAAATAAACACAATCGCACATTATTCACTCATCTACAAACTGGGTATTCAGCATATAAAGAATAAAGCCACAAATTTTTTGGATTTTGGCAAAGCTTTTTTTATTTTCAGCTTGTTCATTATCCTTATTTTATTTATTTTTTTTGGAAAACCTTTTTTTTTTTTTTTGTCAAAACAATGTCTTAAAAAGTATTTTTTGTTCACAAACAATGTAGTACAATTGTACCATTTTTCCCAAAAATTTAATTTCAAAATGTAGACTTGACCAAATAATTTTTTTTAATTATTTTTTTAATAATTATTTATCCAAAAATATTTTTGTATATTTTTGGAACGTTATTTTTAATATAATTATTTTCGTTTTTTTTTATAAAAATCACTAAAAATTTTGTACGATAGATTTGTTACCAAATTTTTTTTTTTTTTTTTGTAATATTTATTTTTCACAAAATATTTTTTGATATTTTTTTAATGTTATTTTTTAATAAATGTTTTTAAATTTGTTTTGTTTAAATATAGATAAAAAATTTGGATATATTTGTTACCAAATATTACTTTTTTTTGTCTAATTAGTTTCTAAATTTATTATTTTTTTTTTTTCAGGCTTGTTGATTTTTAAGCCATTTTTTTAGGGAAAAAGGATAAAATGGAACCAAAATGCAAAATACAAATGGGTCACTTTTACATTCACAACAACAGTCATGGTGTGATTTCACACCGGAACACGCCAAAATTTGAAGATGCACACATCAGTGTAATTCGCCAAATGTCAGTTCTTCAACATAGAAACACAGACAAATGGCAACATGTGCTATCTGCCATCATGGGTGATCAATGTCTGTGTTTTGTGGGAGCAAAACCCTTCCTCGAAAACTACTTGAGAATCGAGGAGGGGGTTGTACCCACAAAGCACAGATAATCGATATTCCTGTAATGGCAGATAGCACATGTTGACACACTGTGTGTGCATCTTCAAAATTTTGTCGTATGCTGAGTCAAAGATTTAAACAGGTTGGGGGATGGGGGGGGGGGGGGGGGGGGGTGTTCAGTCTTTGACACGGCCCATCATGTCAATGATATTTTTATAATTTTGTTCTATAACCAGCATTATTTGCCGCATATTGTCCAGCTCTGTGCAGCACTCCAAAATGACATTTTGACATTCTGTTCCATGAGAACCATCCGTTGACGGGCATATTGTCCATTTCAGTGCTGCACTCCCATAACTTGCTGGATAATTATTCCAGCACTTGCGCGAGAAAAATGCGGAACAGCATCTTCATCCCCTACAAAATGAATCCAAAAAAAAAAATAATAATTTTACCGGCCTATTCTAGACTACATCTGTTTTGCCCTATAAAGCTGGGGTGACACTGACCTGATGGTGTGCGAATTTCCTCCTCCACCACTTCTCCATCTTCAATAACTCCTCCCTTCTTCAACCACTTCCCCCTCATCTTCCAGCACTCCCCTTCTTCTTCATCCATCAATCCACCATCTTCAAATTCGCAAAAATCATCTTCATCAAATTTTCTCTTCATCTTCCACAACTACTAAATTGAAAATGACTCTTTCCTCCTCTCTTCTTTCCTCCTCTCTTCCTTCCTCCTCTCCTTCCACATCCTCCTCTCTTTCTTCCTCCTCTCCTTCCACATCCCTCCTCCACCATCCTCCTCCTCCTCCACATGCGAGATGGTAGATTCCGGGCGTGTCTGGCCCTCTCTCCCTCCTCAAAATGCTGGCGTCTTCTTTCCCCTAAATAACACAAAAACAAAAGGTATACTCATCAGCACACAGATATTGTGGAGCAGAAATCGCACACATTGCTTAGAAGTTAGAGGCTTTCATTTATTAATTATTTTGGTCTTATCACCCCAAACCTACATTTTTGGATGACTTCTAGGCCAAGCTCTGATTCTGTCCCTTTTTAGCAAAGTGACACACATGGATGTCCCACCCTAAAATTTCTTTCTCGGAGACCCTACAAATTAGTGTAATATTTTGGGGGAGACCACAGGTTGCTTCTGGATTACAGATATGAAATCAGCTGCTTATTATCACTGTTTGCATTTCACATTCTATGATTCTAATTTTCCATAAATATATTTTTACACAATGTTTACAAACAATGTTTTTTGCCATAGAGCCATGTCCAGGTGTGTTGTTCCTGGGCCAACATCGTATTTGGGAGAAACAATCTGATTGTGAACGATGTTTCCTATTAACAGTCGTTTGCCAATGCAAAAGTTTTGGGGAAAACACCTTCAATTTCACCATGTGTTCAGAAGTACAACCAGGCCAAGGAGACAGATGTAGAAATGTACCTGACCAAGCATTAAATAATAAAATTGTCCCCCCCCCCCCAAAAAATAAATAACTTACTTTTCTTGATGATTTTTTAATCTTCTTGAACTGATGTGGCTCCCGGAGTTTCAAGTCGGACCACCGCTTCCGTAGCTGCTCTTTGGACCTGGTGACACCAAACATCCTCTTCATTCTCCTTGCCACCTTGTCCATAATTTTCCCCTTTCTGCGGTTTGGGGTCTTGTATGGCCCATATTGCCCATCATAGTCCTTCCTCCGCATTATGTCTACAAGCTCCACCATTTCTGCCAAAGCCATATTAGTGGCCTTATACCGTTTTGGCCTGGATCGGGACGTTCCTGCCTCTGTCACTTCACTTGCGGCCTAAGAGCTTCGTGCACGCTCGTGTGACATCGCCATCTTTCCTTCCCACAGAGATTAGGGGTGTGGAAAAGCGGAAATGTTCCGTCATGGGCGGGGACGAGGGCGGCGTTTCATGCATACGCGGAGTGTAGAGAATGAATACGACGTGATTACCTAGGTTACGTGGGGATTATTCGCTCGTTTTACATAAGCTACATAGTTAACGCCATATTCAAAAGTTTCACATTGACTCGAGGGCATGGCAAAGGTGACGAGTGCGGCTTATCAAGCATACGCGGAGTGTAGAGAATGAATAGGACGTGATTACCTAGGTTACACGGAGATTATTCGAGGAGTTTACAAAAGCTACATAGTTAACGCCAGATTTTTGTAATTAACATTGATTAGGGGGCATGGCAAAGATGACGATGGCGGCGTGTCAGGCACACGCGGAGTGTATAAAAGGGAAACTACGTGATTACGTCGTTTACGCGGAGATTATTACAGCGTGCTTAACGAGGAGTTAGAGAGACTATAAGGTAAGAAATTACAACATGGGATCAGCAGAGGCCTAGAAACTTGAGAGCCATGGGATTGTGGTTTTGGCTGTTGTTTGCACCCTTTTAACGCTACTTATGTTTCTTGTGGCCCACAATTTTATTTTGTTATCCAAATGCTTTGACACATCACTAAATCTAGATGTGAATAATGCTATACCTATTTTAACTTTTTGGCAGGTGTATTGTGATCATGCAAGTATTGTTCTGTGTTGGTAGGTCAGAGGTAATTAGGAAGTGTATTTATATATCAGCAATGCTGAGTGGCATGCTATCTACACATGAAATAGTGCCTTGATGAATGCTAAAATTATTAATAATTGGGGATGGTTAGAGATCCCACGTATTTAGAGAAATTTAACCAAAGGGTCTGCATGTAAACTCAGTTTTTGGATCAACAATGGGGCAGAGCTGGCCAGCATTTTAGCTTCACGAGACAGTGTGTTTGTATAGTAGCTGAAAAATCTGGGGCCACATATTCTGACAATGTGAATACTGAGACTTTTTTAACGGTATTTTTTTATGTTTTTAACAGTGTTAATCTTGAACCAAATTAAGTCCGAATATCCAAAAGATCTACCATATCGTGGGACCGGATAATATTGTGAGGCTGATCCATAAATTCCGCGAAATGCCCATACTGTGGGATTCTAAAAACCCACAATATCACAATAGAAACCGAAGAAGAACGGCAGCACTTGCCGAGATCGCTACATATATGCAAACGTGGATTCCTGGCTACACAGGCGACATAGTGAAGGAGAAGATGAATAACCTGAGGAGCGCGTACCGTAAAATTAATCGGCAACTACATAACCAAAGATCAGGAGCAGCAGCAAGCGAGTCAACGGAGCCCACTCTGTGGTACTACAAAGAGATGGAGTTTTTGCGTGATCAAATGGAGGGCCGGAAATCAATGTCAAGCCTTACTTCCAGCCTTCATCGCAGCGGACCTTCCACGGATCCCCACACCCTGAAGAGTACAGTGAGGGGCTTGGCTGACATGGAGCCAGTTAATCGAGTCTACACTTCTGAGGTAGAGTAGTATGCAACATATTTATGGTCTGCTAATTATTGTTTGTTTATTGAGTTGATATTGGAATCCTAAAAAAACAAAGGAAACTAAAAGTCGTGGCCATAAAAATAGAGGTCAGGGATGCCAAGTGCAGGGTCAGAAGGAGAGTCTGTTCAAGTTTAAAGTAGGAAAAAACAAACCAGTCTAGAGCAGGAAAATGTGTGTGATTTGATTCTGCCAAATATTACAACATGTCCCTTTTTTGACACAGGAAGAAGAGACCAGCCAGGAGGTGGCAGCTCCTGATGCTGAGCTCCATGTCAGCCAGGCGGAAGGGGTCAGTGGCAGCCAGGAGGAGGCCGGGCCCAGTACCAGTCAGCAGGTCCCCAGGCCCAGGCTCAGCACCACGAGCCAAGTCCCTCCCCTCCAGGTCAGGCAACCAGGCCTAATGAGGCGCAGGAGGGAAGTTGAGGACGCAAGCCTCGAGGTGATTAAGGAGGCTAGTGCCTTAATGAGGGCCCCCCTCAACCCCACTGAGGCATACAGCGCCTATGTTGCCCATGAATATCCCAAGCGGGGGAGGACGAGAGAAGGCTGGCCAAGGACCTGATAAACCAGGTCCTTTTATGGATGCACCGGGGCAAGCTGACCAGTCAGACTGAGCTGAGTGACCCGGCCGATCCTGCACAACACCTGCAACCTCCTCCTGCTGCCACATCATCCCCACCTGCAAGGGGCCGTGGACGGGTCCGTGGAAGATCTGCTGCAATGCAGGCTGCAAGAAAGGTTACAAGGAAGAGGAGAAGGTGATTCCCAGCCTTCCAGATGATTAACGCAAAAACTTTGGTTTTTTTGGACTACAACACCCTGGGCTCCATTGGCTCACTTGCTGCTGCTCCTGGTTTTTGGTTTTGTGGTTCTTTATATTTTTTGCTGTATGTGCTCTTCAAGGTTTCCCATTTTGTCCTTGACTATGTTGCCTGTGCAGTCTGGAACACAAGTCTGCATGTATGTAGCTATCTGAGCAAGTGCTGCCGTTCTAGTTAAATGATTTTTCTTTATTGCCAAAATAAATGGCTTTTTGCTTTACTGAAAAACATTGTCTATTGTGTTTTGATACTGTGGTGATTATGCATGAAACATTTAAAAAAATATGTGTCATTTACAAAAGACACAAACTCCTTTTGGGGGGGGGGGGACATTTGGTGTACCAACTTAGTAAACCAAAAAAAGGAAAAACACAGCACAAAAACAATGGTGACATAACTTTGCCAAACCCCCCAAAAAATGAAAAAAAGGGCCCCAAAAAACAATGGTGACATAACTTGCCAAACCCCGAAAAAAAATGAAAAAAAAGGGCCCCAAAAAACAATGGTGACATAACTTGCCAACCCCCCCCCCAAAAAAAGGGCCCCAAAAAACAATGGTGACATAACTTGCCAAACCCCCCCCCACAAAAAAAAAAAAGGGCCCCAAAAAACAATGGTGACATAATACATTGCCAAACCCCCAAAAAAAATGAAAAAAAAAGGGCCCCAAAAAACAATGGTGACATAACTTGCCAATCCCGGAAAAAAAAAGGGCCCCAAAAAACAATGGTGACATAACTTGCCAAACCCCAAAAAAAATGAAAAAAAAGGGTCCCAAAAAACAATGGTGATATAACTTGCCAAACCCCCCCAAAAAAATGAAAAAAAAGGCCCCAAAAAACAATGGTGACAACTTGCCAAACCCCAAAAAAAAATAAAAAAAAGGGCCCCAAAAAACAATGGTGATATAACTTGCCAAACCCCAAAAAAAAAAAGAAAAAAAAGGGCCCCAAAAAACAAGGGTGACATAACTTGCCAAACCCCCCCCCAAAAAAAAAAAAAAAGGGCCCCAAAAAACAATGGTGACATAACTTGCCAAACCCCCCCCAAAAAAAAAAAAAGGGCCCCAAAAAACAATGGTGACATAACTTGCCAAACCCCAAAAAAATAAAAAAAAGGGCCCAAAAAATAAATGGTGACATAACTTGACAAAGAATAAATAAAAAATAAAAAATACATCAAGATTACATACAAAATAACATAACATAAATATATACATGTGGAGGACATAAATAAAGTTACAACATCTGGATAGATAGCATCAGCAGAGAACGGGGTTATTCTAGCAAGAGAACGCTTTGAAAAAAAAGAGGCAATAAACGACACACTAGATATTTAAAATGACGAATGTGCCATATCACAAACAAACGAGAGTTTTACCTGAACGAGCGCTCCCATCCCCTTATTTTTGTCTGAGCATGCGCGGGTTTTTTTTTCCGCGGATATTGTGTACTAACCAATGGATCTGTCCGGCGGACAGGTTCCCAGCGGATAGATTTCTTAGCATGTCCAGAAATTTTTATCCGCTGGAAATCCATCGGCCCGAAAAATATCCGCGGAAAAATATCCGCTGTAATCGTACACACCAGGGGATCTATCCGCTGAAACCGGTCCGCGGATCTATTTCAGCGGATCGATCCTCTCGTGTGTACGGGGCCCTACACATATATTAGGCAAAGTAGCGTTCAGGGTACCACACTTAGTGTAAAAGGATTTTGGGGGTGTCCTTCCTGTCCTAGATTACTTGTGTACCTTAACTGGTGGTCTGTGAATGCATGCCAAGAAGATCAGGGCCCAGGGTGGCACTAGACTCCTGTCTTTCATGGGAGTCCCTGTCTGAATGGTGAAGGTAGTTTGTTTTGTAGGGGTGAAGGATAACATAGTCTAATTACTGAATTGATAGAGGAGGGAGGAAAGTGTGCAGCCTCTATGAGGGATCGGGTGTACCTGGTGGCAGGTGGTTTTCAATCCAGACTATTTCCCATACTAAAGAGAGGATCAATGGCGACTGTCTTTGGAGCCAGGCCCGTCGCAACAGGACAGGCAAGCCAAGCAATTGCTTGGGGCCCCGAGCTAGTAAGGGGCTCCCAAGCTGGCTCATCTGTCTGCCAAAGTGGCGCGGTCACCCGGGACATCTGCCGCCCGGGGTCCCGCAGCGTCATTCGGCTACAGTGCAGCCGCCCCTCTCTCCACTGACTGCAATACACAGTCACACTTCGGCTCCTCCCCCCCTCTTGGCTCAATGTGTACACAGCCAGGAGGAGGAGCCGAGGAGAGACACGAGTGAAAGAGAGCCATGCTGCACAGTAACCAGGAGGGTAAGGGGGGGGGGGGGGGACAGATACAAGGTGAACGAATTAAGTGATGGGAGAGGAGAGGGTGGTATGGGGATATGTGCTGGGGAGTGATTTTAGAGGGAAGATGATATGTGCTAGTGGGGGGTCGATTCCCCCCCCACTAGCACATATCATCTTCCCTCTAAAATCACTCCCCAGCACATATCCCTACCACCCTCTCCCCCCCAAATTAAAAGATGCTCTGTCCCCCTGTACTCATCCCACCCTGTGCTCATCCCACCCTCTGCTCATCCCACCCTGTACTTCACCCACCCTCTGCTCATCCCACCCTGTACTCATCCCACCCTGTGCTCATCCCCCCTGTGCTCATCCCACCCTGTACTCATCCCACCCTCTGCTCATCCCACCTCTGCTCATCCCACCCTGTACTCATCCCACCCTGTACTCATCCCACCCTCTGCTCATCCCACCCTGTGCTCATCCCACCCTGCACTCATCCCACCCTGCGCTCATCCCACCCTCTGCTCATCCCACCCTGCACTCATCCCACCCTGCGCTCATCCCACCCTGTGCTCATCCCACCCTGTGCTCATCCCACCCTGTGCTCATCCCACCCTGTACTCATCCCACCCTCTGCTCATCCCACCCTGTACTCATCCCACCCTGCGCTCATCCGGAGCCCAGAAGCCCCAACCCTTCCCCACCACCACAGCGGCCTCCTCTTCCTTTCTTGAACACGCCGGAACCCATCATGGTAGATTTGAGATAGTTCTGGTGCCTTTGCGACTTCACATCCGACCCACGAGAGTCTGTACTGCAATGTTTCATCGCCCCTTTGCTTTGGAAGAGCGGAATTCCAACATTGATGGTGGGATCCAGGCATATCTATTCCTGTAACTTGGGAATATGATGTAATAATTGTAATGATTGGATCGGACCGCGAGACAGCACTTTTCAGCCTGGTGAAGAAAGTTCAGGAGAGTCTTATTTGTGGCACATTTGTCTCAAGAAATGACCTTGTTATGGTTTCTTCTTCAGGCGGTGGTTGGGTGGGCCCCTGGACAGTCCTGCCTGAATATAAACAAAAAACATCAGTGTACAGTTATTGGAGGAATGTCAGACAGGAGCAGTGGGGTGACCTTTACAACTATAAAGCAGTAGGTAGACTGAAAGCTCCCCTTTTTCTAACGCCTTTTTTTTTTGGCCCAAAAAAAAACACGGTCCATGGATTAAAAAATAACAAAACAGTAAAGTTAGCCCAATTTTTATGGATAATGTGAAAGATGATGTTACACCGAGTAAATAGATACCAACTTGTCACGCTTTAATATTGCAAACACTCATGGAATGGCGCCAAACTTCGGGACATAAAAATATCCATAGGCGATGCTTGATTTTTACAGGTGACCAGTTCAGAGTTACAGAGGAGGTCTAGGGCTAGAATTATTGCTCTCGCTCTAACGCACGCGTCAATACCTCACATGTGTGGTTTGAATGGTGTTTACATATGTGGGCGGGGACTTACATGCATATTCGCTTCTGAGTGCGAGCTTCTAGGACAGGGGCGTTTTTTTATTTTTTTTACCTCATATTTTTCTTCTTGCACTTTTTTTTATTTTGGATCACTTTTCTTCCTATTACAAGGAATGTAAACATCCCTTGTAATAGGACTAGTGTGTGACAGGTCCTCTTTATGGAGAGAGGCGGCGTCAATAAGGCTGGAAAGCATGGTATTGGAAAAAAAAAAAAAGATCTCATGCTTTCAGCTGCAATCATGTTCGTTCAGCACAGTGGTGTAGTGTATAGCACTTTGACCTAGCAGCAAAAGGGTCGCTGGTTCGAATCCCGCCCGTGACACCATCTGCATGGAGTTTGCATGTTCTCCCTGTGCCTGCGTGGGTTTCCTCCCACACTATAAAAACATGCTGTAAATCAGATCCTGTCTAAATAAGCCCTAATATGCAGTAGTATATTTAGGTTTTGTGCTGCCCTAGGCCTAACTAAACTTCTGCACCTCCTAATAGAAAAATGACCCACCCCTTCCTGTCAAAGCCACACTCTGTTTTTGTATGACCCGCCCAGGAATTTTCAGGGCACACACACACACTAGTTCTGGGGGGGGGGAGGGGGTTACTGGACTCCCTTAATTTGCATAGTTTTTCTCTCACTTCCTGTTTGGCTATGGGGCAGGAAGTGAAGGCAAAGCTCCCCAATTGGACACAGATAATACAAAATAAACTGACAGGGCCTATAACCCTCCCTCACTCTATCCAAAATTAAAGAAAATAAAAAAGTGTTGATTATAGTTCTAGTTTAAGCACAAATTCCAGAGAGTTTTTATTGAGAGGCCTAGAAAATATAACCATGCCAATAGCCAGGATACAGCGTTGCTAATATGTATGAATGTGTGTTAGGGCCCCCCACAAACACCACCCAATGTTAACTAAAAAATTATTAATTTGCAAATAAGTATTATCTGCTCATTTTTTGGGATGTCTGCACCCCTGATAGTGACAACATTTGTGAGGTGTCTTCACCCTTTCTAATTCAAATTCATTCACTTCCTGTCACATAGCCAAACAGGAAGTGAGGGTAAAACCTTACTAATATCTTTTCTTGGGGACACAGAGATCAATCTAAATATTTCCCATTATGTAAATTGCACTCTACATTTTGCTGTGTACACCCCAAATTATAAGGGAATCTTGGACTTTGGGGTCCATTTACTAAAAGGCAAATCCACTTTGCACTACAAGTGGACAAGCAAGGAAGAAAACAAAACAACTTTGCTTCTACAGGATTGGATTTTAAAACCATCAGTGTTTCCTCTCTGATTTTCAGCAACTATGCTTGTACTGCAGAGTGGCTTTGCCTTTACTAAACCCCAAACTAAATAAGCATTTGGGCAGGGATCCTCAAACTACGGCCCTCCAGCTGTTGTAGAACTACACATCCCATGAAGCCTTGTAATGCACTGACATTCACAGACATGACTAGGCATGATGGGAATTGTAGTTTCCTGAACAACTGGAGGGCCGTAGTTTGAAGACCCATGATTGGGGTGTACACAGCAGTGCTGGAGTGCAATTGCTAATGGGGACACTATTAGATTTGACCTGTGTCCCCAAGAAAAGACACTGGTAGGGTTTTAACCTCACTTCCTGTTCAGTGTGACAGGAAGTGAAGCCAATTTTAAGAAAAGGGACACAAAAGCTCAACCCAAAAAAAACACAAGCAGGGTTCTAACACTCACTTGGCTTCCCTCAAACACCACAATTAGAATAGGATTGCCTTGCGCTAGATTTAAGCACAGTACTGTAAATCAGCACTTCAAGCCTTGTCCACCAATTTTTTTTTCCCCCTGAACTCATGCTTTCCAGCCTGAAGGGGAGGTCTTAGTGAATTATTACGTAACAAAACTAAATAATAATAATTAAAATGCCGTGTCCCTTACAGTCAGAAGTGAACACGCACATTTAATAATCTATTTGTGGAATAAAAAGGACGACAATTTTGATTGAGAACCAGTTAAAAACGACGCAGTGCCAAATCACAAAAACCTGGCCTGGTCATTGACCAGTAATATGGCCTGGGGCTCAAGTGGTTAAAAATTAACAAAACACTAAAGTTAGCCCAATTTTGGTGATAATGTGAAAGATGATGTTACATCCGAGTAAATAGATACCTTACATGTCACGCTTTACTATTGCAAACACTCATGGAATGGGGCCAAAATTCAGTACTTTAAAATCCCCATAGGCTTACCTTTTTTTTATTTTTCAGGTTACCATTTATAGCTACAGAGAAAGTCTAGTTGCTAAAAGTATTACTCTCGCTCTAACGCAACGCGTCAATACCTCCACATGTGTGGTTTGAACGATGTTTACAATATGTGGGCGGGACTTGCTAAGTCCCGCCCACATAGTCCCGCCCACATATGTAAACACCGTTTAAACCACACATGGAGGTATTGACGCGTGCGTTAGAGCGAGAGTAATACTTTTAGCACTAGACTTTCTCTGTAGCTATAAACTGGTAACCTGAAAAAAAAAAAAAAGGTCGCCTATGGGGATTTTAAAGTACTGAATTTTGGCCCCATTCCATGAGTGTTTGCAATAGTAAAGCGTGACATGTAAGGTATCTATTTACTCGGTGTAACATCATCTTTCACATTATCACCAAAAATTGGGCTAACTTTAGTGTTTGTTAATTTTTAACCTGACCGGGCCAGTTTTTGTGATTCGGCACTGCGTTGTTTTAACTGACAATTGCGCGGTCGTGCGACGTGGTTCCCAATCAAAATTGTCGTCCTTTTTTTTCCCCCACAAATGATTTTTTTTTTTGGTGGTATTTGATCACCTCTACCTTTTTTTTTTTTTTTTGCTATAAACCAAAATAGAGCGACATTTTTTTTAAACCAAAAAAAAACAATTTACTGTTTGCTATAATAAATATCCCCAAAATTATCTAAAAATAATCTTTTTTTTCCCCTCAGTTTAGGCCGATACGTATTCTTCGACATATTTTTGGTTCCAAAAAATCACAATAAGCGTTTTGATTGGTTTGCCGCAAAAGTTATAGCGTCTACAAAATAGTGTTTAGTTTTATGGCTTTTTTTAATATATATTTTTTTACTAGTAATGGCGGCGATCAGCGATTTTTATCGGTACTGCGACATTATGGCGGACTACATTTTTGGGACCATTGGCATTTTTCTAGCGACCAATGTTCTAAAAATGCATTTCTTACTATGAAAAGTCACTGGCAAGGAAAGGGGTTAACACTAGGGGCGAGGGAGGGGTTAATTATGTTCCCTGGGTGTGTCTAACTGTAAGGGGGGGTGGACTGACTAGGGGAAATGACAGATCGCTGTTCATACATTGTATGAACAGACGATCAGGCATTTTCCAACCTGACAGGACCGGGATAAAGGGGAACTCCGCGCCAAATTCAAACAAGAAACCGGCGTGGGTCCCCTCCAGGGGTACATTAGGCTCTTCGGCTTGGTCCGGAACGTGAGGGGTTAAACCCACGCCGAAAACCAGCGTGGGGTCCCCCCCCCAGATCCAGACCAAGCCCCTCATCCCAGGCAAGCAGTCTGGCCCGGACAGGAATGGGGTGTGGGGACAAAAGCGAGCGCCCCCCCTCCTGAGCCGTACCAGACCGCATGCCCTCAAACATGGGGGAGTGTGTGCTGTGGGGGAGGGGGGCACTGCCCCCCCACCCAACAGCACTCTTGTCCCCATGTCGATAGGGACAAGAGCCTCTTCCCGACAACCCTGGCCGTTGGTTGTCGGGGTATGCGGGCGGGGGGCTTATCAGAATCTGAGAGCCCCCTTTAATAAGGGGGCCCCCAGATTCCAGTCCCCCACCCTATGTGAATGAGTATGGGGTACATTGTACCCCATACTCATTCACACTGGGGAAAAAAATGTAAAAAAATAACACAACCACACACATTTATAAATTAATTATTAGTCAGCTGTGGGTCCTTCTGCCGGGGCCCCCCACCACCACCCATTAGGCCCCGGGCTTCGCCGTCTTTCCGCCGGGACCCCCTTCACCATGAAGCTCCTTGCCTATGGGGGAGGGGTGCCGGGCTTCGTCGCTTTCTGCGGGGGGTGCACCTACCCCCCCGTCTTCTACGCCGTTTTCCTGCCGGATCCCCTTCGCCATGAGGCTCCTTGCCTATGGGGGTGGGCTCCGGGCTTCGTCGTTTTCTGCCGGGGGGGGGGGTGCTGCTGTAGCCCCACCGACTGTTTTCTGCCGGAGCCCCTTTCGCCATGAGGCTCCTTGCCTATGTGGGAGGGCTCTGGCTTCGTCGTTTTCCGCCGGAGGGCGCCACTCTCCGGGCTTCTGTCGGTGCCTTCCGCTTCTGCCTGTCTCCTCCGGGAGCTCAGGGGTTGTCTCCGCTGTCTTCTCCCTTCTCTTCCATTCGATGTTGACACGACGAGGTCCGGCGCTGGAATGCCGTGTGATCGGTGGGCATTGACTTATATATCCATGTGGACCTCAACCCATGTGACATCACATTCCCATCATGCCCAGGGAATGTGATGTCACATGGGTTGAGGTCACATGGTGCATTGCCCTATATAAGTCGATGCCCGCCGCTCACACGGCATGTCAGCGCGGAACCTCGTTGTGTCAACATCGAATGGAAGAGAAGGAAGGAGACAGCGGAAAGAAAGCCCTGAGCTCCCGAGGAGACAGGCAGAAGAGGGAACAGAGAAGAAAGCCCTGGGCTCCGCGGGGGAGACAGGCAGAAGAGGGAACAGAGAAGAAGCGGAAAGAAAGCCCTGGCTCCGCGGGGGGAGCCAGGCAGAAGAGGGAACAGAGAAGAAAGCAAGAAAAGACCGGGGAGTTGGCGCACCCCCGGCAGAAGACGAGAAGACCGGAGCCCTGGCGGAAGGCACCGGAAAGACCGGGGGATAGGGCGCCATCCCCCAGCAGAAGTCGCCGAAGTCCGGATGCCCCCCCCCCTAATGAAAAAGAGCTTAAATGGGGTGGGGGCCCCCGGCAGAAGGCTCCGGAGAGGACCGAGGGATGGCGCCCTCCCCCGGCAGAAATCGCCGAAGCCCAGGGTCCTGGCGGAAGATCGGGAGAGAAGAAACCCCCCCTTCTAAAAGAGCTAAGAAGAAAGGGGGGGGCCCGGAGCTGACTAATAAATTATTTTATTCTGTGTGGTGTGTTTTTTTACTTTACATTTCCCCCAGGTGAATGGGGTAGAGGTATGATGTACCCCAAAAGGGGCTTGCAGATTCCGATTAGCCCCCGCCCGCATACCCCGACAACCAATGGCAAGGGTTGTCGGGAAGAGGCTCTTGTCCCTATCGACATGGGGACAAGAGTGCTGTGGGGTGGGGAGTGCAGGTCAGCAGATGCAGGTTAGCAGAGCAGCGGAGTCAGACAAGCCGGGTCATAAAACATCAGTGTAAACAGCATAAACGACAGGCAGAGAATAGTCAGAGTCCAGGGCTGGGTCTTGGCAACAGGCAATCAGGCAGGAATCTGAGCAAGGTCAACAAGCCGAATAGTCTGACTGGAGACAGAAGCAAGGTCAGGAAGCCGGGTCATACACAGGAACAGGATACATGCACAGAATCAGGAACACAGGGAACAGACGCAGATCAAGCCGCAAGGTGCAGCATCCCTAGAGCGTCTTTTATAGGCCATGGGGCGCCAAAGTGCGTCTAACGCGCCCGCATATGCACACGCCTTCTGAAGCGGGCAGTACGTCCCTGACACCATTACTCTCTAGTCTTCCCTCCAACCAAGCTGAGCCTTCTCGGGACCAAGAAGAACCTTCCATCCTGGAAGAACCTGATGTGGACATCTGGAGCCCGGTATAGTATTTTCAAAAGATTTATTGTGATAAAATTAATGCTGGAAAATAGATGTTAATATGGAAAAAAAAATGATGTTTGATCAAAAAGTGTTTGACATATCAATAGACAGTAGTGGCCTAAAAAGTTTGGGAGAAGAAGGAGAAATGCTGGGGTCAGAATGAAAGTCTTTTCTATTTATTAACATTCAATTTGCAACAGTCAAGAGCTGAAAATTGTGTCTGATTTATGAACCAAAAACTAAAACTATATGTAGCAATACCCCCCGAAGGAGCTGCTGGTTTGTTTGGGTCTGTACTCTGGCTATCAACCCCTGAAACTGTCTCGAACCCTCCCTTGGCACAACTGGTATTGGTAGGAATTGTGGAACCCACTGACTGTTGGGGAACACGATGATATCCTACCACAGTAAAACTTACAAATAAATTGTTACCTGGTATTGTCACTGGTCACACAGGATAAGACAGCACACAGGTTTATACTTAACCAAGGAAACTTTACTTGGCAAGAAAAATAAAGGTAAAATGAACAGATTAATACAGTACAGTGGACTGCTTACAGGGCCCTGTAAGAATATGATTTAACCTTTTATCATTAGAATAATATAATTGAGTAAGGGATGTACCATCGTCCTAAATATTCAAATAAAGAATGAGGGGTCCCAGGGATTCCCCACAGTTCCCGAGGCTCCCACAGAAAGAGATGGGCAGGGAGGACTATACTGGTACGGTAGAAATTTGGTTGTGAACAACCAGGATAAAGTCACATTAGTTAAATTGTAAAAAAGATTTATTCACATAAATACATTGAACAGAATAAAAAACAAAACATTAAAACAACAATACAGACATGTTTTGAACCACAATCCGGTCACCGGTTGTGCAATTCCCTTATGAACAAGCAAGAGGGGGTCCACGGTGAGGCAGTTGGGGTCATGAGACAACAGTCTCTTGGTCTCTACTAGTTTCGCGACCTCACTTTGTCGCTTCATCAGGAGACAGTCTAAAATATATGCAAGATAAAAATCAGCATTTAGAGAACATGAAACAAACAGTTGCTGACAGGTGGTGTATAGAAAGCACCACCTGAAAACCAAATTACATTTATGGTGGGGGAAATTTTTCAAAATTGTCTCATACCTAGCGGCACATCGTCCTATGGTCCCTACAAGGTCCGAGATAGACAGTGGGTAATATATGCTCCCAGAAAGCCAAGAAAATTTCTTGGGGCAACCTAATGGTAGGGATAGGTAATACTGGTGTAAGCATAATATGTCATGATGGGAAGAGAAATGGGGAGGGGAGGGTGGATGGAAAACGAAAAAATGAAATGCAAATCAGCTGGAATTGGAAAAGAAAAAGAGATTGGAAAAAAGAGGGAAAGGAGCATGGGAGAAGGGAACAGGGAGAAAGGGAAGGGGGAGGAGAAGGGAAAAGGAAGGAGGGAGGAGGGGGGGGGGTGAAGGAAGGGAACGGGAGGGAGGAGAAGAAGTGTGAGAGATATGGCTCATGCAAACTCCAATATGCATGGGCTAAGGGACAACAAGATAGAATAGAGTGAGGCCAGGACACCTCGTGTGGAAAAATAATGACACACATGTGATGGGGGCCAAAATACAACCCTAGCTAACACAAGGTGATTGAATCAGCTTGTAATCAAGTTATATAATTACCCAAGTGCTTAAACAGGTGTACACAGGTGAAGGAGGTGGGGGTCCCAGGACACAAGGGTCCCAGTAAAACAAGGGATTTTTTACACGGGTTCCACAGTAATTGAACCTGAGCAACAAAAATCCAAGTTTGTGCAAAGGAAGCAGTATGAATAAGTTACCAATTTCCTGCTGGTAGCAGCGCTGGTTTCCTAATGCAGAGATAAAGACAATATAAATAAGGTACTGTGTTCAAAAAAGGTGATCAGGGAAGGTTGGAATAACGTGGGGAAGGGATGGAGGGCGGGGGGGGGGGGGGCGAGATCTAGGATTGAGTACTTACTTTTAGGTTGTATATGGTGATATACGTGTCCTGGGACCCAACTCCGGTGCAGACCATTGTCAGTATCCACTGGGTTTAAATACCCCCGTGGTTGTCGGTATGGACGCCGCCATTGATGAAGGGGCGTGTACATTTCCGGCAGGGGGGGCGTGTATTTGACAGCCCCTGACGCCGCCATTGGTGATAGGACGTGTACGTCCCCGACTAGGAGGGCGTGTGTTTGGCAGCCCCTGTGCCCGCCCATCCATCGGAGGAGTTGGACCAGGGCAGCAGGGAAAAAGGTGGGAGGCCCCTGCAGCTGACGTGTGACCACACACGCCAGTACGGCAGGGGATTGGTCTAGTGGCATGCCAATCAATGCGGAGGGGGTGGGCGGCGCCTGCAACTGACGTGTCATTATACACGTCAGTGCGGCAAGGGATTGGTCTGGCAGTGCATAGATCGATGCACACCAATGGTGGGTGGTGACCCGGAGGTGTGACACGATATATGCGGCCAATCAGCACCCATCTATAACGGCGATATGTGCTGATGCCGGACCGGAGGCGGCCATTACTGAGGGCAAACAGGAGTCCGATCCAACTTAGGATCAGTGACTTCCTGCTGAAGCACAGCGATACCTGTCTCTCAGTTGGGAAAAGGAGGAAGAGAGAAAGAAAAGCATTCTGGAGTGGTCACATATATAAAGATACACTCAACTACTTGATCCCCAAGCATCCTCGTACTCCCACATTTTACACGTTACCCAAAACCCACAAACAGTTGGTGCGACCACCGGGTCGCCCGATTGTATCAGGGATAGGATCCTTGACAGACCGTGCAAGTAAATTTGTTGACCATTTCCTGATTTCGCATGTACAGAGTCTACCTTCGTACATTCGCGACACGTCTGACCTCCTACGCCACCTAGAGGGGATCCAGGTCCCTCCGGACTCCCTGCTCGTGGCGATTGATGTGGAGGCTTTGTACTCCAGTATTCCCCACGAGCAGGGAGTACTGACGGCCAGATCCTTCCTCATGGAGGAGGAGCGCACACTCTGGCCACGTAATGAGTTCATTTTGAAACTGTTGTCATTTATTCTCACTAGAAACTACTTTTTATTTGATAACCAATATTTTTTACAAAGCCAGGGAGTGGCTATGGGCACTTCATGTGCACCTTCATACGCCAATTTATTTTTGGGGGCATGGGAACGAAAGATTTTTTCTAACGAGAATTATGACCAATATCTCCAGTACGTGTTGTGCTGGTATCGTTTTATAGACGACATTTTCATGATCTGGACAGGTTCCACCCTGCTGCTCCAGGAATTCATTGACAAACTCAACTGTAATACCGACAATTTGTTTTTTACATTTGCATTTGATGACTCTCAGGTCCCCTATCTGGACCTGAGAATCATGAAAAATGAACATGGTATGATAGAGACTGACCTATTTCGTAAGCCCACGGCCGGGAATACCTTGTTACACGCTTCCAGTTCCCACCCACACTCTCTCATACAGAGTATTCCATACGCGCAGTATCTGCGTTTACGGAAGCAGATTTTTGTAAACAAGCAAATGCTTTACGGGAGCGCTTACTTCTAAGGCCCCATACACACGATAGAATCCATCCGCTGAAATTTATCCGCGGATCAGTTTCAGCGGATCGACAGATTTATCTGTTGATCCGCTGGAACGTACACACTAGCGCCCAAATATCCCCGCGAACCAGAACGTATGCAACGTAAACCACGTAAGACGTCACTATAAAGGGGAAGACCAAAGTCAACGGCGCCGCCCTCTGTTCCGCTTTTGCTAGTTCCGTGTGACCGCGTGCTAGTGAAGGTTTGGTTAGAGCCGATTCGTGCTTTTCAGTCTCCGCGTTTTGACAGTAGGTATTCTCGGGTTCAGTGCGTTTGCTTGCGGGTTTGCAGTTGGCATTCGGGCACAGGCTTTCAGCACGTTTCCGCGTACTGTGCGCTCGTATCTGTGTGTCGTGCGGGCTTAGCAGGTTGTGCTGGATTTGCGAGTGCTTTCTGTTGGAGTGTGTTCTTGACTGACCAGCCGGCCGGTTTGAATCCATGATGGAGCAGCAGCGTCGATTCTCGCGAATTGGTGCTGGTTATGGATTGCTTATGGCCATGTCCAGCGAACCTGTTTATTGGCCAGGAACACTGGGAGGAGGCGTTTCTGGACCAAGAATTGGTTGCGCCAGCGTGACCAGTTTTCTCATATGCCTCTGCTTAGGGAACTCCAGGAGAATAATCCTGATGATTTTCGGAATTTTCTGCGCATGACGGACCCCGTATTCAACCGTCTGCTGGATCTTCTGTCCCCCTATATCACGAGGCAGGACACTGTGATGCGCGATGCCATCACGGCCGAGCAGAGGCTTATTGCCACGTTGCGGTACCTGGCGACTGGGAGGAGCCTGCAGGACCTCAAGTTCTCGACAGGCATCTCTCCCCAGTCACTTGGGGTCATCATACCGGAGACGTGTACTGCCATCATACGTGTTTTGAAGGAGGAGTATATTAAGGTAAGTTCCCTAATTTGAACACCACAATGTTTTTTTTTTTAAATGTGTGAGAAAGTAAAAAAAAAATTTCTTCCCTAATAACCCTGAGATTGTAATCTGCTGTGTGTGGGATGTTCCCTTTTCTCCCCATGCATGTTGTTAACCTTTACATGTTTGTTTTGGGCCTACCTGCATATTTTGTCCTTACCCACCATAATCCTGTCCAGCATGCTTACCTAGGCCCCAACACACCTAGCCTAATTGTTTGTTATTTTTTGGCTAATCCATTGTAGCTCTGCCCCTCCCCCCCTCCTCCCCCCCGAAAATAGTTTCTTGCTCTATCATCAGAGGGATGTGGAGTCTGATAATTAAGTGGGCCTATATTTTTGGAAAAAAATACTCACTTCACAATGCTTTTAGGAAATGTGAATCCTGTTGTTGATGTTGCACAATGATGGTTTGTGTATTTTGTTTGCAATGTTTATGTGCCAAAGTACTAAATCTCTTTTTTTGTTTGTCCCCACAGCTACCCTCCACACCACAGGAATGGCAGTCTGTGGCTTCCCAATTTGCCCAGCGTTGTGATTTTCCGAACTGCGGTGGAGCAATAGATGGGAAACACGTCCGCATTGTGCCCCCACCCCACTCGGGGTCCTACTATTATAACTACAAGGGTTTTCATAGTATCGTGTTGATGGCGGTGGTGTCGGCACAGTATGAGTTTCTCTATGTGGACGTGGGGAAGAACGGCCGGCTGTCAGATGGGGGAGTGTTCTCGCAGACAGAATTCTACGATCGTCTCCAAACTGGTGGTCTGGCACTGCCACCAGATGAAGATAATGTGGAAGGACTTCCGTTTGTGTTCCTAGCGGACGAAGCATTCGGGCTTGGACCTCACCTAATGCGGCCTTTTCCCCAGAGGACCCTCACCTTACAGAGGAAGGTGTTCAATTATCGGTTGTCCAGGGCTCGGAGGGTAGTCGAGAATGCCTTTGGGATCCTCACCAACCGGTTCCGCCTGTTCCTGACAGCTATACATCTGGCGGAATATAAATTGAACACCATTGTATTTGCCTGCTGCATTTTGCACAACTTTTTACGCAGGCATTCCCAGACGTACCTACCCGACAGCGTTTCTGAGGCAAGACTACTCTCAGATCCTCTCCCTGGGCTGGTCACTGGTCGCGCTGGCACTGGCACCCAATCAGCTCGTGAGGTACGCGACAAATATGTTGAGTACTTCATGGGTCGGGGGGCCATTGCTATGCCAGATGATATTACTTTCTAATTCGGCCCCCAAAAGAAAGGAATATTCACAGAACTAATAAATAATTAGACCATTGGACTTTATACAGTTGTTTGTCATTACTGCTTTTTCTATTTTTATCTGTCTTCCTGGTTTGCACCAAAAATAGTGCACTTCTAGTGCCAAATGTATGGTTCAGGTTTTAGTAAATAAACACAATTGCACATTATTCACTCATTTCCAAACTGGGTATTCAGCATCTTAATCTTAAATAATCAAGCCACTCCTTGTAATGATTTTTTTTTTTTTTTAGGAATATTTTTATTATTAAACATGCCAACATTTTTATTTTTCAAGGCTTTTTTTTTTTTTTCCGTATCCATTTTTTTGTTTTTTTGGTCCAAACCATTTTGGATATGTTTTTTTGGTGTTCACAAACAATGTTGTACAATTGTACAATTTTTAAGAAAAAAAATGTATTTAACAACTGTAAACGTCACAAAATCTTTTTGGTGTCCTAAAATTATTATTTTTTTTTTTTTTTTAAATATTTGTGTAGATTTTGGACCTTTTTGATTTTTTCATTCTTTTTGTGCGTAATTTTGTGAGAAAATATTGATCACATTTTTAAAAGCTATTTGTTCACCCAATACATTTTTTTGTTTTTTTGGAAATATTTAGAAATAATTTTTTTTTGATTATTTTTAAAAATGTTTATTTTTTTTTATTTTGGGTTTTTTTGAATTCCAAAAAAAAGATTGATCTCATTTTTTGGATCGATGTGTTAACCAATCTTTTTTTTGTGAACTAATTTTTTATTTTTTTTCATTATTTTTATATATTTTTTTTAATTTTTTCTGTTTTGTATGGCTTGTTGATTGGAAGCCATTTTTAAAATACAAAAAATAAAACATGTCCCAAAAACTAAAAACACAAATGTGTCACTTTTGCATTCCCAAAAACAGTCATGGTGTGAGGTCACACCGGAACACGCCAAAATTTGAAGATGCACACATTCAGTGCTATTCGCCAAATGTCAGTTCTACAACAACGAAAGACTTTAAAATGGCGATATGTGCTATCTGCCATCATGGGTGAACAATGTCTGGGTTTTGTGGGAGCAAACCCTTCCTCGAAAACTAATTGACAATCGAGGAGGGGGTTGTACCCACAAAGCACAGATATTCTATATTCTGTGATGGCAGATAGCACATGTTGACACACTGTGTGTGCATCTTCAAATTTTGGCGTGTTGCTGAGTCATACTTAAAAACAGGTTGGGGGATGGGCGGGGGGGGGGGGGTGTTTAGTCTTTGACACGGCCCATCATGTCAATGATGTTCTTATAGTTTTGCTCTATAACCACCATTCTTTCCCGCATAGTGTTCAGCTCGGTGCAGCAGTCGACAATTATATTACGCACATTCTGTTCCATCTGAACCATCTGTTGCCGCATATTCGCCATTTCGCTGCTGCACTCCATTACTTGCTGGATAATAATTCCCGCACTTGCCCGAGAAAAATGTGGAACAGCATCTTCATCCCCTACAAAATTTTGAAAAAATATAAAATTAGCCATTTGACCGGCCTAGATACATCTAGGGTTGCCACCTCATCCCTTTAAACCAGAACACATATTAACCACTTGCCCACCAGGTAAATTCTGGCACTTCTCTCCTTCATGTGAAAATCACAATTTTTTTGCTAGAAAATTAATCAGAACCCCCAAACATTATATATTTTTTTTTAGCAGACATCCTAGGGAATAAAATGGCAGTCATTGCAATACTTTTTGTCACACCGTATTTGCGCAGCGGTCTTACAAGCGCACTTTTTTTGGATAAAAATCACTTTTTTGAATTAAAAAATAAGACAACAATACATTTTGCCCAATTTTTTTATATATTGTGAAAGATAATGTTACGCCGAGTAAAATGATACCCAACATGTCACGCTTAAAAATTGCGCCCGCTCGTGGCATGGCGTCAAACTTTTACCCTTAAAAATCTCGATAGGCGACGTTTAAAAAATTCTACAGGTTGCATTTTTTGAGTTGCAGAGTAGGTCTAGGGCTAGAATTATTGCTCCCACTCTAACGATCGCGGCGATACCTCACTTGTGTGGTTTGAATACCGTTTTCATATGCGGGCGCTACTCGCGTATGCGTTTGCTTCTGCGCGCGAGCTCGTCGGGACGGGGCGCTTTAAAAAAATTTTTTGGGGTTTTCTTATTTATTTTTATTTAGTTTTAGAATTTTTTACACTGGAAAAAAAAAAAAAAAAAATTGATCACTTTTATTCCTATTACAAGGAATGTAAACATCCCTTGTAATAGAAAAAAGCATGACAGGTCCTCTTAAATATGAGATCTGGGGTCAAAAAGACCTCAGATCTCATAATTAGACTTAAATGCAAAAAAAAAAAAATGTCATTTTTTCAAATGACAAAAAAAAAAATGTTTCTTTAAGAGGCTGGGCGGGACTGACGTTTTGACGTCACTTCCGCCCAGCAGAGCTATGAGGACGGGTGAAGGAGATTTCTCCTTCAGTCCCGTCCCCGCTCAGCTGCCGGACACATCCGATCCCCTCCGCCGCTACCGACGGCTCCGGTAAGCGGCGGAGGGCGCGGGAGAGCGGCGGGAGGGGGGGGGGCCCTCTCCCGCCACCGATAACGGCGATCTCGCGGCGAATCCGCCGCGGAGACCGCCGTTATCGTGTACACCACCGCCCCCTGAAAAGATGAATATCTCGGTTGTGGCAGCAGCTGCTGCCGTTATCGAGATATTCAACTTTAAAAAGGAGGACGTCTTTTTGACATGGGGCGGTGGTCAAGAGGTTAATTACACAGGTTCTGAGGCTGATTAAAAGGTGGTAATTTAACTCACCTGGTGCCATATCTGCATTACATTAGCCACAGAACATGTGGAATCCATATGTGTTCGGGATTAAAGGGATGAGGTGGCAACCCTAACTACATCTGTTTTGCCCTATCAAGCTGGGATGACACTGACCTGATGTCGTGTTGATTTCCTCCTCCACCACTTCTCCATCTTCATAAACTCCTCCTTCTTCTTCTTCTTCCACCAATCCACCATCTTCAAAATCTCCTAAATCTTCTTCTTGAATTTCATCTTCCTCCTCAACAACTACCAGATCTAAAATTACGCCATCATCCTCTCTTCCTTCCTCCTCCTCCTCCACATCCTTATCTCTTCCTTCCACCTCCTCCTCCACATCCTCCTCCTCCACATCCTCCTCTCTTCCTTCCTCCTCCTCCACATCCTCCTCCTCCACATGGCCAGATGGCAGATCCCGGGCGTGTCTGGCCCTCTCTGCCTCCTCGAATTGCTGGCGTCTTCTTTCCCCTAGAAAGAATAACCAAAAAAAAGGTATACTCATCAGCGCACAGATATTGTAGAGCAGAAATCGCACACATTGCATAGAAGTTTAGAGGCTTTGTTTTTAAAATATTTAGTTGTCTTATCACCCCAAACCTACATTTTAGGATGACTTCTAGGCCAAGCTCTGATTAATTGCATTTTTAGCT
Source organism: Rana temporaria (assembly GCF_905171775.1). Lineage (NCBI taxonomy): Eukaryota > Metazoa > Chordata > Amphibia > Anura > Ranidae > Rana > Rana temporaria. The sequence continues at coordinate 357,925,463 of NC_053489.1, read as the reverse complement.
TAGTGACACACATGGATGTCCCCCCCTTCAAATTTTGAGCTGAGACCATCCACATTTTAGTGTAATCTTTTGGGGGAGACACAGGTGCTCTGGATTACAGATATGAAAACACCTGCTTAGTAGCACTGTTTGCATTTCCCATTCTTGGATTTAATTGTTCGATTAATAAATTTTTACACAATGTTTACAAACAATGTTTTTGGCAAGAGAGGCATGTCCAGGTGTGTTGTTCCTGGGCCAACATCGTATTTTTGAGAAGCAACCTGATGTGAACAAGGTTTCCTATTAACAGTCGTTGGCCAAGCAAATGATATTTTGATAAATAAAATTATTTAAACATGTGTTCAGAAGTACAACCAGGCCAAGGATACAGATGTAGAAATGTACCTGACCAAACATTCAAATAATAAAATTGTCCCCACCCCTCATACAAAAAAAGAACTTACTTTTTTTGAGTATTTTTTTGATTTTCTTGAGTTGATGTGGCTCACGGAGCTTTAAGTCGGACCACCGCTTCCGTAGCTGCTCCTTGGACCTGGCGATCCCAAACATCCTCTGCATTTTACGTGCCACCTTCTCCATAATTTTCCCCTTCCTTCGGTTGGGGGTCTTGTATGGGCCATATTGCCCATCATAGTCCTTCCTCCGCATAATCTCTACCAGCTCCACCATTTCGTCGAAAGACATATTAGTTGCCTTATAACGTTTAGGCCGGGATCGGGACGTTCCTGCCTCTGTCCCCTCACTTCTGGCCTGAGAGCTCCGTGCATGCTCGCCTGTCATCGCCATCTTTCATCCCCACAGAGATTAGGGGCGTGGAAAACAGGAAATGTCCCGTCATGGGCGGGGACGAGGGCGGCGGTTCATACATACGCGGAGTGTAGAGAATGAATAAGACGTGATTACGTAGGTTACGCGGAGATTATTCGCCCGTTTCACAGAAGTAACAGAGTTCACGCCAGATTTTGGGAGTTAACATTGATTAGGGGGCATGGCAATGGTGACGAAAGCAGTGTGTCACGCACACGCGGAGTCTGTTAAAGGGAACCTACGTGATTACGTTGCTTACGCGGAGATTAGTAGAACATTTGACAGCAGTAACACAGTTAACGCCAGATTTTGTGAATTAACATTGATTAGGGGGCATGGCAATGGTGACGAAAGCAGTGTGTCACGCACACGCGGAGTCTATAAAAGGTAACCGACGTGATTACGTTGCTTACGCGGAAATTATTTCATTGAGCTGCACGAGGAGCTAGAGATAATAAGGTAAAAAATTAAAACATGGGATCAGCAGAGGCCTAGAAACTTGAGAGCCATGAGATTGTGGTTTTGTCTGTTGTTTGCAGCCTTTTAACGCAACTTAGTATGTTTATTGTGTCCCCAAAACTGAATTTAATTCTCACAATGCTTTCACACATCACTTAAATCTAGATGTGAAGAATGCTCTACCTATTTGTATTTTTGCCAGGTGTATTGTGATCATGCAAGTATTGTTCTGTGTTGGTTGGCCAGAGGTTATTAGGAAGTGTATTTATATGTCCGGAATGATGAGGGGCATGCTAAGTACACATGAAATAGTGCCTTGCTGAAAGGTCTCAATCTAAAAATTTGTGGATGGGTCTAGATTACACGTATTTAGCAAACTGATTTGAAAAAGTGTCTGCATGTGAACTCATTTTTGGTCACAACAATGGGGCAGAGCTGGCCAGAATTTTGGCTGCAGGAGACACTGTGTTTGCATAGTACTTGATCAATCTGGGGCCACATATGAATACAATGGGAATGCTGGGCATTTTTTAATTTTTTGTTTTGTTTTGTTTAACAGTGTTCATCTTAAAATTTCTTCCTAAAAATCAAAAATGGAAACAATCGTGGGAAAGGAGATCATTTCACGGCTCATTGAGAAGTTTAGGGAAATGCCCCTACTTTGGGATTCCAAACATCCCAACTATTCGAAGCGGGACCGACGAAGGGCAGCACTTGCTGAAATAGCTACATATATGCAGACATGGGTTCCCGGCTGCACAGGCAACATGGTCAAGAACAAAATGAATAACCTGAGGGCCGCATACCAAACAAAAAGAAGAGAACTTCGGGAGCAACGATCAGGAGCAGCAGCAAGAGAGTCCACGGAGCCAAGTCTGTGGTACTACCAGGAGCTGGAGTTTTTGGGGGATCAAATGGAGGGCCGGCAATCAATGTCCAGCCTTCCTTCCAGCCGGCATCGCAGCAGACCTTCCATGGATCACCACAGCCAGGAGGAGGACGGTGAGGGGCTGGCTGGCAGGCATGAAAATCTCCGAGTCTCCACTTCTGATGAGGTAGAGTATTTTTAAAAATGTTTTTGGGCTGCTAATTCTTGTTTGTTTATTGAGTTGATATTGTAATCCCAAACCAAAAAATGGACTATAAAAGTCAGGGTCATAAAAATAGGGGTCATGGATGCCAAGTGCAGGGATCAGAAGGAGAGTCTATTCAAGTTTCAAGTAAGATAAAACAAACCAGTCTAGAGCATGAAAATGTGTGTGATTTGCTTGTGCCAAATTGTAAAACATGTCACTTTTTTGACACAGGAAGAAGGGAGCAGCCAGGAAATATCGGCTAATGATGCTGAGCTGCCTGCCAGCCAGGAGGAAGGGGTCATTGTCAGCCAGGAGGAGGAGGCCGGGCCCAGCACCAGTAAGGAGGGCCCCAGGCCCACGGTCAGCCCCACCAGGCAAGTCCCTCCCCCCCGGGTCAGGCAAACAGGCCTAATGAGGCGCAGGAGGCAGGTTGAGGATGAGAGCCTCCGAATGATTAGGGAGGCTAGCGCCTTAATGAGGGCCCCCCTCAACCCCACTGAGGCCTACAGTGCCTATGTGGCCCACGAATTGTCCCAAGCGGGGGAGGACGGGCAGAGGCGTGCCAGGAACCTGATGAACCAGGTGCTTTTATGGCTGCACCAGGGCTGGCTGACCGATGACACTGAGCTGAGTGACCCGGCCTATCCTGCACAACACCTGCTAACTCCTCCTGCTGCCACATCATCCCGACCTGCAAGGGGCCGTGGACGGGTCCGTGGAAGATCTGCTGCAAGGAGGGTTACAAGGAACAGGAGAAGATGATTCCCGGCCTTCCATTTGATCCCCCAAAAACTTTCGGTTTTTTGGACTACCACAGCCTGGGCTCCATTGGCTCACTTGCTGCTGCTCCTGGTTTTTGTTTTTGTGGTTGTTCTTTTTTAGTTCTCGGTATGCGGTCCTCAAGGTTTGCCATTTTGTCCTTGACTATGTTGCCTGTGCAGTCTGGAACACAAGTCTGCATGTATGTTGCTATCTCATCAAGTGCTGCCGTTCTCGGTAATTTATTTTTGTTTATGGCCAGAATAAATGGTTATTTGATTTACTGAAATACCTTGTCTATTGTGTTTTAATACTGTGGTGATTAGGCATGAAACATTTTAGCAAATAATATGTGTCATTTAGAAAGGACACCAACTCCTTGGGGGGGGGGGGTACATTTGGCGTACCAACTTGGGAAAACAAAAAAGGAAAAACACACGCTTAAATAAAATGGTGACATAACTTGACCAAAACGAAAATACAAAAAAATGGGAAAGAAAAAAGAATGGGGACATAAATTGCACAACAAAAAAAAAAGGAAAAAATAATGGGAAAGAAAAAAGAATGGGGACATAAATTGCACAACAAAAAAAAAAGGCAAAAAAAATGGGAAAGAAAAAAGAATGGGGACATAAATTGCACAACAAAAAAAAAAGGAAAAAAAAAATGGGAAAGAAAAAAGAATGGGGACATAAATTGCTCAACAAAAAAAAAAGAAAAAAAAATGGGAAAGAAAAAAGAATGGGGACATAAATTGCACAACAAAAAAAAAAGGAAAAAAAAAATGGGAAAGAAAAAAGAATGGGGACATAAATTGCACAACAAAAAAAAAAGGAAAAAAATGGGAAAGAAAAAAGAATGGGGACATAAATTGCTCAACAAAAAAAAAGAAAAAAAAATGGGAAAGAAAAAAGAATGGGGACATAAATTGCACAACAAAAAAAAAAAGAAAAAAAAATGGGAAAGAAAAAAGAATGGGGACATAAATTGCACAACAAAAAAAAGAAAAAAAAATGGGAAAGAAAAAAGAATGGGGACATAAATTGCACAACAAAAAAAAAGGAAAAAAAAATGGGAAAGAAAAAAGAATGGGGACATAAATTGCACAACAAAAAAAAAGGCAAAAAAAATGGGAAAGAAAAAAGAATGGGGACATAAATTGCACAACAAAAAAAAAAGGAAAAAAAAATGGGAAAGAAAAAAGAATGGGGACATAAATTGCTCAACAAAAAAAAAGAAAAAAAAAATGGGAAAGAAAAAAGAATGGGGACATAAATTGCACAACAAAAAAAAAAGGAAAAAAAATGGGAAAGAAAAAAGAATGGGGACATAAATTGCACAACAAAAAAAAAAGGAAAAAAAAATGGGAAAGAAAAAAGAATGGGGACATAAATTGCTCAACAAAAAAAAAAGAAAAAAAAATGGGAAAGAAAAAAGAATGGGGACATAAATTGCACAACAAAAAAAAAGGAAAAAAAAATGGGAAAGAAAAAAGAATGGGGACATAAATTGCACAACAAAAAAAAAAGAAAAAAAAATGGGAAAGAAAAAAGAATGGGGACATAAATTGCACAACAAAAAAAAAAGGAAAAAAAAATGGGAAAGAAAAAAGAATGGGGACATAAATTGCACAACAAAAAAAAAAGGAAAAAAAAATGGGAAAGAAAAAAGAATGGGGACATAAATTGCACAACAAAAAAAAAAGGAAAAAAAAAATGGGAAAGAAAAAAGAATGGGGACATAAATTGCACAACAAAAAAAAAAAGAAAAAAAAATGGGAAATAAAAAAGAATGGGGACATAAATTGCACAACAAAAAAAATAAAAAAATAAAATAAAAAACATTCAATTACAAACCAAAAAATAAAAACATTGACATGTGGAGGAAAAAAAGAAAGTTCAAACATCTGGATAGATAGCATCAGCAAGAGAACGGGTTTATTCTAGCAAGAGAACGCTGAAAAAACAAGAGGAAATAAACGACACACTATATAGTTAAAATGACGAATGTGCCATATCACAAACAAACGAGAGTTTTACCTGAACGAGTGCTCCCATCCCCTTATTTTGTCTGAGCATGCGCGTGGTTCTTATCCGCGGATAATGTGTACTAACCAACGGATCTATCCGTCGGATAGATTCGCAGCGGATAGATTTGTTTAGCATGTCAGCAAATATTCGATCTGCTGAAAAGCCATTCGACGGATAAATATCCGCGGAAACAGATCCGCTGGAGTGTACACACCATAGAATCTATCCGCTGAAACCCATTTGCTCGGATTTATCCGCGGATGGATTCTATCGTGTGTACGGGGCCTAAGAGGGTATACGAGATCTACCCTCAGGAGGGCCTTTAACAAGGCCAAAGCGAGAAATAGACCCTCATTACTATTTACACAACCACGGGAGGTCAGACCCCCCACGGCCAAAGTCATCACAAAATATTCTGCACATCATAGCCAATTACGGTCTATCCTTGGAAAGCATTGGCATCTTTTAAGTGACCATCATATTCTTCAAAAGCATGTACGTGCTACGCCAGAATCCCACCAATCCCTTGCCGCACTGACATGTATAATGACACGTCAGTTGCAGGCGCCGCCCACCCCCTCCGCATTGATTGGCATGCCACTAGACCAATCCCCTGCCGTACTGGCGTGTGTGGTCACACGTCAGCTGCAGGGGCCTCCCACCTTTTTCCCTGCTGCCCTGGTCCAACTCCTCCGATGGATGGGCGGGCACAGGGGCTGCCAAACACACGCCCTCCTAGTCGGGGACGTACACGTCCTATCACCAATGGCGGCGTCAGGGGCTGTCAAATACACGCCCCCCCCTGCCGGAAATGTACACGCCCCTTCATCAATGGCGGCGTCCATACCGACAACCACGGGGGTATTTAAACCCAGTGGATACTGACAATGGTCTGCACCGGAGTTGGGTTCCAGGACACGTATATCACCATATACAACCTAAAAGTAAGTACTCGATCCTAGATCTCGCCCCCCCCCCCACCCTCCATCCCTTCCCCACGTTATTCCAACCTTCCCTGATCACCTTTTTTGAACACAGTACCTTATTTATATTGTCTTTATCTCTGCATTAGGAAACCAGCGCTGCTACCAGCAGGAAATTGGTAACTTATTCATACTGCTTCCTTTGCACAAACTTGGATTTTTGTTGCTCAGGTTCAATTACTGTGGAACCCATGTAAAAAATCCCTTGTTTTACTGGGACCCTTGTGTCCTGGGACCCCCACCTCCTTCACCTGTGTACACCTGTTTAAGCACTTGGGTAATTATATAACTTGATTTACAAGCTGATTCAATCACCTTGTGTTAGCTAGGGGTTGTATTTGGCCCCCATCACATGTGTGTCATTATTTTTCCACACGGGTGTCCTGGTCTCACTCTATTCTATCTTGTTGTCCTTAGCCCATGCATATTGGAGTTTGCATGAGCCATATCTCTCACACTTCTTCTCCTCCCTCCCGTTCCCTTCCTTCACCACCCCCCCCTCCTCCTTTCCTTCTCCCTCCCCCTTCCCTTTCTCCCTGTTCCCTTCTCCATGCTCCTTTCCCTCTTTTTCCAATCTCTTTTTCTTTTCCAATCCAGCTGATTTGCATTTCATTTTTTCGTTTTCCATCCACCCTCCCCTCCCCATTTCTCCTTCCCATCATGACATATTATGCTTACACCAGTATTACCTATCCCTACCATTAGGTTGCCCCAAGTAATTTTCCTGGCTTTCTGGGAGCATATATTACCCACTGTCTATCTCGGACCTTGTAGGGACCATAGGACGATGTGCCGCTAGGTATGAGACAATTTTGAAAAATTTCCCCCACCATAAATGTAATTTGGTATTCAGGTGGTGCTTTCTATACACCACCTGTCAGCAACTGTTTGTTTCATGTTCTCTTAATGTGATTTTTATCTTGCATTATATTTTAGACTGTCTCCTGACGAAGCGACAAAGTGAGGTCGCGAAACTAGTAGAGACCAAGAGACTGTTGTCTCATGACCCCAACTGCCTCACCGTGACCCCCTCTTGCTTGTTCATAAGGGATTGCACAACCGGTGACCGGATTGTGGTCAAACATGTCTGTATTGTTGTTTTAATGTTTTGTTTTTTATTCTGTTCAATGTATTTATGTGAATAAATCTTTTTTACAATTTAACTAATGTGACTTATCCTGGTTGTTTCACAAACAAATTTCTACCGTACCAGTATAGTCCTCCCTGCCCATCTCTTTCTGTGGGAGCCTCAGGAACTGTGGGGAATCCCTGGGACCCCTCATTCTTTATAGGGCCCTGTAAGGCCCCGTACTCACGACCAAACATGTCTGCTGAAACTGGTCGGCAGACCAATTTCAGCAGACATGTTCCGTCGTGTGTACAGCCGCGCGGACAGGATTCCAGCAAACAATTGTCTGACAGACCGTTTCTGAGCAGACAACTGTTTCCCGGACTTGCTTTAAAACAGTCCGCTGGAAACCTGTCCGCCCGGACATGTACGGTCGTCTGTACAGACATACCGTACATGTCCTGCCGCCCGCATCCCTCGCATGCGTCGAATGACTTCGACGCATGCGTGGAAGCATTTTCAAGGCAGGCCGCCCACGCCGGAGCGTCATTGTCGCGGCGACACCGCGTCATCGACGCGTCGACACCGCGGACACGCCCCGCGTATTGTTTACGCGCGGTCTTCTGTTCGATGGTGTGTATAGCCATCGAACAGAAGTCCCCGGGCAGTCCCTGGCCAGACATGTCCGATGGAAACGGTCTGCAGACCGTTTTCATCGGACATGTCCTGCCGTGAGTACTCGGCCTCAGAGTTAAGTAATAATAAATAGTAACAGGTTTGATTATTATTGTTAACACAGACCTGTGTAAGCACACAGCAAAGGGATTCCTTCAGCAGGGTAAATCCAGCACTGAAGCACCTCTTCACCAGGCCTCACCCGGCTCTCACCGACAGCAACACTGTGCAACTTAGCATAACTAAATACTTTAAATGTAAGAGTGTATTTTTAGATAACCCACTCCACCTAACAGGCAGTCCTTAGAACACGTGTCTCACTATAGTGGTTTGGTTGATCAGACCAAACCTTGATGCGATCGTTATGCAACAGTTCGTGGGTATCTTTGCTAGCATAAGTTGGTGCACAATAAGCTATTTGTAATCCAAAGGGCACAGTTAACTACTTGCCGACCAGCCGCCTTCATTTTACGGCGGCAGGTCGGCTCCCCTGCGCGAGAGCCCGTAGCTATACGTCGGTTCTCGTGCAGGCCACTGGGGGCGCGTGCGCACCCCCGCTCGCCCCAGACTCCCGTGCGCGTGCCCGCATGTAAACACACAGCTCCCGGTCCTGTTAGGGGGAGAAATGCTCATCTTCTGTTCATACAATGTATGAACAGAAGATCAGGGGGGGCGTGGCCTAACTCCGGACCAGGATGGACGCTTGAACCGAGTCCTCCGGCGCACAGGGGAACAAATCCGCCGCCATCGGCCACTAAGGTACGAATCCGGGCGTTCAAAAGGCAGTACTAAGCCATCCACCTACCAGGGCACAGATGGAGCCAGGCCATCAATCCACCGCCACAATTCCGGCGATGTTCCGGACACCGCCTGGAGAAGGCCCAAAAGCCGCGGCCTCGAGTAAACCCCTTACCCCACACAGCGGTCCAGGACACAGCGCGAGCGGCGCGATCGCTCAAATCTCCTCACAGAGCCTCACATCCCCTTCCACTCAACCCCCACAAGCCCTCAGCCTTGCCGATCTGCAGGCTAACTTACAGGCCATGACTACAGACATCAAGGCCTCCTTCTCTGCCGCCATTACAGAGATTAGGGCAGAGATACAGGGGATGGCTGCAAGAACAGGGGCACTGGAGCAAACATCAGGACGTCATGCAGATGCCATAAAGCAGGTACAAAGACATACTGACATGCACCTAACCCATTTAATTGAGATTCATCGCCATCTTGAGGATTTGGACAATAGGGGGCGGAGACATAATATAAGGATTAGAGGGGTCCCTGAAATGGCGGATCAGAACCCTGTTGAACAGACAGCCACAGCAATATTTAATGATTTGCTTGACAGACCCCTAGAATCCCCCATTGAATTTGAAAGGATCCACAGAGCTCTCAGGCCCAGGGGAAGGGATAATGAACCGCCAAGAGACATAATATGCTGTTTAGTGAACTTTCCTCTTAAAGAAGCGATTCTCAAAAAAGCTAGAGAAAAAAACAGGATCATCTATAATGGAATGGAGATTAAACTGTTCCAGGACTTATCAAATATCACTTTGAGACAACGCAGGGCTCTGCGTCCCATTACAGAAATGCTCCGCTCCAGGGGAATTCCCTACAGATGGAAATTTCCATTCTGCCTCTCAGCCACATGGAGAGGCCATACAGCACTTCTGCGCACACCTGAAGATATCCGACCATTCTGTGATGCGTTAAATGTCCCCTTCACAGAGGCTCCAGAATGGTACGAATCTTTTATGTTGAATGATCCATGGATTGTGGTGTCCTCTAACAGCACCCCTAGAGCACAAAGAAACAGAGATCGCCGTCGCAGATCACTAACTCCCCAACACAATAGGGGAGCCGGTGCCCAGGGAGGACAAGGCGACTCGCCACCAAGACGAAGAGACCGGATGGATCGGCATGACCAGATGGACACTTAACTCATCTAATCCCAAGAAGGTAACAATGACTTTCCTGACTTCATCCCACAGATGTACGCTGCTTTTGAAATACAGCATTGCTACACGCCTCCACCAGATCAACTACTTAAATACTAGTGTTGAGCAGAATATGCCATATTCGATTTCGCGATATATCTCGAATATATATTCGAATATTCGAGATATATTCGCTAAATTCGAATATTCGTGATATTTTATCGAAATTAAATGATTGCGATTTTTCGCTATTGCGAATGCGAAAATAATTGCGATTTTTTGATAACTGCGGTAGGAGCACTCTGATTGGCTCAGAATATTCGTGATATTTTATCGAAATATCGCAACATGCGAATGCGATATTTATTGCGCAATTTCGAGAAATGCTGGAGGAGCGCTCTGATTGGCTCAGAATATTCGTGATATTTTATCGAAATATCGCAACATGCGAATGCGATATTTATTGCGCAATTTCGACAAATGCTGTAGGAGCACTCTGATTGGCTCAGAATATTTGTGATATTTTACAATACAAAATAATTGCGAATATTCGGCAAATGCGGAAGGAGCACTCTGATTGGCTCAGAATATTCTTGATATTTTACAATACAAAATAATTGCGAATATTCGGCAAATGCAGAAGGAGCACTCTGATTGGCTCAGAATATTCTTGATATTTTACAATACAAAATAATTGCGAATATTCGGCAAATGCGGAAGGAGCACTCTGATTGGCTCAGAATATTCGTGATATTTTACAATACAAAATAAAAAGTGTTTTGCATTGGTGGTGATTCTTTACTCTATCCATCTGTCACAGCCATTTGTCAATCAAACACCTTGAAGATTGAACACGTTCATGCTGCATGCTTTGGACTTTTTTTCACTTCACATATCAAAGACATTTTTATGAAAGATTATTTTTCTATTATTGGGACTATATTTCTTTATATATTTGTTTCACTGTGTATTTCACAAGTTATTTGCGCTTGCTTATTTTATAATTTGCCCACATGTCTTGTCACTAGACATATTTTTTATTCTTGTAGAGCGACTCCATTTTCTGTCTTGTATTAATTTATGTTGTATAACATTTTTGAGTTGCTGCTGTATTCTCCCCTTTTTTAAGGTATGCGCAATTTTTTCCTTCTTACAAAAAATAATAATATCAAACATACAAATATTCATAACATACACATACACAAAGCCCCCCCCCTTTTGCATCAGAGACAATCAGAGTTCTCCTACCACAGTTATCGAAAATTCGCAATCATTTTCGCATTCGCAATAGCGAAAAATCGCAATTTTTTTTTTTTCAATTTGGCAACATAAAAGGATCGCATCAGCTTAGCTACTCGGCCCAGGGTCTCTAATCATACCAGCAATGCTTTTAGACGTCGATAGGATGTGATCTGTTTTAAAAATCAAATTGAAAAAATGCGAATATTCGGAATTGCGAATATTCACCGCGAAATTCGAAATATAGCGCGATTTCTCGAATATGCTATATTCGAGTCGAATATTCGTGAGCAACACTATTAAATACCAGGATTTCTTCCTTCTGATGCAGGGTCCTGCAGCCCTCACATAACCTGCACAATCTCCACATCACCCAGACCTACATTCATCCCCTTTATGCTCTGATTTTGATCTCTCTCATCCTGTCCTATCTTCTTCCTGTAGAGCCCAGCGCTGCTGTTTTCTCTTTGTGTTTTATTGTTTGCTCGCAGGGGACTCACTCTACACGTATGTGGAAGCAGGGTAAGGAGTGGAATAAGGACAACGGTGAAGGGAGAAGGACGCTGCAACGACAGAGACTACTAGAATATATACCAAGAAAAGTGCGTGGACTTGCGTACGTAGGTATGACAACAACTTTGCTCTTCACTCCAGGAAAGAAACACAAGGGTCATGCATGCATTATATTTCACAATTTTTATTACATTACCCACAAAAGTCAAAGCTGGAGACAGTTGTCTAAGGTATAGATATCCATAGCTACGATAATAATTTTGGTATAGCCTATGATGTGGTGACCAGGGATGTCTAGATCTCATGGTGACAGGAAAAAGCTCTTTTCAACCAACGTTCCTGTGATGTGGGGGCGGGGGGGTGGTACCCATACCATCCACGGATATGCACCCTGTGGAGGATAGGGGTGGCACAACCCATTTACTGGATACCTGGCGTCACCTATAGAGGGTTGTTTTTGTTAATGTTACTGATATACTTAGTGCATCTGTTCAGCACTACACTGTTCAGTTTAAACTTTTTATTCTTATATGTATATGAATAAGGCGTAGTATAGGACAGCGACATATTACATAATTCGTTCTAAATTTGCTACTCAGATGAGCAGGAATATTGGGTAAGCCCCAGCCTGATCATTATTAAGTTGTGGTGGCACCCAAAACTGGGAATCCTTCAACAAAAAAATTCAACTAAGAAAGTAGATGAGGTCATGTTCTAAACTACGCTGAGTTGTGCTCACTTTATTACCTTGCTAGCGGATCATAATCTTGTGGTTTACTAGGCATATGGGATTTGCCCTGTGCCTCAGTAAACATATAACATCCTCTGAGGAAAAAGTGTAGTGGATAAATGTGTAAATGCATTTAATATCTGCAGTGGGTTAAAATCCTTTATATACCCTCTTAACTTGACAACATAAACATTTATAGGCAAACACTGCCCTCCAGTGGCGAGCTAATAATATTGCACAAGACCAATTAATAAGTATCCACCATAGCTTATAATTCACGTGTTTTAAGGCAGAAGTTTGACAACATCACCGAAACATTAGCTAAAAGTTTGCTAGAACATTAAAAGATGTAGCCTGTAAGGTACCTTGAAACTAAGTTCAATTATAAGACTGATGAATAGGGTAAGAGGACATAACATGCATTAGTGACTGGTGAATTTAATTAATATAACATATACACATACTGCTAGTAACAATTATTGGCCAATTATAAGTCTTTACATTTTCTATATCTGTCGGCGCACTGCCCCTGTGCGCCAGCGAGTAGAGTGAAACTACAAAACCAATAGGAGAGATTCACTCCCTTCTATTTGAATCATCCGGGTTCTACTTAGACCACACCTCCACACAAGGGGTGTTCTCTATCCCACCCCTTGACCCAACCGGATTATTGTACATTTAGGATAGATTAGCGAGCCTAAATCTATCCCCGGTTTCTCCCCTCCCTGTCCCTACATACAACACCTTTTTGTCTTCTTTTGCCCCCTAATAACCCACCACACTCAAGGGGTTTCCCCCCCCCCCTTCCCCCCCTTTTTTTTATTTTTATTTTTTTATCTCGAGACACTGAATCCCAAGATGCCTCCTGACAATTCTAACATAGCGCAATCGATACCTCTATCGCTGAAACTACTTTCAATCAATGCAAAAGGACTTAACATACCGGAAAAACGGACCAAACTAATTAATGAAATACACAAACAAAAAGCTAACATTACTCTTATTCAGGAAACTCATTTCAGATCGGACAAAATCCCAAAGCTAGGAGACAAACGATTCCAGGTAATCCTACATGCTACTAATCCTTTAGGTAAGACAAAAGGAGTTTCGATACTGATATCCAGTCAGACCCCTTTCCAGATAATAGACACCCTAATAGACCCTGAAGGGAGATACATTTTCCTGAAAGGGAAACTGAGTCAACACCCCATCACTATCGCTAACATCTATGCCCCAAATGTTAGACAGGTAGCCTTCTTCCGCAAAATTAAAGAACTACTGACAACTTTCGCCTCTGGCACCCTCATTCTTGGAGGAGACTTCAACACCCCCCTAAACCCTCTCATAGATACCTCAAATGGAACTTCAAGTTTAACGTATAGGGCCTTGAAACAAATTAAAAACCAATTCCAGGAGCTGGCATTGCATGATGTCTGGAGAATTCTAAACCCTCAGACCAAAGATTATACCTACTTTTCTAATGTCCACCAAAAGTATTCTAGAATTGACTATTTTCTTCTCTCACAACCAGACTTACCTCTATTGACTAAATCAAATATTGAGTCAATGACCCTATCTGACCATCACCCAATCACCATGACGCTTACATTCCCAGATAGAAATAACATAACTAAAACGTGGAGACTCAACACCACAGTACTGAAAGACCCAGTGGATATTTCAAAGTTCAAGGACACATTGAATGATTATTTTCTACGGAATGAAAATGGAGACACTTCATTCATAACACAATGGGAAGCGCACAAATGTGTCATTAGAGGAGAATTTATTAGGAAACTGACAAGCATAAAAAAAGAACAACAGTCCAAAATAAAATCTCTACTAGAACGCATACACCAATTAGAACGAACACATAAAAGAACTGTGGCGGTTTCAACATTCGAAGAACTAACTAAGACAAGAACGCTGTTGGCAGAAGAACTAAATTTGAAAGTCAAAAGGCAATATATTCTGAGACACAAAATATACTATGAACAGGGAAATAAGTGTGGTAAATTGCTGGCAAAAGCTGTTCAAGCTAAGAGAACTGCTAATACTGTTCACCACATAAGAGACAAGCAAGGCGAGTTGCGGTCTTCGAATGAGGAAATTGCCAAACAGTTCGAATCATACTATCATGATCTATACAATATTCCATCTAATCCAAAATGCCCACAGGGATCAGACAAAAGAAATAAGCTCATCCAAGAATTTCTTGGAAAATATAGTCCACCCCATATTTCCGAGAATATTGCCAAGGAACTTGAAAACCCCATTTCCAGCCCAGAATTTGACAGAGCCCTAAAAGAGATGAAAATAGGCAAAGCCCCGGGCCGAGATGGACTACCCCTACAATATTACAAAACTTTTACTGATATACTGAAGCCAAGGTTTTTGAAAACATTTCAATCACTACATTTGGAACAAAACCCCCCCAAACAATTTCTAGAGGCCCACATCGCGGTAATACCAAAAGAAGGAAAAGACGTGACACAGGTCAGCAATTACAGACCAATATCACTAATAAACGTTGATGTAAAGATATATGCCAAAATATTGGCAAATAGGATCCTCCCCCTGCTAACCTCTCTTGTAGCCCTAGACCAAGTGGGATTTATCCCGGGAAGGGAGGGTCGTGATAACACAATAAAGGCCCTCAACATAAATCACTGGCTAATGTCGAATCAGAAACAGGGCTTTTTCTTATCCCTAGACGCCGAGAAGGCGTTCGACAGAGTGGCCTGGGACTTCATGGACGCAGTGTTAACACACATTGGCTTTTTACCTCAAATGAGAGCTTACATTAAAGTCCTGTATTCTAATCCTACCGCCAGAGTCCGGGTCAATGGCCATCTGTCGGGCGCCTTCAATCTGCGCAACGGAACCAGACAGGGATGCCCTCTTTCCCCCCTATTATTTGTTTTAACACTCGAACCCCTATTAAATAAAATCAGATCAAACGAAGATATCAAAGGAATTGAGATCCAGAATACTACATACAAATTGGCAGCCTTTGCAGACGACCTGCTCCTCTTCCTTTCAGAACCTCACATAATCTTGCCTAACCTTCTTAAAGACCTGGAACATTTTCATTTATTATCTAATCTAAAAATAAACCATTCAAAATCTAATGCCCTCAACATCTCAATACCTTCCAGTGTAATAGACCTATGTAAAAAAAACTTTTCATTTAACTGGGCAAAACGAAGCATCAAGTATTTGGGAATTGAAATCTCTTCTGATCTGAAAGACCTCTTCCATCTCAATTACATCCCAGCAATGAAGGAAACACAAGAGGATCTGAAGAGATAGAATTCACTTAATATTTCTTGGTTCGGACGAGCTTCATTAATCAAAATGACCATCCTACCGCGGTTCCTCTACATCATGCAAACATTGCCTATCAAAAGCCCCCTTTCATTTTTCAATACCTTCCGTAAAGCTTGTTCCTCCTTTATCTGGAGAGGCAGGCCCCCAAGAATTAGATTTTCCAGATTGAATCTGCCCAGAAATGGGGGAGGCATAGCTCTACCTGACCTAAGAAAATACCATCAGGCTGCCCTACTAACAAGAATTGTGGACTGGAACCTACATCATAGGGTGAAAGATTGGGTGAACCTTGAGCAATCCCAATCCCCTCACGATTTAAAATATCTACCTTGGATTAATCCCAAGTATCACTCAAAGTATATCAAAACACATCCCATTATAGGCCCCACCCTAGAGATCTTTCGCTACACCTTCAAGAGCATAAATCCTTCCCCTTGGCTAGGCCCTCTAACACCACTTTTAAGCAATCCAGACTTTCCTCCTGGTCTGGAAAAATCGTTCCCGACGCATAAGTGGCCTCACAGCAATGTCCTATCTAAACACTTCTTTAAAAACGACAAGTTCCTATCTAGAGATGACCTACTCAAGAACATCAAGCCCTGTATCTTATCACACTGGAACTACATCCAAATCAAGCACTTTTTAACCAAGAGAGATAATATTCACCATTGGACAAGACCCTTGACAATGTTAGAGAAACTATGCACCAAAAAAACTCCTCAAAGACACATTATCTCATCCCTTTACAATTCACTATTTGAGGACTCCAACGACTTCTCCAGTTCATCATGTAAGGCTTGGGAGAGAGATTTAGACACCACTCTGTCCACCGAAGACTGGGAAAAAATATATCTGTACGCCCAAAAAGGATCACTCAATGTGGCCACACAAGAAAGTTGTTTTAAGATCATAACCAGATGGTATAGAACCCCTTCTACCCTACACAAAATTTCACCTCAGGTATCTGATAGATGCTGGAGATGTAAACGCGAGGAAGGCTCGATGCTACATATTTGGTGGTCATGCCCTTTAATTCAATCTTTCTGGATATCGGTACACGAAACTGTTAAACAGGTCACCTCAGAGAACCTGAGCTTTACACCGCTTCAATACCTACTGCACTATAACTCTATCCCTAAGAAACAATACCTGAAATCCCTCTCCATGATCATGATCAATGCGGCGCGACAGTGCATTCCCTGTCACTGGCGTTCCCCCCATGTACCAACGAAAGTGGAATGGTTTAGGAGAATTAATAACATAGAAAGAGTTGAAGAAATCATCAGCATTTCCCAAGAGAGAATTGTCAAATTCTCAGCGATCTGGTCCAACTGGACTGCATTTAAGGTATCCCAAAACTATCAGCAGGTTATTACATGAAAGTGGTCTAAAGACAGGAAAACACCTTAGATTTCAGTATATATATATAATCTTTCCTTTATCTACTTATGTCACTATGGATAAAATGTCTTGGAGAATTTTTTTTTTTTTTTTCTCCCCTTTCCCCTCCTTCCTACCCCTTCCCATACATCGGTAAGAATATGCACTTACATACGCATACATATATTTCTTCTTTTTTGCTTCAGTTAGAAAAAAGAAGAAAATGAGAAAACACAACTTAAGGTGACAGATCTGCTATTTATGCTTGATTTCCAAAGATAATCCTTGTAATAACTGAACGGTTGTATTCTAACTATGCCAAAATTATCTTATTGTCAAATTGCCTACTTATTGTATTATGTACTATGTATGGTACACTGTTATCCACCCAATAAAGAATTTGTGAAATAAAAAAAAAAAAAAAGAAGATCAGTCATTTCCCCTAGTGAGGCCACCCCCCCTACAAGGAACATACTTAACCCCTTTCCCACCCCCTATTGTTAACCCCTTCACTGCCAGTGGCATTTTTATAGTAATCCAATGCATTTTTATAGCACTGATCGCTATAAAAATGCCAATGGTCCCAAAAATGTGTCAAAAGTGTCCGAAGTGTCTGCCATAATGTCGCAGTACCGAAAAAAAAACGCTGATTGCCGCCATTACTAGCAAAAAAAAAATATTAATAAAAATGCCATAAAAATACCCCCTATTTTGTAAACGTTTGGTAAACGTATGTATAACTTTTGCGCAAACCAATAAATAAATGCTCATTGCGATTTTTTTACGAAAAATATGCAGAAGAATACGTATCGGCCTAAACTGAGGGAAAAAAAAGTTTTTTTATATATTTTTGGGGGATATTTATTAAAGCAAAAAGTAAAAAATATTCATTTATTTCAAAATTGTCGCTCTATTTTTGTTTATAGCGCAAAAACTAAAAACCGCAGAGGTGATCAAACACCACCAGAAGAAAGCTCTATTAGTGGGGAAAAAAGGACGCTAATATTGTTTGGGAGCCACGTCGCACGACCTCGCAATTGTCAGTTAAAGCGACGCAGTGCCGAATCGCAAAAAGTGCTCTGGTCTTTGACCAACAATATGGTCCGAGGGGTTAAGTGGTTAAAACTGGTAAAGAACACCTGAATAGTCAAGGCGTATTAGCGACTTGCACACCAATTCCCCTGCTGCACAGTCAATATTGTTGGGCAGGTGCCCATCTCACCCAACCAGGCCTGGCCTCTCCGGATTACTCCGTCTGCAAAATTCCAATCCTCGGCCTTTCCGCCACCGACAGTTCCCGGTCTTCCACACGACCGTCAAACACTGCCGATCAAACAGGTCACCAGTTGCTCTTGGACTCAGTCCGGTCACTCCGTCAGGAATCCCCCTCTCAGGATGGGTGAACCGCACAGGTGTGTGTAGGCCCAGGCTTCTTAGGCCTAGGCTTCCGGAGACAAACCTCAACACAGGTATCCTATTTTTTTGAATAGGTGGTCCAGAGAGAGCGAGCCAAAGACATCCTCCTCCTTAAATTTCTTCACCCAGCAGGCAGTGCGGGGTGCAAAGTACTTTGGGATCGCACAGTTGCACTCTGGACATTGTAGTCTGTCAATTGACCAGGGCAATGGAGTCTTTATCTCCCTGTACTTCAATTCCCATCATCCATTGCTGCACCAGGGTAAAACCAAACAGGAGGTGTTATAACAACAATTGGCCACCTGAGGGAACTGAGTTCCTTCTTTATCTGCAAACGGCAGTCTTTTATCCACATCAAAAGTGGCACCTTGCTACACACTCCACTCAATATCTTTGTTCCCCCAAAGATAGTTGCAATTCACCACCTGGTACATGCTTTCAAATACACGCGGAAAAAACTTTGTTAGTATACAAAGACATAAGACAGTTCACTGTCACAAAAGAACCAGGCAGGGGAACCTCCCCCCAAGTTTTGGAAAGGAGGCTGCCCTGTCCACAGGCCACCTCAACGGGTACAGCCTGACCAGATGTGCCAGGGGGTGAGCTAAGGTTGCCCTCCACTAAATTCACAGTGGAAGGACCAGGCATATCAACTGTCCTTTTGGAAGTAAAAACTGCTTTTTCAGAGCATTCACCCAATTGATTGTACGTCAGTCTTTTAGGGGGGTCTTTGCTCCCTTGGTGTCAGAGTCTCAAGTGAGTCAGACTTCATCGTCTCTGTAACTTCTTCTGTTGCTATTTCCTCTTGCTCAGGCACACTGGGTTCTGCTCCTTCTTGAGCATCCGACTCTCCTTCTGAAAGATAGGAAGCCCCTTCGAGGTCTCCTATTGACGCGGAATCTGAATCATTCTCTGACTCCTCAGGAAACATACTGCAAGGCACAAATTCAGGGGCCTCCGGTCGGAGGACTTCACTTTCAGTCACTTCAGTTGGGGATGGAGGAGCGGTTATGGGCTCTGACAATTGAGATGACCACAGCCAATCTGATTCCATTTCCTCATCCTCAGAATCTTCGCCTTCCACTTCTTGGAGTATTGACTGAGACCGGGTAACTGACCGGGACTCTTGAGAAGTTGAGGGGGTCATTTGGGAATCTGACAGCGGAGGTAGGCGAACTGCTTCAGATAGGGGCAACAAGTGATTCCGGTGCCAAGTCTTTAGTGGGCCTGTGCCCCCTTCCAGCCTGATCTGGTATACTGGAAGGCCCAGTAGCTGCTTGCAGATAACATATGGCTGAGATTTCCAGTGGCCTGCCAACTTGTGCTTTTCAGGAACGCCCAGATTCCTCAGAAGTACTCTATCCCCTGGCTGCAAGTCCTGTATCCTGACCTTGAGATCATAGTTCTTCTTATTCCTCAACCCTCTTTGGTCTGATGTAGCTTGGGCCTTCTCATAGGCTGTTTTCAGACTTCCCCTTGTGAGAGGTTGCTGAAGTGTGGTCAAGGGATGTGCCAAAAGCCAGATCCACTGGAAGTCGAGCCTCTCTTCCAAACATCAGCCGGTAAGGGAAGTACCCTGTTGCATCACTTGTAGTACTGTTGTAGGCATGCATGATGGCAGCTACATGTTTACTCCACTGCTGCTTCTTCTCTGTGCTCAAAGTTCCCAGCATGTCTAAGAGGGTTCGATTGAAACGCTCCGGCTGAGCATCCCCCTGGGGGTGATAAGGAGTGGTTCTGGACTTTTTAATGCCCAACAAATCAACAATTTTTTATGAGAATGCTCTCAATGTCTCTCCCCTGATCCGAATGTATACGTTGAGGTAATCCATAATGGACGTAGAATTTCTCCACTAAGACCTTCGCCACTAAGGAAGCCTGCTGGTCTTTTGTTGGGATGCTTGAGCATATTGAGTAAAGTGGTCAGTCACTATTAAAACATCCCTTTGTCCACTCATATCAGGCTCTAGGCAAAGGAAGTCAATGCACACCAGCTCCATGTGTCCCTGACTTTGAAGATGGCCCATTGGGGCAGCCCAATGAGGCAAGGTGTTCCTCTGGATGCACCGCATGCAGAAGTGGCAGTAACCTTCTACTTCAGCCAGCATGTAGGGCCAGTAAAACCTGTCTCTCACTAATTGGAAGGTTCTTTCAGGTCCTAGATGATCACGATTGTCATGAACGGCAGTTAAAACCGCTTCTCTGTGTTTAGCGGGCAGGAACAGTTGCCACTTCTCTTCCAGACCATGAGAGGGGCCCCTTCGGTAGACCACTCCTTGATGTATCTGCAACCGGTCCCATTCTTTATGAAACAGTCTGGCCTCCTTCGGAGAGTCTGTGAGTAACACGTCTGGGCATTGTTCTTCTAAGGCCTTCAATACTAGTTTTCCCTATCTGGGGGGTGGTATACTGGTCTGGAATGGTTCTCCGGTTCAGTGTTCGGTAGTCGATACATAGCCTCAATGACCCATTCTTCTTTTGAACTACCACTATTGGGGAGGCGTAGGGACTCCTAGACTCTCGGATGATTCCCGTTCTCTTGAGTTCCGCCAGCTGCTCACGTAATTCTTCCAGGTCGCCCAGAGGGACCCGTCTGACTCTCTCTCTGAACGGTTTGTCCTCCTCTAAGCGGATCTTGTGGGTGGCACTCTTCGCACACCCCAAGTCGAACTCATCTTTGGAGAATATCTTCTGCCATCGGGCAAGTTAAGCCTTGGCCCTCTCCCTCCACTCCAGTGGGAGAGCTGTGTTTCCAGAACAGAACTGCTCCATGGTGACCTCACCCCTCTCTTCCGTCTTCAAGTCAGATGGGGCTTCCAATTTTGATGTCACGGGGGGCTTCCAATTTTGATGTCACGGGGGGCTTCCAATTTTGATGTCACGGGGGGCTTCCAATTTTGATGTCACGGGGGCTTCCAATTTTGATGTCACGGGGGGCTTCCAATTTTGATGTCATCGGGGGGCTTCCAATTTTGATGTCACGGGGGGCTTCCAATTTTGATGTCCCGGGGGGCTTCCAATTTTGATGTCACGGGGGGCTTCCAATTTTGATGTCAGGACAGCCACCTACTTGGTATTTTATCGATATATGCTCATATTCTACGCACTAGGATATAGTGCCTCTTTTGTGAGTACTTTTATTTTAAATAAACTTATTGCATTTTGGTTACTATACGGAGAGCACTATGTGTCTACTTTATACTTTTTCATGCCATTCAACTACATGAGAGTATACCAGATGACCATCTGCCACTGAAAGTCGGTTTGGAGAAAAGGATCGACCGAGGAGGCACCGTTATCATCTTATAATACCCCCTTATTAGAGGGACAGCGCATTTGACCTGCTGCTCACCCACAGGTCCATCTGCTAAGGTGAGCGGCTTGTACTTTTATCTAAGGATACTTGACTGTTTTATAAGGAGTCTTCATCCGATCACCTATTGAGGTTCCAGAAGTCACCCTTATCCTCTCTTCATTTTTATTTATTTTTTTGGACTTTCATCATTTTGTTAGTAGCGCTGCACTGCTTTTTTTACATACTGGGGCAACTGGTGTGGCTGAGTTCACCTGGCCCAACAGCATTCTGTCCGGTGTAGTCATAGTGTTCCTAACACTCACTGAAACCTTGCCGTGACTTCTCTGCAGAGCCTTTAGAGCAGTGTTTCTCAACCTTTTTCTAATCAGGGGAATCAGGGGTTTACATTACGGTGTGTCGCAGAACACGCACAAAATCGTGCTCTTTCCTGACACACAGACAAATTCTCTACTCTTTAGGGGTACCATTAATTCTTAATGGTACCCCCACACATTGGAAAACGTGGGGTGCTTTTGCTGCAGTGCAATTTAAAAAAAAGTTTGGGGACTTGTTTCCCTGCATTTTGTGGGTACAGAAATGAATGGACTGCTGCCCTACATGCAGCTACACAGATGTGAACCAAGGGCTTATTCACATGTCATAGGGGTGGTAAAACCACTTGATTGAGCTGTTTTTACCACCCCCAACTTTTCCACCTTTAGCTGCAGAGGCAGCAGCTGAGGGTGTTCACATGCTGTGGCTGCAACTGGAGGTATACCCAGGGTGAATAGGGCTGAACTGCAACTACCCCACAACTGTGTGCATTGCACAGTTGTGGTGTAGTGATGCTGCATTTACGGAGTTAAAACAGGTGGTAAAGAGGCAACATAATGCCTCTTTTCACCTGTCAAATGCCTCTGGAAAGCAATCTGTGCATGGATTGCTTTTCAGAGGAGCAGCAGTCCTTGCTGCTATCAAACAAGCCCTACAAAAGCCATTCTGATGGTACAGGAATGGGGGGCGGGGGGTCAGGATTAAAAGTAACATATACACATACATACAGACACATGCTTACACACGCATACACATACATACATACATACATACATACACACACACACACATACAGACAGACACTCACATGTGCACACACACACACAGACACATGTATAAAGCCATTTTAAAATGAATCTAGCTTCTAGCTCAGTACCTTTCCAGATTCCTCATTCAGCCGGGTACTGCACTCTAGGGGGAAGCAGAGAGCACAGCACACTCCTCTGCACTTTACTTTCACTTTTGAAGCCCACATAGCTTCTCACAGTTTGGCAGGAGAGCAGGCTTATCTGACAGCCTTTTCTCCACTGACCCTGCGGCACACCTGAGAACCTCTGACGGCACACTGGTTGAGAAAGGCTGCTTTAGAGGAAACACCTCTGGAATCACTTCTATCCCTTATTTGTTCTTCTGTTGGTCCGCTTCAAGGACAACAAAGGGGCTAGGTTGCTTCCAAGTAAGTTTGACTGAAGCTCTCAAGCAAACCGCTGGAGTACCTACTCCTTTTTTTCTAGCCTCCAGATTCTGGCGACTCCTTCTGCTGGGCCCTTTTTCTCTAATATCAAGCGCTGATATACTCGCTTCAGCATGGGGTGGACTCTTGTGGTGGGAGCTTCCTGCTCCTGGACCAGGGGCATCAGAAGTCTCCTGACCAAGTCAGTGTTGATCCCTATGATGAGGGAACTTTCACCAGCTCTGGGTTGACGAGGGCAGACGACTGCTAACGTATCGAAGGTCTCCGCTTCTCCCACCACTGAGGGGTCAAAGGTCAGCTTGATTGGTGGATAACCATCATAGGGAAACCTCTGAGTCCCAATACCCCAGATCTCTAGCTCCTCCAGCTTGTGTAATGGCAGATGTTGGAGGTGTTTATTATAGAAATCCCTATACAGGAGAGTCACTTGGGCTCCAGTGTCTAGGAGGGCCTTGGTATAGATCCCTTCCACTTGTATCGAGATCACTGGGGAAGGCCCCATTAGCGGGAATCTCTTTTTTAGAGGCCTTCTTGCTTGGCTCTGTAAACTGCACCCTTACTCCTCTTTTCCTGGGGCCTCTACTGTCGGGTCTGGTGTGCACTGACTTTCCGCCGTTGGAAAGGCAGGCAGTGGGTCGCTCAGGGGCGGCAACAGCATTGTGTGGCAAGTGTTTGTGTCCCCGTTGCTGTCTTCCTGCTTCGCTGGATTCTTTTGAGTTAACTGGAACTGATGGGCACCCGGTTGACTCCTTCACCGGGGCCCTCTGGAGTTTTCCGCTGTCTTGCGGTATTGGGAAGCAGCTTTCCCCGGACTGGGGTAGACTTGTTGACGATGCCCAATTCCTCCACAATTGAAACATACTTTGTCGTTTCTTGCCCTTGAAGGAGAGGAGGTAGATATGGTCGGGGGTTGCCTTGGTCGCGGTTTCTCCTTCCTTAACAGTCTCGGAGATCTTTGCCATCAGTGAAGTTAGCATTTCCATTACTTGTGCCATCTGAGACTTCAGAGTCCGGTTCCATTGTCACAGCCGATCTGACTCCAGCCGAAGGTGTAATGCCGCGTACACACAGTCATTTTTCGGCATGTCCAAAAAACAAATTTTTTCCAACTTCATCATTAAAAACGATGTTGCCCACACACCATCGTTTTTGAAAAATGATGAACAATGGCACTCTGAAGGGGAAGTTCTATTCGCCTTTGGGCTGCTTTTAGCTGATTCCTTGTTAGGAAAAGACGATTTGCGCTTTTTTGTCTATTACAGTGTGATGAATGTGCTTACTCTATTATGAATAGTAGTTTTACCAGAACGAGAGCTCCCGTGTCAGGGGATGCCTACGCAGGCATCCGAGTACTGGGTAACAGGTCAATGGGCTGCACAAACGGAAATAGGCACCAAGATAGTGAAAAAATATATGTTTATTAAAGGTTAAGCACACGTGTAAAACAATCATAAAAAAACCCCAAGACGAGCAAGCATGACACAGCAAACCATAAACCACCAGAACTAGTGAATGAATATATACACGAAAACAGAGCGTATCTAGCAGGTAATGCAGGGATGAGACACGAGCAAGTCCAAGGTTCAAGCCGGGGGTCAAGGATAGAAGAGAGCAGCAAAGTCCAAAAGTACAAGCCGGGGTCAATAAGCGACAAGGGGGAAACAGAGTCCAGGGCAGGGAGCGAATAAGGAACAGGTTGGCTACAGCTATCAGATCAGGCATACTGAAGCCCTGAACTCCAGTTTAGGGCGGGCTTAAATACCTGTGCAAGTACAAATTGGGAGACACCTGCTGGCGGCCACCAGAACTGCACCCCTATTACTGGAGGGAACAGTGCCACCAGCAGGTGACCAAAGTCATGACACAGATCATGACATCCCGTCTTATAACTCGCTTCTAGGCATGCGCGGGTTTAAAACGTTGTTTTAACCCACACACGATCATTTTTTACAACACGAAAAACGACATTTTAAAAAACGACGTTAAAAAATGCAGCATGTTCGAATTTTTTTTTGTCGTTTTTCAGAAGTCGAAAAACGATGTGAAGCCCACACACGTTTTTTTAAATGACGTTTTTAAAAACGATTTTTTTTTCATGCCGAAAAACGACCGTGTGTACGCAGCATAAGGGTTGGTGAAGAAGTTACTCGCTGGTCATTCAGTGGCGCCCTCTTCATCTCTCACCACTTTGATAAAATCAGGGTATCTCAGTGACATGACACCCTCAGATGTTTTCAAATGCAGCCAGACTGGTCAGAGTGTAGGGTCAGAGGATCGAGCAGATCTTAAGATCTGCTGGATCCTAGCTTGGTCTATGGCAGCGGGCGCCATCCCCTTCTTTAGAACAATCTGACATAGCATCTTATTCAAGCGTCTGATGTATTCAGACAGGCGCTCTCCTGGGTGTTGGAGGGTATGTTCAAATTGATAGATCAGATCAACCGCCTTCTCCAACCTTCCGAACTCTTCATGAAGCATAACCAGATAGTCGTAGGCTGTGCAGGCAGCATTGCTGAACTTCAAGTTCCTGACAGCTTCCGCAGCAGCCCCTCTTGGGCTTTCGCTTATCCACTGCTTCTTCTGGGCCTCTGGCAGTTCCCACTCCTCCAGAGCTTGCATGGCTTGTTCTATCCGTACATCAAATTCTTCTTCTCCAAGTGGTATGTGGTATGAGATGTTTTCCTGAGAAAATCCTCAGCTTCCTGTATCCAGCCTCCACACATACTGGGGCTGATTTACTAATATCAATGCGCTGCGCCGGTTCATGGCTTAATTAGTACTCCAGATGAATCCTTAATTAGGCGCATGAACCGGCGTAGCAGCCGGCGCAATGCAAGTAATATGTAAAGCCGCCGCCGAACTCCCTTTAGAAGTCTATGGGAGAAATCAAAAGTGTTATTATCAGGGCTCGAGTCCTGTGGGAAAGCATGGGAACGGCGTCCCTCCACTTTTTTCACCGCAGGAACGTCGTTCCCGTTGCAGGACGCCCGTGCCGATCTTTCACTAAGCGGCGATTCCTCATTGCCGCAATGTTTCCTGGGCAGCGGTGTTGCAAGGGGGAGCGGGGGGGGGGCTCTCCGCACCCGGGTGACACCCGGCACAGTGCTGGATTGAGAGAGGCGCCGCAGCTCTCCCCTCCTCAGTGATCGGCGCCCGCATTTCTTCCGGGAACTGCAATCCCCTATTATTGTGACAGGCAGGCAGGGAGAGGTGCCGTCTGCCTATCACAATTACACTCATCACAGCCGACAGTCTAGGCTCCTCCTCCACACTGACAGTACATCCACAACAGGAGGAGGAGCCTAGGAGGAGGGACATCCATGTGGAGAAAGCCGCGCTGTTCTAAGGTCTGTAAATGTGGGCAGGGGAGAGATATTATACACTATAGAGTCACAATGGGGGGGATTACACAGGGGGGTTACATTAGGGGGATTACACAGGGGGGTTACATAAGGGGGGTTACATTAGGGGGGTTACACAGGGGGGGTTACATTAGGGTAATTACACGGGGGGGTTACATTAGGGGGATTACACAGGGGGGCTTACATTAGGGGGATTACACAGGGGGGGTTACATTAGGGGCAGTACACAGGGGGGTTACATTAGGGGGATTACACGGGGGGTTATATTAGGGGGGGTTACATTAGGGGGATTACACGGGGGGGGGGTTACATTAGGGTAGTTACACAGGGGGGTTACATTAGGGGGATTACACAGGGGGGGTTACATTAGGGGGATTACACAGGGGGGGTTACATCGGGGGGGTTACATTAGGGTAATTGCACAGGGGTTACATTAGAGGGATTACACAGGGGGGGTTACATTAGGGGGATTACACAGGGGGAGTTACATCAGGGGGGTTACATTAGGGGGATTACACAGGGGGGGTTACATTAGGGGGATTACACAGGGGGGTTACATTAGGGGGATTACACAGGGGGAGTTACATCAGGGGGGTTACATTAGGGGGATTACACAGGGGGGGTTACATTAGGGGGATTACACAGGGGGGAGTTACGTTAGGGGGATTACACAGGGGGAGTTACATCGAGGGGGTTACATTAGGGGGATTACACAGGGGGAGTTACATCAGGGGGGTTACATTAGGGGGATTACACAGGGGGGAGTTACATCCGGGGGATTTGAGGGTATTTACACAGGGAATGAATACACTGTAGGGATTTACAACGGGGGGGAATTTACACTATGGGAGATAAAACTGGGGGAATTTACAGGGGGGTTACATTAGGGGAATTACACAGGGGGGTTACATTAGGGGCATTACACAGGGGGGGGGGTTACATTAGGGGGATTACACGGGGGGGTTACATTAGGGTAATTACACGGGGGGGTTACATTAGGGGGATTACACAGGGGGGTTACATTAGGGGGATTGCACGGGGGGTTACATTAGAGGGATTACACAGGGGGGGTTACATTAGGGGGATTACACAGGGGGAATACACAGGGGGGTTACATTAGGGGGCTTACTAAGGGGGGGTTACATTAGGGTAGTTACACAGGGGGGTTACATTAGGGGGATTACACAGGGGGGTTACATTAGGGGGATTACACAGGGGGGGTTACATTAGGGGGATTACACAGGGGGGGTTACATCGGGGGGGTTACATTAGGGTAATTGCACAGGGGTTACATTAGAGGGATTACACAGGGGGGGTTACATTAGGGGGATTACACAGGGGGAGTTACATCAGGGGGGTTACATTAGGGGGATTACACAGGGGGGGTTACATTAGGGGGATTACACAGGGGGGTTACATTAGGGGGATTACACAGGGGGAGTTACATCAGGGGGGTTACATTAGGGGGATTACACAGGGGGGGTTACATTAGGGGGATTACACAGGGGGGAGTTACGTTAGGGGGATTACACAGGGGGAGTTACATCGAGGGGGTTACATTAGGGGGATTACACAGGGGGAGTTACATCAGGGGGGTTACATTAGGGGGATTACACAGGGGGGAGTTACATCCGGGGGATTTGAGGGTATTTACACAGGGAATGAATACACTGTAGGGATTTACAACGGGGGGGAATTTACACTATGGGAGATAAAACTGGGGGAATTTACAGGGGGGTTACATTAGGGGGATTACACAGGGGGGTTACATTAGGGGCATTACACAGGGGGGGTTACATTAGGGGGATTACACGGGGGGGTTACATTAGGGTAATTACACGGTGGGGTTACATTAGGGGGATTACACAGGGGGGTTACATTAGGGGGATTACACAGGGGGGAGTTACATCGGGGGGGTTACATTAGGGTAATTGCATGGGGGGTTACATTAGAGGGATTACACAGGGGGGTTACATTAGGGGGATTACACAGGGGGAATACACAGGGGGGTTACATTAGGGGGCTTACACAGGGGGAGTTACATTAGGGGGATTACACAGGGGGGGGTTACATTAGGGGGATTACACAGGGGGTTACATTAGGGGGATTACACAGGGGGAGTTACATCAAGGGGGTTACATTAGGGGGATTACACAGAGGGGGTTACATTAGGGAGATTACACAGGGGGAGTTACATCAGAGGGGGTTACATTAGGGGGATTACACAGGGAGAGTCACATCAGGGGGGTTACATTAGGGGGATTACACAGGGGGGTTACATTAGGGAGATTACACAGGGGGGGGTTACATTAGGGGATTACACAGGGGGGTTACATTAGGGGGATTACACAGGGGGAGTTACATTAGGGGGATTACACAGGGGGAGTTACATCAGGGGGGGTTACATTAGGGGGATTACACAGGAGGAGTTACATCAGGGGGGTTACATTAGGGGGATTACACGGGGGGTTACATAAGGGGGGTTACATTAGGGGGGTTACATTAGGGTAATTCCCTGGGGGGGGGTTACATTAGGGGGATTACACAGGGGGGGGTTACATTAGGGGGATTACATGGGGGGGTTACATTAGGGGCAGTACACAGGGGGGTTACATTAGGGGGATTACACAGGGGGGGTTACATTAGAGGGATTACACAGGGGGGGTTACATCGGGGGGGGGGTTACATTAGGGTAATTGCACAGGGGTTACATTAGAGGGATTACACAGGGGGGTTACATTAGGGGGATTACACAGGGGGGGTTACATCAGGGGGGTTACATTAGGGGGATTACACAGGGGGGGTTACATTAGGGGGATTACACAGGGGGGTTACATTAGGGGGATTACACAGGGGGAGTTACATCAGGGGGGTTACATTAGGGGGATTACACAGGGGGGGTTACATTAGGGGGATTACACAGGGGGGAGTTACGTTAGGGGGATTACACAGGGGGGTTACAGTAGGGGGATTACACAGGGGGAGTTACATCAAGGGGGTTACATTAGGGGGATTACACAGGGGGGGTTACATTAGGGAGATTACACAGGGGGAGTTACATCAGAGGGGGTTACATTAGGGGGATTACACAGGGGGAGTTACATCAGGGGGGTTACATTAGGGGGATTACACAGGGGGGAGTTACATCCGGGGGATTTGAGGGTATTTACACAGGGAATGAATACACTGTAGGGATTTACAACGGGGGGGGGGGGGGAATTTACACTATGGGAGATAAAACTGGGGGAATTTACAGGGGGGTTACATTAGGGGAATTACACAGGGGGGTTACATTAGGGGCATTACACAGGGGGGGGTTACATTAGGGGGATTACACGGGGGGGTTACATTAGGGTAATTACACGGGGGGTTACATTAGGGGGATTACACAGGGGGGTTACATTAGGGGGATTACACAGGGGGGAGTTACATCGGGGGGTTACATAAGGGTAATTGCACGGGGGGTTACATTAGAGGGATTACACAGGGGGGGTTACATTAGGGGGATTACACAGGGGGAATACACAGGGGGGTTACATTAGGGGGCTTACACAGGGGGAGTTACATTAGGGGGATTACACAGGGGGGGTTACATTAGGGGGATTACACAGGGGGTTACATTAGGGGGATTACACAGGGGGAGTTACATCAAGGGGGTTACATTAGGGGGATTACACAGGGGGGGTTACATTAGGGAGATTACACAGGGGGAGTTACATCAGAGGGGGTTACATTAGGGAGATTACACAGGGGGAGTCACATCAGGGGGGTTACATTAGGGGGATTACACAGGGGGGTTACATTAGGGAGATTACACAGGGGGGGTTACATTAGGGGGATTACACAGGGGGGGTTACATTAGGGGGATTACACAGGGGGAGTTACATTAGGGGGATTACACAGGGGGAGTTACATCAGGGGGGGTTACATTAGGGGGATTACACAGGAGGAGTTACATCAGGGGGGTTACATTAGGGGGATTACACGGGGGGTTACATAAGGGGGGTTACATTAGGGGGGTTACATTAGGGTAATTACACGGGGGGTTACATTAGGGGGATTACACAGGGGGGGTTACATTAGGGGGATTACATGGGGGGGTTACATTAGGGGCAGTACACAGGGGGGTTACATTAGGGGGATTACACAGGGGGGGTTACATTAGAGGGATTACACAGGGGGGGTTACATCGGGGGGGGTTACATTAGGGTAATTGCACAGGGGTTACATTAGAGGGATTACACAGGGGGGGTTACATTAGGGGGATTACACAGGGGGAGTTACATCAGGGGGGTTACATTAGGGGGATTACACAGGGGGGGTTACATTAGGGGGATTACACAGGGGGGTTACATTAGGGGGATTACACAGGGGGAGTTACATCAGGGGGGTTACATTAGGGGGATTACACAGGGGGGGTTACATTAGGGGGATTACACAGGGGGGAGTTACGTTAGGGGGATTACACAGGGGGGTTACAGTAGGGGGATTACACATGGGGAGTTACATCAAGGGGGTTACATTAGGGGGATTACACAGGGGGGGTTAGATTAGGGAGATTACACAGGGGGAGTTACATCAGAGGGGGTTACATTAGGGGGAGTCACATCAGGGGGGTTACATTAGGGGGATTACACAGGGGGGGTTACATTAGGGAGATTACACAGGGGGGGTTACATTAGGGGGATTACACAGGGGGGGTTACATTAGGGGGATTACACAGGGGGAGTTACATTAGGGGGATTACACAGGGGGAGTTACATCAGGGGGGTTACATTAGGGGGATTACACAGGAGGAGTTACATCAGGGGGGTTACATTAGGGGGATTACACAGGGGGAGTTACATCGGGGGGGGGGGGTTACATTAGGGGGATTACACAGGGGGAGTTACATCAGGGGGATTACACAGGGGGAGTTACATCAGGGGGGGTTACATTAGGGGGATTACACAGGGTGAGTTACATCCGGGGGATTTGAGGGTATTTACACAGGGAATGAATACACTGGGGTAGATTCAGGAACAATTTCCGCCGGTGTAGACTGAGATGCGCGGCGTAAATGCCAATTTGCGCCGGCGTATCTCCGCGCCGTATTCAGCAAACAATATTACGCCGTAACGTAGATTTTTTTTTTCGTTTGGACCTTTCCACGCCGGTGCGGCGTGGGCGCCCATTTACGCTGGTCTGAACTAGCGCGGCCCTGGTTTTTCTATTTTAAATATGCAAATGAGGGAGTTGGTCCGATTCAGCAAATTACGAATTGCCGGCGCAGGCTACTCCCGGTGCGTGTAACTCTGGTTTGCAGCGGAAAGTTACCCTTTATAAAGCAGGGGTAACTTTGCACCAGACTTGCTCAAGTCAGATGGAGAGGGCCCGGATGGGAACCCCCTTAAAGGTCCGGAGGCCACCAGGGCCCCAGATGGCAACCCCCCTTTTTTTTATAAAAATAAATTACCAAATAAAGGGGGCTTTCCATCCAGGACCTCTGGGCCCTTTAATAATAATAATAATAATGATAATAATAATAATTATATATATATTTTTTTGTCCGAAAGGCACTGGCCGTGAACTTGTTCTGCATACAGACGGCAGAACTTTTTCAGCCAACATTCACGAAACTACGTAGTTTTTCTGCTCTTTTGTCCGATGGAGCGTACAGACAGTTTGATTATACGACAAAACACGTCCATCGGAATATTCGATCCCAAAGGTGTTGAGGTCAGGACTCTGTGCAGGCCAGTCCAGTTCCTCCACCCCAAACTCACTCATTTATGTCTTTATGGACCTTGCTTTGTGGACTGGTCCAAATCATTTGATGAAAGGGGGGATTATGGTGGGGGGTTGTTTTTCAGGGGTTGGGTTGGCCCCTTAGTTCCATTGAAGGGAACTCTTAAGGCGTCAGCATACCAAGACATTTTGGACAATTTCATGCTCCCAACTTTGTGGGAACAGTTTGGGGAGGGCCCCTTCCTGTTCCAACATGACTGCTCACCAGTGCACAAAGCAAGGTCCATAAAGACATGGATGAGCAAGTTTGGGGTGGAGGAACTTGACTGGCCTGCACAGAGTCCTTACCTCAACTCGATAGAACACCTTTGAAATGAATTAGAGCAGAGACTGCAAGCCAGGCCTTCTTGTCCATCAAAAAAATATAATTACAAATATATTAAAAAAAATATATATTTTTTTTTTAAAAAAGGGGGGTTCCTATCTGGGCCCCTGGGGACCCCCGGGCCCCTTACAGGTGTACTGCCTGTACCCCCCTGATGGCGGCCCTGGTCATAAGTCTCCATTGCTGTTATGAGGGCTGACATCTCCTGGGTGTTAAAGTTTTTTTTCCTCCTCTGCCTGTGGGGAACGGGAGTAGCCATCTCACAGCAAATGTACCTTCCCTGGGGGGGGGAATAAAACTGGATGTACATTTGCATCGGCTGGGCGTAAGTTGGGCCGGCGTATCTCTGTAAGTTGGGCCGGCATAGTTGTGAGCATGCTCAGAAGGGAACGAACGTACTGAGCATGCTCCGTTCAAGATACGCCGGGCGTAAATCACTGCTCCACGTTCAGAACATCATTTGCATAAGGTCACACCCACTTCCACTTACGCCGAGGAAATTAAGTTAGGCCGGTGCAAAGTTAGGCACAAGTGCTTTGTGAATACCCTACCTGCCTCTCCACGCTGGTCCGGCGTAGTGTAAAAAAGATGCACTGCGCCGGACCAAAGATCCGCTGATGTTCCTGAATCTGGCCCACTGTAGGGATTTACAACGGGGGGAATTTACACTATGGGAGATAAAACTGGGGGAATTTACTGGGGGGGGGATTTACACTGGGATGCTCAGTCTAAAACTCATGGGTCTATTTTTTGTCCCAGTCCAGGCCTGAGTGTCACTATTAAGAAGAAGGTGATTTCCGACAGTCATGGTGTCATCCCCATCCGTGACAGTGCATGGATTGGCGCACTGGCATAAACCACAACATTTACAGGGGTCGGTTTGGAGTGTGCATCGTGATCGTGTGCTGCCACCCTGAAACTGGCACTTTACAATAAATGTTGCACTGTATTTTCTGTGAAATATATATGCATATGAGCGTATAATTTTTGTTTTTTTTGGTGGGGGAGTGGGTCTTGGGTGGGAGTTCCCACACTTTTTTCCCCAGGACTTGACCCCTGGTTATTATTCAAGGTTAATATGCAAGTTTTGTCCTAAAAGGTGTTTGGGGACCTGTATCAATGCTTTTTATATTTTTTAAAACGGACGTTTTTTCGGGAGCAGTGAATTTAATAATGCTTAAAGTGAAACAATAAAAGTGAAATTGGTTAGAACTGTCTCTGCACAAAATTACATTCTGAAGGAAAAAAGACATTTAAAACTGACTTGCGGCTATAATGAATTGTCGGCTCCGGCAATTCTGAGCAAATTCATTCATAAAAAAAAACAAAAAGAAGCGTGGGGTCCCCCAAATTCAGTTACCAGGCCCTTCAGGTCTGGCATGGATATTAAGGGGAACCCCACCGTAAAAAAAAAAAAAAAATATGTGGGGTTCCCCCTAAATATCCATACCAGGCCCTTCAGGTCTGGTGTGGATTTTAAGGGGAACTCCACCCCAAAATCTACCCCAGATCCCGGTTCCCCCCTGTGTGAAATGGTAATGGGGTACCATTGTACCTCTACCATTTCACAAAAAAAAAGTGTAAAAAATGTAAAAAATTACAATAGCCAGTTTTTGACAATTCCTTTATTAATATCTTCTTTCCGCGCTTCTTCATCTTTTCTCCTTTCATTCGGGTTTCTTCCTCCATCTTCCTCTGCTTCTTTCTTGGGTCTTCTCGTCCGCATCTTGACCGGCATATTCTTCCATGTTCTTCTCCTTCCGTCGGCCTTCTCATCCGCATCTTGACCGGCGTATTCTTCCATCTTCTTTTCCTTACGTCGGCCTTCTCGTCCCACATCTTCTTCTTCCTCTGCTTCTTTCTTGGGTCTTCTCGTCCGCATCTTGACCGGCGTATTCTTCCATCTTCTTCTCCTTCCGTCGGCCTTCTCATCCCGCATTTTCTTCTTCTTCCCCGGACGCTGTGCTTGAAATTGAATTCCCCGCCGTGTGCCGCTCCTGTGACCCCCTCTGACGCCACAGGTAAACTCATAAGAAAGTCCCCGTGTGGTACATGTGCGTCAGAGGGGGGCGGGGTCACATGAGCGTCACACGGCGGGGAATTCATTTTCCAAGCACAGCGTCCGGGGAAGAAGAAGCCGTGCAAGGTGCGGACGAGCTTTCATTTGAAGTTCCCGCTATGTGACGCTCCTGTGACCCCACCCCCTCTGACTTTCTTCTGAGTTTACCCGTGGCATCAGAGGGGGGCGTGGTCACCAGAGCATCACACGGCGGGGACTTCAATTTCAAGCGCAGCGTCCGGGGAAGAAGAAGAAGAAGATGCGGGACGAGAAGGCCGACGGAAAGAGAAGAAGATGGAAGAATACGCCAGTCAAGATGCGGACGAGAAGACCCAAGAAAGAAGCAGGCGAAGAAGATGGAGGAAGAAACCCGAATAAAAGAAGAAAAGAAGAAGAAGGAAGAAGAAAAAGCGCGGAAAGAAGATATTAATAAAGGAATTGTCAAAAACTGCCTATTGTATTTTTTTACATTTTTGACACTTTTTTTGGTGAAATGGTAGAGGTACAATGTACCCCATTACCATTTCACACGGGGGGGCCGGGATCTGGGGGTCCCCTTTGTTAAAGGGGTCTTCCAGATTTCGATAAGCCCCCTGCCTGCAGACCCCCACAACCACCGGCCAGGGTTGTGGGGATGAGGCCCTTGTCCCCATCAACATCCTCCCCATGTTGAGGGCATGTGGCCTGGTACGGTTCAGGAGAGGGGGGGGCGCACTCTGTCCCCCCCTCTTTTCTGCGGCCGGCCAGGTTATTGTGCTCAGATAAGGGTCTGGTGTGGATTTTTGGGGGGGCTCCACGCCATTTTTTTTTAAATTTGGGGTGGAGTTCCCCTTAAAATCCATACCAGACCTGAAGGGCCTGGTATGGATATTTGGGGGGAACCCCACGTCATTTTTTTTTTACGGCGGGGTTCCCCTTAATATCCATACCAGACCTGAAGGGCCTGGTAATTGAATTTGGGGGGACCCCACACTTTTTTTTTTTTTTTTTAATGAGCAATGACTGTATTCTTTATAGCCATGAGTACTTTTAAATTACTTTTTTTTTCACTTAAGAAATGACATCTTGTACAGGGATAGTTCTAAGCACGGGAAACATGCGCTTCACAGGCATGTTATACCCCCCTCCCCCCCTGTATGAAATTTAAAGGAATATTTCACTTTTATTGTTTCACTTTAACCACTTCCATACCGCGCATATTCTGGCACCTCTCTCCTTCATGTAAAAATTATATTTTGTTCCTGGGAAATTACTCAGGACCCCCAAACATTATATATATATTTTTTTAGCAGACACCCTAGGGAATAAAGTGGCGGTCATTTTTTATTTTATTTCCAACGGTATTTGCAAAATCATTTTTCAAACGTCTTTTATTTTTGGCCAAAAAAAACGGTTTCATGAATTAAAAAATCACAAAGCAGTAAAGTTAGCCCAATTTTTAGGGATAATGTGAAAAATGATGTTACACCGAGTAAATAGATACCTAACTTGTCACGCTTTAATATTGCACACACTCATGGAATGGCGCCAAACTTCGGGACTTAAAAATCTCCATAGGTGACGCTTGAATTTTTTTTACAGGTTACCAGTTCAGAGTTACAGAAGAGGTGTAGTGCTAAAA
This sequence comes from Rana temporaria, assembly GCF_905171775.1. NCBI lineage: Eukaryota > Metazoa > Chordata > Amphibia > Anura > Ranidae > Rana > Rana temporaria. The sequence continues at coordinate 357,889,080 of NC_053489.1, read as the reverse complement.
TGATTGCTCTCGCTCTAACGCACGCGTCAATACCTCACATGTGTGGTTTGAACGGTGTTTACATATGTGTGTGGGACTTACATGCGTGTTCGCTTCTGAGTGCGAGCTACTAGGGACAAGGGGGTTTTAATTTTTTTTTTTTTTTTTTTTTTTTTACGTAATATTTATCTTTTTGCACTTTTTTGTCCCTTTTTTTTTATCACTTTTATTCCTATTACAAGGAATGTAAACATCCCTTGTAATAGGACTAGTGTGTGACAGGTCCTCTTTATGGAGAGAGGCGGGGTCAATAAGACCCCACATCTGTCCTCCAGGCTGGAAAGCATGAGATCGGAAAAAAAAACACTGATCTCATCCTTTCAGCCCTGATCATGTTCGTTCAGCACAGTGGTGTAGTGGATAGTACTTTCACCTAGCAGCAAAAAAGGTCGCTGGTTCGAATCCCGCCCGTGACACCATCTGCCTGGAGTTTGCATGTTCTCCCTGTGCCTGCGTGGGTTTCCTCCCACAACCTTAAAACATGCTGTAAATCGGATCCTATCTAAATAAGCCCTAATATGCAGTAGTATATTTAGGTTTTGTGCTGCCCTAGGCCTGACTAAACTTCTGCACCTCCTAATAGAAAAATGACCCACCCTTCTTTTCAAGGCCACAACCTTTTTTATTAGGACACGCTCAGAAATTTTCAGGGGGGGACACACACACACTAGTTCTGGGGGGGAGGGGGGCACTGGATTCCCTTAATTTGCATAGTTTTTCTCTCACTTCCTGTTTGGCTATGGGGCAGGAAGTGAAGGCAAATCTCCCCAATTGGACAGGGATGCTACAAAATAAACTGACAGGGCCTATAACCCTCCCTCCCTCACTCTATCCAAAATGAAAGAAAAAAATTGTTGATTATAGTTCTACAAATTTCTGATAGTTTTATTGAGAGGACTAAGAAAATATAACCATGCCAATAGGCCAGGATACAGCGTTGCTAATATGTATGAATGTGTGTTAGGGACCCCCACAAACACCACCCAATGTTAGATAAAAGATTTCCTTAATTTGCAAATAAGTATCATCTGCTCATTTTTTGGGGATGTCTGCACCCCTGATAGGGTGAAGACACCTCACAAATGTTGTCACTTTCTACTTCAAATTCATTCACTTCCTGTCACATAGCCAAACAGGAAGTGAGGGTAAAACCTTACTAATGTCTTTTCTTGGGGACACACAGATCAATCTAAATAGTTTCCCATTATGTAAATTGCACTCTAGCATTTTGCTGTGTACACCCCAAATTATTAGGGATCTTGGACTTTGGGGTCCATTTACTAAAGGCAAATCCACTTTGCACTACAAGTGAACCATCAAGGAAGAAAAGAAAAAAAAACTTTGCTTCTACAGGATTGGATGTTAAAACCATCAGTGCTTCCCCTCTGATTTTCAGCGACTACGCTTCTACTGCATAGTGGCTTTGCCTTTACTAAACCCCAAACTAACTAATCATTTGGGGTGTACACAGCAGTGCAATTTGCTTAATGGGGACACTAGTTAGATTGACCTGTGTGTCCCCAAGAAAAGACATTGGTAGGGTTTTAACCTCACTTCCTGTTCAGCTGTGTGACAGGAAGTGAAGCCAATTTTAAGAAAAGGGACACAATCAAAGCCCAACCCAAAAAACACAAGCAGGGGTTCTAACCCTCACTTGGCTTCCCTCAAACACCCACAATTTGAATAGGATTGCCTTGCGCTAGATTTAAGCACAGTGCTGTAAATCAGCACTTCAAGCCTGTCTGCCAATACACCCCCCCCCCCCAACAGGCCATGTTTGCAGGTTTTCCTTCATCTTGCACATGTGTTTTAAAAGACAGTCTGGACAGCAATTCTTGATCAGATAAATCCACAAAACATGTCCTGTCGGGGGTACTTGACTGAGGCTGAGAACCACTGCAGTAAAAAGGAAACAATACTTACCGCGCTGTATTTTTCCTTTCCTGGTGACTAAACATGACAGCAAACATTTCATGCATACACACCAGGAAAGGAGCTTCGAGGCAAATCACAACTGATTGGCCAAACCAATCAGCCCTAATTCAGCTGCAGCAGTCAAAATCTGTAGCATATGTAGCGCCCCCTTGCTTTCAGCATGGGCGCTACGCTAAAGTTAGTGGGGAATGGGAGAGTTACTTTGCTCCCATTCGGTGTTTGACTAAATTTGGGACTTCTGTCAGCCCAGAAATATCCACTGGGTCAGTCTGTGGTCCAGGGGTGCAATACCACCCCTGGCCGGCAGTTGGCGCCAGAGGGGTTCTGGCAGAGCGAGTTTTCCCCAGCAGCCAATTGAAGGAGTTTTTCCCTCGCACGGCATGCTGGGGGAGAGTATATTTGTTTCGGATGTCATGTGTTAAGAAATCTTCGCGGGGTCCCCGTTCCAGGTGTGGTACCCACCTTCAGGGTACGCGCATCCATGGACCCCGCCGGCGCGGCCCACCTGGCCAAAGCTGAAAACTGCATCGAGCCTCATCCGGAGGAAAAAGGGGACCCCAGTGCTTCACTGGGTTCCTGGACCTGTTGAGAAAATCCCAGTCTGGGGATCGGGTGTCCGGACCACTGACAGGTATAATTGCTGTCATCCGGGGGCCTATATAGGAAAAGTCCACTGGGAGGATTCGCTCTCTTTATTCACCTAAGTCCTTTATTGAAATTGGCTTGTGGCAGAGGCCCTAGAGCCAGGTCTGTAAGAGAGACCTGTTCCTCCCAGCTAGTTCGGAGTGACGCTTCGGCTGCCAGGCCGATCATAGGGGTCTGTACAGAAGCACTTTACCCACCCCAAGCAGAGTGGCGACGAGTTATAGAAATTGGTATTAAACAAAGCAGTACTGACTGCTCCATCCAATATCCAGGCCTGATACCGCAAGGTTGTCTTTCTTTCCTTCATCAACCTTGACCTTCCCAATTTTATGTTGATGTTGGCCGTGTTTGGCCTGGACAATAAAGCATTGAAAACTCTTTATTGGATGTTTGGACATTTGCTCACTACTGCTGTTCTCACAACTGCACCCCTAGACACCGCCAGGGTAACTTAGCAGTTCGATCCCAAAATCAACCAGCGGCTCCTTCGGGGGTGAGCGCTACACATGAAAAAGTAACAAAAAACAAACTTCAAAACTTGAAAGTAATTTTATTGGTCAACAAAACAAGGGAAGCAAAATAAAAATATAAACAAAAATAAATAAATATAAAAAATAAAAATAAACAGGTTCATTTGAGACAGTAAACAGCATATGGTTTATGCTTTGGAAATAACACAATAGAGCCACAGACACAGGATTGAAACATTAGTCACAACATCTTGAGAAATATTTAGCAAAATAATGCAGCACAAAGACATCAAAGTGAGTGAACACCGTAAAAAAAAAACATACATTGACAAAAAAAACCTTGATCAAAAACATATCTTTTTGCAAAGACATTCTTGCCCGCCACCCCCCCCCCCCCCCCACCCCACACACACACACACACACACACACACACACACACACAATCTGCCCTCTTCTCAGGGTAGCTAGCATATGCTCTATCTCAGCTTTATATAACATAGGCTTGTGTGCTAATAATGATGCAATTGAAAACACATTGGGTGCACTTAAGTGGGTACACCTGTTAAGGATGTCCTTAAATTAATAAGCCAACAAACAGCTCTATGAGCATGCTCAGAGTCATGCAAGTGATGTTCACACACAAAAAGCAACAGCAAAAATTATAAGTCCCTGTTCACCAGAGATGCAGAGGCAGGAACATAAACAAAGCTGCAATCGCGGCTGAAAGCATGAGATCTCAGTTTTTTTTTCCAGATCGCATGCTTTCCAGCCTGAAAGACAGATGTGAGGTCTTATTGAATTATTACGTAAAAAAATAATAATAATAATTAAAACGCCCCTGTCCCTAGTAGCTCACACTCAGAAGCGAACACGCATGTAAGTCCCGCCCACATATGTAAACGCCATTCAAACCACACATGTGAGGTATTGACGCGTGCATTAGAGCGAGAGCAATACTTTAAGCACTAGACCTCCTCTGCAACTCTAAACTGGTAACCTGTAAAAAAAAAACAAGCGTCGCCTATGGAGATTATAAAGTCCAGAAATTTGGCGCCATTCCATGAGTGTGTGCAATATTAAAGCGTGACAAGTTAGGTATCTATTTACTCGGTGTAACATCATCTTTCACATTATCACAAAAAAATTGGGCTAACTTTACTGTTTTGTTATTTTTTAACCACTTGAGCCCCGGACCATATTGCTGGTCAATGATCGGGTCAGTTTTTGAGATTCGGCACTGCGTCGTTTTAACTGACAATTGCGCGGCCGTGCGACGTGGCTTCCAAACAAAATTGGCATCCTTTTTTCCCCCACAAATAGAGCTTTCTTTTGTTGGTATTTGATCACCTCTGCGGTTTTTATTTTTTGCGCTATAAACCAAAATATAGCGACAATTTAAAAAAAAATAATATTTTTTACTTTTTGCTATAATAAATATCCCCAAAAAGATATAAAAAACATTTTTTTCCTCAGTTTAGGCCGATACGTATTCTTCTACATATTTTTGTTTCAAAAAAATCGCAATAAGTGTTTATTGATTGGTTTGCGCAAAAGTTATAGCGTCTACAAAATAGGGGTTAGTTTTATGACATTTTTATTAATATTTTTTTTTACTAGTAATGGCGGCGATCATCGAATTTTAATCGGTACTGCGACATTATGGCGGACACTTCGGACACTTTTGACACATTTTTGGGACCATTGGCATTTTTATAGAGACCAATGCTATAAAAATGCATTGCTTACTATAAAAATGCCACTGGCAGGGAAGGGGTTAACACTAGGGGCGAGGGAGGGGTTAATTATGTTCCCTGGGTGTGGTCTAACTGAAGGGGGGTGGGACTGACTAGGGAAAATGACAGATCGCTGTTCATACATTGTATGAACA